>NC_137587.1:69971271-70719940 GCF_963210335.1 Falco punctatus
CCCAACAGCTTGTCTGTGCTGAGATATGGCTGGAGCGGCCCAACAAAGCACTCTACATCTCTGGGATGTCACAGTTATGTCACCTCTGCCTCTCTCTGCCCTGCCCAGGAAGAAGGCTGCACGGGGGAGGAGGAGCCCCTCTGCCAGGGTATGAGCTCTGGGTACCAGTATCCCCAGCACATTCCAGCAGTGCCCAGCACTCCACAACTTGCCAGGGCTGTTCAGGCAAAGCAAAGCCCAGAACATACACAGGACAGCACCCCAGGCACCTGCAACACTATCCCCATCCCAGCTTTGCCCTGAACTGGCTGGGAATGGACACCATCCCACAGCCCCCAAGCCTGCCCAGGACACTGCAGCAGTGCTGAGGATCTAACAGAGGGCTCAGAGCCCTTGCACCAGAGCTGCAGCTTCTCCTCCAGCAACCACTCCTGCCGGCTGTGTTGCCATGGCATCCTCAGGGATGGCACAGATGCCAGTGAGGAAGATGAGGAGGATGAAGGTAGGTGGATATGCTGGTTCTGCATAGCCAGGATGGGGTTGGGGCAGACCTAGAGACCCTCCTGAAGCAAGCAGGAGCTGTGGCCATTACCATTCCCCTCCTCAGAGGTCCCAGCTCTCCGGGATAACTGGCAGCAGCAGTTCCCAGAGAGCCATTTTCTGGCCGGCCTCACCAGCAGCAGGAAGCTGCACGAGGTACTGAGCTGGTCTTAAAAGCACGTGCATCACCCTGCCCGGGCTCTGCTGCTGCCCTCCCCATCCCTCACACCGGCTGGGAGAGCTGCTCCGACAAGGACACGGGAAGAAATCAGCACCTGCAGACACCGAGCACTGGGTTATAAAGAGCAGATGAGCAGAAGGCTGCTGCCCCCAGGGCCAGCTCTGCCTCCATTTCCCTTGCTCTCCCATCGGATCAGTTTTTGGAGGTCTCCGACCACACTGTGATCTGCACTTCTGCTAGCAGAGACCAAAGAGCAAGCCATGCTGATGCTGGTCCCACAGCAGCGACTTAGCAATGCTCAGTCCAGGACAGCAGGTTAAAACTGAGGCAACACAAATGACACTTCCCAGGTATCTCTACACATCCCTGCTTTCAGCCAAGCCCCCTTCATGTTCACTGCTCTTAGGAAACCAAGAGTGGAGCAGGGATATTCAGCCCATAACTCCTATTTAACCCATCACCCATTTAGCCAAAATCTCCCATTTCAGGCACATCCCATCTCATTTTCACAGCAAGTGAACTTTGTACTTTGAACCAGGTGAGCCAGCACTAGGCATGCAGTGTCCAGAGTCCAGAGTCCTGGTACCTGGGCAGGGAGCAGGAATGGTTCCCCCAGATCCCACGGTGAATCATCAGGGAGTAACCATAGCCCAAGGAGCAGCGCCGACATTACTCAGCAAACCATTATGAATAACTAATAGCTCTGAAAAAATGCAACCTGGGATCATGTGCGAATAGGAAGGCGGGGGTGGGGTGGGAGGGGGGGCATCTCCATTAATCACTCATTATGAATTATTCAGCAAAAGAGGAAGCAGAAGGCAAACACAAAAAATTATTTGTGTAGAAAGAGGGTGGGTTATCATCAGCGTTCAGCTGGCTCCTGGGCCATGGTCCCAGCAGCACAGCCCTGGCAGGGCTCTTCCCAGCTGGCACAAGGGCAGCCTGTGTCCAGCCCTGCCTCTGGAGCAGGCTCCTGCCACAGCAGCTCCTCTCCGGACAGGCAGCCAACCGGGAGGTGGAACTGGCATCATCCTGCTTGTGCCTCCCTGCTGGGAGCCAGGTTGGGGCATCTCCCACCCCACGGACACCTGGAAGCTGGTGAGTTCTGGCTGGCAGAGCGGGATAGCAAACTCTTGGGTCTGAGCATCTGCAAGGAAAGGTTATTCCTGCTCACCAGTTGCCACCTCACCAGTGAGCCTGGTGCTGCAGCTTTTGTCCCTCATGACCCAGCTGCAAGTCCCAAGGCAAAGGCAAGGCAGAGCAGATTGATTTGCTTTTTGGTATTTCCTAAATTAGTTATAAATTGCCGATCATTTATGTAATCCCACATGACAAAAGGATGTCTGGTGGGAAACCACAAGTACTTCTGTGAGGCAGGAGCACCAGCTCCACTCCAGAAATACCTTTGGGCAGGTGTGAGTGGCCATGCACATGTGGCTGTCCACTCCAGCCACCCACTCCCAACATTTCTGATGCCCCAGGATCTTCCCTGCTCCCTCCCTCGTTGTGGCTGTCCCTCACCTGTCCTTTGGCTCCCCAGACCCCGGGGCAGGTGTGCAAACCCCCACCCCACACAGCACAGGCACACTAGGATGCTGCAGCAGCTTTCCCTGATGCCAGAGAACAAACCCCTACTCCTGGGCAGCTCTGGTTATAAATTTGTGATTTTAAGTAAAGTTTTTCTACAAATAATCTTGTGTGCATGCATTCAAAAATTAATGGACAAATACATTTTCAGGGCTTACATGGCCAATCTAGCAAGCTACTGGGAAGTCTTTGCATTACTGGAGTTAGCAAAGAAGCTGCCATAAGGTTTTCTGATATGCTTATGCATGTAATAAGAGCTACTTCATTTCTCTGCTAGTTCTGATTATTATTGTTATCTACTTCTACCAAAGAAGGTTGCAATTTTAGATTATACCTTAGTAATCACAAGAGACATTTCCCCTAATATTAATCTGATCTAAGATATGATAAATTCCTGTGCAGGCAGCAGTAGTCTGCTGAATTACAGACCCATGTGTACCACTGTGTTGCACATTTATGACTATTTCCCCACCTTCCACCCCATCACCTGTTTCTGCTGGGGCTGTTCCTAGAGAGCCAATCTGCCCAGCCACCATGGAGAAAATGGGCCAGAGTCTGCAGGAAAGCAGGTTTCTGCCCAGATGACAGATAGGGGGACCAGAGGGGTCTGCCCAGGGACAGCAGAAGGGTGCTGGTCCTGGTAACTTCTCAGTGACACAGAGGGGAGCTTTGTGCCCCAGAGAGCAGCACGCAGGGACCCCAGCTTCCCCCTGTGCAACACCAAGCACTTGGGAACGCCAGATGTGCACTTGGATACAAGGTCATCAACATCAAGGGGGCCTTTGGGGGTCTCTAACCAACCCCGGGCTCCCAGTGGGGTCTGCTGTGGGCTCAGACCAGTTTGCTCACAGCTGGGTCCCACTGGAAACCCTCAGGGGACAGAGCACAGCCTCTCTGGGGAGCCCACCCCAGTGCTGGGTGGTCCTCACAGTGATGCCTGGGCACCGTAGCACCCACAGGACACGGAGCACTGGCAGCACTCGTGTACCAGTGCCTGGGCACATGCAGGGGACACGCATGGCACAGCTCCCCCCGACACGTGGGCACGCAGACCCACAGGGACATCGGCATCCCCTCGTACACGGGTCCCCATACAATACCCGTGCCCAAGGACACAGGGACGCAGGCCCAGGCAGGCAGGCACCCGGCACCCACCCACGCGTGCACACGGGGGCACACGCACAGCCTTGCGCCTCCCACCCACACCTTGCACACGCGTGGAGACACCCACCCCCCAGCGCACCAGCACACAGACACACCCCCGCACCCCCGCTCCCCGCACCCAGCGCGGGCGGACGCGCCGCCCCCCCCCCCCCCGCCCCGCAGCACCGGGCAGCACCGGCGGGTGACGCAGCCGCCCCTGGGCACATAAGGGACGATGCAGGCGGGGACACCGGGGTAGCCTGGCATCCTTACCGGGCACCAGCACCGGGGAGCTAGGCACGGAGGCGGTGGGCGCTGAGGGTGCTGCCCACCCCCCAGCAGCGTGGCGGAGGGGGCCGGGGGAGTGGGACGGCGCCCACGCCACAGCCCCCGTTCCCCGCGGGGTTCCCGCAGCCCCACCGCGCCGGACCCTGCGCCCCCCCGGCCGGGGGGTGCAGCAGGGAGGAACGAGGCTGCAGCCGCGCTGGGACCCTCCGGCAGCACCGCGGACCCCGACCGGCGAGGGGACGGAGGTGAGAACCGGCAGGGGAGCGGCTCCGCAAGGAGCCTGGGGGCTGCCCGAGGGGAGGGGGCCGGGGGCAGCCCACGGACGCGGCTCCAAGGAGGGGGTCGGGCGGTGCACTTAGAGCAGGTCCCAGAGCTGCAGGATCCCCACGTCCCCTGGCGCACGAAGGGCAGGGGCCGGTGGGGAAGGGCAGAGCCCACCACGGGGGAGGCTTTTGGGGAGACCTGATGAGCAAGGGCTGCCAAGAGCTGCAGAGCGAGCTAGCGGGCAGGCTTCCCCCCCCCCGGGACCCCTGGCAGGAGGGGATGCTTCAGGGAAGGGCTGGCCACGGCCAGAGGAACAGAAACTGCTGCTCACAGCTGGACAGGCAGCAAAGCGCAATGGGAGCATGGGGTAAGCAGGTGGCAGGGCCCCGGGACATGCTGGCTGGTCTGTTTCTGTGCCTCTGTGATGCTTCCATGGTGCTTGGCATCTGCTGGTCCCCCCAGCACAGCTCTGAGCTGCTACCTCCACCTTGCACATGGAGCCCACCAGGTCCCTGAGCTGCAGGGGAGGGGTGTTGTTCGTCAAGGACACAGGTAGCAGGGCCGCGAGGCACTCAGGGTGCATATCGTGGCTATGGGGTGATGCACAGGAGTCTTACCTGGTGTCATTTCCTATAGCCAGCCTGCCAGGCGGTGGCAGGAGGCACTTGCCAGCAGCAGCAATGCCTGTTGATCCTCCTGAGCCAGTCCTGCTGCAGAGGCTGCTGTGAGTGGAAGCTGCTCTTACAGCACTCTCCTACACAAGTGGCTCACATCACCATTAAGCAGCTCGGGGTTAGAGACAGCATGACCACAACTGCTTCACATTTCCTTCAGCAGTGAGGAAGCAAAGATTGTGGCTCCAGCCCAAGAAGCCATGGGAGATGCTCACACTGTCTCTAGCAGGCTCAGTGTTATAGCTCGAGAGACCTAGAAGACATGGTGGAAACCATCTCAGCATCAGGACCATTCCTATTTCTCTGGCACTTGGTGAAATCAGCTGCATCCAGGCAAAAATCAGCATGGCTACCAGAGAAGCAGAGCTGGAAGAGAGCAAGACAAGATGAACCGAGACATGCTACTGGGAAGCAGCAAGAGCAGGGCTGCTCTGCCAAGGGAGATGAGCCGTAAGCTGAGGATAACACCTCATCATCAGGGCAGGGACAAGTCAGTGACAGGTCCCATCAGCAGCGATCGTCAGGCCAAGGCGAGAAGGCAAGCCAAGTCCCAGGTCAGCAAGGGAAGGCCAATGAACAAGTCCATCTGACAGGGATGGATGGAGCCTTAGGCACCTTCACAGGTCAAGCCAGGACTGGGGCTCTGGGCCTGCATTTAAATAGAGCCCCCAGCCCAGGGGCAGAGGGAGGGAGAGTGAGTGGCTGAGGGTCTCAGCTGAAGCTGGTCAGGGCAATTAAGGGCAATTGGTGCACTCAGGGCTCTGGCAGCTGCATCCTCTGGCACGTCTAGAACAGATGAAGGCCAGAGGCTACAATGCTGATAGAGAAAAATACAGTGTTTCCTAAAAATGAGGCTGTTGAGAAGGGGCCAGTGCCAATACGTAAATGCACGGTAAGGCTGTGAGAATGCAGGGCTGAGGCACCTCCCAGCTGGCAGAGATCAGCCCTTTCTCCCCAGGACATCCCTGAGGAGAACAAGCCTCTCCTCCTGCTGCCACTCACCTGCCTGGCACCCTGGGCACCCGTGAGCAGCAGGAGACCCGGGGTGCTGGGGGCTGTGGTGCTGCACGTGGGCAAGGGGGCGGCTTTGGAGGGGCTCCTAGTACCAAGGGTTGGGGGGGATGTGGTCAGAGAGGCCATGGGATATGGGGCAGCACCAAGAGCATGACACTCCCAGGAGGGCAAGGCAGAGGGGAGAGCCAGGGCTGAGGAACAAGCCTCACCTCTCCTTCATGGTTCTTTTCACAGCTGCCGGCTGATGCTGTCTTTGCCCACCAGTAAGCAGCAGCCGGTGCCATGGATGAGGTGACGGAGCTGGAGATGGAGGGGAACTCCCTCTTGAAGGCAGTGTGGCTCGGGCGGCTCCGGCTCACCCGGCTGCTGCTGGAAGGGGGGGCTTACATCAATGAGAGCAATGAGAAAGGGGAGACTGCCCTGATGGTGGCCTGCATCACCAAGCACGTTGACCAGCAGAGCATTAACAAGGCCAAGATGGTGAAGTACCTGCTGGACAATAGAGCTGACCCCAACATCCAGGACAAGTCTGGGAAAACGGCCCTCATGCATGCCTGTATCCGTGGTGCAGGGGGGGACGTGGTGTCCCTGCTGCTGGAGAACGGGGCAGACCCCAGCTTGGAGGACCACTCGGGAGCATCTGCTTTGGTCCACGCCATCAATGCTGATGACAAGGATGTGCTGCAGCACCTCCTGAATGCCTGCAAAGCCAAAGGGAAGGAGGTGATCATTATCACCATGGACAAATCGGCCTCTGGCACCAAGGCCACCAAGCAGTACCTGAACGTTCCCCCCTCACTGGAGTTCAAGGAGAGGACCCCCCCTGAGGCGTGCACAGCACCTTCCAGCGCCCACATGAAAACTCCTGTCTCGGCACCTTCCCCTGCTGAGAAGGAGAGCGGCACCTTTGGGTCACACCCCAGGGACAGCCCCTCTGCCAGGGCTGCTGACGAGCCATCCTCCCCAGGCCAGAGAGCTGGTGCAGCCAGGAGAGCCCGCCTGCCCCAGCTGAAGCGGCTGCGATCGGAGCCATGGGGTCTGGTCGCACCCTCGGTGCTGGCAGCCTCTGCGCACCGTGACGACACGCGGGTCTGCGTGGACGATGAGGTGATCATGGGCATTGGTGACCTTTCGCTCTCCAAAAAGGCTCCCCTTGCCCGGAGTGGCAGCAGCAAGAGCAAGGACCCCTCTCTCTTCCCCCCAGTAGACGAAGAGTCTCTGAGGACGTTGCCAGCGCCGGGGCCATTGGCGAGGAAAACAGCCTATGAGAAGAACCAGGCCACCCATCAGCGCCTGCCCCGAAGGAGCACAGTCCCTGAAGACCTGGAGAGCATCGGCTCCGCTGCCAACGGCTCAGCCGCAGCGATGGACACGCTGTACTGGCGGAGGCTGAGCGCTGAGCACTACGACTGCGATCCCCAGCTCTCCAGCGGCCCAGCTGAGGTGGGGAAGGTGCCATCGGAGAGGAGGAAGCTCAGCGGGTCCCACTTGGCTTTGCTGGATGGCTCACGGGAGTCCCTGGATAGCATCGCTGGCACATCACCTGGGACTGTCCGGCGCCGACCACCCGGCTTGCTGGAGAGGCGAGGGTCCGGGACCCTGCTGCTGGACCACATCTCCCACACGAGGCCAGGATATCTGCCCCCCCTGAATGTGAACCCCAACCCCCCAATCCCTGACATCGGCTCCAACACCAAAACCTCCTCCCCGCTCACTGCTGGTTTGAAGTCCCTGGTGCCCATCGCCCCCAGCTCGCCCAGACGGGGTGACTTGAGATCCAAAAGGAAGCTTCTCCGGAGACACTCCATGCAAGCGGAGCAGATGTGGCAGCTCTCTGATTTTGAGGAAATAGTGGCCCAGTAGCCATGTCACCATTTACTTCCCAGTAAGGTCACCATACCAGTGCTGTCCCTGCAGAAACGTTACGTTCCCACATGGCGCAGTTGCCTGGCTCCAGGGAAGTGCTGGTGACCGTGGGGGTCAGACCTGTGCCCAGGGGCTGAATCGGGAGGTTCCTGCTCCTGCTTGCCAAAGCTGTGAGGAGAGCCTGGGCCTCCAGCCCAAAGAGCCGAAGTCTCTCTTGTACTTTTCATTCACTGCTGGACCTTTCCCCAGGGGCGACTACCTGAGAGATCGATCCCAGACCATCTGAGATTGTCAGGCTTCGTGCGAAGGCTCCTGCTTGGAGTTCACTTATTCCTTGTTATTTACAATCTGCTTTTCTTCCATCCTGCTCATTCTGATGCAGAAACCCATCTGGAGCCCCACGCCAGTGAGCCATGGGGCTGATGTGTTTGTGAAGTGCCTACCAGGAAGGAAAGGAGCTTGATGCTGCGCAGCATTGGAAGATCAGAAAACCACCCTCCCTGGCAATTGAATGTATTGGTACCCTCACTGTGCTGGAGAGGGAGACAATTCTCCACCTCAGAGATTTCCAAGCACTTTGAAACTCCAGAGGCTGAGCTAACCCCGTTGCTGCTGCAACCTGGTGCCTTCAGTGGGCCTGGATTGGGAACGGGTTTGTCTCTGTCTCTGAAGTGACCAAGATTCAGGAGCATTTCCCACTATACCGAGCAACTCCAAGCACTGAATTC
Source organism: Falco punctatus (assembly GCF_963210335.1). Lineage (NCBI taxonomy): Eukaryota > Metazoa > Chordata > Aves > Falconiformes > Falconidae > Falco > Falco punctatus. The sequence goes on from NC_137587.1 coordinate 69,979,557, forward strand.
CTGGGTGGGGAAGGCTGCCAGCTTGGTCTGCACAGGAAGCCTCTGCCAACGATGGGGGAGCAAGGATGCCAAGTTGCCAAGGGTGGCACATGGTGAGCGTCAGGGGTTCATCCCAGCAGGGTGAAGCTGCAGGAATAGCACTGCAGCCAGGTCACCCCTCTCCTGCTGACCCTGCTGCAGCAGCAGCCCTGTGGGGCCAAAGCAGAGCTGAGGCGGGGGGAGCACGCAGGTGGGAGGAGGGGGCAGCCACAGGATGGCTCTGCATGGTGTTGGTGTCTGCTGCACCTCTCTGCATGGCACTGTCCTGATGCAGCCTGAGTCCAAGCCAGCAAACGCGTCTGCTTGGCTGGAGGTGGGGGTGCGAGCACCGTTCCTTCCCGGTGCCCAGGAATGGGGTGCCCGGTGCCGCAGCCCAATGCCGTGCAGCACCCTGCCACGGGACTGGGCCCGCACCGGCAGCACGCGGCAGCTGCACAGGACCAGGGCAGCGAGACCGTGCACCGCAGGCCCCCTCCCACCCGCACGGCCCCAGCCTCAGGCAGGCACAGCTGGCGGTGGGGAGCACTCCTCACCCCACACTCGGCTGGGGCTGTAGGCTGTATGTGTGTCGTAGCTGCCGTCAGCCACCGCCAAACCCACCGCATGGAACCGGCTGCACGGAGAGAAACCAGCCCACGGCCCCGTGCCACTGCCTGGGCAAGCGTTTCGGATCTGCAGCATGCCCCAAACGCTGTGCCAAGCACCAACAGCTCCCCCGTGTTTATTCAGTCTCACCTGGGATATGCCGGATCTGCCAGCTGCACAAGGAACCCATCTCAGTAGCCCCCGCCTCGAAGTTACTAGCCAACATGGTGTATCAGACTGCTCCAGCGAGCGAGCGGCAGATGTTGGGTTCTGCCCTCGCCTCGATCAGCCCAGCACACGTTCCCGTCCGTCCTTCCGAAGCGGCTGCCAACCAGCGGGTCCCTTGCCCTGGGCATTAGCCACCTTTCTCCAGGCTGTTGCAAAACTTGGCGCAGCTCCTGCACAAAGCAGCACTGCATTTTGGCTTGAACTGCGCAGGAACATTCTCTGAAAGTGCATTTGAGATTTAAATATGCTACTTAGAGCAGAGGTGGGCTTATATTTTTACAGCCTTAAAAGTTTATACTCTCTGTAGGTCAGATGTCTTATAGATTGAATTTCAGGCATATTTTCCCTGTAACAGTGATGTTTGTCTTCTGTTTTCGTGTGGAATTTTCAAGCCCGTAGTTCACCTTTTCAATTCATTTCTAAACACTCGATATTTTGTGGTTTGCTTTTTTTTTTTTAAGCAATATTTGACACTTTAGCCAGCCGCCGGAGGCCGGTGCCTTGCAGAACGCGGGTCACCTGTTAGGATCTTCCCGCGTTGGAGCGGGGAAGGCAAGCAGCGGGAATATTTTAATGCATGTATTTAAACGAGCGCGTGTGCGTACGGCGGGAGCAGGCGGGCCCGGGGGGTGACGTCATGTAACAGCAATACAGGCTTGTGACGTTACCGCTGCCTTAATGAAGAGCTCGGAACCGGCCTGAGCCACCGCGGGGTTCCGCGGCACTGGCCCCCCTCCCCCCCCGCCCCACGCTGCGGCTGCCGGGACGCCCGGCCCCGGGGGCGGGCAGGCAGCGGGGCCGCCCCCAGCGGAAGCGCTGCCGGTGCCGGCGGAGCCACGTCAGGGGGCCGGGATGCGGGGAGGGACGCGGGCAGGGATGATGCGGGGCGGCGGGATGCGGGGCGGGATGCTGGTGCTGGTGCTGCTGTGGGCGCTGCGGGCCGGCGGCACCGAGCTGACCTTCGAGCTGCCCGACAGCGACAAGCAGTGCTTCCACCAGGAGCTGGAGCGCGGCGTCAAGTTCACGCTGGACTACCAGGTACTGCCCTGCTGCCCCCCTGCCTGTACCCCTGCCCCCGGCCCCGTGCCCCTGCCCCTGCTTGTGCCCAGCGCCTGCTGCCCCTGCCCCCAGCCCTGCGCCCCCCTGCCTGCACCCCTGACCCTGCTTCTGCCCGGCACCCCTTGCCTGTCCACCTGCCCCCATGTCCCTGCCTCTGCTCTTTGCCCATACCCCCAGCCCTGTGGCCCTATGCCCCGGACCCTGCTCATGCCCAGCACCTGCTGCCCCTACCTCCAGCCCTGTGCCCCCCTGCCTGCACCCCTGCCCCTGCTTCTGCCCATCGCCCCTTGCCTGTACCCCCAGCCCCACACCCATGCACATGCCTTTGTGCCCAGCACTCACTGCCCCTTCCCCCAGCCCTGTGCCCATGCCCCTGCCACTGCCCATGGCCCACTGCCCACGCCTCTGCCCCTGCTTGTGCCCATTGACCTCTGCCTGTGCCCCCAGCCCTGTGCCCCCTGCTGTACTCCTGCCCCAGCTTGTGCCCGTCGCCATCAGCCTGTACCTCCGTGCTCCTGCCGTGCCCCTGCCCATGCCCTGCAGAGCCCCAGGCAGGGCTGCAGCTGCCCCTCTCCCATGCACCTCCCAGCTCCCCCAGCGCCACACTGGGTGCATTCCCAGCCCTGGCCCCATGCCTGGCAGTGCCTGCCTCAGAGCCAGTACTAGGATCTGCCCACAGCAGCCATGGGAGCCTCTGACCTGGGCCATCAGGGCCGTCCCCCTTTCCAGGCACCCCGCTTGAGCTGTGGGCACCCTCCTTGAGCTGCTGGCACCGTGGGGCACCGCTTCCCCGGGGATCCCCCAGCCTGGGCCCCCATCCCATGGCAGGCAGCCGTGGGCATGGTGCCTGCCCGTTGCGGGCACGGCTGTGCACGCAGGCATGGGGCCAGGCAGAGCGGCTCCATCGGGGAGGGAGGCTCTCGCCACGTGGTTTAGCAAGTGCCACCTGCATTTCCTTGCCCAGGTGATTACCGGGGGACACTACGATGTAGACTGCTATGTGGAGGATCCCAACGGCAGGACGATCTACAAGGAAACCAAGAAGCAATACGACAGCTTCCCGCACCATACTGAAGTCAAGGGCGTCTACACCTTCTGCTTCAGCAATGAGTTCTCCACCTTCTCCCACAAAACCGTCTACTTCGACTTCCAGGTGGGCGACGAACCACCGATCCTGCCTGACATGAGCAACCGCGTCACTGCGCTGACACAGGTGGGTGACTGCACGCTGCCACCAGAGGAAGGTCCTGCCGCGGCTTCCCCTTGTGGCCAAACGGCCCTGCAGGTTGGCAGCTGGGGGCTCGTCTCCCTTCCCCTCTGCCAAATGCAGAAGTGTCAACCACCAACCAACCGTCCTGCCACACACATGCCACATCCTCCTCCTGGTGGCGGGCAGGGAGGGTCGGGGAGGGCTGCACTGGGTCTGAACCTCCCTGGCCTGAGCACCTAGTTTCCATCCCACGCAAGGGAAGCGCAGCAAGGTTCTTTCCATCCTTTGGTGTGAACCTGCAGGGATGGCTGTGCCCTGGGCTGTGCTGCCCCCAGCACCTCGGCAGGGCTCTCGGCTGTGCCCCAGGACTCACAGCAGGCTTCCGACACTGGACAGTCTCCAGCATTGCCCCTAAACTGCTCTAAGGTCGGGGGTGGCAGAGACCTGCCACCGGCTCTCGGGTGCCCCAGCACAGTCCTCAGCTTCCTTGGCCGTGAGCATCGGGCCCGAGCTGTGCTGCATCAGGAGTGATGGAGCATGTTTGTCTCCCTAGATGGAGTCCGCCTGTGTCACCATCCACGAGGCTCTGAACACGGTGATCGACTCCCAGACTCACTACCGCCTGCGGGAAGCACAGGACCGGAGCAGAGCTGAAGACCTCAACGGCCGGGTCTCATACTGGTCGGTCGGGGAAACCCTCATCCTCTTTGTGGTCAGCATTGGGCAAGTGATGCTGCTTAAAAGCTTCTTCACTGAGAAGAGACCCGGCAGCGGCGTGGCCAGCACCTAGAGCCACAGCTGTTTGGTGCCCGAACTGCGAGGGGGAGCAAGCCGTGTTCTCCTGGGTCATGCTTTACCTCCATTTTCTGCAAGGTGCTGCCATGGGGAGGTGGTTGGGTGGGAGCAGGGGATGACATGATGCTGCTGAGCCAGGTGGAATATGGTCACCCCTGTGCGAGCATCCCCCGGCAAATCTTCCCAGCATCACCTCCCACTTTGCCATCTCCTGCCCTGTGGCCCCGTCCCCTCACCTGGCCGGTCTGTCCCTACTCACCAGCTCCACTGGGGAAGTGGGTGGGTGTGCTGGACCAGCATCAACACTGGCCCCTTGTCCGACATCTGATGCACCTTCCGAGCCCGATGTGACTGCAAGGTGCAGCCCAGCATCTGTCAAGGCCATGTGCTGCCCACACACACCGAGCGGGACAGGGAGCTCTGCCCAGGCCAGCGAGGGGACGGGGCAATGCGGACCCACCCAGTGCCCACCTCCCGAGCACTCCTGCACCAAGCCAAGTGCTGTTAGCCCAGCAGAGAGCTGCCCTGTGGGCTGCGGGCTCTGCCTGCAGGCAGAGGGGTGGGCACAGCCCCTCCTTTTTCCCCCAGGGCAGGCAGGGTGCTCCCCACAGCTGGGCCAAAGCTGGCAGCCCCTTCCCAGGAGCTGCTGGATCAAAAACAGAGGCAAAGTTTCAGCAGGGGCTTTTTGTCTGGTGCTTTACATGGCTTTGCAAGCCCCTGTCCTCACAGCAAAGCATTTCCCAGGCCTTTCTCTGCTGCAGGAGCAAGTAGCTTGCCCTGTACAGGATGGTATTTTCATACTTGCAGGAGTCCATGCCTGGGGCTTGGTCTCCGGCGCATCCCGCTGTGCCCAGCAGACAGTGGGAGTGGGCACAGCTCAGCCCCACCTGTGCTGAGGAAGCCCTGTCCTTGCCCTAGCAGCATCAAGGACCCCCCATGCCCCTGGGACTGTGGCCCCAGTCCATGGAGCCCCACAAAACAGAGACCCATGTGAGAGCCCTTGGGAGACCACCCTGTGCCAGACCCCAGGGAGACCAACATGCCAACCACTGCCACCAGCCCTCGAGCGGGCACAGGATCAATCCTCTGGAGCCGGAGCAGCACCACTGGCATTTTACTTTGCCACTTCGTAATAAACCCCTGCGACCATGGTTCATGCTGCCATTATTGGGATGGACAGCCAAGTATGGCCACTGTCACTGCTGAGCTGGCTGTTCCTGCCTTGTCGGGCACTTTGCCCCCCACCAGCACTCCAGAGACAGGCTTGGCACCCACTGGGGTGATGCCCGTCTCCCCCTTGGCTCTCGGCAGACCCCTGCACAAGACATTTTGGTGCAGCCAGTTAGGGCAGCCCTCCCCTCCTGCCTGCCTGCCCCACTGCCTGCAGCCCTGCTACGCACCAGCTGAGTGTGCTTCTGGTTCAGGACCAGATACCAGAGCTAGGGAGACCCCTCAGCTCCCCTGGCCACCCCTCTGCTGATGCAGCCAGCTCATACACAGGCTGCGCTGTCAGTGGGGGCTTCCCCAGAGCTATGGGCAAACCCCTAGGGCTGGGTCCCCCCTGGAAGCGGTGGCTGAAGGGGGCAAATGAGCCCAGTGACCCATCGCAGCAAAGCAGGGACCCCCGGGTGGATGCTGTCTGGAGTCGGCCTCTTGATTCAGTCTTGGCTCCAGCAAACCCCATTCTGCTGTAACCCTTCCCCGAGACTGGGGGGACACCAGAGTATTCCTGTGAGCCATTCGCCCTGCTGCTGGCATTGCTTCTGGTGCCATGCTGACTGCTCCAAGACGTGGTGGGGAGCAAGAGGCCCAGGGCTGCAGCCCCCTTCCCACCTCCCCAGCCTCTCTCAGCCCCACCAGCTATGCCAGCTCCCACAGCAGCGCTGGCCTTGGGCAGTTGCTGTGCAGCTGGGAGCAGCTGGGCCCCCGTGCCTCGCAACGACCTTCGGCAGGAGCTGAGCGCTCCCGTTTTGAGCGGAGCCACCAGCGGGTGCAAGGCTGCTGCAGGCAGCGTGACACCCTGGGACTGCTGCCAGCTCAGCGCTGCCAGCATGGACCAGCCCGGCGGGGACAAACAGCCACTGCAGAGAGGGCAGCACCCAGCCCTGGCCAGCATGCAGGATGCTCTTGGATCCGCCCCACGGTGGGGACCCTGGGAGCACCCCACGGTGGGGACAGGAGCAGCCAGGACCGGCTCCAGGTCAGTCACCCCTCCAGCCTGTCCCCAGCAGTGCTGGATCTGAGGACCCCAGCCCAGCTCGTGACCAGGAACACAGGCGGGACAGGAGGTGGCTGTGGGACACTTTATTGCTGGGCTGGACTGTGCTCCAGCAGCTGTGCAGGTCTTGGCATGCACAGAGGGGGGATGAGGGGGGCACCCACGCCAGCCCCACCACCCGCAGAGGCACTTTGGGGCGCAGGAAGAGAACAGCAGTGACCCAGTCCCTGCCAGACCTGTCCTGCCCTCACTGTCCTGCCACCGGTCCCCTTGCGCCCGCAGCTTCAGTGCCCACTGAGCACCGCGGGGCGTCCCTGTGGGCACATGGCCGTGCTGGTGTCACAGGGAGCTGCTCTGGCAGGAGCCGGTGGTGCCAGGAGGCACCTGCCACCCCCGTGTGCCCGGGATGCCCCGCTTGGGTGGCAGGGAGGAGGCCGAGCAGCGGAAGGAGCCCGTGGCCGGGGAGGACGGCTGGGGCTCAGGGCCATGCCCGCAGGGGCAGCCCCAGCCCCTCTGGAAAGGGATGGTGAAGAGCCCGTAGGTGATGGGGTCCAGGCATGCGTTGAAGAGACCAAAGATGAAGAGGATGTGGGTGAGGGCTGGCGAGACCCTTTTCTCCATGGCCCGTGGGCAAAACCAGTACCACAGCCCCAGCAGGTAGTAGGGGGTCCAGCAGAGGATGAAGGAGGAGACGATGACCAGGCTCATCTTCAGCATGCGCAGCCGTGCCCGCGGGATGTTGTTCCTGGAGCAGTGCAGCGACATGTCCCGGGAGGAGACTGGGGGGCGGGGGGGCCATGGCCCATGAGTGGGGGACACTTAGCCTGGCTGGGGCAGGAACTCCATGCTCCACAGGAGGGCTGGGGGGTCCCTGCACAGCCCCAGCTAGGGCTCCCCCCTTCTCCCTCCTTCCCAGGGTCCCTGCAGACACCCCCCCCCTGGTATGGGGACGGGGCAGCCTGGTGCCCAGGCACTCACAGAGGCTGGAGCCCATGCGCCGGGAGATCTCCAGGAGGATGCGTGTGTAGCAGCAGACCATGATGAGCAGCGGCAGCAGGAAGAGGCAGGTGAAGCCGATCATGTTGTAGAGGGTCTCATGCCAGGGCTGGGGGAAGCTGCCCCGCGTGGTGCACTGGGTGAAGTTGTGGGGAGGGCGGAGGGTGACCGTGTGGAAGAGGAACAGCTGGAAGCAGAGCAGAGGTGGGATGGCAGCCCCCTCCCCAGGGGCTCTGTGCCTCCCAAAAGCAGATCCTGAGCCAGGGACCACTGGAGCCACAGGGTCAGACGCTGTTCATGGGATCCCCAGCCACCCCTGCACCAGCTCTGGTCCCCACCCCCAGGGGGATGGGGCGCACAGTGGGGAGGGGGCCAGAGCTGGGTGGAGGGGGCATGCTGCCACGGCCCCTCCTTCGCTGCTGTTTCTCCTCCAAGCCTTCTCCAACCCGATCGCACAGGGCTGGCAGCAGCACCAGCCCTGGCAGCGACCCCAGATGGTGTGGCTGGGGACCCTGGGAGCCAGCACAGAAGCTGGGTGGGCGTCTGCCACGGGGCATGGAGCCTGAGAGGAGCCCCGAGATGAGTACCTGTGGCACCGAGAGCCCCGCGCTGAGGAGCCAAGCAACATAAAGCATGATGCGGTTCCTCCTCCGGGCGCGGGCGATGGCCAGCGGGTGCAGGATGGCAGCCTGCCGGTCCAGGCTGATGACGACGGTGATGAAGGCGGAGGCGTACATGGCCAGCAGCCGGAGGTACATGAGGAGGCGGCAGGCCAGGTCACCTGCCCGCCACTGCAGTGTGATGTTCCAGATGGCATCCAGTGGCATCACTGCCACCGTCACCAGCAGGTCAGCGACAGCCAGGTGCAACAGCAGCAGGCGGATGTGGGAGCGCCGGCTGCCCCGCCGGCCCCCCGCCGCCCGCAGCACCGCCAGGTTGCAGATGGCAGAGAGGGCGAAGAGGACGAAGGTGACAGCCACGCGGGCCTGGGCAGCGGGGGAGAAGGTGGGCAGCTGCAGGGGCTCCTCGCCGCCCTCCGCCTGCGGGCTCCAGGCACAGCCCTGCTCGCGGGGGGACAGGTTGCCGGGGGGCTCCGTACTGGTGTTCCCCACTGCAGGGCCTGGGTCCAGGTGGTCCCTTCCTGCCACAATAGGCAGACAGGCAGCAGCAGCCTGGCCAGAGGGAGCCCTGGGGTGGGGGCTCCAAGGGGGGACAGGTCATGCTTAGCATAGGAGGTCCCATCCCCTGGTGCGCTGCTCCCTACCCAGGGCCATGGTGCCTGCACCACAACCCTAGCCCAGCTCACTGCCTTCAGCTGCTCCCTGCATCCCCGCTGCACCCCCAGAGCCACCCCACACCCTACAGAGCTACGAGGGTCCTTGGCACCAAGCAGGGCAGAGGGGGACAGGCTCAGCTAGCCCCAACCCACCACCCAGCCCGGGCCATTCCTGCTGCCCATCCACACCGGAGCATCCCTTGTGGCCCTGCACAGGAACAGACACCCTCCCAGCCCAATGTCAGAGCCCCCGGGGGACCAGGCGCCCCATTCCCCCCTCCACCTCACCTCCAGCCAGGGTGTCCTGCCCAGCACCACCCAGCTGGGCCATGCCAGGGCTCACGCTGCTGTGTGTCTGTGCTGAGGGCTCCTGCATCTGCGTCGTGCCAGGTGGCAGCGAGCCGGCAGGGGCCAGAGAAAGAGGGGAAGCAGGGCAGGTACCGCTACAGCACTGGTGCCTGCAGCCACCTCCGCGCCTGCCGCTGGGCCACACTCAGCAGGCAGCCAGTGGGGTGCCCTTGGTAGCTCAGGTTGCTCCTTGACGTAGTCAGTCCGCTTGGAACGGCTTGGTCCTTCACCCCGCGCCACCCACACACACACGTAAACATGCACCGTGCTCACACACAGGTACACACACACAGACACGTAAGTGTGCACAGTGCTCACACACAGACACACACAGACATGTAAGTGTGCACAGCACTCACACACAAACATGTAAGTGTGCACAACACTCACACACAGACACAGAAACACACGCACAGACTCAAATGCATCTTCTTGCTGATGCACGTGCAGATGCACACATGCATGTACACATGCACACACAGCTCTGCCCTGACATCTCTGTCCCTCTTCCCCCACCCCCAGGCAGGCATCTGTCCCCTTCTGCCTGCTCCCGCTGCACTGGCTCATCCCAAATCCCATCCTAACAGCACGCAGGGCTGGTGTGGGCCATGCTCAGCACCTTGTACTTGTTCCTGTACCAGGAACCCCACCTGGGTCAGCCCCCAGTAGCAGCAGGGCCAGGGAACTGGGGCAGAGGGAGATGCCCCACAGCCATGGGACAGAGCCCACCAGCCAGAGCATCCCCCAGGCCAAGGGAAGGAGCTGCCTCAGCCCAGGTGGGTGCTGCAGCCTTCCTTCCCCAGGACTGGGCATTGGGGTGCATCATTTGGGGGGGCTAAAAGACCCACAGACCCCTTCTTCTAGCCCTGCCTCTGCCAGCTGCTCCCCCAGACCGTGGATGTCCCTGCAGCTGGAGCATGTCCCCACAGCTAGATTGTTTCCCCAAGTCCCTTGAGCCCTGGATGGGGGGAAGCTGCAGTCTGGGGGAAGGCAGGGGGGCTGCTTTGCATCTCAAAGGATTCAGCCTCCCTGCCAGAGGGAATTAACATTATTAGCAAGTCATTTCACAGATAAGAGGGGCTCATTAGCTCTGCAGACCCCCTGCCCCAGAGTCCCCGGAGTGGGCGGAGAAGCCCCGCCCCCCCCCCCCCCCCCCCCCCCGTACATTAGCACCCGGCTGTCAGGTCCCACCATAATGGACTCTCCAGATCCCAGCCGGCCATGGGCCCCCACACCCTGCAGCTAGCCACGCAGGCGGCTGGGGGGCAGAGGGCCCCCATCTTCAGCCTCCCCACACACTCCCCTCCACCTGCTGGGTCCCCAGCCCAATGGGGTCAGCCCCAGCCCCACACCAGAGCCCTGCCCTATTGTTGGACCCCAGTTACCCACATTGAACCCTGCACCGTGGGGGCTCACACAGGCACCAGCACAGGGACAGGCAATGCTCAGCTCTCACCGAGCACCAGGGCCAGATCCGGAGGGTGCTGGTGACCCCCACACACCCCCAGCCGTGGGACAGGCCCTGGGGCAGGAGGTGTCTCTCCCAATACCTCCCTGCAATTGCTTTCCCAGATGCTGTCCAGCTGCCCCGCAGCTGCGTGTCACCATCCCCAGCCCCTGCAGCTCAGCAAGGCGGTGCTGGATGCGTGCCGGAGCCCCTGCCCACGCCTGGCAGGGCGCCCATGGCTTGCCCTGCTGCAGAGCCAGAGTTTCACCAGCTCAGCCATCCTCCCGCAGCCTCAAACCCACTCCCGAAGCTGACGCGATGGCCAGGGCATGCTGAGCCCCATCCCATGCCCAGGAATAGCCACGGTGACACATGGCACAAGGGTTTATTTATGTACAGTCCCAGCCACCTCAGCACGTCCAGTGCAGCTCCAGGCTCACACAAGAGGCAGGTCACCCCCACCATCTCCCAGCTGTCCAGGGGGGGACACGCATCCCCCAGGCTGCAGGCATCCGGACGGTGCGTCGTGGGGCTGTGCGGCACCAGGTCCTCCGGCACCAGGAGCTGGGGGCTCATCGGGGTCAGTCCTGAGGCTGTGGCGGGAGCAGAGCCTCCAAGAGAGAGAGCAGGTCTGCAGAGAGGTCCTGGGGGGAGCAGAGGGTGGGTGAGATACTGATGGGCCAGGGCAGGGGTCCAGGGCAGGTCCAGGGTCTTGGGGAGTGCAGGAACAGGGACTGGCAAAGCCCACCTGCCAGGATCAACCTGGTCAGGGACAAGCAGGACCAGGGCGCCAGGTCTGTCCCAAGTGATGGGACCCCAACAAACACAAAGGAAGGTGGTGACACCAGGGATGACCAGAGCAGCCCAAAGGATCCATATGCACCAGCTGCAAGGAGGAGGGGGGGCACCTCTCTGTTCCCAACCCCAAACAAGGCTGTTGTTACCCCAAAAGCAGTCCCCACACTACCCCAGCCAAGGGGGCTCCGAGTGCACCAGAGTGGGGTGAGCCCCTCCCCCATCCCAGCCCCATGCTGGGGCCACCTCGGCTCACCCCGATCCCTGCCAGCACACGTACCTGGGTGACTGTCCCTGCGTCCACAAACTCCGGCAGCATCAGCTCAGCATCCAGCAGGGGGTCTCCGGGGAGGTCCGAGGGGGCACCTGCCCCTGCGCCGTGAGGGGAGAGCCAGGAGGTCACGTTGGAGTCGACAACCCCGTGCAGCTCCGGGGGGGTCCCTGTTGCAGGGATGTAGGGGGGCAACCCCCAGGCCTCCATCCCCACTTCGGGAACTCCAAGCACCTCAGGGGGGGTCCCCGCAGCAGGGCCATAGGGAGGTGACCCCCAGGGCCCTGGCTCCATGCCGGGAGCCCCGTGCAGCTCCAGGGGGGTCCCCACCGCAGCAGGTGACCCCCAGCCCACAGTGCCGGGGGGCGAAGCATCCCGCAGGGCCGGGGCTGGTGTGTGCAGGCGGGGGGCTGGGGGCTGGCAGCACCCCAGGCCCTGGGGGCAGAGGGGGCAGTGCCGGGCGGCTGCCCCCCGCCGCCGGGCCAGCACCTCCTCGCTGAGCCCCAGCAGGGCTGAGAGGTGGGCGATGTAGCGGATGGCGAGGCGCAGGGTCTCGATCTTGGTGAGGGTCTGCCCGGCGGGTGCCAGCGCGGGTGGCAGGTAGTGCCGCAGCCGCAGCAGCGCCTGTGCCAGCCGGCGCATCCGCAGCTTTTCTCGCTCGCTGGCGCTCTGCCGCGGGCCCCCCGGCCCCGTGCCCCGAATCCCCCTTCTGCCCCCGGGGCCACCCCGCAGGCAGGGGTCAGCGAGGCTGCGGCAGGGTGCCTGGGCAGCGGCGGGGGAGGAAAGGCCACAGGAGTCGGGTGAAGGTGCGGGCGAGCTGCTGCTGTAGCCCTCAGGGTCCGGGGGTCCGCGGCAGCCCCAGTCCTGCAGCAGGGCCGTGGCAGGGAGTGGGAGGCCGGGGGCTGCCGAGCGGGCCATGGCTGCGGGGCTGTGTGCTGGCGTCCCCCGGCCGCCCTGGCTTTATGCAGGGCCAGAGGTGTGAAGTGGCACCTTCGTGGCCGGCATCAGCATTACTTCAAAGGCCAGGGGGGGCTGAGGGCAGCCAACTTTGAACACGCGGGTGACGAATTTTACCCCAGCGGTGTGAGGCTGCTCTGCGCTGCCCATCCCCAGCAGCCATCACCCCCCCACGCCATCCTGAGGATGGGGCTTGGGCCCCACGTGGGGGGCTGCGTTGGGGTGTGCAGTGAGGGTGCCAGTGGGGTTGGTAGCAAGGCCTTCAGCTGGGGCTGCAGAGGGGGGCTGTTGCGATGGGGGTCTGCAGCAGCGTCTGCTGTGGGGTCCCACATGGGGTCTGCAGCAGGGTCTGCAGTGCGGTCTGCGTGGGATCTGCTGTGGGGTCCACTATGGGGTCCACAGCGGGGTCTACAGCGTGGGCTGAAGTGTGGGCTGCTGTGGGGTCCCACATGGGGTCTGCAGCAGGGTCCGCTGTGGGATCTGCGGTGGGGTTTGCAGTGGGGTCTGCAGTGGGGTCCACAGCGGGGTCTGCAGCAGGGTGCAAGCTGCAGCAGTGCCAGCTCCGGGTGTCCCCGTGTCGTCCCCCCCCGCAGGCTGGCGGCAGCCAGCACCCCCGGTGCCCAGCTTGGCTCCACGGGACACCGCGCCCGGTGCGGGGGGGCACGGCCCGCCCTGCCTCCGCCGGGCCCCGCTAACGGCGCCCGCCGCTGCCCGCCCCGTGCCCGGCCGCCCGCTGAGCCCGGCGCGGAGCCGCGGCCGCAGCCCGGTGCCGGCGGGGGCGGCGGAGGGGCGGCCCGGGCGGGGCTGGGAGGGGCCCCCCCGCCGCGTTCCCAGGCCCCGCAGGTGTCGGTGCCGGCGGGTGCGAAGGTTTCCAGGGAAACCCGGGATGGGAAGGAAAACCCATCAGGGCGCGGGCGGGGGGCTGGGGCGGCGGGGCGGCAGCGCTGCGCCTCGGAGTACGGGACACCTCCCCGGTACCGGGTGTGCGCAGCCCCGGGGCACGGTGGTGGGCACAGGACCCCCAAACTGGGTGTGTGCAGCCCTGAGGGTACAGTGGGGGGCTCAGAACCTCCCCATACTGGCTGTGCTTGGGACCTCCCCAAAGTGGCTGTGCTCAGGACTCCCTCATGCTGGGTGTACAGTGCTCCAGGGGCACATGGTGAGCACAGGACACCCACATACCAGCTGTGCTCAGGACCCCCCTAAACTGGCTGTGCTCAGGACCCCCCGTACTGGGTGTGCAAAGCCACAGGGGTACGGCAGTGGACACAGGATCCCCCTATACCAGCTGTGCTCCAGACCCCCTCGTACCAGGTGTGCATAGCCCCTCTGCTGTCTCAGGCACCAGACACAGGGCACAGAGCTGGCAGAGGGGCACGGAGCTGGGCACGGTGCCCACAGTGGGGTGCAGACCCCCCTGCCGGGGAAGTGCTGGTGACAGGTGGGTGCGCCAGCATCTCATGGCTCATGGCCATGTGTTTCCTGGTGGTCACATGAAGCTTGTTCAGTTTCCCTTGGGAGATGATGAGATAAATTCTGCTTATTGCTCACCACTGGCCAAGCGCTCCAGCCATCCTTGCCACGCTCACCAGAGCTGGGCATGCTGTTCAGCCCCGGTCGCACCAGCGCTGCGGGGAGCCTGGGCAGGGGCATTGCCAGCGTTTCATTTGTGCAGGTGTCGCACAGCCCTGGGTGTCCAGCAGTGCAGGGACAGGGTGGTGACCTGCCACCATCCCTTCCTGCCACGGCACCCACTGCTGCTCAGGGCCACATGCACCCCAAGGTGTCACCCCACAGCCCAGCCCCCAGCGGAGCCCTCCTCCTGGCACCCACACAGCTGCCCAGGCACCATGAGGATACTGGCATCTGAACTGGCCGTTCCCCCCCTGGCAGATGTTGCAGGCATGGCAGAAAACCACCACAGTTAATTGCTATTAATCCCCTCTGCCCTCTTGCTGGAAGGAGTGCCATGCCACCGTGCAAGGGCCGAGAGCATGGGTGCTGACCAGGACCCGCAGCACGTCTCTGGGTGCGCAGGCATCTGACACCATCCCAAAGCCCATCTCTGGGGCTGGGGGCTGCTGCGGGGGTCCAGCGGCAGCCTGGCCCTGGGAGCATGGCAGGCTGCTCTGCGAGGTGCTGTGCACCCAACAGCACAGCCTGGGGCATGGCCGCTTCCCTGCACATCCCCCAGTTCTGCCCCAGCCCCGCTCCGCCCCATCCCCAGGCCCCCTCCTGGGTCTCATTAGCTGATGAGCTCCCGGGTAATGAGTTCTGCGGCCCTGCTGGGCAGCCGCTTCCCACCTCCCTCTGTGTTTAGACAAGTGCTGGAGCACGGCTGGGCCATGACAGCACTGGCCATGGGGTCAGAGCCCCCCGAGGGGGAGCCCGCAGCCCCTCACCCCTCAGAGGAGATGGGGTCCCCCCACGTCCCTCCAGCCCATATTGATGGAGCGTGGGCCATGGGGTGGACACGGTGAGGGCACTGGGATGGAGCTCAGCTGCAGGGCTGCTGACAGTGCTGCTGGCCAAAGCTGGCCAAAGCCCTCCCCAGGCGGTCAGTGCCCAGCTCAGACTGGTGCCTCCCAGAGCAGCCATCCCTCCCACTGAAGGGGTCCCATGCCAGGACACCCCACAGCTCGCCTTGGACCCCCCATCCCTGCTCCAGCACCTCCTGGGGGTGAGACATCTGCACGGCCCTTGGCCCTGGCTGTGCACTCTTGTACCTCCAGCCAGGAGTGGGGCAGCTGGCAGGGATGGTGCACAGGGCTGTGCCCGGCACTGGGGTGAGTGCCATGACAGCGTCCCAGCAAACAGCCCTCTGCAGCTAGGAGCACTGCCCACCCCAGAGCTGGGCAAGCAGATGCCTCCCCCCCGCTTCTGCTGCACCCCCCAGCCCACGCCTGCAGGCAGGGTCCCCTGCCCTAAAGAGCACCCTAAAGAGCTTAGCATCCCCCCACGGTACTGCCCGCTGCCTTGGGGGACCCTGACTCCCAGCCTGGGGTTTGCGCTGGCTGGATGAGCAGTATAGGGAGCCACAGCTCCATGCAGGGGAGGCACAGCCCAGTGGGTCCCCACAAACACTCAGGCTGTGCCTCCAGCTTCTCTGGAGCACGGTGGGAGCTCAGAGAGCTCAGAGAGCCAGGGCTGCATCCCATGGGGTCAGGGAGACCGAGGCAGCATGGCCAGGTTGTCTCCTGGCACACGAGACCCACTGCCAGCGCGTCCCTGCGTCCCCCTGTCCTTCAGGGCGGTTGGGTTGAGCTGGGAGCACACCAGGACTCCTGGACCTAGGTCTGGGGGCTGTGCAGAGGGCAGGGGAGGTGTGGGGACACTGTTGGGTGTCAGGGCTGGTGGCTCAGGGTCCCAGCACTGGAAGGTCAAGTTCCTGCTGCCCACTGCAGTGCAGCTGGCCCAGCAAAGCCACCGTGTGGGGTGGTGCAGGCTCTGGCAGGGCTGGTAGGCACGTTAGCATCTCTCATGGCCGTGTGAATTGATCCCTGCACACTTCCCAGCGCTGGGCAGCGCCAATTAAGGGTCAGAGGAGTCAGAACTGACACCTCTGCAAATGGGCCCAGCATTCCCAGGCTCCTGGCTGGCCCCAGCCTGGCTCTGTAGGTTTTGACACCTCCAGGTGGTCGCAAAGGTGTCACCTCGCACCCCAGCCCCACATAAAGCTGGGGCTGCCCGGGCACCCCCAGATGCAAGCAGCAGACCAGACCCCAGCCATGGCTGGACCCCCAGCCCCACTCCTTCTCTGGGGCCTCCAGCCCTCGGCGGGCCATGCCCTGCTCCAGGACTGGGCCAGGGGCCTCGCCAACGCCACCTCCCCAACGCCTTCTGCAGAGCCGCCGGGCATGCCCCCATGTCCCCCGCGGGGCCGGCAGCCGGGGTCTGGGGGCCGGCGGGGTGGTGGGGCTGAGCCAGGGCGGTGCGGGGGGCCGGGGGGCCCGCGGCAGAGCGCCAGCGAGCGAGAGAAGCTGCGGATGCGCCGGCTGGCACAGGCGCTGCTGCGGCTGCGGCACTACCTGCCACCCGCGCTGGCACCCGCCGGGCAGACCCTCACCAAGATCGAGACCCTGCGCCTCGCCATCCGCTACATCGCCCACCTCTCAGCCCTGCTGGGGCTCAGCGAGGAGGTGCTGGCCCGGCGGCGGGGGGCAGCCGCCCGGCACTGCCCCCTCTGCCCCCAGGGCCTGGGGTGCTGCCAGCCCCCAGCCCCCCGCCTGCACACACCAGCCCCGGCCCTGCGGGATGCTTCGCCCCCCGGCACTGTGGGCTGGGGGTCACCTGCCGCGGTGGGGACCCCCCTGGAGCTGCACGGGGCTCCCGGCATGGAGCCAGGGCCCTGGGGGTCACCTCCCTGTGGCCCTGCTGTGGGGACCCCCCCTGAGGTGCTTGGAGTTCCCGAGGTGGGGATGGAGGCCTGGGGGTTGCCCCCCTACATCCCTGCAACAGGGACCCCCCCGGAGCTGCACAGGACCCCTGGCTCCATCTCAGGGTCCTGGTCATCAGCGCTTTGCAGCCTTGGAGCGGTGACCCCCCTGGAGCCACCCTGGCGATGCTCCACGGCCACAGGCACTGGGACGGCTTCCTCCTGCTGCTTGGAGCCTGCAGCCCCCCACCAGCCTCCCGGGACAGGACTGACGGACACAGGGCACCCTGGGACCCCCGCGCATGGCTCCCAGCTGCCTGCGCACTGCCAGGTACCCTCAGCCCCAGCCCAGCCCCTGTTCCTGCACCCCCCAGGCTGGGGGACACCCTGGGGATGGGTGGGAAGGAGGGGTGGATGCTCCTTGCGTGGTGTGGGCAGGGCTGCACCTACAAATCCCACTGCGTGCCATGTCTGCATGGGCTGGGGGGCACAGCATGATGTGTGCGGAGCCAGAGAGCCAGCCCAGGCACGGGGTGGGGGGCACGGGGTGCAGGGCAGGGGGAAAGGTGCCATCCCACAGCCTAACACAACTCTTTCCACACAGCTTGGCAGCCCACCAGCCCCAGACAGGCTTGTCTCCCCAGCCTCCCAGGCAGCCCCCGTCCTGCCCAGCTGCACCCCAGCACAGCACTGGGGCAACTGGAGCTGATCCCACACCCCCAGCTGCGGAGGCCATGTGGGGCCAGTGGCACAGCCCCGTTGCAGAGCCACGCAGGATGGACACCGGCAAAGGGCTCCTCATTAAAGCTGCCATGCACCACTGCCCGCCGACTCATTACTGCAGGACCCGCTCGCTGTGCCCCAGCATGGGCAGGGTTGGGGGCCCAGGGCACCCCACAGGCTGGCACCCCCCCGCACACACAGCCAGCTGGGGGCTCAGCAACCCCTACCAGCCCAGCCCACAGCCCAAAGATGTCCCAGAGCTAGGGTGACAGAGGGACTCATCACCCAGGGGGCTTCACCAGCCCCACTGACCCCTGGAAGGGCAGCTCCCACCCACCCCCAGTCCCATCCCTTCTCTGTGCCCAAATCCCCCACACAGGTTTGGGACCAGGACTTCAGAAACACCCTCGTGCTGCTGGGACCGTCCAGTTCCATCCCTTTAAGGACCTGGGTAGCCCATGGGGACAGTCCCTGGGGGGCTGGCTGCTGGCACCCCATCCCGCCCGGCATGGCCATCCAGGTGCCTCGGGGAAGCTGCGGCTGCCTCCTGCCCTGGCCCCGCAGAGATGTCGTGGGGGAAACTACGCAGAGGGTCGGGGCGTGGGCACGCCAGCCCCCCGTGCAGGGCGCAGGGCTGGCGCCCAGCAGGAGAGCTCACACACAGCCGTCAGACGGAGGGTCCGGAGCGATGGCGTCGGCAAAGCCCCCAGAGCCACTTAGCACCAGGCTCCTAACAGCCCGGGGGGGCTCTACTTCCCCAGCCCCCACCCCGTGCCCACCGTGGGGTCCCATCCACAGCCGCGAGTGAAAGCTGACGTGCAAGCCTTTATTTACACCTACCCCAGGCCTTGCACGAGCCTGCAGAGCCCAGTGCTGCCCCAGGCAGCTGAGGGCAGCAGGGCCCCCCCACCCCACCCCAGCCCAAAGCCCCCCAGCCCCCCTCTGCTGCCCATCATACAGGCAGCGGACCCTGCCCCTCATGAGCAGCGAAGGACCCAGGTGGGGTGGCCCGGGGGGCACCAGGAGGGAGTGTTTGGGGCTGGGGGCCAGAGAGGATGGAGTGAACGGAACCAGCGAGTGGGTGAGGGTCCAGCCCAGCTGCGGAGGAGGGTACATGGCGGTCAGGGCCACATGGTTAGCTGGGGGGAATCTCGCCCTGGAACCATGCCAGCACCGTGTTCTGGTTCTCCTTCACCCAGTTGATGTTGGCACGGGTCCTCTCCAGTGCCTGCTCCAGCGCCCGCGTCCCCGACCCAAAGCCGATGTCCTGGTTGTCTGCCTTGAACTGCTCCAGCTGCCGGGGAGAAGATGAGCTGGAGCAGGCATGGGGCACCCCAGCAGCCCCCTGGCACCTCCCCAGCAGCCCCCTGGCACCTCCCCAGCAGCCCCCTGGCAGCACCCTGAAAGCCCCCAGTAGCCCCCCAACACCACCCCAGTAGCCCATGGCAGCACCCCGACAGCCCCCAGCAACCCAGGATGGAGACAGAAGCTGCCGGGACCCCTGGGCACGCGAAGGGCAGGGGCAGGAGCCCCCCTCCCAAGGGCTGCTGGCAAAGGGCAGGTTGCGAGGTGCCGGCAGTGCAGAGCTGTGCCCCCACTTCTTCTGGGGCTGGAGTCCCTGATGCCCAGTCCCACAGACCCTGCCAGCGTCCAGCCTCACCTGTTTCAGCTCAAATTCTGTGGAAAACCGCTGGGTCACTGATAAAATCAGCCGGGAGAAGGAGAAGGAGCCACCCCCGTACCTGGGAAAGCAGAGAGAGGGCTGAGCTGGGGGGGGCAGGCAGAGCAGCACCAGGGGCCAAGGCTGCCCTCACCCCACACGGCCAGGGGAAGGGACAGTGCCACCCCCCGCAAGGGGCACAGGCAGCCAGGGGGATGCTGCATGCCCCAGCCAGCCCCCCCCGGTGCTCACTGGCCAAAGATCGTCCTCCAGTTGGCACGGATGAAGTCCCAGGCCAGGGGCTGCCCCACCACGTTGCTGGCGATGCTGTTGATGGTGGCGGTGGCATCCTGCTTCCGGATCTTTTGGGGGTCGAGGGTGTACTGCAGGTACCTGGGAGGGAATGCAGAGGGTGAGGGGCTGGCAGGGGCAGAGCTGCGGCGCCTGCCTGGGACCCCGCACCCACCGGTTGAGGATCCAGGGATAGGGGCTGCAGGAGAGGGCTGTGCGGAGCTTGTCAGCCTCGGACACGACGGTGGCCTCTTTGAACCTCTCCCAGATGAAGTCCCAGGCCTCCTCCCCGCCTGTGGCCACCATGCTGCAGTAGACTGAGGAGCGCAGATTCGGGGGGACGCTGCAGGAGAGGAGAGCCATTTTAGTCGGGAGCCCCTTGTCATGCCCAGCCCAGCCCCCTCACCGTGGCGCGCTGGGGACTCACGGGTTCTTGGTGACATTTTGCTGCCACTCCAGGAAGTAGCTGGTGGTCAGGTTCTGGCACTCAGTGACGCCGTAGGAGCAGGCTGTGCTGATGGCATTCATCTCATTGTACCTGGGGAGAGAGGAGCCACGCGGGGCTGAGCACCAGAACGCCGCAGCCGAGCACCGACCGGCCAGTGCCAGGCTGCAAGTGGGACCGTGCCAGGCGATGCTGGGGCTGCAGCACTCACTGGTCCATCAGGCCACTGGGGATGGTGACCCAGTCATTGGTGATCTTCTTGTAGTGGTTGAAGAGGGGTGTCACCTGCTTCTGTATGTATTTCTGGGGGGCAGGAAGATGGTCAGCGCCTGGCAGCACCAGCAAGAGCCCACCGCCCAGGGCTGGGTGCAGCCCCTTGCCCCCACCCCCCTGCATAGGGCTCTGCTGAGCAGCGGGACCCGCTGCGGGACCGGGGCCAGGCTGGTGGCACTGCTCACCGTCATCACCCCAAAGACTTCACTGCGGTCAAACATCAGCTGGAAGTAACGGAGGTTGTTGAGCGCTGCCTGCCAGGGCATGTACTCCGTCTCCTGGCTCAGGAACCGCGTGGTGCTCAAGGCCAAGGTCACATTGATGTACTTGGCCCTGCCAGGGGTGAGGGCAGCGTCAGCTCCCTGGCCCTGTGGCTGCTGCCCACTCCCAGGGCGCCCACCCCACCAGTCCCCCTCAGCCCGGTGGGCAGCCGGCATGGCTCACCTGGCCAGGTTAAAGGCATCATCGATGATCTGGGCGCGGTTGATGACAGGGATGATCTGGCAGAGGGAAAAGTCAACGTCGCAGGGCAGCCCTGAGTGGGGTGTGGGGGGGCATTGGGGGCGCCCACCCACAGCCCACGCCCCAGCCAGCCTCACATACCTGGTGGTTGGTGGAGAGCTGGCTGAGGAGCTGCTCCCAGTTCTCCTTGTCATAGTTGACGCGGAAGTACCCACTGACGTTCAAGTTCAGTAGGAGCCAGTTGGGGCGGCTCACGTTGAACTGGTTGTTGGTGTCTGGGAGGGGGAGAGGAGGGTCTGCCAGAGCTGCCCCCCCCTGCCCACAATGGGGGTCCAGGCCCAGCCCCCCCCCACTGGTGCCCCACCAGGGGACCCCAACCAGGGGGCAGGGGAGGTGGCAGCAAGACCCCTGCTCCCAGCCTGGGCAGGACACACTGTACCTGAGGTTTTGGTCAGCCAGTACCTCTCCCCACTAGTGGTTTCTGTCATCCAGGTGATGGGGATGATCCAGGTGTAGCTGTGCCAGGGACAGGCAGGCAGTGAGACCATCCCTTACCCCTAGCCGCCCTGCTGCCAACAGCCCCCCACCCCACTCACTTGAAGACAGAGGGTCTCTCCACCACGGAGGTAGGGTCCAGCAAGAAGTGTTCCTGCTTGATGGTGCCAGTGTGGGTGTCGACAGTCACCACGGGGAAGCCCATCTGCAGCGTCCAGCGGTCCATGATCTTGCTAATGGAGTCAGGCAGCGAGACATTGTACTTTGTGACAGCCTGCGGGGAGGGCAGTGCCGTGGGTCAGTGGTGCCGGGGGGGGGGGATGCAGATGGGTTGCAGGGCTCAGCCAGCACTGCACCCCTCGCCCAACACAGTCAGTGGCTGTGTGGCTAGGACTCCATCCTGCCAGGTAGCCCCCTAGAGCTGGGACAGCAGTGGGGAAGGGGCTGGGCTGGGAGGAGCAGCCAGTCCCCTCCTACCTCTTGCAAATGAGACCAGAGGTCCGTGTAGACAGTGTTTCCATAGGCGAAGGTGTGGAGGTAGGACTGCGGGAGAGCACCAGGAGAGACGGGTAAGCAGGGTCTGGGGTGCAGGAGGCTCGCAAAGCACCCGGGGAAGCCCCTGCCATGGGATGCTCAGCCCTCAGCAGGGCTCAGTGCCAGCCAGCACCAGCAGAGCCTTACCTGCAGCCCGTCCTTGAACACATCCTCAGTGAGGAAGTCAGAGAGCATCCGCAGCACCGACGCTCCCTGTGGAGATGGCAGGTCGGAGGCCCTGGGTGCATGGGCCACCCCACAGCCCGCCCCACTAGACCTCCCACGCCTGGTCCCCATGCACCCAGGGCTCCCGTGCCTACCTTGCTGTAGGAGATGCTGTCGAAGACCTCGCTGATCTGGGCTGGGGTGTTGATCTCATCCTCGCGGAAGGACAGTGGATGGGATGTGGTCAGGGCATCTGTTGCCATCACTGCATACACCTCGTTCAGCACCATCAGGTCTTTCTGCGGGGGTGAGTGCCAGCACCCACCTCAGCCCTGTGTGCACCCTCCTGGCAGCGGGGACAGCCCCCAGGGGTGCAGGGGTGGACGGGATGCCCACACCCCCTGCCCACATCCCCTGCCCACTGGCCCCTCCACTCACAATGTGCCAGGAAGGCTCTGCCGAGTTGGCACCCAGGTACTCCACGTAGGAGGCAAAGCCCTCATTCAACCACAGGTCGTTCCACCACCGCAGCGTCACCAGGTTCCCGAACCACTGCAGGGGGGGCACAGCACCCTGTCAGCCATGCCCAGCCAGCCAGCGGGGCAGGCGGGGGGCACGGCAGGTACCTGGTGGGCCAGCTCATGAGCAATGACAGTCACCACCCGCTCCTTGTTGCCAATGGAGGAGTAAGCCGGGTCGAAGAGCAGCGAGTTCTCCCGGTAGGTCACCAGCCCCCAGTTCTCCATCGCACCCGCATTGAAGTCGGGGAGGCCAACCTGGTCTGGGGGTGGAGGGGTCCCGTTGGCATGCCGCTGCCAGGGTGCCAGCCTGCCTGCACACACCCCCGGCTGGTGGCTTGACCCAGTGCCCCGGCCACCCCATGGCACCCACCGGCCTTGGGCAGCGGGTATGATGTGTTGTAGTGTTCCTCGAAGAATTTGAGGATGGGGCCAGTCTTCTGGAGTGCATAGTTGCCCTGGCCCTCGGCGATGGCTTTAGGGCGGCCCCAGATGCGGATCTGGAGGGGAGAGAGGCAAGGCTCAGCCACTGCCCGGGCTCAGCCCCCTGGGTGGGCAGAGGGTACCCCCCACCCCCAGCCTACCAGCACATCCCCCGAGTTGTTTTGCACGTAGTCGAACTGGCTGACGATGAAGGCCAGCAGGTAGGTGGACATTTTGGGGGTGGTCTCGAACTCGGTGACGTTCCAGCTCTGCCCATCGATCTCCTGCTGCCTGGTGTCTGCGGGGAGCAGAGGGTGGGGGGTCATCCCGCAGTCCTGCCAGGCCCCCCGACTCCCCCACTGGGGCTCCCCCCCCCCACTCACTCTTGATGGGCATGTTGGAAATGGCGCTGTGGTTAGTGGGGTGGATCAGCTTCACCGTGAAGGTGGCTTTCATGGCCGGCTCGTCAAAGCAGGGGAAAGCTTTCCGCGCATCAGCCGCCTGCATCTGTGTCGTGGCCAACACCTTCCTGGAAGCAAACGCCATCAGCACCCGGCGGCCTCTGAAGGGGCTGGCACCCCCCTGGATCCCTCCACTTGCCCTGCGCCCTGCCTGCTCCCCGCACCCGTCCCCGCTGGGGTGGCATGTGGGTGCAGGGGAGCACAGAGGCTCCCCAACACCCATCCCACTGTCCCAGTGGGAGAGGAGCCCCAAATCCAGCCCGTGCCCTCCATCACCCCTAGGCCAGGCCCATGCCCCCTGTCCCAGCCCCCTGCCCTCCACCTACTTGACGCCTGACTCCACGTATTCGCTGCGGTAGAAGCCGGCCAGGTCGTCGGCCAGCTCGCCTGTGAAGATGCTGAAGAGCCGGTAGCGTTTGCCCTGCTGCAGCATGCCATCCAGCTGCACCACCAGGTACTGAGTGTGGATCTCCAGCCAGGTATTGGTGATGCGGGGCACGCTAGAGCCATCCACTGCCTGCAGCAAGGCATGGAAGGAATTCTGCTTGGTATAGGTCAGCTTGTTGCTGTGGATGAGGATGAGGTCAGTGGCACTGTTGCAGATGAAGACCACGCTGCTGTTGCCCTTGAAGATGTATGTGTTGTTGGCGTCAGGTATCAGGAAGGGCTGCAGGGTCACCTCGTAGGACTCTGGCATCAGCGTCGTCGGCAACCTCCACCGGTTCCAGGGGTTGTTGGGGGCGGCGGTGGTGTTTGGAGGGATGGTGGGGTGCGTGGAGGCAGTAGTTTTGGAGGTGGAGGCAGTGGTGGTGGTGGTGGAGGCAGTGGTGGTGGTGGTGGAGGCAGTGGTGGTATCCACCACCTTGTTCTTCTCCTGGGCGTACACCACTGACAGCGCAATGATGGTGGCCACGGCCCCCAGGGCCAGCACAATGCCCACGATGCCCACAGTCTTGCTGATGAAGAAGCCAGCCGCCATGGTGGGGCTGTGGGAGCGGTGCTCACAAAGGAGGTGCTGCCCAGCTGGCACGGCTTTTAGCCTCTCACTCCAACGAGGTTTATTAGTCCAAGTTAATGGGTGAAGTATTAAATGACCGTGAGGCTCAGGGTAGCGACGGCCCCCAGGATGAGCTTTCCACCCGCCCGCCTCCCAGCCTTGCAGGAGTGCTAACACCCAGTGCCGCTGCAGTGGAGGGTAAAACCACAGCTGAGGATTGCACCATCAGGGATGGGCTGTGTGGGAGCAGGCATGGGCTGCAGGCCAGGATTCCCTGGGTCCCTCCCAAGCACTGGCCTGGCCCTGCAAAAGGAGGGACAGAGCAGGTGGTCACAGCTGGTGGCCACAACCCCACCTCACCATGCAGCAAAGTGGGCAGCCCCAGCACCCGAGCCAAGCCCTTGGCTCAACATCACCCTGTTTACCCTCGAGTGACAGGGTCTGAGCTGCTGCCGGGGGGTCCTGGCTGGCCCTCTGCCTGCGAGGGACCTGTTGTTGGGGCTGAGGCCATGGCAGGTGGGGGCCAGCACCTGTCCCCTGGCAGGGGCACACCTCACCGGGCTGCCCACACGTCAGGGGAAAAGCAGCGGAGTGCAGCCCAGGGATCTGGGTGGCACAGGTGGAGCCCAGGACCATGCTGGGGAGCAGCCTGCCCTGCCCTGCCCACAGCCCTGTCAAAGTCCAAGGTCGCGTCACCTGGCTTGCACCTAGGGGTCAAACTCCAGGCCCCACGAAACCAGCCACGTGCTTGCTGCCACCCGCTGTGGGGCACCCAGCAGCCTGCGTGTGCCACGCTCAGCCCCCCTGCCAGCCACAGCCCAGCCGACCTGGAGGTCTCAACCAGCTGGGAGACAGGGGGTCCCACAGACACAGCCTTGCCTGTGCCCCACGGTGCTGAGCCCTCAGCCAGCCAAGCAAACACACCAGGGCTCGGGGTGCTGGTGTGCAGGATGGTGGCACACTCTTCTCCATGGGAGCTCTGCCTTGGCAGGGGAGAGCAGCCCAAACCCCCAGGCTGTGCAGGTTGGCCCCAGAAGCTCTGCCAGAGGCTTCCCCAGGCTGGGGGTGGCAGACCGGGCACGGCAGAAAGCCACGGAGCAAAGTCCCCGTGTAGGGCAGGGTGGGGAGGGGAGGCACTGCATCCCATCCTAGAAATACAAAGTCCTCTTCGTGAGATCCGAGCTGGAAACATGGGCAGGTCCTGCCGGGAACCGCAGCTCGGGGGCAAGGGATGAAACTGGGAAGAGGCTGAGCCGTGTCTTCCGGGAGCAGTGCCCTGTCCCCTGTCCCCAGCAGTGCCCCGCTGCACTGCCTGGCAGAGTAGCCCCGGGATGCTGCGGCGTCCCTGGGCGTCCCGGCAGGGCCCAGCCACCCGCACGGCCTGGCCAGCCACCACTGCACAGCGGGCTGCAGCTGCAGCACAGGCTCCCTCTGCTCCGGCCCCTGCCCTCACTTTGGCCAAGGGCACAGGGTTTGGGAAATGGCTGGATCATGGCTGGGAGGGCTGCCCCAGGACCAGGCGCCACAGCCAGCTGGGAGGGTGACAGGCACCCCGCACCCCCTCCATCCCACACCAGTGGGTGCCTCTGCCCAGCACCGGCCCTCCCCATGCAGACCCCCTTGGGCACGGTGTGCGGACACGGGGTCTGTGGACACTCATCCCTGCTTGCCCCCACACTGGTCCCCTCATGCACTTCCCCATTCACACCAGCCAGCCCCTGTGCCGAGCCCCCGCCCCAGGCTGCCTGCACCACCCCATGCCACCCACACCCTGACTCCCCCCACCCCAGCACACTCTGCAGAGACCTTGCAGATGGCACACACGCGTGTCCCACGTCCCACACGCAGACACCCGGGGCACAGATGCTGAGCGTTACACACGCGGACACACAGCTCCCTTGAGGCTCTGGCCCCACATAACCCAACACACACATACACCACCCCCCTGGAGCCCTCCATACCCCACGCACCCCCACGGACCCCCAAGGCCTCTCCCATCGCATATGGGCTCCATAACCCCCGTGCACATGAACTCCACAGCCCCGAGCTGCCAGCCCACAGCCCTGTGCCGGCCCCCGCACAGCCCCCGCTAAGCCAAGCACCCCCGGGTGGGGACCCCCAAGTTCCCCTGCTCTGAGTCTGCCCCTGGACATCCCCTCTCGCCCCACGGGGGGGTCTGGGCAGCGACATCGCCCCCCACTCACCTTCCTGAGCTCAGCGGCGGGGAGCGAGGGGCTGCGGGAGCATCCCCATGGAAGCACCCGGGGCTGCGCCCTGCCTGCGCCCTGCCTGCGCCCTGCCTGCGCGCGGCTCTCGGGCGTCTCAGCTCCGCTAGCTCAGCCGCTGGCGAGAGGAAAAGTTTCCTCCTAAAGCTCCAGGGGAAGTAACCCGAACCTCCTCGCCCCCTTAACCCCTGGGCTGCTGGCCGGGGCGGGGGGCCGGGGCAGTGGGGACCAGCGGGGGCTCCCGGCCGCACACGGGGTCCCGCCCGCCGGCACCGGGACGGGACGAGGCGTCTCCGCTGGGGAAAGGCACCTCCAGCCCCGGGCAGGGCGGGAACCCCCCAGAGCGGGACCCCCGGGGCTGCGGGACCCTCCTCGCCCCAAGCTGGGAGGCGACAGCTGGGGATGCCGCCGGGGGCTGCCTGCCAGCCACACGAAGCCTGGGGACCCAGGTGTCCCGCTGCTGCGGACAAAGCACCCCTGCTCACCCAGCTCCTACCCCCCGACCCCCCCACCCCCCGGGGTCCTGCTGGGGGGGGTCCCTCCCTCACATCAGCCTCCGCCAGCACACTCATGCCAGGGGGGTGGCAGGAAAAGGGACAAACCATCACCCAGCAGCACCCAAGCTGGGCTGTACCCCCTCCCTGCAGCACCCAGGCACACCAGGAAGGGTGTCACCACTTGGGGGGTGCCCCCCACTCAGTACCCTGTGCCCCAGCGTCACCTGGCACCCCCTGCTCCGGCAGCAGTGGCTTCAGAGATGTCCTGGTCCTTATGGGCAACCTGCAGGGCTGTGGTGGGGGCACGGGTGGGTTTGCCTCGTGCAGCACCCCAAAGCAGCCAGACCCCAGGGTGTCCCTGCTCAGGGAGTGACCCCGCACAGTCTGGGCACAGGGCCGAGATGTGGCCTCGCCTGGTGCTTGGCAGAGCGAGGGCAAACTCTTGTCTACTGTACAGCGGGTACCTGTGAAGAAGCCCCGTGCCAGGCTCCAACACCTGATCCACTTCACCTCGCTGCCAGGGAGGGGGGCCTGGAGCCCGGGGGTCACGCTCCAGCGAGCGGATCCTGGCAGACCTAAACAAAATCCAGCAGTGCCAAAGCACAGCCTGGCTAGGGCCGGGCACCAGGAGCCAGCCCCAGGAGCCAGCCACATCTCCCATCTCCAGACCATGCAAGCAGCTCAGGCAGGAGAGCACCAAGCCCCCAGGGCAGCCCCTTCCCTCCATGTCCCTGCAAAGTGCTGTGCCCCTCCAGCTCACCTCGGGGTGTGACAGGGGTTTGGTGACCTGGACACAGCCCCTTTGGGCACACAGGGTCATTGCCAGCAGCGGGTGACTCACAGCTCTGCCCTGGGCAGGAATGCTGCTGGCTGCAGCAGGAGCCACATCTCACCTCCAGCACAGCCTCCTCGCTCTGCCCTGCCCTGCCAGGTCACTCAGAGCTCCTGTCCCTGGGCAGGACAGGCCCTTGGGCACCCAGGACACCAGCCCCCAGCAGCCAGGGCTTGCAGGGCCACCTCTGCCCCAGCCAGGCTGGGGCTGCTCCTGCACAATCCCGGGGCCACTGCGGTCAGGGTTGAAGCCCTCCTGGGTAGGGAAATGGGGGTCTGGGGGTTTGGCCTGGCTCATCGCAGGATGAACCATCCCATCGTCTCTGCCCTCCTCCACACAGGCAAGGGAAAGGGAGCAGCCAGGAGCAGCAGACTCACTGTGTGGCCGAGGCTCTGAGGCTCTGGAAGGACGTGGGAATGGGCAGCAAGGCCGGAGCCATTACCGGAGGTGGCTGCTCACAAACATCTCCTCCACGCAGAGGAAGCACGTGTGGCCAGACACATCCTGCACCGGGAACTGCTGTGCCACAGCACAGGGCTGGCGCGGGCATGGCCCATCGCAGCCAGGGACCCCGGGCACCCCTGCGTCCCAGGCCTGGAGCAGAAAGGGACGCAAGGCACCACACTGAGTTCCTCGCCACACAGCACGCTGGAGTTTCCCCCTGCAACTGTCCCTGCGCCTGCCAGACCCTGTGTCCCAGTCCCAGGACATGGGCCGGAGCACCACTCACCTGCTCCCGCCACCACGCTGCTCCAGCGGCCGACAGGAAGAGGAGGAGAGGCAGAAGCAGGTTGCCAGCTCCTTGCCCTCCGTGAGCCGAGCCGCTAGCAGTGGGCCCGTGGCCAGCTGGGGAAGGGTTAAGCCGCAGGGAGGGAAGACGGCAAGAAAATTCCTTCCAGGCAGAGTCACGGTTTCCCTGCCAGGGGAAGTGGAGGCAGAGCCCACTGGAGCGCAGCTGGCCCCACCGCTGGAGGGGAAGCAGAGGAAAGGGGCCCTGAGCCAGCCCGGAGGCTGGTGGCCAGATGGAGCTGTGGCAGACACGGGGCACCCAGCTTGAGAAGCCCCACTGCTCAAGGACCTCCCTGCCTGGCCCGTTCACTCTGACCCCCAGGACCAGCCCTGCTCCCCCAGGCCTCGGGGGGGGACACTAGTCCCAGGCCCACAGCCCCCTCGTGCCCCACTGAGCTGTACAGGGCTCGCCGTACAAGTATGGACCAGGGATGCTCTGTGGCAAAGAAGGCAGGGAAGCTGGCGGGAGGCCAGCAGGCGCTGGCAGGTTGCAGGCTGGTGACCCTGCCTCCAAAGCCGGGGATGCCACTGTCACAGCCCAAGGGGGGCCATCGCGTTCCCCCTGCCTGCTCCGGAGAGCAGGGCAGGGTGCAGCCAGGGAGCCTGCCCTGGAGCACACCCTGCAGCAGCCCCAGCTCTTCCCCAGGTGGGGTCCAGGGCCCCATTTCCCACCCCCATGCAGCAGTCTGGGCTGCAGTTGTCCCACGAGAGCTACGTAGCAGCCTCTGGCCCCCACAGGCCCCTCTGGGTGCTCACCCCAGCACTGGGCCAGCAGCACCCACAGCAGTCACAGACAGGTTCACACGGTGGTTTATTAGGACATGGGGACATGCTGCTGAAGGAGGCCCCAGCCTGGCCCCGACCCTGCAAGCTGGCTCTCTTCTCCCAGCAGCTTTCAGTGCAGGCTTGCCCTAACCTTCCCCTCTCCCTGCTGGCATCCCCCCGTGCAGCAGGTACCACCCACGCTGGCCCCAGCTCCAGAGCTCATGGCAGCTCCCACGAGCAAACCCACCCAGGCTGGCACCAACCCCAGCCCAGGGTGCCAGACCCAGTGAGCAGGACCAGGGTGGGCACGGGGATGCCAGGCAGGGGATGGCCCACCTGGGGAAGGATGGAGGAGGCAACAATGTGCAGGAGCCATCACCTACAGGTACATTTTTACAACCGGGAATCCCAAGAAGTGCTGGGAGAGGCAGGACCCAGCTCTTCCCCCCACAGCGAGGAGAGAGGCTGTGCATCCACAGGGAGGGAGGAGAAGAAAGGCCACCCTTGTTCTTGGGAGACCAGAGAGCAGAACTGAGCCCATGTCCAAGGTGACTGCACCACCCCATTCTCACCGAGACCCATCACTACTCCCTACCCTCTGCCACCCAGCCCAGGCACCCCGGCAGCACACTGGGCCCCCCACCATGTGCTGTGTGGGCAGAGACCCAAAAGGGGCAGGGGGAGCCCAGCAAAGCCCAGCTCCTCTCCCCAGCCAGCCCAGGCCACAACCAACGTGCGTGGGCAGCCCTCCTCGCCACGGCACGCTCACATGAACTGCGACAGGTTGGGCACTTTGATGTTGATGTCTCCAATGTTGATGTTGCGAGGGATCTCTGGTAGGTTGATGTTCTTCACAGCCGAGACCGCGCGGGAAGGAGCGGCTGAGAGGCCTCCCTGCCGACAGGAGAGACCAGTGAGCGCCAGCCCCTCGGCCCCACAGCTGCACCTTCACAATGACAGTGCAAACAGGGGCAATAAACTTTTCATTATCTCAGGTTATTAACCTTAATGGGAACAGCTATTTGTCCATGCTTGGGCTGCTCCCTACACTCCTAAACAGCATGGAACACGGCTGAGGAGGGGTGCCCCCAGCCCTCTCCTTCCTTGGGGACTCGGGCAAGCAGAGACTGGGGATACTGGGGATACCCCATCTGCACCAGCTCCAGACCCCGCAGGTTGCCCCCTGCCCAGCCTGGAGCATACTCCAGCTCCCCGCAGCAGAGAGGCGCAGCATCGGCACTCACCTCTGCCTTCTCCAGCTTGCTCTGGGCCTCCACCTGCGCCACGATCTCGTTCATGTTGGTCTCCAGCACCATGCCGCCTATCACCATCTCCTGCAGGATGTGGTGAACCTGCAAAGGAAAGGAAAAGAAGGGAAGGGAAGGCTGTGAACCCAGCCCAGTTCATGGACCGGCAGTGGCTGCAGTGCCTGCAGGCTGGTGCGGAAGTGTGCCAGGCACTGGCATTTCCCCAAGAGATGCCAATCGAGCCCTGCCCTCCCCTCAGCCCACACCGCCCCGGAGTGCTGGCTGCCTAGAGAGCAAGAGGGTCCTCGCCACAGGGGGAGTCCCACAATCCCATTAACTGCTTGTACCTCTGCTCCAGAGGACACCTACCACAGAGGCCAGAGCAAACATTGTTCGCTGGACCACCAGGCACCAGGCAATCCCCAGAGAGGCTAGGTCCAAGCCAGGTGGCTGGCATTCCCTGGCTGCGCCATCTCTGACACCACAACTGAAGTCTGATCCCTCCCTGGGCTAGCACCCAGTTGACACCCTGTCTAGAAAGCATGCTGGAGGGAATTCCACAGGGCAGTGGAGACCCCAGGGCCTCCTGGAGCCACCAAGCTGGACACCTCTTCCAAGGACCGGTTTCTTCTACCCAGAAAGCCAGGCCAGAGCCCAGCTCCTTTGCTTTCTCTTAGGAAAGACATGACACACGCACAGAAAAAGCACAAAACTGCTAAGAGAGCCTGCTCCCTTTCCCGGGGTTCACAGGCATCCAAGGATGAAACAGAGCAGTCTCAAGACAGCAAGCTGCTCCCTCCTGCCACCCCCACCGGGGAGGGCTGGCAATACCCGCAGCCACAGCAGGAGGAAGGGCCCATGGTTGTCTGCAATCCAAGAAAACACAAAAAGCCCCAGGACGGCAGCCCAGCCGTGCCGGGCGGCTGTGATGCACCTTCAGCTCCACCGCCCCCATGGCTCAGCTTTCCTTGCTCAGTCAGCAGCTCCCAGCAACCACTCAGCACAGATGATGAGTTTATGGGTGTCTGGTTATTTCCATGAAACAGGCTATTACTGAAAGATGGTTAAGTTATTATATTGTTTTATAGCTTCATAAGGGCAGGCTGCAGTTGTAAACTGTATGGCAAATACTGCCAAGGCAATGCTGTGAAAACTAAAGCAGGCTAGAGAACCTGCTAGAAAGGGGAAACCCAGCTTTGTGCAAACAGCAAGCCTGATACCCTCACAGGGCTTCCCATGGGTCCCATCCTGCTCTGACAGCATGGTGTGCAGGATCAGCACTGCACAGGGCGAGCCACAGGTGATACAGCACCTTCCTGGGACACCCACAGCACTGGAACCGCCATCCTGCAGCACAGCCTCAGCTCAGCACAGCCCCAGCAAAAACTGCACCGGATGGTGCTCACAGCTCCCCACAACAGGAGAGCATCTGGGCTGCAGGAAATGTTGTTCCTTCAAGATCTGGCTTAAGCCCAAGCTGGATCAAAACCAACAGGGCAAAAATCCCAAGCAAGCTTTGTTTTCCAAACCGAAACACAGCGCTTCCTGAACAAACCATGTCCTCTCTGGGACCCTGCAGCTGCTTAGTGAAACTCACGTTCCTTTCAAGGTATGAATCACAACCACGAGCTGGGCAACAGCCTCCTCCTCTCGAGCCTCCCCACGGCTTCGTGACTCCAGCCTCGCCTTGCAAAAGAGGAATCCTTGCAGCTCTGAGATGCTGCTCCCAAAGCTGACTGCCTGAAAGCACTGAGCATCACTGGTGCCTGGGAACCACATACCTGAAGGCCCCATCCAGCTGCCTGCTGCAAAAGCAGGGACCTGAAACACAGAGCAGCTCACAGACCCTGTGCTGCATAAAGGACCCAGACAAAGCTCCAGCCAAATCCCAGCCAGAACCAGTGGGTTGGGGATGTTCACAGCCAAAGTCTCTGCTCAACAAGCCAGCCCGTTGACGTTGGCCTCATTTCTGCTGTTCTAGTTGGGAACTGACAAACTCTGGAACCCGTCTGCCAGAGCAGAGGACAGCGCTGTGCCCTGCACGGCTCTTGCCAAAGTGAAGTCCCGGTGGCAGGGCTCAGTGGGAGCGCTGGGGCAGCATCACAGCCACAGAAAGCCCTCCCCGGGCACCTGAGGGGCGAGACCAGGGACCAGCAGGACATAGCTGCATATTCCCAGCACCCCTAACTCCACCCATCTGCAACCAAGCCCTTGGGAGTGCAGGCACTCAACATGAACACATCTGAGAAATAAATACATGCCAAATGAGAGACAAGACAACCAACCGATAGTGCTAAGGACTGAAGTCAAGGCTGCGAAGCAGCGGCAGGACAGCCTCAGGGTGACCAAGCCCAGGGTCTCCCCTACTAGAAACTGTCCTGACTCCTGTCTCCTTTGAACCTTTTGCCTGACAGGAGAGTTCAGACGAAGGGCAATCCCCGCTACTCCTGGAAAAACAGACAAGCAACAGGATAATCTCTTCTGCCTGTAGGCTGCGGATTGAGTGTAAAGCTGCCCGGTCTTGATCAGGCCACAAAATAAGTAACTGAGAGCACATCCTCCCCCAGATGTGGCCAGAGGTGATCTGGGCAACTGCCATCACTTCTCCCGCAGGTACTCCTCCTTCCTTCTGACTTCCTCCTTCCTGTCCTTTTGTTTGCTTTGATAGCAACACTTTTGCTGACAAGATAATCAGCATTCTAAATGTTTACAGCCTGGCAAATTACGAAATCTAAAGTCTTACTTCACTAGCTGCTAGTACACACAGCAGATCCAGATTGCCTTCTAAGATCTGCTAACTCAATTTTTCTGCCAGAGTTCAGAAGTTTGAATCACCAACAGAAAGGCAACATTTTACAGCCTTATTGATTTTTTTTTCCACTCCTCTTTTTTTTGTTGGCATGTTCCGTCTTCAGCAAAGCAAGAAAACCTTTATCAACAGCAACACAAGTCCAGCACACGTCAGCTAAATCTCTCCTTTCTCTAAGCATAGTCCTGGCTATCTTCAGCCCCATCTATGAGATAGTCAAAGAGGATAGGTTTCCACCCAGAAACTCAGTCCAGCTAAAGGGAAAGCATGAAAGGCTGTGGCTCAAGTCAAAGTTTACCAAACACTTTGTATTCCAAACACTCCTATTGTTCCTTCCCTTTTTTTCCTGCAGCTGTAGTAAAATGTTAACAAGACTGCTAACAGGTCTCCCAGCATGGCGAGACAAGGCGGAACACCCATGTTCAACATCAGAGCCTGCCCAGCTTCACCAGCACAGGCCTGTGCAGAAGACCAGGAGCAAAGCCTCAGCGCAGATCCCCGTCACTTGCTCACACCGTTCCCCAGTGTCGGTGGCCATCAGCAGCACAGCCCCCACCGCTGTGCTGCAGCAGAGAGTGCAGCCCTGCAGCAGCAGTGCCACGGGGTGAGCACCAAGTGCCGCAAGTCAGTGTATCCACGGGCTCGGAACAGACCCAGCAACTCGGATCTCATCAGGAAGACAGAATGTGAGCAAGTTTACGAGAACCCCAGGCTGACAACTCTCAATCTCTTCCTAAAAAGTGACCCCTAACATAGCAACAGCCTCTCCCAAGTGGCTCCAGAGCTCCAGGCTGGGCCAGCTCCTGTCCAGGGGAGTGCAGGCTCTAGGGAGGGCAGGGCTCTGGAGCAGCCAGGCGCTGGGGGGATCAATAGCACTGGCCCAGAGGATCACACAAAGCCTACAACCCACCTTGTCCATGTGGAAGATGAGGTCCAGCTCGCAGACATTCTCAAAGCACTTGTCCAGCGTCTCCACAAACACCTGAAGTGGCACGAAGGGAAGGTCAGTACAGAAGACCACTCCAAGATGCTTCCCACGCACAGCCCCAGGGTCTACAGGCAAAAAAGCTGCGGCCCCTAACAGAAACTTGTTGCACCCCAGGGCGTCACCCTGAGCAGGGACAAAACCTTCTCAACAACCCCGTCTCCACTGGATGGTAGGACAGTGCCTGTTCCCAGGGCAAACATGGGCAAGCCTAGCCCAGGGGCTGCCCAGGACCCCCAGCACTGCAGCAGCAGCGTGGGGTCGGGGGACTGCCACACAGGCACCAGTGCCAGTCCTCAGTACACTGCAGGAATCAGGTGGGACAGCTCAGACCTGCTCGAGGAGAGAGCTCGTCTTGGCAAGGGGTCGCAGCTGGAAGAGCCTGGCCCTGGCTGGGCCAGCTGTGGAGGAAGGGCACAGCAGGTCCATCCCGGGCTCCTCCGGCCCCAGAAGGGCTCCCTCACCGCAGCCGTGCCCACCCACTCACTGTTGTCTTCAGGTGCTACCGGTGCTGCCCGCACACCCGGAACCCCACCGAGGGGCCCAGCACAAGGTCAAGGGCTCCAAAGCACGGGACTTGGCTGTCCAGGGGGAAACACCCCAGGTGTCAATGGCCTGATCTGCTGCAGTGCTGGGACCACTGGCGGCTGCGTTCGAGGCAGGGCTGCAGCCCACCAGAACAGCCTGAAAGGGGCTGAATTACGGGAACTGCATGATCACAGGGCAGGTGACCTGGGCAGGGCAGACAGCTCCTGCTGCCTCCTGCACAGGCACGCTCATGCCTGCCGTCAGCCGGATTCAGCAAAGGTCCCTGCACAAGTCCCCGCACTGTTTGAACACAATTTAAAAAATGCACTTGTGGTTTTGGGCCCCTCAGTACAAGAAAGAGAGGTGCTGGAGCGCTTCCAAAGAAGGACAATGGAGTTGGTGAAGGGCCTAGAAGCACAAGTCCTGTGAGGAGCAGGTGAGGGAACTAGGGTTGTTTGGCCTGGAGAAAAGAAGGCCCAGGGGAGACCTTATCGCTCTCTACAACCACCTGCCTGAAAGTTTATAGCAAGGTGGGACTTGGCCTCTTTTCCCAGTTAACAATCAATAGGACAAGAGGAAATGACCTCAAGCTGCACCAGGGGAGGTTTAGTTTGGATATTAGGAAAAATTTCTTCACCGAAAGGGTTGTCAAACCCTGGACCAGGCTGCCCAGGGAAGG
This sequence comes from Falco punctatus, assembly GCF_963210335.1. NCBI lineage: Eukaryota > Metazoa > Chordata > Aves > Falconiformes > Falconidae > Falco > Falco punctatus. Next base: position 70,014,959 of record NC_137587.1, read on the forward strand.
GGTGGAGTCACCATCCCTGGGGGCATTTAACAGACGTGTAGACTTGGCACTTAGGGATGTGGTTTAGTGGTGGAATTGGCGGCGTTTGGTTAACACTTTTTGTGCTTCCCAATGATCCCAAACCAAGTGGGGAAGTGGACACTTTGGGAGGGAGAGCCACCCTGTAGGAAGACCTGGATAGGCTGGAAGAGTGGGCTAACAAGATCCTTACAAAGTTCAGCAAGGACAAGAGTAAGGTCTTACACTGGAGAAAACATAATCCAGGAGTGCAGCACAGGCTGGGATCTACCCGGCTGGGGAGCAGCTCTGTGGAAAGGGACCTGCGGGACAACAAGCTCAGCATGAGCAGACAGTGTGCTGCTGCTGCAGCAAAGAAAGCCAACAGGATGCTGGGTTGTATCAGCAAGGGCATCACCAGCAAACAAAAAGACGTCATTATCCCACTCTATTCAGCACTTGTCAGGCCACACCTGGAATGCCATGTTCAGTTTTGGTCCCTGCTACACAAAAAAAAAAATGTGGACAGACTGGAGAGGGCCCAGAGAAGGGCCACAAAGACGATCCAAGGACTGGGAAGCCTGCCATATGAGGAAAGGCTGAGAGAACTGCGTTTGTTCAGCCTTGAGAAAAGAAGGTTGAAAGGAGACCTTATCACCATGTTCCAGTACTTAAAGAGTGGCTGTAAAGATGGAGACTCCCTTTTTACAAGGAGTCACATGGAAAAGATGAAGGGTAACAGGTACAAGTTACTGCTGGGGAGATTCCGACTGAACACAAGAGGAAAATATTTCACAGTGAGAACCTTCAGCCATCTGAATAATCTCCCCAGGGAAGTGGTGGGTTCCCCAACATCAGACACTCTTGATATTTAGCTGGACAGGGTGCTGGGCCATCTTTGCTAGACCATGCTTTTGCCAAGAAAGACTGGACCAGATGATCCTTGTGGTCTCTTCCAACCTGGGATTCTACATTTAGCAGCTGGACTCTATGATCTTGAGGGTCTTTTCCAACCTGAATCACACACTGGTCAGGGTTGGAAGGGGCCTCTGGAGATCATCTAGTCCAACACCCTGGTACAGCAGGTTCTCCTAGAGCAGGTTGCAGAGTCATGACCAGGCAGGTTTTGAATGTCTCTGGAAATGGAGACTCCACAAATTCTCTGGGCAGCCTGCTCCAGGGCTCCATCACCCTTGGAGCAAAGAAAATTTTCCTCGTATTCAGATGGAGCTTCTTGTGTTGCAGTTTGTGCCTGTTGTCCCTTGTCCTGTCCCTGGGCACCACTGAAAAGAGCCTGGCCCTGTCCTCTTGGCACTTGCCCATAAGATACTTGTAGACATTGGTAAGATAAATGATTCTATGATGCTATTTTTTAAGGAAAACCATCCAGATTGACTTCCCCTGCTGCTTCCAGGTGGAGGAGCTGTGCAGCCTGCAGCTCCCCCTCCCCACCCAAGCCCCCTTCCCAGTCGCTTCCAGAAGGGCTGGCACCAAGATGCCACAGAGACAAAGTGCACCAGGAAGGTGTCAGGGCCCAGGTCACCCAGCCAGGGCTGTGCTGCGGGGGAAGGCACCCACCAGCTGCCCTCCGGCAGCCACCCTCACTGCAGAGAGACCGACCTGGATGAGGTCCAGGATGCCCAGCTCACTCTCCGAGGAGTCCACGCAGAAAACAAAGTACAGTGTGGCATAGTGGCGGTAGATCAGCTTGTAGTCTGAGCCACCAAACAGGCTGCGGAGACACAAGGAGAGGGGAAGGACTTTGGGGTGTGTCGGGGGGTACACGCAGCCCAGGCGCTCCCCCAGCCCAGGGGGCAGCCCCACCCGGCCCCCCGGTGCAGGGGAGGCAGAGGGTTACCTGCCGCACTCGAGGAAGTTGCAGATGTGGTCATCCCGCTTCAGCACCAGGTGGAAAACCTCTCGGACAATCTGCTGCTGGACCTCCTCTGCCTGCAGGGGGGTGAGGACAAGCACCCATACGTGCACGGCCTCGAAGACCCCCACCCCCGGGGGCTCTCCCCCGGTGCCCCAGGGATGCCGGTCACCGGGAGCATCCCGGCTCCCCGCCAGCCCTGGCGCCGGAGAAGCAGCCACGGGGGCTGCCGTGGGACCGGGTCAGGGACTGGGGGACAGGCAGGTTCCCCAGCCCCCCAGCCATCACCCCATAACCCTGGACCCCCCCACCCCCCGCCCCAGGCTCCCCTCTGACACCCCCAGCCCCACACCGGGCTCAAGCCCCGGCTGCCACCAGCCCGCGGGCAGCCCCGGCCCCGCACCAGGTGCTGGTAGAAGCGGACGAGCCGCGGCTTGCCGTGGTTGTTGAACACCAGGATGGCGTTGATCATGGCGGCGCCGGACCGGGCCGGGAGCAGAACCGGGGCCTGCCCGCAGGAAGCCCCTCGCCCGCCCCGGGAACGCTGCGGCTCGGTAGGCCGAGACCGGGCGGCCCCGCGGGGACCCGCAGTCCCCGGAGAGCGGCCTAAGCCTAACACGCGGGGACGGCCCAGGGCTCAGGGGACGGCCGGTGCCGGTGGAACCGGGCGAAGGGGGCACGCAGCCGCTCTCCCGCTGCTGAGGCCGGGGGGGGGACCTCCGCGACAGCCACCGGGGCAGACCGGGGAGGCGCCGGCCGGTCCGCAGCCGGGCAGCTCCGCCGCCGCCAGCGCCGGGAACGCGCTACCGGAGCCCGGCCCGGGTCCCGGCCTGCGCCACCAGGGGGCGCAGCGGCGCCAAAGCGACGGGAGCCGCGCGGTGCCACGCCGCGGCAGAGCGAGCGGGAGGGCGTGCAGGGGGCGGGGCTCGGCAGCAGACCACGCCCCTTTCTAAAGCGCCAGCGCCCTTATCTGCATGGAGCACCAGTGGGCGGGGTTACCGGTGGGGTCAGAGGTCACCGGGGGCCTAGCGGCCGCAGCACACCCTGGCCTGTCCCGGCCCGCGGCTCCCCGGGGTCAGCTCCTGCCTGGTCCCCGGCAGGAGGTACTGGGAGGGGAGAGGCCCCTCCTCAGGCCTGCAGCGGGGAAACACCGGGGGCCTTACAGGCGGCCACCTGGCTGCCCACCATCCCTGCGCTGCCCCCGCGCCCCTAGGCCCAGTGCCAGCCACGGTGCCGTGTGGCCTGCTCCCGGCCTGGGGGGCTCCCAGGGTTCTCATTCCCGCCGTGCTGCCCTTAAGCCGGGCCGAGCCCTCGGGCTTATCTCCCAGAGTTATTTACTGGGCTACCAGCATGGGGCTGCCCCGAGCCACAGCCTGGAGTGGTGGCATCGGGGGGCACAGCCTACGAGCCCCCCAGGAACACTGCCACTTGCCTGGGCACCACCTGCACGCTACCAGCCATCAGGTATCTGAATAAATCTGCTCACAATTTTGAAGAGGAAAGGGAGAAAGAATCACAGGCCACAGCGGCGGTGGCACCTGGTGGTTTTTAACACCCAGGTGATCAAAAAGCAAATAGCAAAGGGCGGACGGTGCCAGAGCAACATAAAGAAATGGCACAAGCAGCTGGGGCACAACGTAAAGACCATGGCATGGCTGGGTTATGAGTGGCAAGACATCAAGGGCAACAAGAAAACGATTTGATGTGCTGTAGGGAAGCACTGGAAGGAAGGTGGAGACAGGCAGAAATGGAGATCCATGATGGGGAAACGGAGGAAAAGAATCAAGGACACAGAGGAACCCTCGTTGCTCCAGCCTTCATACAACAAGGCTGTTTGTGAACGGGGATCTAGCAATCACAAAGGGAGAAGGAGCACAGGGCATGACGGAGGACAGCTGGGGAAACGACATTGAGGGGTACAAGCTTTGGAGAAGGGTGGCCTCAGCACCCATTTGTAGAAGATGGAGGGGAATTGTCCCCAGTGCCGTGCTGCTGTCCTGCCGCCTACTCCTGGGGCGATGCCAAACACAGAACCAGCCCATCACCGCACCATGCCCCAGGGGGTGGGATGGTGATAAGAAACGGTCTGTGATGATGACAGCAGCGCAGTGGAGCCCTTCCTCCAACAGGGGAGCAGTAATGCCGCATGCCTTGATCCCACCAAGGCTCCCAACACGCCTCCATGCAAGGTCCTCGTCAGCATATTTAGCGAGCCATGCCCCACGCAGGAGCACCCGGCGGTGGCTTGGCTGCACCCCATAAGCAGCGGGTGGCAGGATGTGCTGATTGACGGTGGCCATGGCAGAGGGCACTGCCACCGGGGCTGGCCTGGTGGAGCCCCTGTAGAGCAGCAGCAGAGCATGGTGTCACCAGACCAGCAGATGGCATCAGGCTGGAGGTGCCCAAGGTGTGGGGCAGGGTGAGCTCTGCACTCCCAACCTTCTCGGCCAGTTAAAGGCACCATCCAAGGCTATGGGCTGAGGTTCAGTAGAGAGGTCGAGGCAGCTGCAGCCTCATGTCTTCACTTTCTGATTGGCTGAGGCAGCTGCAGCCTCATTTCACCATATTCTGATTGGTTGAGGTGGCTGCAGCCTCATGTTTCCACATCCTGATTGGCTGAGGCAGCTGAAAGCACATGTCTCCAAATTCAGATTGGCTAAGGTGGCTGCAGCCTCATGTCTCTACATTCTCATTGGTTGAGACATCTGCAGCCTCATTTCTCTACATTCCAATTGGCTGAGACGGCTGCAGCCGCACTTCTCCACATCCTGATTGGCTGAGGTGGTGCCATCCCGGTGTCTCCCTGTGCCGATTGGCTGAGGCAGCTGCAGGCCGCCATGGTGCCGGTGAGGCCAGTCCGCCGCCTGCCCCCCAGCTGCCCCACACCAGCGCCCAGCGCTCCCAGTGCAGGTCCCAGGGGTGCTGGGTGCGCTCGGGGCACGCCACAGCTGGGGCATCCGCGAGGGCTGGGACGGGCCGATCTCCCTCAGCCTCGTTCACCCAAATATTTGCAAATATTTGTACAGGCAAAGGGCCCCTCGCAGAGCTGCGGGGGCGAGGCGGGATGGCAACCACAAGGAGGGAGACAGCAGGTGAGGTGAACGTTGACACCTGCCGGGTCTGGCCTCTGGAAGCACTCTGTCCTGGGCTGCTGCGGCAGCAGCGGTGCTGTGACGAGTTGCTTGGCCACCCTGCCAACACATGTAGTAGATGTCAGAAGCTGTAGGCGTGGGCACTGACAGCTTGCACGGTTCGGCGAGATCAATTTTCACCCAAGACTACAAAAAAAAAAAAAACACTGGAAATGAGAAGTGTGTCTGCCAGACAAAGGACTGCGTTTTTAGACAAACTCTTTGCTGTGATTAGTCTGTCCGGCTCCACCTGCTTCCATGGAGATGAGAATCTCCATCTCCCGACGCACCAGCCAAATCCCAGCTGCCTTCACGTACACTTTCTTCTGTGAGGAGGAGACCCTCATCCTCCTCGCGATGGGAGCCAGAGCTCCTGCCCACAGCTGTAAGACACCGCTCCCTGCACCACGTTACGGCCTCCGTCCCTCCCTGTGGGGACCCGCCACCTCCCACCAGCACCACCCCATCCTGCATCCCACCATGGTGGACCTCAGCCTCTCCCCCCACCGTTGGCCTCCCTGGGGTGGGGGTAAGCAGCCTCCCCTCCCCCCCCCCCAAGATTTCTGGAACACCCCGAATTCTGCTCATCCCTTTCTTTTTTGGGGGAGGGGTCCCTTTCTTTTTTTTGGGGGGGAGGGCTTGCCACCACCTGGTCTAACATGACCCCTGCAAGGTTCCTGGGGCATGGAGGATCTTTCCCACATGCCATCTCCATGGAGGAGAGCAATGCCCAGTGGCCAACTGGGAAAGCTGGGTCCCTCCAGCAGCATGTAACACACATCCCTCCACCCAAGCATCCCTCTACAGGGTGATAAGCCCCCCCTAAAACCAAGGGATGCTCATCCCCAGGGTACAATAACCCCTGGGGTTGGGGGGTCCTGGGTGGTCACCATGAAGGAGATGCTGTGTGGGGACGGGGCGGGTGCAGGGTCACGCTGGCCAGCCCGACCCCGCGCCCGCCCCGTCCCCACACAGCATACGAGGGGGGGTCCATCAGACACCCCCATCCCCATTACCATCAGACGAGCCGCGCCCCGCAGCTTTGTTCCCCGCAACCGGTACCGAGGGCGCACCCGGCTTGGGGGGGGGGGGGGGGGATGAACGGGACCGGGGAGGCCGGAGCGGCAGAGGAGGGTCGCGGTGCTTGGCAAACTTGGTGGGGGGGACGAGGGGGCACGGCGGGGAGATAAAGGGCGGCCGCCGGCGGCCGAGTTAGGAGGAGCTGTTTTGCATCCCTTCACGTCAGCCCTGCCTCATTCCCTCCTTCTTCCTTCCTGCGCACCCAGCGCCGGGCCCGGAGCCGCCGCCGCCGCCGCCCCGCGCCCTGCGGAGCCGCCGCGGGAGCGCACGGTGAGTCCCCGCCGCCGGGCTGTGCCCCCCCCCCCAGCTCCCCGCCACCACCGAGGTGGGGGACACGGACACGCACACCCCGGCGCTCCGCAGAGCCGGGGCCACCGCGGTGTCGCCGCCTTCTCTTTCGCTTTCCCCCGCGACGGAGACGGGAGCGATGGCGGCGGGAGGGACGGGGCGGGGGGGTCGCTCCGCACGTGGGCCGCCGCCCCCCTCCACCCCCGACAAGTTTCCCCGTGGCCGCTCGCAAAGTTTCTCCGCGATCGCGGGGCTGAGAAAGTTGCGGGGCAGGCGGCCCGGCCGCGGGGTCCGTACCTGTTGAGGGAGGGAGCACACACACCCCCGCCCCCCCCCCCCCCCCGCCGGCGGTACCGGGTCAGGCTGTGCCGCACCGAGCGTGGCTTGGCAGGGGCTCCGGGCGGGGGGAGCAGCACCCTGGGGTGCCCCGACCCACCCACGAGAGGGGGCGAGACCCTCCCACGGAGCCGGCGGGTTCAGTTTGCCGCGGGGGGGCCGGGCTAGCAGCGGGATCAAAAGCCAAGGGGGGTCCCGGGTGCGCCCAAAGTTTGGGGACAGTTCCCAGGCGCGGGGGACTGGACCGGCGGTAGGCGCCCCGGGTGTGCCCCCCCCTCCCCGCCCCGTATCTACAGCCACAGAGGGAAAGTGCCACGGGGGTGGGTGGGTGGGTGTGAAACGAAATGGGTGGGTGACCCTATGGGGGCCCAGGCCACTCTGTCCTGCACCAGTCAGATCCCACTTGTGCACCCCATCACGGAGGCACCCTGAGATTTCCCGCTGTGAGAGCCCCCCCCCGGCTCCGTGGGAGAGTCTTGCTCCAGGGGCACTGCATCCCGGCCGGGCCGGGGACCGCTTTGTCCTCTGCTTCCCTGCTAGGGACAGCGGCTGGTCAGGGAACTCTGCGCCGACCCTTTGATAGCTCCCTGTTAATCAACAGGATGCGGTGGTTGAATTAGTTATAATTAATTAATTAGTCAATCATTAGGAGTTTCTTTGTAAGCAGCCTGTGTGGGCAGAGGAAGGGGAGCGATGGCAGTGGAAGCCTGCCCTCCCGCCGGGTCCGGACCCGGCATCGCAGCAAACTCCGGCCGCCCTCCACGCTGCGCTCATGATGCGGACCGGGTGCCTTCTGGTGTCACTGATGTAACCCAGCCCCACGACGCTGTAAATTCAAGCGGTTCCATCAAGCACAGTGTCAGTCCAATCCGTGCAGGTAGTCTGGGCTGGCCACAGCATTTTAACAAATGCTTCTTGGGGTGGAGGGTGACCCTGAACCACGGCTTTCCTGGGGAGACTCCTTGGCATCCCCTTTGGAGCCCTGGGGGATAACTGACTCCTGACAGTTGGGGAGCAGCAGCAGTGGCAGCAAGCTGCGTTTCAGCAGCAGGACGCAGGGCTGTGGTCTGTTCTCCCCGCCCTGTGACAGTGCCCTCCACTCCCACCCCTGGGTGACAGCATTCCCACCCGTGGGAGCAGCTGCAGGAGCCAGGCATATCCTCGGTGAGAGCCAGCACGGGCAGAGCCCTGATCACAGCCTGGCCAGGCAGGGCTCCTCGTCTGCCAGTAGGCTTCCATTAATGTTCTGTTTGAACAGCGATCACGTTCTATCCCTCTAAAATGGTAAATCAGATCACAGTAACCTGAGCTCTGCTACACACCTGGAAATGTTCCCAACCTAAACTTGGGAGGGGACTTGGAGGACTGGATGTGGATACCTGCAGCAGAGGGAGTGGGAGCATCTCCCACTGTGCCCAAGTAGCCTGTCTCCTCTCGTTCCTGTTGACAGGTTTGGTTTAATATCTGAGAAAGTGTTTTTAGTCGATGTTAGTGGACCACAATGCAAAGAAGGTTTTGCACTGATAAACTAGTTCAGGAAATGCAATGTAGAGGGGGAGGAGCACAGACGCCGTCCTGCTCTGCTGTACAGCTGGAAATGTTAAGGAATAGGCAAAACGGTGGGTTTGTACCGCGAAGAACATGCCGGCATAAAATCCTGTGAGTGAGAGTGTTGCCTATGCTCCTTAAATTTATTTTACTTTTATTCATTGTTGAAAAGTAGGCTCCAGTTCAGCATCTGCTGGAGCACAGTCTCCTTAATACCAGCCAAGCAGGTCGTGTCCTTGGTGTTCCGCCAGAGCAGAGGCAAGGGGGGAGCTGGTTGCTGTCCCCAACGGGCCGGGAGCTGGGGGTCTCCTGCCAGTTCTGTTGATGTTGCCCTGCTGCCCACAGCGGGTTTTGGCTTCCCTTGACCCCCAACTCCTGTCCTCTGCCTGCAGAACCCAGCCTGCCTGGGTGCGGGCACCCCAGCACCAAGAGCAGCACGTGAAATGTCCCAAATACCTGCTCAGGGTGTGCTGGCCGTGGAGGCGGTGCAGCCTGACTGGAAGAGCATTGCTGGATGACTGAGATGTGCTGGGAGTGCCGCCATCCCTATCCTTTGTGCCCTGGGAGCCCTTGGGATGAGTCACACTCCCTGCTGAGGTCCCCAAGCCCTTCCCGCAGGGCTTGACCTTGGGGACAGAGGACTGTGATCTGGTGAGGAGCGTTTTCCCTTTGTCCTGCTGTCCCACATTTTCCTCCTCCAGCCTCGTGCACAGCTCTCCTCCTCCCTCAGCCCCTCTCTCCATCAGCAGTGCGTTGCGGTGGCATTTGTGTTGGGAGAGGCACCCAGCGCAGCCCACCCGTGTCCAGGCATGGCTTTCCCTAAAAAAACAATTTCTGTCCAAAACTGTGGTGCCATGGAGTGAAATGCCTGAAGTCGGTCAGGAAGGGTGATCTTGCTGGAGCGAGCTGTAGAGGGGGTGCTGTGTTTGAAACCCCAGGAGGCTCCCACTCTTCTTTGCCCTGGTTTCCACAGAGGAGTGGGGTTCTCTCCCACTGAGGCAACAAACACGTAATGCAGTTTCTTTCCCAAATTTTAAATTAATGGTTTTAAATTTTGCTCGTCTTTACTGGCCACTGTCTGTCCATCATTTGAGCGATAGTAAAGTATTTCTAATGAAAATAAACAGAAACAACAGGTAAGCATCCTGCATAAAAATCTCTTTGTAAAGCATGTTGCTTCCCCGATGCCCTTGTGCTATCACCATCCTCCCGTTTGCCTGAACAGTCCGTCATACAATGTTCTCCCCAAAGTATCAGGGGTTTTAGTAAAGAAGTGACCAGTGGGGCGGAGGCTTCTTGTTTTCCAGATGCCGGGTCTCCTGGATCGCTGGGAGCATTCTCAAGTGGGAAGAAAAGCCTCATCTCCCACCCTTCCTTCCTTCCTTCCTTCCTTCCTTCTCAGGCCACCTCTGATTTCACAGCAGAGAAAACAAGGGAGACAGGCAGTGTCCGGATTGCTCTTTTGTGTAGGGCAAGGAAAAACTTGCAAAAAGTTCATATGAAACTTCACAAGACTTGTTCCTGAGATAAAAAAAAAGAGATAATTGGGTGGGGGGAGCACCACAGGCTGTGCAGAGGCAGGATGCTAAATGAGAAGGAGGCACATCCTGCAGCCCTGGGGTCTGTCCAGGAGTCTTGAGGGGCATCAGTGTTGTACAAATGGATTTAAAAAAAACACAAGAGCTGTTCTATTTAAAGTGAAAGAGACAAAATGCCCTCCTGAAGGCTGGGGGACCGAAAATGTTCAGCTGCGTTTGTGCACGTCTGTGGGAGTGAGACGGGACCGGGAGCCAGGTGTCTCATGCTGGTGGGTTGGAGGGACCAGTGTGCCAGGTTCAGACCCACTCCTGGGTCACCTGGGGGGTCCTGAGCTGGCAGGATCCGGCCAACATGCCCCACAGCCTCCCTCAAGGCATGAGATTTGTGCGATTTGTTGGTGTGGTAGTGGATGAAGGAGGATCGGGGCATTGTTTGCTCAGGCTGCTGAGGACCTGAGGATGTCCTGGAGCAGCGGCCGGGGGGAGCGCTCGGCGAGCGGCGGCTGGCTGCCTCTGTGGCACGGCACGGTGAGGAGCAGAAGCACTGGGGTTTCGCACTGCACCTTGTGCTGCTCAGCGATGCACAGCTCATGCGGGAAGGGATAAGTGGGACATCAGTGAAATCCTGGTTTACACCAAAAAGCAATACTTGCTTTCCAGGAGTATCTCAGAGGAGGTAAGGGGCAGCATGGTGCGGAGTACGGTGACGGTGACATTTTGCATAGGTAGCTGAGTAGTAACCTACAAAGGAGGAAAATCTGTAGCTGTTCTTTGCTTTACAAGGTTATAAATTAACAGAATCAACCATGAATCAGACCTGAGCATTGCTATCAGCAGCTCAGATGGGGAGCTTTGGGATGCAGGTACCACTAGAAGTGCTGATGGATGCGATGCTGCTCCCTAAATAAAGCAGGAGGGGTGGTGCTACTGGAAATGCCACAAAGTTTTCAGGCAGAGGCTGGTGCAGAGGTAGTCATGGCATGAGTAGCGAGGAAGGGTCTGACAAACCCACCCCAGAGGTGTCAGCAATTTGGGGTCACAGTAATGAAAATCCTGATGTACTGGGGGCATAATGCATGAGCTATGAAAAACGCTGGTGAGAACAGATGTGCAAGCAGACTAATTTTGGTGGAGAGCATTCAATAACAAGAATCCTTATGGCTTTGGGAGAGCGGCAGTTGAAGCAGCTGGGTGGATGGTGGAGCGGGAGCAATGACTGGAGCAGGTTTGATCCACTGCCTCAGAAGGAGCCCTGCCTAAGGTCTGAGCTGCCAGAGAGGAGCTGTGGCATGAGGCTGGGCTTTCAGCACTTGGAGGTGGCCCTGGTGGGTTGAGGACCCCCCAGCCAAGGCTGGAGAGGGCAGGCAGAGGGGTGGGGAGGGTTGGGGGTGCCTGCCCAGGGCTGCAGGGAGAAGGTGGAGGTAGCACCGAAACTCACCCTCAGAGCAGGAGCCTGGAAAGGACCAAAACCCGGTTATTGATGCCAAACACACGGCATGGCTCTGGCCCAGAAATGGCCAAAAAACGACTGCTCAGCAGTTCCCAGTGCTGCATGCTTGTGTGCACCTTGGAAGCGCCCATGGGCCAGGGGTCTTGGTGGTGCTGGCACTGCTGCGGTGCCTGGCGGGTCTGTACCCAGCCAGGCACTGGGACTGGAGACCAGTACTGCCACGAGAAAAGTGGCTTCCAGTGCAAGCGTGTTTTAAATGGATGCTGTGATGCAGAGTGATTGAAATGAGTGAATTTAGTTAAAATGAAGACTCTGCTCTTCATCTGGTTCCCCTTGCTCTTCAGCATGGTCTGTGGGCCCCTGCGCCCTGACAAACGGCATGCTTCCCTCTTGCGTGCAAAACCATGGGTATCCACAGGGCAGCCAGCAAATGACAGACACAAACTGGTTTTGACTAAGAAGGAAATATCAGTCAGTCCTTTAAAGGCTTTATCTCAGCACGTCAGTTTGAGGAAGAATGTACTTTAACTAGGAAGCAGTACGTAGACGTGTTCATTGTTTTACTTCCACGTCTTGTGTATGTGAAACCCTGTTTCTGCATCAGCATTGTATACCCAGAGGCACTTTGCTGGGCAGTGTGGGAGCCGCTGTAGTTAAAAAGGGGAATTTCGTGGGGATTGCAGGCTGAGGCCACAAACAGTGCAGAAATTAAATGTTTAGAGCTGGCTGTCTTTACCATCCTTCCCTACAAGGTGTTGCAGTTTCCCACCAGCGTGCCTGCAGCCAGCACATGTCCTGCCAGGGGTCACGGGTGACCCAGCAAGGGAGAGGAGCAGGACGAAGGACAGGGAGAGCTGCAAGGAAGGAGCGCGCTTGCCGGTCACCTCTAAATTTATCTTTCCTGCTTCTTGGCAGCAGCGTTGTCTCATGTCCATGCTCTGTGGTGCTGGGTCATTTCTCCCCTCTCTGCCAGGAGAAACCTGACAGCCCATCACTCGCCTGTATTATCCCGGGTTTAATAAGCTCTCTGTTCTTTCCCTGCTTTTTCTTTCAATTTTTTTAAATTCTTTAAGTGCTCCCTGGTTGGTTTTCCTTTCCTTCACCGTGGGTCTGTTCTCACACCCCTGTGCCTCCTTGTGCCAGCTCCAGAGCAGCCCCCTGTTGGAACGTGTCTCAGTGCCTGTGGCTCAGCCCTGCCAGGGCTGGACATAAAGGTGCAAGCCGGAGTATGCTGTTGGGCTGTTTTCCCTTGGGGAGGCCTTTGACACTTGCTGCGGTGCTCTCCCTCCCAGAGAGAGGCAGCAGGTGCAGCCCTCCGAACTGCCACCACTTCAGCACTTTCTCCCCTCGCTGAGTTTCCCTCTCCCACTGCACCTTGCCGGCACGCTGGCATCATGCCCCCACCCCAGCTGCTCCCCCAGCACCCACCACGGCTCCAGTGTTAATGCTAGGGACAGTCTGAGCGTAGATTTTGACTGCCCATGGGCAGCCCAGCGGGCTCATCCTGGACCTGGCTGGGGAGATGCTGAGCGTTCTGGGGTAGGTTGGAGACATCCACAACTGCCCCAGCCGGTGGCTGCTTTTGGGAGATGTTAGTTGTTGTTGTAAGGATGGGTATCACAGGAGCTGGCTCCTGTTCCCACGCAGGACTGGGATTGTGAGACTCTTCATCCTCGCAGAAGACTTTCTGCTCTCGTGTACTGACCTCTCAGCCAGCTGAAATGAGGGCACCATAAAATCTGAACTTAAATGACCTTAAATATTTCCCTACTCCGTGCCAGTTGCAATATATTTTTTTTTTGTAGCCATCTGAAAGTTACCATTTTCAGGCACTGATTGACCTGCCCTCCTTGCTTTGCTCCTTGGCTTTGCTCCGGAGATGTCGATGTATATTCCTCGTGGCTGTTTTTTGCTTGCCATGGGAGAGGCTCACCCTTCGGCCCTTGCTCATGAGTCTCCGTGGCTGCAGACCAGATCATTGTAGGCTTCTGCCACCATTCAGAGGGGTGCAGACCCCCCGCCTGGCTCTGTAGGCATGCGTGCCTCCAGACAAAAATGACTTTCCAGAAGACAGAACTGTGGGCAGAACTGAAAGAGCCTTTCCCATCGGTGGTGCCAAGCCTCTTTGCTGAATTTCTTCTTGTCCTTCCCCATTTTACGCCGTGGCCATTCAGCACGCGCCTGTGAAGCCCATCAGGGTAATTGCAGAACTCGTCTGCAGAGAGCAAGCCTTGATTTGTGGGGGCTTGAGTGGTTTGGTTTCATTTTACGATTATCAACAAGGGACACATGTAAGCAAATTATTTCAACAGCTGAATATTCTGTATACTTACAGGACTTTCTTGTAGTAAGAAGAAAGAGTGCAAAGTACAGCAATTATGCAGATTGTGATGAAAATGGGGACTGGGGTGGTTCAAGCAGACCCAAGTGCGAGCCCGCCCTTGGTGCTGCCAAAGCAACGGCAAAACGCCTATAGACAAAGCCAGCCTTGTAGATACATTATAAAATATTTATTAAGATGAGTAAAAAGTACAAACGTTCCCACCCTCCTCAGTCACAGCCAGTGCTTGTCCACTGCATTTTCCCTCGTATCAGCTGGTGAGCTCTTTCCGAGCACATCACACCAGGTGGGCATTTCGTTCCCCCCAGTGCCCACCTCCCTGCCCAGGTTTGCCTGGCATCTGCTCCAGCTTCAGGAGCAAAACGTCTGCAGGGCATCACGCGGGGCCAGCTCCAGGCATGTCAGCCTGTGCCCGTGCCCAACAGTCCAGCCAGTGTGACACGCTCCAGACAGCGGTGCCAAACTCTGTCCTTTGAACTCCATTTAAAAATCCAATAAATAAAAACAGGCAGCTCTTGTGTGAAATTTCAGCCTCCACTTGGAGTTAGGACTGCTGGGTGAACCCTCACCACATGATAATGTAGACGAAAACATACGTGCAATAAGCGGACATTTCTTTTTAACTTGGCCGTGTAAACCCAACAGAAGTATGCAGTTAGTGCAACGTTCTCCAAACCGGCAAGAACCTTTGCCTTCTCCCACAAGAAAAGCCATGGTTTTAAAAGCCATCTGCCATGCAGAAAACCCAATGCTTTCATGATTTGTAGGCGGCTGGGGGCAAGCACCTCAATCCAATCTCTTGGGCTACACACCCCACCCTTGGTGAGAACATGCAGACCCCTGCACCCAGCGCCCCAGGACCCCACTGCTGGATGCATCATCCCCTGGAGCTGCGGGAGAGCAGAGGTGTCACTGGGGACTGCTCTTCCCTCCAGTCGCGGCTGCTCTCATCCGATGTGTTCCAGGACTCAGATTTCAAAATCTAAATTTCTGCTCCCCTGAAGTCACGAGGAACGTGAGGGACGTTGGTTGTGGAGTCTTTTGTGCAGGGAGCCTTTCTGCAGAGATCACTCCTGTAGGTTCCTCACTGATGTGTCTGAAGTGGAATGAAAAAGTAGCTCAGCTTAAAGGAAAAAAAAAATAATCCCCAAACTTCACTCTCTCATAGATTCTCAAATAGTCTGAAATTACATATACAGCCTTTATTTTCTGAAGCACACGTCCTGTATCTGCCGTACATTCATTATCCTTCGTTAGGGCACACGCAGTGCCTCTTGGCTTGAAGACGTGTTTTCCATATCAGTCACTCTGACTTCACTGGCTTGAATTTTACCTGTCACTGTTTCAGACTTTTCATCTGTGTCAGGTTAGGTTCCGTGCTGGAGGATTTTTTATTTTTCCCTTTAATGACAAAGTTTGGTATTTTGAAACAGACTCTCTGTGTTCTGGTGGTGCTGCTGCTCGGGGCTGGGGGATTTGGGACAAACCACTGTCCCTGGCCCCAGGCACGGTGTGTGGAGGGCAGGTGGTGGATGGGGCCGGTGTGCATGCAGCGGTGCTTGGAAACCTGTTTGCTGAGCTTTGAGAAAATGAAAGCAATGCGGGGCATCAGCCACATGCCCAACTGAACCTCTAATGTGCACAGCCGTGGTTAGAAGCAGAAACATCCTTGGTATGGCCAGGGATGCAGGTAGACACCTGGATGCTGCTGGGTACCAGCCTGAATCTCTAATGCGCACAGCCATGGTTAGAAGCAGAAACATCCTCGGTATGGCCAGGGATGCAGGTGGGCACCTGGATGCTGCTGGGTACCAGTGGGTCAGCACCATCGGCTGCAGTGGCCCTGTTGGGCCAGGACAAGGTTTCTGCTACAGCAGCCCTCGGCACCCGTGACGCTGTGGCTGTTGGTTGTCACTGTGTGCTTGCTGTCCCCCATGGTGGGCATGTGGCAGCAGGCGTGGTGGTGGGGATGGAGCTGGATGCCCCAGGGCTGGGCAAGGATCTCAGCCCCAGTGCTGTGGATGGCTGTCTGACTCCTGCCCCACCTCTCACCCTGTGTCCCCTGTTTGGGAGTCACTGGAGACCCTCTGTGGTGAGGGTGCCCAGAGCCACAGCTGCTGGGGCCAGCAGGGCTCAGGGCGGAGGGGCACTTGGGGGGGGGCTTTATTTCGCTGACTCTCCTCTGGCCCCCCATGGGTTTGCACCCTGAAGCGCAGTTCGGAGGAGGACTGGGTGATCCGGAGAGGCATCCTGGGACAGGGCAGGGGCAGCAGCACCCGCAGCCTGCGCAGCCCCAGCCACGGCTCTGGGTCTCCATGGCTGCTGGAGAGCCTCGGGACATGGCAGTGCTGGGTTAATGGTTGGACTTCATGATCTTGAAAGTTTTTCCAACCTAAATGATTCTATGACTGTGGGAGGACAGCAGATGCAGCTGGCTTTGGTCCGTCCCCTAAAACCTGGGGGAGATGAGGCACCCGTGGCTGGAGGGGGTGGATGCTCACACGACGCCAGAGCAGGGACGGCTGCCTGCACGCTTGCTGCCCGCACCAGGGCCTCTCCCGAGGAGAAGGGCAGCAATACGGGGCAGAGCAGGGAATGCCACAAAGCTGGGCAGAGCGGCCCATGTGTCCTGGGTGGTGTGGCTGTTCCCCTGTCCCACAAATCTGACTTCATTGTGTGTGCCCCATCGGCAGATTTCCTCCCGGATGCCTGCGGCCATCATTCACCCCACCTGGCCAGCACTGCTGGGGATGCTGTATTTTCCGTATCTGCCTTAGCACAATTGATTCCTTGGGTCAGCCACGAGCTCGGATTTCATAAACTGCTACCAACGGGGACCCTCCGTCTGGTACCTCCTGCTCCATCCACCCTGAACCACGCTTTCCAAGCACTAGTCTTTCTGAATGGCTCAGCTGCTCAGAAAAGGATCTGAAACGTTTTTCACCTTGTCAGCCTGCAAGTAATGTGGCATTTGCAGCTGAGCAGTCAGGTTTGCTCCTAAAATGGTGTAACATGTCCAATAGCGTTGTTATCGGAGGAATCCGAAGTGGGATGCTCTGAGGGCCCAGCATAGGGCCTGGCACAGGTGGGAGGGGGTCCAGAAGCCCCCCAGCACTTGCCCCTACCCATATCTCTGCCGCCTCCTCTCACCTGCAGGCTATAGGAAATGGCACTCGATGTGTTTGTTATTCAAATTTCTACCCCCACGGCTGGTGTCACCTGTGAGTTCTGCCGGGGAGATTTTGTGTGTTGGGCGTCATTCCTTGAGGCATTTTGCTGGGAGACCCTGTGTTCCTCAATGCTGGTTTGGCTGTACTTCTCGCAAAGGCTTCCCGGGGATCTTTTTCCCTTCACTAGGAGCAAACCGCAGTCAGTGGTGCTGTGCTCAGGGAAGTCCGGACAGCTCGCAGGGGCCAGTGGGGTTGGCAGCAGTTTTCTCCAAAGCAGAACAGCCTGAAAGCCTGAAGTTCATGGAGGAGACAAAGAGTGAAATATCCCCTCACCCGGCAACTCCTCACCCTCTCCCTCAAGGAGCCTCTGTGCCAGCTCTGCTTATCAAAAATAGTGAGTTTCAGAGCCTCTGATGAGTTTTGTATGTGAAAGATTATCTGGTCGAGTATTAATTAACACGCTTAAATTAGATCCCCTTGACTATGATGATCATATTACTCGACCCAGCAGAGGTGACAGCAGATGCGGTGAGCATTGCGGTACGAAGCAGCCCCAGCTGGCCGGGCACGTGGTGCAGCCGCTGGCACTGCTGCCCCATCCAGCGTCTGTCCTGGTGCTGCACAGTGGTGTGGCACCGGCAGCAGAGCTCAGCCGATACCCGGCCACCATGGGCACAGCATCCCTGTGGGAGGAGGTCCAGCCCTGGCAAGGCTCTGGGACCCCCATGTCTGCAGCCCCAGGAGTGGCTGGTTGAGAAGCAGAGAGGTTTGTGTGTCCGTACTGGAGGTTGTGCTGTGGTTGTGTCCGTGCTCGCCCCAGTGCCATCGGTCACCCTCTCCCCCTGCCCCGCAGTGAGAGGGGTACCGTCTGCCTGGGCACAGGGCACGGGGGGAGCGTTTCCCAGCTGGCCATTGCTCAGCACATGGGAAGACTGAACTTGTCAGCAAAATCACGTGCAGTCCAGAGAGTTCACCTTCCTCCCAGCCTTTAACTCTCTGACTGGAAATTTCTGGCTGCTGTGAATGGATCTGGGCAGTCCCAATGTCCCCATTTCTCCATTCCTGCAGCCCAGCACAGGATGAAGCCCGGGGGGGAAGGGGGCAGCCAGACCCAACAGCAGCCATCCTGCGGGCAACGCTGCCTGCGCATGGGCAAGCTCCAGACACGGGAATATAAAAAATACATTACAATTGTTCCCAAGAATAAGAGCAGCGAGTGTCTTCCTGCTGGGGGGGGGGGGTGTCTTCCCTCAGTCCTCACACCCCGAGAGGCTGTTTCAGAACCCATCGAGTAACTCTGCTCCCTCTGGGATGACACACATCCCACATTTATAACATTGTGGTTGGTTTTCCCCTTTTACAACCAGCCAGCCGGGTTATACCTAGAAGGGATACTTGAGCTCCTAGTTGCCTGTCAGTTCCTCTGACCCCCAGCCACTTTTATTGCCCTGCTTTGAGGTCCCCGCAGTTTATGATTAACCCCTGGCACCGGAGGATGCTGAGCAGGAGCAATGCTGAGCAGCTGTGGTACAGGCTTACATGCAGGGAGGTCGTCTTCTGTCTGCTGCGGACACTCACCTGCAGCCTGGGCTGCTTCGCTGTCAGCCAGCCTTGCAATTCCCGGTCCAGCTCGCTGCCTGTGGGAGCACGGCACGCCTGCTGCCTCTTGCTCCGTTTCCCTCTGTCCCCAGGGGACCCCACTGTCCTGGTGGGCTCTATCTTCAGTATTTTCTTCTCACTGCGTTTTTACTCCCTCTTTGTCTCATGTTACAATGCCTCCCTCCTTACAGTTTTGGGTCATCTTCGTGTCTGAGGGTCTGTTTAACCCCCACCCACTGCTGAAGATGCTGAACAACATGGGACGGTACTGGGGCTGCAGATCCACGGTAAAATCCCTGTCAGGCCGCTCTCCTGGCAGGGGTGTCTGCTGTTGCTTCTGTCTGCTGAGGGGTTTGGGGGTTGCAGGGCGAAGGGGGCTGCAGTGGGCACTGGCCCACCCTTCACCCTCTCTGCTCCCCGCAGTGCCTGGCCCAGAATCGAGCCCTCAGGTTTGTATCTGTCACAGCCATCCCTCATCTTTCTTTGCAGGGTTTGGGTTTTGACCTAAATCTCTGGTGCCGGTTGCTTTTCATGGCAACACTTGTTTCTACAGATTTGTTTTCTCTGTGTATTTGCTCCATGGCTTTTCCTAGGGACGGCATGGTGGCTTTTCATCTGGGAGACCTGATGGTGAGGACAGTCCTTCCCAGAGCCGCTCAGTGCAGAATTTAATTTACTTTTTTACATATCTGCATGTGTGATTACTGGGAGAGGTATTTTTAAAAGTAGCTCGGCGTCTCTTTCAGGGAGTTAGCAAAGAGCAGATTTATTTTCTGCTATGCTGAGAATTAACTCCCCTTTCTTCCTCTTCCCTCTGCCCCCGCTGGAAAGAGAGAGAATGCAGAAAAGAAGAAAGGATTTACATTGTGGTGGTGATTGGCACAGGCTGTGAATGAGAGGTCATTTCATCTGGCTGTTTCTTTTCAAGCGCTCTTTTTTTCATGCACACTGTATTCAGGCTGGGAGCATTCTTTCTTTTCAAAGCTTCTCTGTCTGTCTCTCTCTTCCCCCTCCTTTATTTTTCACCCCTTTTCTTTACTTTTGCTGTCTTTTCATTCTGTTTTTCTCCACCCCCTTGGGGCTCCATTTTTTCTTTCCTTTTTCCTCTATTCAGTTCCTTTTTTCTTCTCGCATCTTTTCTGAATAGCTCTTCTATTTTCGGAGAGGAAAGGGAGTATGTCGAAGAGAAGTCGTTGCAGCAAGGAGGAACTTGAAAGTCTTTCTTTCCTTGTTTATTTCACTCAAAAGCAAAAATTGTTTTCCAAGGGAGAGCGAGGTTTCTGTGCGGAGCCTTTGAAGCAAGGCTGGGACGGCAGCAGGGCTGGCCAGGGTGGGATTTCTCCCTGCTCCTCGCCACACCACAAACACCCTTGGTCCCAAACTGCTGACAAACACCCAGAGCCCCACAGAGGATGGGGAGGTCGGTGGGTCAGTGCTCTTTCAGCTGGGCTGTGGGTGAGGAGGGGGCCAGGCAGGAGCAGCCCCTCTCCCTGGGGTCCATCCCAGCTCACCCCCAGCCACCGCTTGCCCCACACCTTCGCACACCAGTTACTTGTATGTAATCGCTGGTGCTGGTGGTCCTGTGCAAGTGAACGGCAGCATTTTAAGACATGATGTGACAACAAGCTCTGAAAGCAAGATCCCAAGAGCTCTGTGCTGTGGCGTGTGTCCCTGCACGGCGCTGGGGAGGAGGCAGGTGGGGTGGGACGGAGGGGCCATGTCTGCGTCGTTTTGAAGGGGGAACATTGCGCTTGCACGAGCAGCCCATGGGACAACGTGAGAGAGGGGCCAGGTCCCCAGGGACGGGGTGTCCACTGGCCAAGGAGAGTCACTGTGCTCAGGTCTGATAGACTTGGGGATTTGGGGTGCCGGAGTTCTGTGGGTTTGGGCCCTTCTGTGGCAGAAGAGCAGGAAGGGTCTTGGACACATCCACAAGGCCACAGTGGTTCCAGTCGGGTCTAAGGGAGATGCCCTGGCTCGGCAGGAGGAGCCTGGTCCCCCAGCCGCTGCTCCCCAGGTGCCATCAGAGCTCTGCTAGCAGCTCTGTTGTCTTGCTTCAAGAAGAGCTTCTAGGCAGAAGGGCTGATAAATCAGGCTTCAAGATTGATCTGTTTGGTCTTCAAAAGAAGAGATGTTGTGCCACGTGGCACAGGAGGAGATCTTCAAGGAGGGCAGCTGGGGGGGGAGCAGTGAGAGTCCCCCTCCCTGAGCGCTCCCAGCCCGAGTGCTGGCGCAGGCATTAACCCTCAGCAGGCTGCGGTGCGGCTTTGGCTGCTCCAGGACCAAAGGTTTCACAATCCCTTGGCAGAAGCAGAGCGCTGGCTCCAGCATTTCCTTTGGCTCAGTGCAGGGAAAGCACTCACGTTAACAAACCTGCCCTGATGGGCTCCTCACAGTGCTGCTACCACAAAACGGGGGTCCCCTGGCAGTGACCCTGTGCTGCCAAAAATCAGACCCAGCCCCCCGCCCCCCGGCTCCTTCCATTCATCCCCCAGACCCCGGAGGAGCCTGGGTGGCTCTAATCCTTCCTTCACCCCCATGGCCAAAGTGATGCAGTTAGGACTCTGATTTTCAGGAAGCATCTTTTGCCTGTTAATTTTAGTCTCCCTTGATTGCTTTGAAGTGAAGTAGAAGTTGGGGGCTGATCTGGGACACACGAACAGGCACTGGACTGGAGCCACCAGCTTTCACATTGGCTGTGTCAGAGGGGCTGGAGGACGGGGCCGCCAGGTCCCGCTATGGAAAGCGAGGCAGGGAGCGCAGGAGTGTACCCGGGCTGCTCCTCTCCTGCTAGAACAGCGGTTCTGGGCGAATGGTGTGCACAGGGAAAATCCAGCAGAGCAGGGACTCCTCGCAGTGCAGCCCCGACGGCAAGGTGCCGGCCGGTGAGCCCAGCGGGCAGCTCTGGAGGGGGATCTGCTGCCTGATCCTGAGGGTCTTGCGGTGTGAGAGGAGAATTCTGCCTCCCCTTTGTTTGAAGGGCTTTGGAGGAAGGTTGGAAGGGCCTTGCCGAAGCACGGGGACTTCTATCATCCTCTGGCCAGGGGCACATGGCAGGTCAGGCATGGGCAGGGGTCCTGAGCCGTGTGGGTGGGCTGCAGGAGTGGGAGTGGAGCCGGTGGCACGGCGGTTAATGAAGTAGATTATTTTTTAAAAGTGAGATTCAAATAATTGTAACCCTGAGATAGAGAAGACATTGGAGGAGATGAAAAGGGAGAGAGAAAGAAAGGAAGCAAAGGACAGAGGTTTGGAATAGAGAGGGAGATTAGGAGATAGATGAAAGAGAAAGGAGAAAGATAAGAGGGAGAGAGGGGACAGATCTCCAGCGCGAGATGGGTGTTGCCAGGGAAACGGGAAGAATGAGGGAGCGACAGAGGGATGGAGGAGCGGAGGATGCTGGGGGCGGGGAGCAACGGAGGGATGGAGGCTCGGTCTCGGTCTCGGGTGGAGGAGGAAAGTGTATTCTCAGCAGAAAGGGAAGCAGGAGCGGGACGTCCCGGGTCAGCGTGGGTGCCTGTCTGCTGGGAAGCCACGAGAGCATTTAGGATCGTGGCTCCATCCCTCTGTGGTGAACGGCTGCAGCATCTGCTGCTGCTCACAGACTGACCCCTCTCACCCTGAGTTTCCATCAGCTGAAACATTTCTTGCCCACGGCAGGGTGGCTTTCCTCAGAAACAGGATGTCACACTGTGCCCATACCTAGTTCAGCACGTGAATCTTCTTCTGGAGGGCTGGAGGGAGCTGGGAGAGGGTCCGACCCGGGAGGGAGCGCCCTTGCCCATGCTTGGCCTCGATATTTATATTCCACTTCCAGATGCAGTTGCTGCATTTCAAAGATAAAAAAGGTAGTGTGTGATGGTGAGGCCAAGAGGGCAGAGCAGCAACCTGCTCACAGGGGAGGACGGGCACTAAGGTGCTGTGCCGTGCCATGCCATGCTGTGCTGTGCCAGCGAGGAGTGCCAGCCCAGCTGCCACGTGTGCCTGCACTGGGCTGGGCTGGTGCTCAGTGGGCAGGGACAGCCGAGCATCCCCCTGCCTCGCCAGCAGCAGGATGGTGGTTCCCAGCGCTGCCACCCTCCTCACTGAGCAGAGTGGTGCCCGATTCCTGTCCCATGGAGCAAAGGTTCCCCCATGGAAATCACGTGCCAGGTTGGGATAAATCCTGGTGTCCTTCATTGCGGTTGCAGGCAGCTCCCGCAGCCAGAGGCGGGCCAGGAAAAGAGACGATGTGCTTGAAAGCTAGGCACTGCAGATGTCGCTTTAAAGCCCAGAGGCAGTTTTGTGCTCAGCTTCAGCTTTGGCTAGTCCTGGGAAGGTCCCAACGGCACCGGCTGCTCCTGCATCCCTGGGCTGGCAATGGGGAGAGGGGAACCAGGCAGCTTCATGCTCCGTACACACTTATTCTGCAGAAACAGTCATCTCCAGTTATTGATAAAACATTCCTTTTCCCCTTCCAGTCAGAGTTTGCCAATAACCTCGTGGCTTCAAAGAGGTGAACATTTACTTCCCACCAATGAACACAATGGTTGGGGTAAGAATCGTTAGAAGAAATATCAACAGAGCAGTCAAGGGAAGGTTTAACGTGATCTGACAAAGCGGGTGCTGCTCCTTTCCCAACACGTTGTCTGTTGTACAGACCAGAAGTTGTCATTTTCCCTAACTTGTTTTTCCACCTAATCTTACTAAAAAATGTTATCTACATCATGCTGCAAATTGTAGGTTGTGTCTTTTTTTTTTAAATCAAACCCCCCAAAGAGAGAAATTCCTCCACCCAGAACCACTTCACGTGATACACGTGATATCATGCACTTCTTCCATGTCGGAAAGTATATCCAAGGCTGACGGGAGCAGTTCTGCTTTCTAATCAACTTATTATAAGTAGGAGGGTTTTCCTTTTTTCTAGAGCAGTCATTAACAAAAGTTTTCCTTAAAGAGTGGAGTTAGATAGGATCTACTGTGGAGACACAATGCATTTAAGAATTGTTTTGATTCCTTTCAAAATGCAGAATTTATTTGGTAGCAACAACCCAGCACCACGCATCCTCTTTCCCGTTCCTCAGAACTTTGGCTCATTATTTGTAGCCCAGTTTATCTGCGTTGGATGTCGGCTGTGAGGCAAGAAATGATGTTTTTTTGGTTCTGCTGCTGCCAGCACAGAGCCAGGGTTGGTGTGTGCCCCCCATGTCCCACAGCTCCTGGCCTTGACCAGCCCCGGTGACAGGAGCTTGTGCAGCCAGACAGATGTTTGAGCCCAGCTGCTGTGTCGGATGCACTGTCCTGTGCAGGGAAGCTGTGGCTTCATCCTTTCCTTGCCCAGCCCCAGCTCAGTGTTTAGTGAAACCAAGATGAACTTGTAAATCCTCAGGGTTGGTGCAGGACAGATGCTCTGGATCAGTTTTATGAATAATTTTAGTGGTGATTTTCAGGAAAAAAAATATTTTTCTGTTTAGAATTTTTGTTGGTGCTTTGAGTAGCTTTATGTGAAACCCACGAGAAAGATGAAAGACTGATTTTTTCCTTTATTAAATTTAAATGAAAGCTTCTTTTAAGAAAGGAAGAAAAATAAAATCAAAGGTATTCTCACAAATATTACAGAACTGTTGATCAGCCTGTTTAAAAGTATTGAAAAGCTTTAACACCTCCTCCCCCCACCTTATCGGATCTCCACTCCGATAAGATCACTCCCATGTGCCCAACTTCACCAGGTCATTTTTAGCCCCAATTTATGCTCAGACTTGACTCCAGCACTCCTGGAGCTTTGCACAGCACCTCTGCCACGCTGTCTGCAGGGCAGCCTGCAGCAGGGCAGGGTGGCTGGGGGGGATCACACAAAGGGTTCTGCAATGGGGGTCCCGCACCCTCCCAGCCCTGACAGCACCTCTTGCAGGGTGGGAGCCCTAGGTGTATGAGGTGCAGCTCCTGCAGCCCCAGGTACTTGCCGCTGCACAGGTTTAAAGCTGAGGAGCTTATTTAGGGCAACTGCTCTCGATTGCATTGCTCAGGTTGCACCACTGAGTTTCTTTCTGCTGGGAACAAGTCCTAGAGGCCCTCCTGGATTGCTGCTGGGTTTGTCACACAGCCTGTAATGCCAAATACAGGTGCGAAGGTGAGTTAGATGAGATAAGCTGCTGCTGGTACCAGCTGGGCCCTGGCACCCGCTCATGTGTCGGCACTTACTCTCTGATGGAGCAGAGATAACATGGGGCAGTGGCTGGTAGCAAGGAGGGGTGTTGTGTTCTGGGCAAGGAAGGGTCACTGTTCCTCAGAAAGGCTGTGAAAGGTAAATCTCAAACATTTTTGGTTTGCCCTTGACTCCCTTTCTTGCAGGAAGGGTTGGGTGAAGGTTGGTGGTTGCACTACTCACCCTGCTGCCTCTGGGGCTGATGTAAAGGAATGGGAGAGAGGGGTGATTGAGGAGGAGCCGAATGGAAAACAAGGGGCTTTGCAATAGCTGACTCCTCAGCAGGGGGTACAAGCACTGCGTGAGTCGGGAGCTGTGGACCCTTGCTGCGCACCTTTGGTGGGACTTCAGCCAGGATGGCGCCTTGTGGAAGCGGCTGGTCCTTTTACTCTGCTTGCTCCTGTCAGACCTAAGATATTGCAGGCAAACCTTGTTTGTGTGCACAGGTGAGGTTTTCATGAACCAGACATAATTTTATTTTTTTTTTTTTTAGGCTCAGGATTACCAAGAGTCTCATTTCCAGAGCTGCTGCATTGGCGTCTGTTGTGGCTCAGCTGCACCAGGCACTGGTGGAGGGGATGCTGGTGTGAGACAGGGGAGCCGCTTGGGAGCGGCTGGGTGAAACCAAGGGAGTTAAAACAGCAAAGGAAAGAGAAATGTGTCCAGAGATGGATGGTTCTTAGTCTAGTGCGGTAGCTGGGAAATCTGGAATCCAGCTAGAAATGCAGCGGTGGATGAAGAGGCTGTTGGGCTACAGGAGGGGGCCTGTCTGCTGTAAGAGGCCCCATGTGAGAGATGAGGGGTTAAAGATGAAGGAAGAGAGGTAAATAGAAGTAAAATTCACATAAGGAAGTGAAAGCTATTTTTTAGAAAATCCAACTATTTTAAGTGCTTAAAGACCAGGAGGTGAGTGTGGAGGAGGTGGCCGGGGCTGGGGCGGGCAGGAGCCGCAGGGATATGCCGGGGCAGAGCCTGACTCTTCCCAGCTGTGTTGAAAAAGACAGGAGGAGAAGAGAGATTGCAGCGAGACAAAAACCTCCCAGGAGTGGGAGGAGAAATGCTGAAAGAAACCCGAATTTCACAACCCCCAGAGGAGCAGGGACAGGAGCCACTGCTGCCGGCCCTGGGTGCGACCTTCCCACGAGCGCCGGAGCAGGGAGCCCAGCGGCGGCCGGGGGACACGGATGAGGGGGACCAGGAGCGCGGCACGTGCGGCTGTCGGAGGGGATGCCAACGAGTGCGTTTGTGTAACTCCATGTGCGGGAGGGGGGCAGGTGGGCGAGTGTCTCCATCGGCAAACAAGCTGGAGAGCACCTAAACCTCGACCAAGGGGTTTGCTCTGAGCCCAGAGGAGGGTTCAGTTCCCAGCTACGGTGCGCGGGCAGGGACGGCAGAGGCTGAGCGAAAACCGGTGAGGTACAGCCATGGTTGGGATCTGGGGAGGAAGGCAAGTTGGTCTTGTGTCCCTACTGAGATCAATATTAAGATAAGTTTGATTTATTGTCTCTTTTTCTGATCTGAGCGGTGGGACAGAGGGATGAGCTGAACACCCAACGCAGTAGTTGGCAAAGGGGATTAGGAAAGCCGGCGTGAAGAGGTGTAAAGGTACAGACAGAGCAGAGCTGTGGGAGAACAGACCCGCTCCCCAGCAGTGTCTGGCACGGCACCTGGCAGAAGGGCCTGTCCCCTCAGGCTGGGGACAGGGAGCCAGGGAAGCTGCAGAAATTGTGATACCACAAAACCAGGAGTATTTAAAAAATTGGTACCCGCAGCAGGGCTGGGACTCCAGCCCGCAGCACTACCATGCTTGTGCCTTTTTACAGCGATACTCTCAACTCTTCCTCAAAAATGGATCTCGGCACTGTGTGTAGCGAAAGAAATACGGACTTTGCTCCCGGAGAAGGGACAACTGAAGGGCAGGATGGGGTGAGCACAGACAGAAGTGCCTTGCCAGAGCTGCTCCATTGCTGCTGGGTATTGGCAAGGCACGGGTGTGCTCAGAAAAGAAATTTGGAGAAATCAGTGTAGTAGCAGACTTCTGCATAGAATATTTTTTTCCCTGAAAAGTTGTGAATTTGTTGAAAAATGGGGTGATGAAATTTGTCATTGCTGGTGCGGTTGTTTGTTGGCAACCAAGGAGAGATGGAATGGGAAAAGGCTTAAAAGGCAAGCGGCTCACACCTGGTACAGAGCCACATGATGGGAGGGAGAAATAACAGGGTCACAACGAGAAGTCTGCAACATAGCTCCTGCACAAGTGTCTTCCACCATCCAAGGGGAGCAGGACACTGCCAGCCAGTGTGGCACAGAGCTTTCCACCAAATCCAGCTGTGGAATGATTAGTAGCTACTGAAAAGTTCGTTCAATTTGTGCGTATGGAAAAGAAAGGCAGATCTTGGATTGTGTGAGAAACTCAATTGCAGAAAGAGAGGCTAGTGGAGGAGCATGTGGAGCGGTGGGCATGAAGGCGGGAGAAGAGGTGTTTCAGGGACTGGGGTGGGAAGCGGTGGGGGCATCGGTTTAATGTTCAGCTTGGCATCATTCACTCTTCATGGGGTGGATGATGGGGGAAAGTGGGATTTGCCTGGCTCCTCCTCTTACCCTCAACCTGCCATCTTGCCTCTTGGGTGGCATGCCCAAAGCCCACCTCCCCCTCGGGCAGAGGAGCCGGTGTGTCATGCTCTCTGCCCAGGGTTTGCTTATTTATTAGCGGCACTATCAAGGCAGTGCAGCCCTTTGTAGACTATTAGTCTCCTTTTCCACAGAGAGATGGAGTTTACTTGTTAAAGCATCCCTACAGCTCCTAGTGCTGGAGCAACACTGGGACTGTTGCTTTGCCAGGATGGGCTGCCAGAATCCTGTCTGTGTCGTCCTGCCTGCCGGTCTTCCCGGTGTGCCCGGTGCTGCAGCTCCCAAATGCCCAGCCCTGGAGGGATGTCTTTGCAAGGGCTCAGCTGGTGGCATTTTATCAGTACCAGGAGGGACAGTGCATTAATGTTTGTTTTCCTTCCCGCTGCCCCTTCTTGTGCAGCTGAGGTGGGTCAGGGCTGAGCGGGTGCTGCTGGAGCAAGTTCCCTCCGCTGCGCTGCCCTGGTCATATGCCTGGGAGGGGGAAAGCAGCAGCAGCGGTCCCCAGCCCTCAGCTCTCCCAGCAGCCTGGTCACTGCCCTGTCAGGGCTGTGGAAGGCTCCTGCATGGGGATCTCTCTGGCACTTCTCAGGGGGCTGAGATCTCTGGCTGGGGTTTGGATTCAGGCATGCAGGCGCTGCGTGAGCCTCTGCCCAGTGCCTGGATGCTCTGTGCTTCGGCCCCAGGCTTGCATCACCTTGCTTCACCTGGGAGCGATTGCCTCACATGGGACTGGCTGTGGCAGGTCTGTGCTCGGTCTGGCACTGGACCTGAGGCCCCCTGGGGCCACTGCTTTGGCTTCTTGATCAAGATTACAAGCGGCTCCCTGGAGAGCGGAGGTTTGGGCAGCGCTTTGCACCCTCAGGGGTGTCAGGGTGTTTCCTGGGGGAGTTGAAATACATGACCTAACCGTACTTCCCAGAGTGTTGGGAAACAGCGTTTCCAGCCCACTCTGCAAGATCCGAGAAGGGTGAACAGGGAAGTGAGAGTGAGAAGTGAAACAAAAGCATCTGTCCTGTTCCCCACTTCTCTCCCTGCAGTGTTTGTGCAGCTGCAGCTCTGCGAGCTGTTGTGGCCTCGCTCTCTTGAATAGCAAAGCTTCGTTTCTCATGTACCAGGGCTCACGCATTCGATAGAGAGAAGTGCAAAGAGTGATTTGTGTAACACAAGGCTCTTATTTTCATGCTGAGGGCCCAGAGGAGCAGAGTTCGTCCCCTTTCTCAGAGTGCCTCGGAGCGGGAATGCACAATTTGCTTTCTTCTAAAAGCCTCTGGTTTAGGGTGGTTGTTCTTAAAACATCAGTGCTGGTCTTGGGAGGGTGTGTGAGTGTGTCATTCTTTCAGCTTCTGTGTCTTGTGGTGCTCGTACTTGGGGACAGAGGCCTCGAGCTGTGCTGGGGAGTTCAGCTGACCCCTCTGTAGCGCTGAAGGCTTAGAGGGAATAGTTGGGTCCCATCTCGTGTCCCTTCTCCCCTCTCCTGTCCCTGAGGCTGCCAGCTGGCTGCGGGGCTGGCCAGGTCTGTGTTGCCCTTGCTTTGCCCTTGCATGGCACTTAGTGGCACATGCCAGGAGGAGCAGGATCCGGCGGTGCCCCCCCTGCCCCAGGAGCTGGGGTAACAACCCGCCACTGCGGGCATCTGGGTGTTTCTTATCCTGTGTAAGCGGCTGCCAAGAAATCCTTGGGAAAAGCGAGATCTTGACTGGAAGAAACATCCAGTGCATGTGGAAATGGAAACTGCGCCCCAAACCAAGGAGGAAAGCAAAATCCAAAACCAAGTCAGGTGGCCTTCCCTGCTTCCCAGCCTCCTCCAGCTCCTCTCGCCAGGGCAGAGTGAAGGCACCCCAGCTCCCCTCTCTAGGCTGAGACCCCAGGGAGCAGGCTCTTGGTTTCAGCTTCCTCAGTTCCAGCAAGGATTCCATTTGCAGACCCCCAAAGGCAGTGGTGCTGCTCACCTTGGCCACCCCAGAGCCCTGGCTCTGCACTGCCTGTCGTCTGAGCCCCTGGCAGGCACCCATGGGGGCTGGCAGGGCAGGGTGGGCACGCTGCCGGCTGGGGAAGCGGGAGCTGGGAAGTGGGAATTCTCTCCAGCCCTTGCAGGCTGGCAGGGATGGTGGTGCGGGGGTGCGTTGTGTTGGGCTGTTTTCCCTGGCAGCTCTGCTCCCCGCAGGGATGCTCCACGGGGCAGCGGTGGCTGAGCCCGGGTTGGGGGCACAGGAGGAGGAGGATGACAATCTGCCCTTGCACCACAGCTGCCCGGGCGATGGGCTGCGGGATCGGTCAGCCCGAGCCCCCCGGGGGCCTCCCCGGGAAGGGGGTCCTGGCTGGCGAGGGGTGGCCGCGGGACCGGGCTGTGCGTGCCAGCAGCCACCTCCCTGCCTGCTCCCTCTTCCTCTGCTGCTTTCTCCCCATCCTTCCTCCCACCCCTCCTCCTCCTCCTCCTCCTCCTCCTCCTCCCACCGCCGCCCGCCCTCCCCCGCTCCTCGCTTTGTTTCGCTGCCTCCGCACTCCCCTTCCCACCTCTCCTCCCCATCCTCTTCCTTCTCCCCCCCCCATCCTCCTCCATCTCCTCTCTACCCGTTCTGCGCCGGGGGCTGGGGGTGCGAGGTCCAGAAGCCGCCCCCCTTGTCTCCCCTCCATTTCTGGCTGCCCCCCCCAGGCCCAGTCTCTGGTCGCTGGCTCTGCACAGCCTGTCTCCCTCCTGGCGCTCCCTGGGAAGGGATGCCCAGGCAGGCAGGGATGCTCGGCTGGGACCTTCCTCCTGCTCAGGCAAGGGCCGTGGCCGGAGGGTGCTGGAGCCCCTGGCTGCATGCAGGGTAGAGACAGTTGGAGCTTGGGGACAGCGGCATCACCGTGGGTACCAGAGCCCACTGCCCATCTCCTGACCCTGAGCATCCCCTCTGCTCTGGCAGGCCACATGCTGAGCTGTGGGGTGGGTGACCCTGACCCTGTGGCTGGATCCAGCAGCACACGGGGGGGATGCAAAGGAAGGACCTGAACCCCGGGTGCTGATCCTGCAGGCAGCAGATCCCGCGTAGTCAGTGTCTCTCCCCTTCTCCGGCCCTTCCTCTTCTCATGCCAGTTCTTCTCCCCTTCCCCATCACTTCCCCTTCCCCAGAGGGATGTGTGCACTGTGGCCCGGTGCTTTGGTGAGCACAGAGGCGGTGTGAGGGGACGCGCAGGCCACACTCATGGGGGCTGTACAGGAGCCAGCAGGAGCAGGCAGCTGCCTGTGGCTTTGCCTGCAGTGGAGAGGCTGATGTGCTCCGGTCAGCACTTCTTGTCCCTGCAGCCCGTACCTGGCCTGGCTGGTGGGACACAGCATGGAAGCCATGTGGGTGCCACAGTGAGAACCATGGGGACGATAACCTGATAAAGCAGGGGTTTTCCGCTTGGAGAGAGCGGTTATTTAGCCCAGGATGGCTTCTCGCGCCGTGCAGGTGCTCCTGGGACCGCAACATAATCTGGTTTAGAGTTTATTCCTGTTTTACCTCCCCCATAGGATTTCTCTTTGTTGTATCTGCAGAAATAATTATATTTAGGAGAACATTCCTCACCGCAGGAGGAAGCAGCGGCCTCCTCGCTTTCATCTGGTGGCGGCTCTCCAAGCGCCTCCCTGCCCATCCTCGCCGGCCGCCCCAGGGCTGTGGGGGAGGCTGCTGGGGGCCCGATGCTGCACCCTGTCGATGGGGGTCCTGGGTTGGCTCAGCCTGGGAGCGTCGGGCACCACTGCTCCAGGCTCTGCATCCCTCCAGGACCCTGCCCCAGCCTCTCTGGGGTGGGTACAGGGCTGTCGGGGCCCCTGGGCACAAGCGAGCTGAACATGAGCATGTTCTTGAAGTGTTTTCTAATCCTTACAAAACTAAACAGATAAACTACCCTCCAGCTGAAGGGAGTGTTTTGGCAGCCTGTGCGTCTTTCCCCAGTTCACCAGCGGGTGCCTGCCTGCACCGTTACATCTCTCTGTCACTGTTTTGCTTTGTCTGCTGGTCTTCTCTCCCTGTTTCCCAGCCTGAATAGCCAAGGAACCTGCAGATGCTGACCGGAGGGATCTGGGTATGGGTAACAAAACAGCATTCCCGAGGCATGGTGGTGCCTGCCCCACGCTCCTCTGTGCAGCAGCTTCTCTGTTGTTTTGCTATCCCAGATTCCCAGGTTTGTTTATGGCAGCAATTCCTCAGATTGCTGGCCTGCCGCCCCTGGGCTCTCCAGACAGGGCTGGTGCTGGTGGGACGGGTGCAGGCTCCGTCTGCCCGGTGTGGAACACTGACTTCAGAAGGGCTCGTGGAACTGTGCCCCGCTCTCCGGGCTGGTGGGTCCCTGGAGACCACCAGGACACAGGGAGCTTGTGGGTCTGGCACGAGTTTGTCCCAGGCTCAAGAGCAGGACTGCCATCCCCAGGGTGCCCCACACCTGGTGCTGCTGCAGACCCAGCACCCGTGGCCCAGCAGCTGCTGGGTGAGGCCAGCGGTGACCGCTTGTAGGCACGATGTGAGCGTCGGGTTTTCTGCTTGTTTGACTTTTGCCGCTGAAACTGTAGCCCCTGTGAGTCTGCTGTGGTCCCACAGGTGATATCGCTGGCGTTGCTGTTATCTCCTGGTGCACTGCCCTAGGCAGACGTACCCTCCTCGCTTCTCCACTGCAGGCAGCTTGTCCTTCCAGTCAAAGCTGGGTGTGCCTATGTGACCTTCCAGGTCTGTACTTCCCAGCCTGGCCGGCACAGTGTGTTGCTCCCACATGAGCTCCACAGTAACCAGCAACAGATGCAGTGAACAGCAGCACTGGAGTGGCTCCTTGTGCTGCCTCTCCGGTCGGCTCTGGCACGCCTCTGCCAGCCACCCACCTCAGCTGCTGGAGGTTCTGCATCGCTCACAGGTCCGGGCGGCTGCCTTGCGCCCCGCAGCCACCTCTGTGACCTCATCTGTGCTCTCGTCCTTCTCCTTGTGGTCTCCCTTCATGTCTGTCAGGTTTATTTGCTCGGGGGATCTTGTGGTGCCAGCACGCAGTGTGGCAGTACACTCCTCCCCACGCAAGTGAGCATCGCTCTGTGTGTCATCCCCGAGCAGTGATCGGACTTCCTTCCTGAAATGGGATGGAATAGTTAAATAGCACGAGGTTGGGACTGGAGTCCTGCAGGATCCTGTCATGAGCTCTCCCAGAGGGCGGTGGGGATATGTCTCTGGGTCCCAAGTGTCTGAGTGGGGATAAATCGGTTGTGGTCCATTTGTCATGTGCCCCAGGGTGGCATTAGTGTTGGGTCATCCTGCTCTGACCTGCCCATGTCCTGAACCTCTTCCCTGTGTAACTTGGGCACCGTGTGCTGGCACGGGCACAGACGCTCGTGGGGCACCTTGGGCGGGGGGGCGGTGGTACATGGGAGAAGACTCAGACTTTCTCAGCTTTAGGGGGCATTGGCTGCTGCTCTGTTTGCACTAGGAGGACTGTGGCTTTTGCCGGGATTTTAACTGACTCCGTAGCCCCCTTCTGAGAAGTGACTTCGTAACCCTGAGCAGGCTGTGCTGGTCAGTAGTGCTGCAGGGGGAGGGAGGCAGGAAAAAGGGAAACAAGCCACTTATAAAACCTGACGAAATACTGCTGGAGCCTGGCGTGCTTGTTGCTGGGACAAAAGGGCGCTGCTGAAAGGCGTTAATAAAAGCAAAGGGGAGAGGAGGCGCTTGCCATGGCAATGAGGGGGCTGTGAGACCAGAGGGGTGGGCCAGGCAGGGAAGGTGAAGCTGGAGCCTGGCTGTCACAGGGCTGAGTGGGTCGGAGCAGCAAGGGGGTTCGCAGGGCACCAGTGCTGTCTGCCTCGGGCCAGCGCACCCAGACCCGACCTGCCTCCCACGCTGCAGTGATGCTTGGACCCCCGCAGGTGAGCCACCGGCCGAGCCAAGCGGAGCCTCTAACATGTGCCTCACTTGGGCTTGTGAGCATGGCAGCTTGACCACTTTTCTACGTGCTCCCAATGAGAAAGGTTTGAGGTTTGGTTCCTCGAGCTCCCTGTGCCCTTTGCTGCTGCTTCTCCCTCCCCCAAGGAGCACAGAGTGCCATGTTCAGCTTTCTTGACTGCTCCTGCAAGCTGCATGGGTGCCTGTCCCTGGGAGTCACTGCCACGGAGCTCTGGGGCATGCGAGGAGCCAGACCTCAGTCTTGGGGTTCAATAGTGCAGACAGAAGTGTTGACAGCGGATGCAGAGCCATCCCCCCCTTCATCCTGGCTCCCTGATCCACCAGCAACTGAGATCACCATGGCCGCGCTGCTCCACACCCTGGGGTGCTGGCGACCCATGCTGGCAACACCTGTGTTGGTCTGGGGGTCACTGGGGATGGTGATAAGGAAATGGGTGACAGCTGAACGAGTCCCTTGTGGAGTGGTGTCCCCAGCAGCTGTGTGGTGGCAGGGGTGCCAGGGGGGCTAACAGCCATCTCTCTCTCCCTCCCCAGCCATGACAGCGTAGGCAGGCGGCGAGAGATGGATCGCTTCACTGAGTGCGGGACCCAGACGGACGCGGTGGTGGTGCTGTCCCTGGCGCAGGCTGCGGTTCTGGGCTTGGTGTCTGAGAATGAGCTGCTTGGGGCCACAGTCAGCCCCTCGGGCTTCTTCCCGGGGCTGGGAGGGGAGCTGCCGGACACTGCTGCGGTGGAGCCTGGGGAGCCGGAGGGTGAGTGCCGGCTGGAGGGTGAGGGGCAGGCGCCAGGGGATGGGCAGGACGAGGATGCCTTGGAGGCAGAGTCTTCCCTGGAGAAGCATGCCCGGAGGAGAAAGAGGCCTCCGGTGAGGCTGGTGCCCAAGGTCAAGTGTGAGAAGGCAGAGGTGGAGGATGACGTGCTGTATGAAGTGTCCATCCCTGGGGACGAAGAGGGCGAGCAGCAGCGCAGCCACCAGTCCGACCTCCAGGACCCCAGCCAGGAGCAGACGGTGCAGAGCAGCGCCATGAAGATGATTGACCTCGGCACCTTTGGCAGGAAACCCCGGCGCCTGCGGCACCTGCGCCGGCACGCACACCAGGAGCTGGAGGGCACCGAGCGTCACCTCAGGAGCACTGGTGCAGCGGATGGTGCCACCGCGGGGGACCTGCGGACTGAGTGCTCCTTTGAGGCAGGCGCCCCATCCCCCAGCGAGGCAGAAGCCCCTGCACCAGCATCCCCCGAGCAGGTGAAGAGCGAGCAGGGCTTCGCCTGGCAGGAGCCAGGGGAGCTGGAGGCGGAGGCGACTGGTGCCACCAGCGAGCGCAACAAGAAGGCACAGCTGGACCGACTGGACATCAACGTGCAGATCGATGACTCCTACCTGGTGGAAGCTGGGGACCGCCAGAAGCGCTGGCAGTGCCGCATGTGTGAGAAGTCCTACACCTCCAAGTACAACCTCGTGACCCACATCCTGGGCCACAACGGCATCAAGCCCCACTCCTGCCCCCACTGCAACAAGCTCTTCAAGCAGCCCAGTCACCTGCAGACCCACCTGCTGACCCACCAGGGCACGCGGCCCCACAAGTGTGAGGTGTGCAGCAAGGCTTTCACCCAGACCAGCCACCTGAAGCGGCACATGCTGCTCCACACCGACATCAAGCCCTACAGCTGCCGCTTCTGCGGCCGGGGCTTCGCCTACCCCAGCGAGCTGAAGGCACACGAGGTGAAGCATGAGAGCGGCCGCTGCCATGTCTGTGTGGAGTGCGGGCTGGACTTCTCCACGCTCACCCAGCTGAAGCGGCACCTCTCCACGCACCAGGGCCCCACGCTGTACCAGTGCTTGGAGTGCAGCAAGTCCTTCCACTACCGCAGCCAGCTGCAGAACCACATGCTGAAGCACCAGAACGTCCGGCCTTTCGTCTGCACCGAGTGTGGGATGGAGTTCAGCCAGATCCACCACCTCAAGCAGCACTCCCTCACGCACAAGGTAGGGGCCGGGGCATCCATGGGATGCTGCCCTTGCCATGCCTGGAGGAGATGTGCCAGCTCTGGATGTGGGTGTTGGGGGAGAGGGGTGTCCTGGTGCCCCAGAGTCCTGACCAGCCCTGGGAGACGGGTGGTGCAGGTGGGCAGAGGTGGTTGGCATTTGCTAGGGGTCATTAATTAGCAGTGAAAATGCATCGTTACGGGCAGGGTCTCCAAGGCTGTCCAGCCTCCTTTCTTCCTGGAGGTTGCCACCCTCAGGGAGGGGGTCCTCAGACCTGCTGCTGTAGCAGGATGACTTGGGGGACCCTGGCCACATGCTGCCACAGCCCCTCCCGGCGGGCTGTGAAAGAGGGGTTTGCCCTTTCTCAGGGAGTTCTTTCAAGGGGGAGCAGTTGGCCTGAGCAGGAGAGCGGAGCAGGGTCTCGCAGCTCTGCTTAGAGCGGGTCTGGCCACGCTCCCTGCAGCCCACCTCCCACACGCTGCTGGGCTCGGGCAGGGCTCTCGAACATACCCCACGCCAAGTCTGCTGCCGTCCGGCAGCCGTGCTCCCCAGCCAGCTCCTACCCATGGGCGTTCCTTTGTGGAGCTGCTCTCGCTCCAGTGGCACTGACCCGATACCGGTTTTTCCAAGTGTAAATGCATTTCCAGGGTGGGTGAGATGACGGTGTCTGGGGGTGAGGCAGGATCCTGCCCACTGCAGGACCCAGCAGGGGAAATTACCACACACCCCCGGGGCAGCGCAGGGATGGCCCCAGGCTCTTGGTAGTGCCCACTCTGTGCTCGCAGAAGGAGCGGGGAGCAGGAAGGGTTCAGCTCAGTTCACCCATGCCCCTTGAGGAGCGCAGGTCCCTGCGCTGCACTGTGGCCAGCACTGCTCCTGCCGGGTCTGTTGGGAGGCCCCGAGCGCTGTGTGCTGGCCCCCGCCGCTGCAGGCAGAGCCCTGCCTGCCGCTGCTCTGCCCTCTGCCCACGGCTGTCCTGACGCCTTGCAGGGTGTGAAGGAGTTCAAGTGCGAGGTGTGCGGGCGGGAGTTCACCCTGCAAGCCAACATGAAGCGGCACATGCTGATCCACACCAGCGTCCGTCCCTACCAGTGTCACATCTGCTTCAAGACGTTTGTGCAGAAGCAGACGCTCAAGACCCACATGATTGTGCACTCACCGGTGAAGCCGTTCAAATGCAAGGTACCGTCAGGGATGCGGGGGGGGGATTTGGCAGATCTGGGAAAGGGGTTAGCACAGGTCCTGGTGCCCTGTGCTCCCGCAGAAACCTGGCCGGGCTGGGTTGAGTCCTCGGTCACAGGAAAGCAGTTTTGTGATGCCTCCCTCTGTTCGCTCAGGCAAACAGCTCGTCCGGACGCATTGCTCAGAGCTGCGCGGCGGGGAGCAGCTGCTGCGGGCAGGGCATGGGCGCCGCTAGTAGGGAAGGACAGTTCTCTCTGATCAGTGCTGGAGCTTCCAGCGACACCAGCACAGCATCCCTGAGGCCTCCCACCGCAGAGGGGGAGGAGGGAGGCAGCCCCCATACCCTTGGAAGTTGCTGGGAGCAGTGGGGGGGACCCCGGGGGAAGGTCTGCTCTGAAAAGCCCTACAGCTGCACCGGCTGATTCCCTTTGCCGGGGGCGGCAGCGGGAGAGCCCTCGCTGACCCCAGGAACGCTGCCCGCAGGTCTGCGGGAAGTCCTTCAACCGCATGTACAACCTGCTGGGCCACATGCACCTGCATGCGGGGAGCAAGCCCTTCAAGTGTCCCTACTGCTCCAGCAAGTTCAACCTGAAGGGCAACCTGAGCCGGCACATGAAGGTCAAGCACGGGGTGATGGACATCAGCCTGGACAGCCAAGGTAGGTGGCTCCAGCAGACCTGGAGCTCCCGGGGAGCTTTGGGCTCCACATGGGAGCTGCCTGTGGAGTGACAGAGGTGCTGTTGGACCTGGACCTTCATCAGTTGTCCCTGTGCTGAATCCTAGATCCCATGATGGACCTGGCCGGGGCTGACCACGCCGAGCTGGATGGGCAGCAGGAGATGGATGACTTCGAAGAGGAGAACTCTTATGGCTACGGGGGGGTGGGCAACCCTCCGGATGAGCATGCCCTGACTGAGCAGGCCATGAAGGAGATGGCATACTACAACATGTTGTAGCCGAGGCTGGAGGAGGCTGGTGGGGGCCTGCGTGAACTTTGCGTGGTAAGAGGAGCTGCTGCCGGGGGGCTGCGGCACCCAGCCAGACCTGCAGCACCGCCCCCGGAGAGGAGGGGGGGCTCCAGCTGAGCTTGGTGAAGGAGAAAAGAGGGATGTCCAGAAACCTTTGCTGGGGTGAAGGCGGGAGCAGAAGCTGGAGGTGGCACAGAGCAGCCGTCGCTGCCTGCCATGGGCATGCTGGGCTCCAGGCTGCTGCCAGACCCTTGCAGAGCCTCAGTGGAGCTCTCGCCATCGCTGGGGTCCTTCCCTCTGGACCCCTTCCACCACCCCTGGAGAGGGAGCACGGAGCTATGCGCCGGCTGCCTGCAGCTCTCCTGCCCGGCACTGAGCTCCCCTGGCTCCACTCCTGCCCGCCCGCCTGCCCCACCACGCGGTGGCACGTCAGGACCTTGCCCCTGTCTTCGCCCTCCCCTGCACTTCAGTGTCCGGGGCACTTGAAGCTGCGGGCAGGGGAAGGCACGTCCCAGAAGATGATGAGCATTACTAATTATTCTACCTCCTGGGTCCTCCCCCACGGCTGTGCTGGGGCTGCAGCCCGGCCAGCCCCCTGCTCCCCCCAAGCGCCCCGTGGGGCAGAAGCCCCTCAGCCCGCGGGAGGAGGTGGGTTTGCGTTTCTCACCCTTCCCAGTCTCCCAGGCAGGCGAGAGCTGTCCCGCTTGCTCTGGCACCGGCTGCAAGCTGGCACGGGCGAAGCTGTGGCAGCCTGCGTGAGGCCACGGGGCACATACAAAACAGAATATTTTCTTACAAACTAATGGCAAAGCTCAGAGGAAGCAGCAGCTCTGGGTATAGAGCAACTGTAGCGAGCTGTGTATTTAAAGGAAGGCAAACCCTGCTCAACTTGAGCAAATGATGGTATTTTGAAAGTAATTTATTTTTTTCAGATGTGCCGCGTGGTTGGATTTATCTTTTCACCGAGTTATTTCCTTCAACCAATGTGCTTTGTAAACCTGTGTAACGTGTGTGGTCTGTGCGCAGGGAGCGGTGATGCTGTGCGGGGGGGAAGGGGTTGAGGACCAGAGCAGGGTCCCACCACCCGTGGGGCAGCCAAGCACTAACGAACCACAGCCACTCTCTGTGCTGCCAGTGCCCCCTCCTTGACATCCTCCCACCCCCCACCCCCCAGGCTGCTTTGGGGCTCAGGAAAAGGCTTTGGCAGGCAGTGATGTGGGTTTGCACCCTCTGCTCCCAGGGTGCTGTGCTGGGGGGGAGAAAGTAGCTGGGGCAGCAGTGGGTCTGGGACCACCACCCTGGCTCTCCTCCCTCCCTGCTGTGGGGCAGGGGGTGGGCAGCTCCCACAGCATCACTCCCCACACGTGCCCGGTGCCAGGCGGGCACCAGTACCCCCTGGGAGGCTGCAGCAAGCCCAGGACCTGGGGTCCACTGGCACAGGGTCTGGGACAGCGCAGGTCCCACCATGCTCCCCAGGGCAGGGCACATCTACCCCATCCCCAAAAGCCCCAGGCTGGCTCTGGGGGGGTGGCACCACTCAGCCCTCCGTGCCCCCAGCACCAACTTTCCTTTCCTCTAGCCTCGGGGCAGGATGGAGCTGGCTGCAGTGTGCCAGCCCAGGCCCCCTCCTGCCCTGCAGCAGTGCTGCCCCCTCCCCACAGCCCCCACACACGCTACCTCAGTCCCATTACCAAAAAGCTGCGACGCATGTCCCCCCCCATGCCAGGCGAGGCCGAGCCCAGGGGACCTTCACCACTGCCAGGAGGCAGCTGTGGGATAAGGTGGGGGGGTGGGGGGTCTCGTGCCAGCAGCCCCTCATGCTGGCGTGCCCCCCCCCCCATACACAGAGCATTCAGCCACCCCTTGTGCAAAGCCCTACTGTGTTTTGGTTGGGTTTTTTTATCTCCTTGGTTTGAAGAGTTGTTTAGCAATAATTCTAATAAATGCATATTCTTTAGCTGCTGGCTGCCTCCTGTGGCTGCCCCCCCCCCCCCCCCCCCCCCCCCACGCCACGAGAGCCGTGCCACCACCACATGCCGCTGGCCGGTGAGGTGTTTAATGGCTGCTGGCACCACAAGGTGGGAGGGTACATGGATCGGTGTGGAACAGCCCCCCACCCCAGTCCCCCCCTCCCCAGTTCCTACACAACCCTGCTAGAAAGGCTTCAAAAACACTCGTAAGAAAACTGCTTATAAAAATTATTCCAACTGTTCCTGAGCCGTGTCGGTGAGCCAGCAGTGGGGGCGGGTCCCCATCCATCTGGGTGACACCAGGGATGGGTGCCCCCGCCCTGCCGTCCCACTACTGTTTGCCCAGGGCCTTGTCCAAGTTGTTCTTGATGGCGTCGAGGAAGTCAGTGGTGTTCACAAAGTGCTCATTCAGCTTCACACTGCAGGGGGAGGACAGAGAGGGGCTGGAGGGGTCCCACAGCCTTGGAGGGGGGGTACCCTGCCCACTCCCACCACAGGCAGCAGCCAGCCTGGCTGCAGGGCAGAGCTGGGGCTGGCAGCACTGCCCTGGGCGCGGGACGTGGCCCCTGCCCAGCCACAGGCACAGCCCGACCCCACGAGCTGTAAACAGACACCCCAAGTCCCCAGGGACAGTCTGGAGGCCAGCGGCCACCCTGCATGGCCAGCCTGCCATCGTGGCAAGCGGCTCCCCCTCACTGCTCCGCCCCGGGAGCCACACGTACTTGGCGAGACCATGGATGCAGCCAGCGAGGTCCTTCGTCATTGTCCCGCTCTCCACCGTTTCTATGCAGACCTTCTCCAGCGTCTGAGCAAACCTGGGGACAGCAGGACAGCACACGGCTCTAGCAAAGCCAGCACCTCACCGGCACCCCTGTGCTGTGGACCCCAGCACTGCTGCGGCCGGGGTGGTTGGCACCAGGGGTGGCTGCTGGCAACACCCCCCACCCTGGGGTACCCAAACCCTGCTCACTTGATGAGCTCCGGGTTACTGTCCAGCTTGCCCCGGTGCTCCAGGCCACGCGTCCAGGCGAAGATGCTGGCGATGGGGTTCGTGCTGGTGGGTCGTCCCTGAATGGAGAGAGCGCTCAGTGCCTGGGGCGGGCAGCACGCGGGCAGCTCACCGCCAACATAGGGCACCCACCTTCTGATGCTCCCGGTAGTGGCGGGTGACGGTACCGTGGGCTGCCTCAGCCTCGATGGTCTTCCCGTCCGGACACACCAGGACAGAGGTCATCAGCCCCAGGGAGCCAAAGCCTGTGGCAGGACGAGGTCAGGGTGGCCCTGGGAGGGGGGGTGCATGCAGCCCACCCCAACCTGCCCCACACCACACTCTCCCACCACCCCACCTTGGGCCAGGATGTCTGACTGGACGTCCCCATCATAGTTCTTGCACGCCCAGACAAAGCCGCCAGAGGACTTCAGCACCTGGGCCACCATGTCATCGATGAGCCGGTGCTCGTACCAGATCTTCAGCTTGTCAAACTCTGTCTTGTAGTGCCTGGGAGCCCAGGGAGGGGAGCGTCAGCCGTACCTGGCCGAGTCCCAGTGTCACCCCTGGGCAATGCCCCGCCCAGGAGGGGCAGCCAGCCTCGCCCAGGCATCTCTGCCCCAGCCTGAGCTCCTCCAAGTCCATACTTATCGAAGATCTCCTGGAAGATGTCTTTGAAGCGCCCATCGTAGGCTTTGAGGATGGTGTTCTTGGTGCTCATGTAGAGAGGCCACTTCTTCTGAATGGCGTACTGGAAGCAGCTGTGAGCAAAGCCCGAGATGGACTGCAAGGGAAATGCACAGACCCCTGTGGGACCCCTGTCCCACCAGCCTGGCCAGGTCCACCATAGATGGCAGGTCATGCTGCTCCACGGGGACCTCTCCTGCTGCCCCCAGCCCACCCTGTTACCTCATCCGTGTTGTACATGCCCATGCCCACGCCGCCACCGGGGAAGTTGTACACCTCCCACTCCTTCACCCCGCTGCCGTCCTTCGGTGTGAAGACCATCTTGAACGTGCCGGACTTGCCCACCACGAAGTCGGTGGCTTTGTACTGCAAGGGGCAGGGCAGAGGGTTGGGCAGGGTCTGACAGGAGCTGCCAGACACCCCCACGCCGCAGGCAGCCGCTGCAGGGGGCTCACCTGGTCGCCATGGGCATGCCTGCCGATGGTGATGGGCTTGGTCCAGCCGGGCACCAGGCGGGGGATGTTCTTGCAGATGATGGGCTCCCGGAAAACCGTCCCCCCCAGGATGTTTCGGATGGTGCCATTGGGGCTCTTCCACATCTTCTTCAGCTTAAACTCTGTAGCACGCAGAAGTGAGGCCCCCGAGGGACACCCTCCGGCCAGGCACAGCCCCAGCAGTCACCCCAGCCCCTGCTTGCCCGCCTCCGCTCCTCCATGCCATGGGCTGCTGCCAGAGTGCCACTGCCCGGCCAGCCAAGGAAAGGGGCAGCCACCACGGGCTCATGACTGGCACTGGGCAGAGGCCAGTCTGTCCCCAGCCCTGCACCTGTGGGGTCCCCACAGCACGCCGAGCACCCCAGGGTGGTGAGGGGGCCCCCAGCCCAGGCAGCAGTGCAGCCCCTGATGCACCAGAAACCTGAGCCAGCTGGGGGGGAGGCACTGCTGACCCAGCAGGGCTGGGCACACACGGGGGGCTCAGCACCCCACGGGGCTGCCAGCACCACCCCCACCGTGGCCCCTCACCCCCTGCCCACCTTCCACCCTGGCTTCATCCGGCGTGATGGTGGCACACTTCACAGCCACGCTGTACTTCTGGGTGGCCAGCGCCGAGTCGATGGTGACCTGATCGTCTGTCTTGTCCCGGTGTGGCAGACCCAGGTCAAAATACTTCAGCTGGACGTCCACGTTGGGCAGGATGAGCTGGGGGGTCCCGGGAAAGCATCAGAGCAGGGGGACAGTGTGGGGTGCCCAGGGAACAGCCCCAGCCCTGAGCCCAGCCACGGCTGCCTGCTCGGGACGGTCCCCCCTGCTCAGGACAGTCCCCCCTGCCTGGGACCTCCCCACTTCCAGGTCCTGCCGGAAGCTGTGCTGACTTGGCCACCTGCTTCCTGACTGACAGAGGACGGACGGGCAGACAGAGGACGGATGGAGGGACAGGGAGGGCAGCGCACAGGGACTGCCCTTCCCCTGTACAACAGCCACCTGTTCCCCTCTACAACACCCGCCAGCTCCACTGGTGCGACAGGCGCCTGTGCGCCAGGCGGGACCCCGTTACCTTCTCCTTGATGAAGGCCCAGATGATCCGTGTCATCTCATCTCCGTCCATCTCCACCACCGGGTTGGCCACCTTGATCCGCTTGTCGGCATCTGGGGAGCGGTGGCATGGCGTTAGGGGCGCACAGCCAGCCCCACAGCTCTGCACCCTGGCGTGGGGCCAGGAGATGTCCCGTGGGGACCACGAGGCCCCGCTGGGCAGGGCTCAGGTGCCACCCGTGCAGGAATGGGTGCAAGTCAGGGTGCAAACCCCTCTGGGATTTAGGCCAGTTCATGATGCCAACCCTGCGTGGGGCAGGGCTTGGGTGCAGGTCAGGGTGCACACAAGGTGCTCCCCTCATGTGGCACTGGACTGCACACCCTTCTCAGGGCAGACCCGGGTGCAAAGCCCCACGTGAGACCCGGACGAGGACTGCATGCAAACCCCTCCTGGGCCAAACCCAGCCCGGGACTGGGACCAGGAGCAAACGCCTCTCAGCACTGGACCTGGATGCCGGCTGGGCTGCAAATCCCGGTACGGGACCTGGACCAGGAGCAAACCCCTCCGGGTGCCAAGCCTGGCCGTGGGTCGGGCTGCAAAATGCCATGTGGGACCTGGACCAGAGGCAACCCCCCCCCCAGGGTGGGACCCGGGTGCAGTTAGGCTGCAAAACTCTACGTGGGACCGGGACAAGG
This sequence comes from Falco punctatus, assembly GCF_963210335.1. Classification (NCBI taxonomy): domain Eukaryota; kingdom Metazoa; phylum Chordata; class Aves; order Falconiformes; family Falconidae; genus Falco; species Falco punctatus. The sequence goes on from NC_137587.1 coordinate 70,058,035, forward strand.
AGCAAACCCTTCTGAGTGCCAAGCTGGGTGGCAAAACCTCACGTGAGACCGGGACCAGGAACAAGCTCGTCCAGGGTCAAAGCCAGTGCGAGCCGCGGCGCAAAATCCCACGTGGAACCGGCACCGGGAGCAAACCCCCTCCTGGGGGCTAAACCCGGCAGAGGGTCGGGCTGCAAACCCCCACGTGGAGCCAGGACCGGGAGCAAAGCCCCGCGCGCCTCCGTCACCGGGAGCAAAGCCCCCCACCCCCCGGGACGGGCTCTAAGCCGGGGGCCGGATCCAGGTGCAAAATCCCGCCGTCCCCCCCGAAAAAAAAAAAAAAAAAAACAGAAACCCGAGCGGGCCCAGCGTGCAGACCCCTCGGTGGGGCCGGGACTGGTGCAAGCCCCACTCGGGGCGGGAGCGGCCGCCCTCTCCGTCCCCAAGGGCACGAGCCCCCCCCCGCCACCCCCCCAAGGTCACCCCCCACTCACAGTGCCGGCGCTGCCCCACGGAGGCGGCGGGGAGGGGGCAGCGGGCCAGGCGGCTCAGCGCCGGGGCGGCGCGGAGGTAGCGGGCGGCCATGGCGGGGCGCGACGGGGCGGACGCGCCGGGGGCGGCGGAGCGGGGACGCGGTTCGCTCCGCCCCGGGGCGGTGCGTGCCCCGGCCCCCCCCGTGGGGCCCTGCGCAGGGCCCCCCGTGGGGATCCCGGGCCTCGGCTTCCCCCCCACCCCCCCATCACGCAGCGCACCCCATCCGCAAAACACCCACGGGGGTGATGCGCTCCGAGAGGTCGCGAGGCGGAAGGGTGCCCCCCTGTTCCGCGGGTGGGTGGGGGCGGGGGGGAGATGCCACTTGCTGGGTGCAGCCGGTGCCAAAGCACAAGGTGACCGGCGAGCCCGGAATCAGCTTTCACCGGGGTCCTGGGAGCAGGAGTCGGGCGGGCATGCAAGGTCGTGTCCCCCGCCACCGTGTGCATCCCCCTCCCCCCGGGTTCTGCTCGGCGTGGGGTGTGAGGAGCGGGAGGGTCTGCGGTTGTCCCTGTTCCTAGTAAAGGAGCAAAGAGCAAAGGGACATCCCCCACCCCCAGCACCTCAGGGTCGGGGACACGCTGCCCGCTGAGGCCAGGCCTTGGACCCAGCTCAGGCTTTCCCTACATAGAAGCGAGTGATCCTGCACGTTGCCAGCGCGTGACTCAGGGCAGCTGGACCCCGCGGGACCCCCCGGGACGGGTGGCTGTGGGGAAATGCAGCTGCTGCCATTTCCCTGGCAGACCTTCTCCTCGCCTGACCCCAGCATGGGGAGGAGGGGGGTGATGCCACCCAGGGGCACCCCAAGAACGTGCCCAGGAGCCAGGCAGCTGCTGAGCCCAGGAGGTTTGCTGTCCCTCTGCGTGGGCCAAGCCGATGGCTTTTTTTAGCCACAGGGGACGGGCAGATCCCGCTCTGGGAGGAAAAACAGTCCTGCTGGAGCTGCGGGCCCAGGCAGAGGGGCTGGGGGAGGCAGGGCTGGGCAGGCTGACGTCTGCCTGGCTTTAACATTAACCAGAGCAGAAGCCTGCGGGGCTGCCAGCAGTAAGGGGGGGCTGACACCCACTGCTCCCCAGCAGTGCTGGGGTCCTGGGCATCCCCACCCCTACTGCCCTCCCTGTGGCGCCCAGTCCTGCCAGCAGCCCTGCAGCCGCATGGCCAGCACAGCTGGGGCTGCCCCACAGCCGGGCAGTGGGTGGAGTTGCCCCCCCAGCACAGTGCCCCGGGGGGGGCTGCCCAGCTGTGCTCGGCCGCAGCGCTGGCCCCCCCAGCTGCCCTCAGCCCGGCCCCGCGGTCAGAGCCACCCAGTGACCGCGGCTCTTGCAGGGACGAGGTCACGCCAGCGCGGCGGCTGTCCCCCCACGGAGCACAGGCTCTGCTGGCGCTGATGAGAGCGGCCATGTGGCACTGTCCCAGGGAAGGGCTGCCTTCAAACAAAGAAGTCCATCCCTGGCCGGAGCCCAATCCACACGCCCCAGGCTGCTGCCAAACCAGCTTCCCCCGAGCGCGGCTGGCCCCAGGAGGGTCCCTAGGGGCTGGCTGTGGACAGCCGGGGCCTCTGGGGAGTGACGTGTCCAGCAGGTTGGGAGGGACACCAAGACCCCTGCCCGAGAATGAGCAAGGACCTGGAGGGGGGTGGTGGTGTCTGTCCAAGCGTGCACCGCTGCCCGCAGGCAGCCCCACGTCTGCCCCGGGAGGGGGGCACCAGGGGTCTGAAGGGAGCTGTGTGCCCAGTGGGGCAGTGCACGGCCCCCAGCCGTGGGCCTCCCTCACTGGCACTGCTGGGAGCTGCTGGCCTGCGGGCTGGGGGGCTGTGACGTGGGCCAGGGATGACACAGGCTGTGGAGTCCAACCAGCAACCCCACACCCTGTCCCCACGCCTCCCCCCTCCGCAGGCCCAGGGGTGCACAGAGCAGGCAGCTGCCTGCAGCAGAGCCTCTGCGTGTGTGCCAGTGGCACGGCCAAGTGCTGCCCGTGCTGCACGAGCCAAGGTGGCACAGCTGCTCTGGGGACACGGTGCAACGTCAGGCGGAGCAGCTGGGCTGCCGAGGGGCTTGGTGGTCCAAGCGGGCAGATGGCAGCTCTCAGGAACGGGAGAAGGGATGTAAACTGCGCACTGCATGGCCGCACTGGAAGGACACACAGGCAGGGGGATGCAGGGCCGTGGCTGGCTGACCCTGGGGCCCCTGCCTGGGACCCCACCTGGCCCAGCGCCCACTGGCAGGTTGGTGGCCATGACACTGGCTCTGGGGGAGGGCTGCCACTGCTGCTGCAGCTGGGCTGGCAGCTCTGCTCTGGGACTGGCGGGGGGCCCTGCCTGCTGGAGCATAGCTGTGTCCCCTACCCAGCTCAGACCCATGACACAGCCCCCTGCCCTGCTTACCCCTCTGTACCCAGGGCATGGCTGCCCCCCACTCTGTGACAGAGCACGGCCCAGCCCCTGCCAAGGCCATGGGTTTCTGCTGCCTGGCTCCTCACACCCTGGGACAGCAGAATGCCCACCCAGCAGCAGCATCCAACTCCCAGTGTGTCACCACAGGGACACCTGGAGCCACCAGCTACCCCAAACCACGTAGAACTGAGGATCGCTGTGAGATGCCTGGAGCCAGGAGTTACCCTGAAGCGCCAGGAGCCGGCTGTCACCCCCAGGACCCCCCAGCGATGCCTGCATGCCCAGGCAATGTCACCCCCGGGACCCCCCCAGCAATGCCACACGCTGGGCAACCAACCCTGCAGCTGCTGCACAGCACCAACACCTCTGCTCCCAGGGCTGCACCCCCCCCCCAGCATCCCTCTCCCTACGGGCTCTCCCCCACACTGCCGCCCCCCAAAGCCACTCTCTGCACCGGCCCCACGGCGCTGCTGGGCCCCTCGCTGCGTTGAGGGTGACGGGGCACCGGGTGGGCCAGCGTCACCCCCGAGGGGGCAGGGGACACCTCAGCCGGCCCCCCTCCGCGGTTCCCCCTGCCCTGCCGCTGAGTCAGAGCCCCCCTCAGCTCCCGCACCCCAGAACTGGGACCGCCCCGGTCCCGGCCCCCCCGGCGGGCGGGACAGTGGGAGCGGTGCCGGTGCCGGTAGCGGTGGCGGTAGCGGTGCCGGTGGCGGCCGGCGGTGGGAGCGGCGGTGGGGGCGGCCGGGCGGGGCGGCCCTTTGTTGCGAGCGGCGGGCGGAGCCGCCGGAGCCGCCCGGAGCCGCCCCGCGCCCCGCCACGGGCGGGGACCCCGGAGCCGCCCCCGCTGCCGGCGGGTCCCGCCGCACCCGCCGCCGAGCCGGTGAGCAGCGGGCGGGCGGGGGGCACCGGGCACGGGGGGGTGCGGGGCGTATGTGCGAGTGTGTGTGTGCGTGCGTGTGCAAGGGGGTGTGCACGGGCGGCTGCGTGCGAGGGGGGCTGTGTGTGCGTGTGCACGGTTCGTGCGAGGGTCTGCGTACACCCGTGCAGCATGCGGGGGCGTGTGTGTGTGCACGGGGGCTGTGCAAGGGCTGTGCGTGTCCGTGCACGGGGCTCCCCGAGGGACGTGTGTGAGGGGGAGGGGGGAAGGCCTGGGGATGCATGTGTGCGAGTGTAAGTGTGCAAGTGTGCATGTGTGTGTGCATATGCATGTGTGTGTGTGTGTGCACGTGTGTGTGCGCGTGCAGGGGGCAGGCATGCTCGGGGTGGCTGTGGGGCTGGCAGCCTGCCCTGCAGCGTGGGGCTGTTCCCGCAGGGGTGTTTCCAGGTGTGTTTCCCATCTGGGGTGTGTACAGCCTGTAAGCCTCCCTGCGTGTGTTTACATGTGTCAGGTGTGCATTACGCACGGTGCTTGGCTGAGGGTACGGAAGTGCTTGGGAGTGCTCTGGACCTGGGCTATGGGTTGCCGTGTGTGCACGCTCAGTGTCAGGTATGGGGCATGTGTGTGTGGCATGTCCCACATGTGTGTATGTGTGCTGGACACCTGCAGGCTGCACACGTGCTGTGTGTGCCAGGCATGTGGCCGCTGCACCTGATGATGCTGTTAGGTACCAAGGTAGCCCTTGGGCTTGGGGCCGCGGGGACAATTGTGGCCACACAGGCCATACAGTCTGCTTCAGCTGCTACTGTGGCTACTTTTGGGGTCCGGCACCTGCTCCCCCCGAGGCAGCACCACAGTGGGGGTGCCACCAGGCTGAGGGTGAGCGGGGCTGAAGAGCCCAACGCTGGTTTGGGCTCTGTGGGGCTGGGGATGGCTGTGAAGGGGTCACACATCCCTGAGCCTGGACCCCCTTGTTCCTGCACCCTCAATTGCAGAAGGGCCTGTGCTCTGAGCCCACCATGTCCCTGCCCTCCAAGGGGGGCTCGCTGCCTGTTTTGCCCTGTGCCAGGGGTGCCCAGGGTAGCACCCCAAGTGTCCTGCAGCCTCCAGGCAGGCAGCGTGCGGGTGCAGGCAGGTGCTGGCACCGAGGGGAGAGCTGCATCATGGGGATACCCCACAGGCCTCAGAGCTGAGCCTGATGCCATACAGGACCGCAGGGCAGGGAAGTGATGGGAGTGACGGTATGGGTGTGTTTTGTGTGGTGCCCGGTGGGCTGGGTCCAGGGACCCCTGCAGTGCACCCTGCACCGGGTAAAGGGGATGCTGTGGGGCAGCGTGGGGCTGGCTGCGTGCTGCCATCGGACAAACCCCAGTGTCCTGGCCGGGAGGTCCTGGCAGTGGGGTCAGAGCCAGCTGCGGGCACAAGGGACAGCCAGGCTTTGTGTGGCTGTGAAGGGGCAGAGAGCAGGGCCCTTGGCTTGGGCAGGGTGGCATGGCTGGTGCCCGTGGGACGGGGAGGATGGTCTGTGGATGCTCTGCCTGGCTGGCCATACCCCGTGGGCTCAGCACCAGGTCCAGCACCAGGCTTTGCACTCCTGTGCCACAGGCTGGAGGCTGCAGCAGCTCCTGCCCGTTCCCCTCGTCCGAGCGAGGCCTCTCCTCCGGGGCTGCTGGGGTGCAGCGAAGCAGAGGCGGTGTGCCCCCTCCCTACCGAGGCAGCCCAGCTCCAGCGGGACACGTTCTCGGGGCTGCTGGCACTGCGCAGCTGGGTCTGGGAGCATCTGTGCGTGAATCAGCACTGCCTGGGAGCCTGCGCGGCTGCAGGTGTGCGTGCAACACTCTGCGCGTGTGCACGGCCGAGCAGAGGCCGTGGGTGGGGGAGCACCAGGGGGAGCTGCCTGGTGGTGTCTGGCAGCCTTCTGGAGAGAGCCGAGCCGGGGGCGGGCGTGCGAGCCCCAGATGTGGGTCGGGAGGAAGAACCCGGGTGCGTAGGCTGCGTGTGAGCCGGCTGCGGGGCTCCGAGCAGGGGATGTGCCTGCGCTGCTGCCTGTGCTGGGGCAGGCTGAAGGAAGGCATGAGCAGGCAGCAGCAGCAGCAGCAGCAGCAGCAGGGCGCATGCAGCCCCAGCTCTGCTCCTGGCAGGCAGCAGCACCCAGCTCTGCAGCCGCCTTCCCGGGCACCCGCTGCCTGCGGGAACCGGGTGGAGGGCGCTGGCGTGGGAATTTGATGCCGAAACCACCACCCCACCAGCCTGGTGACCCCAGGCCATAGGTTTTGGTGGTGCCCGGGCCTGGCACCCCAAGCAGTTTCCCCATCGCCAGCCACTGTTGTGGGCGGGATGGTGGGCTGGGGTGGTGGCGCGGATGCTGCGTGCAGGTACCTGCCCGACGGCGCAGGGCACGCACACGCCGGCCCGGCCGGGCGCTGCGCCTGCGCAGGTGGGCAGGCAGGGCAGGGTGCTGCAGGGTGCCCCTGGCGCTGCCCCACGCTGGCAGGCTGCGTGGGCAGGCGGAGGAGATAAATGGGAGTTTGTCGTAAACAGGCCTGGCTGCCAGCAGTGGTGGGGAGTGCCTCGCGGCCCGCGCTTAAAGGCACAGGCTCTGGCCTCGCTCTGCTGCCTGCTCGCTGCCCAGCCTGCCCTCCCTGCCTGCTCTCCCTGCCTGCCCGACAGCAGCTGGCCTCCCTGCGGGGGGGTTCCCGTCACCGCATGCCATCACACCATGGTGTTGGCACTGTGCTCCCACAGCCACGCACAGGCAGTGGTCAGGTCCCTAGAGCCCCCCAGGGACCTTCGGGGTGCTGTGGGGTGTGGGGGGGCTGTGGCTGCAGGGGTGAGCGTCTGCTTCTGCTCCACTCAAGGTGACGTTCCTGGCTCAGTGACGCAGAGCCCTGTCCCGTCTGTGGCACTTGTCGGGCAAAGGGTGCTGATAAGGCAGGTGGGGTGGAGGCAGTTGGGCTGTCCCCAGCCCGGGAAGGGCTGTTGGGCTTTGGCGAGTGCAGTGGGAGCAGGAAGGGAGCCAAGCGGAGGAGGGAGGCAGGGACACTGCCGGCAGCCCCAGCCCTGGGGAGCCAGGTATGGCCTGGGGAGCGGGTGCCATCCGGCAGTGCTGAGTGGGGAGAGCATGGAGCAGTGTGGGGAGCACTTCTCCTAAGCGGGGGGCTTGCAGGGACCCCACCAGTGGGGTGTCAATAGCCCAGGGCTGTGGGGCCAGGGCTGTCTAATCAGGGTGGTGTGGAGCTCTGCCCTGTGTGGGGAGGGCAGTGGTGGGGTGGCCCCAGCCCCAGGAGAGCTGCCTGCTGTGAGCAGAGACCCTTTCCCCCCGTTACCATGGCAAAATAAGCAGCTGTCATTAATAGCACATTGCCATGGCAACCACTGGACGAGCGGGCAGTTCCCTGGGGTCTGCATGTTCTTCTGCCGGGGGCCGCAAGCTCTCCCCGCACCCTGGCTGGGGTGCAGAGCCCACTGTGCGCCCAGCTGGAGGGTGCTGCCCAGCGCTGCCCACCCCACAGCATGCCCACGCCAACCAGCCCGTGCTGCGGCCCTGCCAGGACCCTGCTCACGCCGGAGCCTCCAGGGACAGGGTGCTGGGGCTGGCAGGGATGCATCCTGTCTGCCTGGGTGCTGCCCTGTGCGGGCAGCGGTGCTGGCCAGCTTTGCCCCATGGGGGGCGGGGCTGGCGCAGGCATCCCACTGCTCAGCCGTGCTGTGCCCCGTGGCCGCCCATAGTTTCTGGAGGGAGGGCAGGGAGTGCTGGGCTGTGCTGGGGCAGAGGCCACAGCCCCCAGCAGGGACCGCAGCCCCCCAGCAGGGACCGCAGCATGCCAGCCAGCTGAGAAAAGCCTTTGCAAGGAGCGGAGATGGTGGGAAGCATGAGCTGGGGGGCTGTGGGAGCCACAGCACTCCCCGCAGGGGCTCTGGCAGCAGCCTTGAGGCTGAGCTGTCCCCAGGCCAGGCATCCCAGGGACAGACACCCCCAGGCCAGGCATCCCAGGGACAGACACCCCCAGGCCAGGCATCCCAGGGACAGACACCCCCAGGCCAGCCATCCCAGGGACAGACACCCCCAGGCCAGGCATCCCAGGGACAGACACCCCCAGGCCAGGCATCCCAGGGACAGACACCCCCAGGCCAGCCATCCCAGGGACAGACACCCCCAGGCCAGCCTTTCCCGGGCCAGGCATCCCTGGACTCCCTGCCCAGCCGGTTCTCCCTGCTGCCAGGATGCGGGTGCGGGGCAGCCCCACGGCTGCCCTTAGTGCGTGGGACAAAGCACCGGCCCCTGTGGACCGTGACCAAGCTGCTGCCCGCCGGGGCTGCCCGGGAAGGGCCGGTGGGCCGCGGCAGTGCCCAGCGGGGAAGCTCGCAGCACCGGGTGCACACGGGGCCGCGGTGTCCCGGGAGCGGGTCCCGACGGGGCGGGGCGGGGGCGGTCCCGACGGGAAACCGGCCGCCTCCTCTTCCGAGCTGCCCGCCCCGCCCGGGGCACCGGCACGGCTCGGTGCAGCCCGGCTTGGCTCGGTACGGCTGGGCCGGGCTCCGCGCGGTCCCGCCCCGGTGCCCGAGCGGGCGGGCGGGCAGCCCCGGGGCCGGGGCGGACGGGGGCGGCGCCGGGCGGGCGGCGGGGCCGAGCCGTGCCGTGCCGTGCCGAGCCGAGCCGCGCCGCTGAGCCCCTCTCTCCCCGCAGGTCTGCAGCGCCCGGGCGGCTTCGCGGGAGGCGGCGGAGGCCCGGCCCGGCTCGGCCCGGCCCGGGATGGCGGCGCGGCCGGCGCTGCCCGTCGTGGCGCACTCGGTGCTGGCGGCCCTGCTGCTCTCTGCGGCGCAGGAGCGCGTCCCGCGGGTCAGCCTGCCCTACGGTGAGTGTCTGCTGCCCACGGTGAGTGTCCACCCACGGGGCTCCGGCGGGTCCCCCCCGTGCCCCCCTCTCCCTGGACGGCTGAGCATCCCGGCCACCCCCCACCCCCCGCGGGGTTCCCCACGCCCGGCGTGGAAACGCCTTGTGACAGCCATCGGTGCTGAGGCTGCACAACATGCTGCCAGCCTGCCTGGCAAGCCGGGGCTCGTGTCCTGCCGTGGGGCTGGGGCTCAGGGCAGCGGGGCCCCCCCGGGCAGTGGGTTGCTGGGGCTGTGCTGCTCGAACAGGGCAGAGCCCCGCGGCTGTGGTGGGGCTGCGTGCATGGCGGGCAGGGGCAAAGAGGCATGCTTCCCTGGATCGGGACAAGCACTGAGGGGGGGAGTGCGTCTGGGACACCCGGGGGTGCTCGTGTCCCTGCATGCAGGGCAGTGGTGGCAGGCGCCTTCAGTGTGAGTGTGGGATGGGGTGAACCAGCCCGGGGGGGCTCTGCCTGCCCGCTCTGCTGTGCTGTTTCATCCTCGTTTGGGCAGCTGGGTGCCTGTGGGCCCCCTCTTCTCTCGGCTGTTTCCCCAGGGCTCTGCACAGCCCCTTGCTATACTGTGCCTGGCCCCGGGCTGCTCCAGGACCCACCGCAGCCCCCATCAGCATCATGGCCCTATCAGGGCTCAGGGCTGCATTGGGGCAAGGGCCAGAAGGAACACAGCCGGGAGGCTACTGGGCCAGGCAGAGCCCCTGGCAAGTGGGGGGCCTGACCTGCAGACCTCTCTCGCCATGCAGAGAGCCCCCCAGCAGCTGGCGTGTGGTGGGTGAGCAGCAGGGCACGCTCCACAGGCAGCTGCTGGGCCCAGCTCCATCGTCCGGCGCTGGGGCTGTGGTGTGGTGGGGGCCGCCCACGTGTGTCCGGGCTGGCTGTGCTGCCAGCAGAAGGTGGCCAAATCCAGCTGCTGCCGGCCAGCGGAGCCTGTCCCGTGCTGGCTGCTGGCGGGGCAGCCTGGGAGGGTGCAGTGGTTTGGGCCGGGCCGGCGCGGGCAGCTGGGAGTGCTCCCTGGCTCAGCACGCTGCGGTTCGTCGGCGTGGACATGGCCCCACCACGTGCTCCCATGACCGCTGGCCATGGTTGTGGTGGCACCAGCAGATCTGGGACCCGCTGAGCTGGACAGGAGGCCCAGCAGCCAGCAGGACGGCTCAGCTCGGCGTCGTGCCATGCGGTACCACACCACGTCGAGCCGCACTGCCCGGCCCTGCCTGCACCAACCGGTTCTGGCCCAGCTCTGCCCAGCTGCAGAGGCTGCTTTGGTTGCAGGGGCTGCAGCTCATGTGCAGTACACAGGGGTCCCGACCTGGACCCCCAGGGCTGTCGGTGGGAGCCGGGTGGGGGGCACGGGCCAGCCGGCAGGGTACACCCGGTGGTGGCTCCTGGGGAGCACGGCTGGTGGGGCTTGTGGTTGGTGGGAGGGAGGAGCTGGCGAGCTGCTCCCCTGGAAGCGCTGGATGTGCCTCCAGCAGGTTTGTCTGGAAGAAGCAGGTCTTGTCCTAACAGGTCCCCTGGCAGCCAGCACAGGCTCCCACAGCTCCCCAGGCCAGCACAGCTTTGCGGGGTACAGGGGCCCCCGCTGCCCCTCCGCTGCCTGCAGTGGGCCATGCCTGCTGTGGCATTGCCCCAGCACTGGGGTGCAGGACTCCTGGGGGAGGATGCCCTGGGTGGGTCAGCATCCCTCCCTCTGTGCTGCTGCAGAGCTGGAGCCGGTGCTGAGCCCTTGGGGACAGGGGAGATGCCGGCCTGTCCAGCGGTAGCCAGGGCTCGTGGAGTGACCGGGGACAGGGAGAGGAGCAGGGTCCTACCCCGCAGCACTGCTGGTACTGCAGCACCTTGAGCCTCCTACTGGCTTGCACCAAGCAGGGGCTTGCGGGAGCCCCGGGGCTGCCCCAGCAGGGATCTGGGAGCGGGCAGGGGGTCGGGGAAGGTCAGGGTGTCCCTGGGCTGTCAGGGGTGAGGGAGTTGGTAGCGTGAGTCAGCCCGACGTGTCCCGCTGACACAGCCGGGCCCATCTGATTCAGAGTGGCTGCGGGAGAGGAAAGGCTTCCGGGGCCAGGCCACCCACGCGGGAAGGGCGCACGGGTGCTCTGTGACTCAGCCAGCAGCCTCTGCCCCAGTGTCCAGCACTGGGTGGGCAGCCGGTCCCGGCACCCACCTCTCCCCACTGCAAGCTTGGGGTCCTTGTGGGGCCAGGCTGGGATGCCCAAGCCCCGGGGTTGTGCGTGGCCAGCGAGTGCAGACCTGGCTGTGGTGCCCAGTGCCGGCAGGGCTGCTGCAGCGTGCCCCGGTGCTTGTCGCGGCCGCAGGGACGGCAGTGGCTCATGCTGGCGGCAGCGAGGAGGCCGCCCTTGAGCACCATCGTGGCCATGCACGGCTCACTGTGGTGCAGTGCTGCGTGTATCTGACCACGTGGAGAGAGCCGGATCCGGCCCTGGCAGCTCCGTGCAGAGGGGCCAGGAGTGAGCCATGGTGCAGGGGTCCTGAGGGGTCGGGTGCTGGCCCACGTGGGCTGTGCAAGGCTGATGCCCATTGCTTTTGGTCCCCAGACTCGGCCGAGCGGGTTGTGCAGCGGTTCGAGGTGCCTGGCGTGTCCAACTACACGGCCCTGCTGCTGAGCCCGGACGGCGGCACCCTGTACCTGGGAGCGCGCGAGCTGCTTGTCGCCATCAACACCAGCCACTTCCAGCCCGGAGCACCGGCTCGCAGGGTGAGCCCACGGATTGGGGGCCAAGCCCAGCACGGGACTGCGGAACCCCTGGGGCTGGGCTGCCCTCAGGGATGGAAGGGGGAACCAAGCCAGCACCAAGCCACCAAGTCCCCTGCCCCACGCTCCCTGGCAGCATTTGGGGTCTGTGCAAGCCACCGCGCATTCAGGAGCTGCTCGGGACAGATAGGAGGCAGATGCCCCAGGGGGTGGGATGCTTGGCCCCAGCCAGCAGCTGCCTTGCCAGCATGATGGAGGTGGGGAGGACACTGATGCTGGGGTGAGCTCTGCCAGCCTGAGGAGAGGTTGTGTGGGGACCAGCTCATGACAGAGGGCTCTCAGTGACTGTCCCCTCTCCACAGCTGCTGTGGAGTGCAGATGAGGAGAAGAAGAAGCAGTGCGTGTTCAAGGGCAAGGACCCCCAGGTGAGCCCCACTGTTGGTGGGTGTTTGGGGGCTGCGACAGGAGTGCTGTGCCCTGTGCCGGGGTGCATGTGGGCAGGAGGGCTGAGCTGGGGTCCTCTCACCCCTGCAGAGAGACTGCCACAACTACATCAAGATGCTGCTGCAGCTGAACAGCACCCACCTCTACACCTGTGGGACCTGCGCCTTCAGTCCTGCCTGCGCCTACATCGTGAGCACAGGGAGCGGGGCCAGGGGGTCCCACTGGGGATGCAGATTCCCCTCTGCTATCAGGGCCCTGCAGCGGGGGTCCCAGGTGCTAGGGGTGACAGCCTGGTTCTGTTGCAGAACGTCCAGCACTTCAGCCTGGAGCGGGACGCATCAGGGAAGGTGCTGCTGGAGGATGGGAAGGGACGCTGCCCCTTTGACCCTGAGTACCGGTCCACAGCCGTCATGGTCGGTAAGGCACGCTGCCGTGGCACCCTCGCCCTCTCTGCAGCGCCCCAGCTGCTCAGCTGGGCTGAACTGGGGCCAGGCCAGCTGGGACCCCAGCAGGGGAGCGGGGCTGTGCCGGGTGGCGTGTGCTGGGTCCCAGCGGGACTGTCTCTCTGGCAGACGGCGAGCTCTACGCCGGGACTGTCAGCAACTTCCAGGGCAACGAGCCGACCATCTACCGCAGCCAGGAGAGCCGCATTGCCCTCAAGACAGAGAACTCCCTCAACTGGCTGCAGGGTGAGAGCCGGGGCTGGCATGGTGGGTCGGGGTCTCCAACCCCCGGGATGGGGGAGGCGTGGGGACAAGGGCCAGCCCCAGCGGTGGGGCAATGCTGAGGGTGCCTGTGTCCCCAGACCCGGTCTTCGTGGGCTCAGCCTACCTGCGGGAGAGCCTGCCTGCCGGCAACCCTGAGGGCGATGACGACAAGGTCTACTTCTTCTTCAGTGAGACCGGCAAGGAGTTTGACTACTTCGAGAACACCATCGTCTCACGCATCGCACGTGTGTGCAAGGTGGGCACAGGGAAGCAGGATGTGCACAGAGGGCCGTGCCCAGGATGCCACTCACTGCTGGGGTTGGGGGGATGTGGGACCACCCTGCCCATCTGTCCCCCAGTTCCTGGGCACCCCAGGAGGGGACCAACATCTGCGGGAGACCTCTTTGGGGCAGTTACAGCTCCAAAGTGCTCAGCCCAGGGCTGCAGCTTGGGCTCACTGCTCCAGCCAGCCCCACTGGTGGCAGCGACCCTTCCCCATCTCCTCCGCCCCCTTGCCAGAGTCCTCTTGGGTCACTCTTCCCTTCCCCTGAGTGCCTTGGATGCTGCTTCACTTGTGCCTCCCCAACACCGGGGCTGCTCTGCTGGGGCCTTGGCACGGCTGCACGGACGGACGGACTCCTGCTCTGTTCCCCGCTGCCAGGCGGCCGTGACTTTGCGCCCTGACCCACTGTGCCATGCAGGGGGACCAGGGTGGGGAGCGCGTGCTGCAGCGGCGGTGGACGACCTTCCTGAAGGCACAGCTGCTTTGCTCACACCCCGAGGACGGCTTTCCCTTCAACGTGGTGCAAGATATCTTTGTGCTCACCCCGGGGGAGCTGCACTGGAGGGAGACGCTCTTCTACGGAGTCTTCACCTCGCAGTGGTGAGCAGTGGGCAGGGGATCTGGGGCCACTGCCTGCAGCACCGCGAGGCACTCGGGGAGATGTGGGATGGCTCCAGCCGTGCTCAGGTTCCTGGGGCGGTGCAGGGGGCTCAGTGGAGCTGCCATGCCTGATCTCGTGTGGGCTTTGCCTCTCCCCTGCCAGGAACAAGGGTGGCCTGGGCAGCTCAGCCGTGTGCGCCTTCCCCATGCGCAGTGTGCAGCGAGCCTTCAGCGGGCTCTACAAGGAGGTGAACCGTGAGACGCAGCAGTGGTACACGGACACCGGCCCTGTGCCAGAGCCCCGGCCGGGCACGGTAGGTGCCTCCTCAGACCCTGCACGAGTGCAGGATGTAGAGCAGTCCTCTGCACTCCCTTTGTCCTGGCAGCTTCCATGGCACAGCTGCCCACCTACCCCAGCCAAGCCCCTTCCTCTCTCCCCAGTGCATCACCAGCCACACGCGGCACCTGAAGATCAACTCGTCCCTCCAGATGCCGGACCGGGTGCTGAACTTCATCAAGGACCACTTCCTGATGGACAGCCCCGTGCGCAGCCAGCCGCTGCTGCTGCAGAGCCGCCTGCGCTACCAGCAGATCAGCGTCCACCGCGCACAGGGCCTCCACAGCACCTACGATGTCCTTTTCCTGGGCACAGGTGGGTGCAGCTGCGGGCTGCCGATGGGGTGGGTGCCGGCGCGCTGTGTGCCCCTGGCCCTGCTCAGCACGCTGCGTGTGTTTGCAGATGATGGCCGGTTGCACAAGGCTGTGCGTGTGAACCACGGGGTGCACATCATCGAGGAGATCCGCCTCTTCCCCGCTGGCCAGCCCGTTCTCCAGCTGCTGCTGGACCAGGACCAGGCAGGAGCCGGGCTGGGGGGGCTGGGGCAGGGGGGGGATGCTGTGGGTTTGCACTGCGTGGACCAGGTCCTGTTTGTGGACTGGGGGGCCAGGGAGCCTGGGAGGGTGGGGGTGTGCAGGAGCCAACCCGGCTGCCTGGCTCCAGGGCCAGGGCTACCTGCTGACCCCCCTGTCCCCCCCTCCCACAGGGCCTGGTCTATGCAGCCACCTACACGGCAGTGGCTCAGGTGCCCTTCGCCAACTGCAGCCTGTACCGCAGCTGTGGGGAGTGTGTGCTGGCGCGGGATCCCTTCTGCGCCTGGAGCCGGGGTGCCTGCCGCAGGGCCACCCTGCACCCCCCAGCGCACCCCCAGTAAGTGCCGTACCCCCTCTCCATCCCCCTTCACCCTGAGGCACCCACTCCCTGCCCTGACCCCTCTCTGTCCCTAGGCTCTGGGCGCAGGACATCGAGGACGCTGACACGGAGCGGCTCTGCCAGCTGGCCAATGTGTCCCAGCCCCGTCCCCGCATCCTCCTGCCCCCAGGTGAGCTCTTGTGGGTGCTGCTGTGGGGCTGGGACCACTGTCCCAGGCTCCCTCTCAGCACCCCTCATCACCCCCCCTGCCCATAGCTGGGTCCTCATGGCCTCGCTGACATGCCCATGCCTTGTCTTTCCGCAGCCTCAGGCACCCCGTGCCAGCGGATCCAGCTGCTGCCCAATGCGGTGCGGCCGCTGCCGTGCCAGCTGCTCTCCAACCTGGCCTCGCGGCGCTGGCTGCACGACGGGGTGCCCATCAACGCCTCCTACCTGGTGCTGCCCGACGGGGCCCTCATCCTGGTGGGCAGCCCTGAGCGGGCGGGCACCTACGAGTGCTGGTCGCTGGAAGAGGGCTTCCGCAAGCTGATGGCCAGCTACTGTGTGAGTGTGCAGGAGCTGGCCCACGGGCCACTGAACCCTGGCAGGAAGGTGTCCACCGGCCGGGATGCCCTGGAGACAGTCAGCACATCCCGGAGCACCTCAGCGGTGGGCAGCACCGCAGCCCGGCTGGACGGCAAGACCTACTGGACCGAGTTCTTGGTGATGTGTGTGCTCTTCGCGGCAGCTGTCCTCGTGCTGGCCCTTTTCCTTCTGCATCGGCACCGTGATGGCATGAAAGCCTTGCTGGAGCCTGGTGACCCCGGCCGGCACCAGAAGCCGCCCCGCAAGCCGGTGGAGAGCCTGCCCCTGAACGGCAGCAGCCTGCCCAGCACGGCACCCGAACACAAGGGCTACCAGGCCTTGCAGGACAACTACATCGTCAGCACCCCCGTGCACGAGCCC
Source organism: Falco punctatus (assembly GCF_963210335.1). Lineage (NCBI taxonomy): Eukaryota > Metazoa > Chordata > Aves > Falconiformes > Falconidae > Falco > Falco punctatus. The sequence continues at coordinate 70,073,599 of NC_137587.1, forward strand.
CCGGGCCCCCCACGCGCCTTCTCCGAGTCGGAGAAGAGGCCCCTCCATGTCCGGGACAGCTTCGTGGAGGTGTCTCCCGCCTGCCAAAGACCCCGGGTGCGCCTGGGCTCCGAGATCCAGGACTCGGTGGTGTGACGGGGATGAGAGCCGAGCCCTCACCCACGACCACTTCTGCTCTGCTGAGCCTCGCCGGCCCGCGGCGCCACAGCTGGGCTCCGTGTTGTCTGTGTGTGCATGCCCAGAGCCCGCGCGCTGCTGTGGCACCCACCCAGCCAGCGGGGCTCGGCTTTCCCGGGAGCTCCCTGGGCATCACCTCGGCCACTCTGGCCCCGCTCCTCAGGACGGTACTGGAGGCTCCAGGGGTGCTGCGTGCCTTCCAGGGATGCGTGGGACTTGTCCCCCAGCCCAGCGTCCCTGCTGCAGAGATGGACACAGCGCCTGGCTCTGGCTGCTGGTGTGGCCCTGGCTCTGCCGGCTCCGCGGGGCCCAGGCCCCCCTCTATGCAGAGGGTAGGAGGGGGCAGCCACAGCCCCCCCGCGCCCCGATTCACTGTGATGTCCCGCTGCAGGACCCGGAGCCCCGTGTGCGGCCAGGCGGTGCCGGCGCAGCGACCCCGCAGCATGTGCTGTGTGTCTGTGCTTGGTTCGTTTTTGGTATGTTGAAAATGTGAATTGTGTCCCCGGGGAGGGAGCGGGATGGGACGCTCGGCCCGCGTTGGGCTGGGCAGCGACTCGCCCCCACGTCCCCACGTGCGTGTGCAGAAATGTTTGTGGTTTTTATATAAAGTCCAGGTGTCTCCTTTGGACACATGTGCAGCTGTGGCAGGGCTGGGCATCTTCCCGTGGCCGACAGTGGCCAGAACCATCGTGGTGGCCCTGTGGAGAGGAACTATGTCTGGCTCTCGCTGCCGTCAGTGGGAAAACCTGCCCATGGCTGGCTGCTCCTCGCCTGGGCAGGGATGGACGGATGGGGCTGGAGGGTTGTGCTGGCAGTTGGATTGCCCGCAGTCCTGGTGTGCTTGGCCAAGCGTTGGGCTGGAGTGCACAGGGCCCGCAGGAAGGTGGCCATGCACCCTCACAGCTGCTGCCAGGGGGTCCCTGTGACCCTGCTGTCAGGGTGTTTGTTGTGCACCCACATCAATGAGCTTGGGCAGCACTCTGCTGTTTCAGAGCTGCATGCTGCAACAGGCATTCTGGCAGGGGCAGAGCCATGGGGGGAACTCCAGAGTGATGGGGTGATGCTGTCCCAGCACCACGAGAAGCAGAGGAAGGCAGAGGTGACCAGGTGGCAGAAAAATGGGTGCCTGGGGCTGGGAGAGCAGGGCAGCCCCCTTCCCAAGGACCACAGTGTTGTACGGCATGTGGGACCCCTGCCACCAGCCCAGGGAGCAGGCAGGTTCTTGTCCCCATCCTGCACAGCTGCCAGGAGACCCCTGCTGCTTTGCCAGCAGGACCTGGCTTGGTGATGGCTGATGGCCAGGACCTGCGGTGCTGCTCGTGAGCCCTCATGTGCCTTCGTGCCTGGGAAGCGCTGAGGGAAGCAGTGAGCTCCACACCGAGCTGGCCTGTTGAGGCAGGCTCCCCCCCCAGGGACCAACACTGCCTCACTCCCAGCTGGACCAGCACACCAAACTTCCTGCCCAGCCTGTTCTGGGATATCAAAAAAGCCACCGGAGGCATTGGCTGGTGCCCTGCCAGCAGACGTGGCCCCTGGGGCCGCAGGGGTGCACGCCATGGCGCGCAGATACCATCAGCACCACAGGGCACTGAGCTGGAAGGGCCAGCACCCCTGGGAGCGAGCAGCCGGGACGTGAGAAACAGCCGCGCCAGCACCCTGAGACAGCCGTCGGCCACTCCACCCCGGCGCCGGTGCTGCCGCGGGGCGAGCCGGACCCCAGCCCAGGCACCAGCCCTGGCACCTGATGCCGCAGCCTGATGTGGCTTTGCAGAGTAGCTCCGGCGAGGCTTGCTGGTGCAGTGGGAGCACTGGCAGTGGCCGGGGCTCGCCGCAGGCAAAGCCGTTGCCTACGACTGGCAGCAGGCCAGGGCAAAGCCTGATGGATGAACAGACACAAAGGGCTCCGGCGCTGCCCGCAGCAAAGGTAGCTGCTCGCCTGCCCTGGATTTCCCTTTGTGCCTCTTGCTGGAGAGCCGAGCTCTTTGTGCTGCTGAGAACAATCCCAGGGCTTGGAGGAGGGAGGCAGCCCGCGGAAGGGGCTGTCACAGAGCAGGACGTGGGACCTGTCCCCTGGAGCTGCGGCTGGCGCGCAGGCAGAGGGGCCTGGCAGGAGGCTGTGTCCCCAGCACCCCTCATGGCACTGGTCCCACAGCACTGCCAGAGCAGCCCCCTCCGTCGTCCCCACGGCCAGACAAAGGCGGCACAGAGGAGAGGGTGAAACCAGAGCCCTTTATTTGTGTCCTTGCAGGAGCTGAGGGAGGAAGAGGCCAGGGCGGGCAAAGCAGCTGCTGAGCTTGAGCCAGAGGAGGGGGGAGAAAGGAAAAGAGGAAAAAACAGAGAGAGCAGGCCCCCAGCACAGTCAGTGCCAAGGGGTGAGCCCAGCTGGCTGTGCTGCCCACGGGGCTGTGCCTTGCTGGTCCAGGGAGGAAGGTGTCCTGCGTCCTGTGCAGCCACGGATGGCACATCTACGGTGTGGGTTATTGCTCAGGGAGATGGATCCACGTTTGTGTTATTGCTCAGGGAGATGGATCCACGTTTGTGTTATTGCTCAGGGAGATGGATCCACATGGCAGCAGAAAGGCCCCCAGGAATATGGGAGAGCTGTGCAGGGGCTCAGCATGGGGAGGCAGCTCCCTGCCCGCTAGGGGAAGGCACAAATTGGTACTGAGGGCAGAGAAGGGGCTGTACCTCGGTGCAGTGTGCCTCCCCACACCCACAGAGCTGCCTTCAGTTTTGCATAAGGAGTTAAAATCTGATCCTGGGAGAGGAGCACGGCTATAGGCAAGGCAGCTTCCCAGGGCCCCACCTCTGCAGGCATGGCCTCTCAGCAGGCATGGAAGGAGAGCAGGAGGGTGTCCTGCCTAAGGCACTGTGCGGCACTGCTGGGCTGGTGAGGAGCAGGGGCCTCTCTCGCTCTGCTCGCTGAAAGAGGAAATGTCTGAGACCACAAAGAGTTGCAATAGCCAGAGAAGCAGTTCTGCCGGAGAGCTGCTCTCACAGGACGATCTTGAAGGAGCTGCAAGAGACACGACAGGTTCTGCACTTCCTCACTTGATCACACACAGACAGTCTGCAAGTACCCGGTGCTACAGGGACACAGTGTTACCCTGGGCAGGAGAGGCTCTCTGCAGAGCTAGCACGGGACAGTTCCCTTCGTGTTACAGGAGACCCCGTAAGGGTAGCCCTGCCTTACGGCCACCAAGGGCTCTACCCCAATGCCAGCACAGCGATCGCGGCAGGGGAACCCCCCAGACAGGCTCCCTGCGGCAAGCTGTGCTGCTGGAGACCACTGTACCTGGCAAAGTCTGGAGAGCGGGAGACAACGTGCTGGAACTCGGAGAGGTTGATGGTGCCATCCTTGTCGATGTCGGACTCCTCCAGTATCTGGAGGGGAAGGAAAGGCGAGTAGTGAGCTCTGTGTGGCTGGGAGCATGCAGCAGCCTGTGCCCCACCTGACGGTCCTCACATTTTGGATGAGCTGCTCCATCTCCGCGCTGCTCAGCTGCGACTCCTCACCTTGGCCTGTCAGACAGTTCACCAGTTTCTCCAAGTCCTTTCTGTCCAGGGCCCCATCATCATCAAAGTCTTTGGGGAGACAAAAGTAACATTTTGCCAGGGCTGCAGTAACCCCAGACAGCCACGAGCGCCTGTGCTGGGCAAGGAAAGGGCCTGGCAGCCTGAGGGCACAGCAGGCTCCACGCTGCATCTCTCTGTGCACATCATCACGTCAAACCAGTAGTTCCCATGGGGACTTCCTAAAGCTGCCGTCCCCATGGGCGCTCTGAGGGCACTGCCAGCTCTCCCGAACACTGATCCATCCCCATCCCCGCCCCTCCCCAAGGTGTGGGGACCCCAGGACATGGCATCTGCCCCCAGCTGTACCAAAGATGCGGAAGGCATAGTGGGATTTGATGTCCGAGGTAGCGGAGTCACTGAAGACGCTCAACATATCGAGGAAGTCTTCAAAGGACATGCTGTCATCCTCATTGTCTGAGGTGGAGAACACCCGACAGATCCGGTGCTGGAAGGGGTTTGCCTGCCAACACAGGAACAAACAGCTCAGGGCAGCGCTGGGCCCGCTCCCTGATGGCAGACACTGGCCACGGGCTGGTGCCAACCCCATGGACTTGAGTTGGTTCCCTGCTCTGCCGCCGGTCCCTCACACACCGCACAACCATGCCTGGCCGGGACAGCAGCCCCACGCAGCAGGGATCTCCGGATCCTCCATGGCACAGCAGGGATGAGGAAGCCGTTTGCTGGCGTGGCTGACAAACAGCTTCCCCAGGTGGCTACGGAGCGGCAGGTTGAGGGCTGAGCCCTGGCACCACGGCGGTTGAACCAGGCCCTGCCCAAACACACCCTGGGCTGGGAGCAGCAGCGCGGCACTGTCTGCCAGGCACCGTACCCGCAGCTCAGGCAGCGTCAGGATCTGGCTCTTGGGAACCCGTGCGGAGCAGGCATTCTCCCTCTCCTCCTTTGGCAGCAGTTCACTGAACCTCTTGTAGGCACTTGAAGAGGCAAGAACAAGAGATGCTCTGTGGCGTGAGTGGCGCGGGAGGCAGCCCTGCGGGCAGGGCAGCGGGCAGCTCGCCCCAGCGCGGTGCAGAGGCGGCCGGCCCGTTCCCACAGCTCCCTGCCAGCTGTGCCCGAGCCGGCCCGGGCCAGCAGCCTGCTAGCCAAGGTGGCCCCGCAAGGGCAGGGGCTTCGTGCCTGCCCCCGGGACCCCAAGGGCTGGGAGTGGGGGTGAGGGGCCGGCCCGGGAGCCTGCCCACCCGGACGGCTGGGGGTTCAGAGTGGGGGAGAACCGGCTGGGGGGCCACGCCGCGGCCAGCGCCGGTCAGGCCCGCAGACCGTTGCCCCCTGAAGCCCGGCCGGCGGGGAAGGCCCAGCCCGGGCTCTGCACCTCCCGCCTCCTACCTGGCAGCTCCCGGGCAGCCCGTGCCCGCCCCCCCCGACCCGGGGAACGCCCGCGCGGTGTGCGGGACCCCGGGCCAGCACCGCCATCATGTCCCCGCCCCCCCGCCGTACTCACAGCAGGATCTCCGGCTTGCTCAGGAACGTCAGCTCCTGCGGGGAGAGCCAGGGTCAGCACCAGCCCCCTCCCCGGCGGCTCCGCCCGGCCCCGGGCCGGCCCCCCCCGTACCTGGTACTCGCCCAGCGCGTCCCGCGGCAGCAGGCTGGCCGAGCCCCCCATGGCGGCCGCGCCGCTCGCGCCCGTCACTCACCCGTTCCCTTGGCAGCGCCCCGGGGCGGGGCGTTGTAGCCACGCCCCCTCCCGCTGCGGCCGCGTCCGCCGCCGGCGCTCGTAGCCGGCATGGCGGCGGCGCGCGAGGAGGAAGCGGGCGAACTCGGCCCCCGGGACTTTGTCTATGGGGAAAAGGACTTCGTCCCGCAGGCTGCTGGCTGGGACACCGAGCCGGGCTCCGCGCCGTCCCGCTTCGACCGGGCGCTGCTGGAGGGTTGGAGCGACAGGATGGAGCGCGGTTTGTTCCGGTACCGGCTGGGGCCGCTGCCCACCCGCGTCTTGCCCGGCCCCATGCGCCTGGTGGCCCAGCTCAACGTCCAGCGCGGCACCGAGCGTCGCCCGCCGCAGGCCGTCCGCAGCCTCCGGCAGCCCTTCGACCCCCAGGCCTTCAACTTCACCCGGATCCGCCCTGGCGAGGTGCTGCTCCGGCTGCGCAGGGCGGGGGGCGGCCCCGCGGCCCCCGACCAGCTCCTGGTGGCCATTAACGTTAGCCCGCTGGAGCGGGGCCACGTCCTGCTGCTGCCCGAGCCGGCGCGGGGGCTGCCGCAGGCCCTGACGGCGCCGCTGCTGCACGGCGGGCTGGAGGCGGCCCTGCTCAGCGGCCACCCGGGGTTCCGCGTCGGCTTCAACGGCCTGGGGGGCTGCGCCTCCGTCAACCACCTGCACCTGCACGCCTTCTACCTGGGCTGCCCGCTGCTGGTGGAGTCGGCGCCCGCCCGGCCCCTCGGCCCGCCCGGCGGCCTCAGCCTCCTGCCGGGCGTCCCGGCGCCCGCCTTCCTCTTCTATGCCGCCGGCCCCGCCGGCCTGGAGGCGCTGGCCCGGGACGTCTGCCGGGCGGCGGAGCACCTGACGGACACCGGCCTGGCCTACAACGTCTTGGCCACGCGAGGAGATCCCCCGGGGGGGCCGGGGGCGGGCGGCGAGCGGGGGCTGCGGGTGCTGCTGTGGGCGCGCAAGCCCAGCTTCGGCGCCAAGGCGGGGGCGACCTTCAACGTGGCGCTGTGCGAGCTGGCGGGCTACCTGCCGCTGCCGGCCGCGCCGCTCTACCAGGACATCACCGAGGCGCAGGCCCTGTGCGCCATCCGCCAGCACCTCCTCCCGGAGCCGCAGCTGCTGCGCCTCGGCCAGGACCTGGCGCGGCTCCTGGCGAGCTGAGCGCCACCGGGGCCTGTCGCGGCGGACTTCCGCGCTGTTCGCTGGGGGGCGCTGCGCGGCGACGGGGCCGCTCTAGCCAGCGGAGCCGGGGTCTCTATGGCCCGCGGGGCGGTAGCGAGGCTGCCCCCGCTTGTGGCCCGCCCGTCGCCATGGGAACGGGGCCGTCCGCCCCAGAGCGATGGAGGCTGGCGGCGGGGGCGGGTGGGCCCCGGGATCCCCGCGGGGCCGTTCCGCTGCTCACAGCGGCCTCCCCGGCCCCGAGCCGCGGAGGAGGCGGAAGAAGAGCAGGCGAGTGCGGTGGGCAGGCGGGCGGGTAGGCGGCCCAGCGGGCCGCAGCCCCCCGGGCCGCCGGGGGCTTTGTCGGTACCGGGGGGCCGTGCCGCCCCGGAGACGCCTCCCTGCCCCACGCACCGCCTGGCTCCCCGGGGCCCGGCGGCGGGGCCCGGAGCTGCGGCAGTGAGGGCCCAGGCCTGCCCGCCACCACGGGGCGATGCTCAGCAGGGGCCCCCTGGGCCGCAGCTCGAGGGGCTTTCCAGGGACCTGTGAATCGGAAAATAAACGCTCTCTCCTTTAAATTGCCCCAGTAATCCCAAACGTGACGCATCCGGGGAAGGACCCCTCTTTGCTGTGTTACCTCATGGCTTGCTGAGCCCACCTGGGCTCCAGATGGGATTTGCCCAGTAGCTCTGTGGAGCACAGGCTGCTTATGTGTGTGAAGGAACGCAGTTCTTGCCACCCTTCCATCCCTCCCACTCGTGCCCAGGACGGACCCCGGTTCCTCACTGAGCGGCTGTTCTGTCATCTCTTTTCAATTCCAGTGTTCCCTCCATCAATCTGACCAGCTGCAAGTATGAGAGCGGTGAGTCTGAGATGCTGCCGTGTCCCTTTGGGTCAGCCCACCACCAGCAAGCTCTTGGGCGCCCATTCAGCCAGGGAGGAGTGCTGGTACCAAATTTCCACTGCACAGTCGCTTTTGATTTATGTATGTATTGGTTGCAAGTGACTGGGACTCCTGCGAAGAAGAGTACGGAGTTTTTCACACTTTATGCTGCGGTGCGCTCTGGTTTAAAGAGACAGAAAACATGCAACAGCAGTGCAAGCCCTCAACACCCCCCACCCCCTTCCATCTCCCGTGATGTGCTCCAGGGAGCTGGTCCCCTCTCCTGTCTTGTGCTGTACTGCCACAAGCTGGATCTTAACAGACTCCTGGCATTTGGTCGATGTTATTAGCCAGTTTGCTAATGACTGTTCTAGCCGTGCAACCACATTTGTGTTGTCGAGAGCCACAGCTGGTCAGCTGCACAAGGAACACAGGGTTTATAGAGGAACAGGTGCTGGGTGCCTCGCCTAGGGCCATGCTTGGGCAGTTTGGTGATGGGAGGCAGATAGGGACCCATGGCAAGGGCTGATGTAGCAGTGTGAGCACCACAGAAGCCAGAACCATTTCACAATGGTTCCTACCGTGCATTGACCTTCATTACCGCCCCAGACCTGTGAGGGGCCAAATTCAGAACTGGCACTAACACAAACCATCCTGGCAGCGAGCTTCTGCTCCAGAGCTCATGTGTTCTGCTGCCAAATAGCTTTTGATTCCAAAGATGAAACTCATACCTTCAGAAGGCTTGTATCTGCCCCTGTGGTGTCAGACCCACGGCAGATTCAAGCCTGCTGTAGTTGAGGAGGGGCCCTGGGACGCCAAGGCATGTGGAATGACAGGGCTGACAGCTCCCAGTACACCTGCAGCAAGAGGCTGGGGTGAACTTAACCAGGTAAAGCTGCTGTTTCTAGCTTTCTGAAGGGTCCCACCAATTACCCTGCATCTCTTGAGAGTGGACCTGCAGGCTGGAGAGGTTTGTTCCATGCTCTGTCCCTGGTTACTTTGGGGATTCAACAGTCCCTGGTACTTATATCCTCTACCTGGCCCCTTGTCATCTGCTTGCTTTGGTACAGTACGCCGGGCAGCACAGTGCTGTGGGCTGAAAGAAGTGGGAGAAGATGAGGAGTGGACAGTGTATTGGACGGACTACTCGGTCTCTCTGGAACGCATCATGGATATGAAGCGTTTTCAGGTAAATGCCCCCATGTAAATGCTGCCCAGCAGGAAGAACTCAGGAAGGAGGGAGAGATGGGGGTTGTTAATGTAACAACATATTACAGAATGAAACAGAAGCATCCAAACTAGTACCCATGCCCCCACTTCTGCATCGGTTCCAGAGGGCACAGGTTCACAAGCCTTTACTTCTGTTGTGTTTCTGGTACAGTGCCATCAGCAACACTTTGGCAGTTAGTAGTGAGAAATGGAAAGCTGCCAAGCCTTTTAATGTAGCATGAAATAAATGGTTCTTGATGACAAACGGCTCCCTTCCTGAAGCTGTTATATTCTAGTGAGGGAGAGCTTCAGGGCTGAGATGGAATGAGCAGATAAATCACACTGGTGAAGTTCAGATAAAGCAGCTGCAGCGTGACCTTGTCCCTCAGCAGGCGTTCAAGGCAACTGCAGGCCCAGCTTCCTGTTCTGCGTGCCGGTTTCTCCACATGCAGGCTTTCCTCGAGGGGGATCCCTGCTGTTCCTTTGCTGATTCTGTTTTTTTTGTCTGCACCTCTTTCAGAAAATCAACCATTTTCCAGGCATGATAGAGATCTGCCGTAAGGACTTGTTGGCTCGCAACCTTAACCGCATGCTCAGGCTTTTCCCCAAGGAATACAATATCTTTCCCCGCACTTGGTGCCTGCCAGCTGAGTGAGTGATGTGCATTAATGCAGCTGAGAACAGGGGTATGAAATGTGGAAGTGGGAGCCTCTATGCTTGACAGCCAGGGCTGGGATGGGGGGGCCTCTCTGAGACCTCATGTCTCGGTCTGGGCCTTGGTAACCTTCCCTGGAACTGAACAGAGTGCTGAGGCACTTTTCTAGTTATGCAGATATTTAATTCCTAATAGACCAAATTAGCCCATGGAATGGCATCCTCTGCGGTGTGTACCTTGCTGCTGGCAGACTGCATGCCAAAGGACTAAACCTGGGGAGAGGGACCCACCCAGAAAGCCAGAAGGCACTGAGCGAGTGGGAAGTGTAAATCTGTGTATTGGTGGGAGGTCTTTCTGCAGCAGCACCGGGTGAAGGGGGGCAACAGCTGCAGCGCAGCGTGGCAGGCTGCCTTCCCCCACCACCTGGTTCAGCAGCCATTGCTTGCCTGGGAAGGGTGCGGGACAGCGGCACAAGGTGCTTCTGCTACCCACGGCTGTGGTGGCTGTCCTCACAGCCCCCCACCTCTGCTGTCCGCTGCAGTAGAGCACACTGATGGTGGAGGATAGTGGGAGAGCACAGGTCACTGTGCTAGTACATATACAGTTAGATGTAAACCATCACCAAATTGCTCGGGCTTCGGGGCAGAAGGCCTGGCTTCTCTGATCATATACAGGCAAGCAATGATAGAAATGTAGCTGAAGGAGACCAAAGCACTCAAAGCTTGTGTGGTTGTAAGGAGACAAGATACCTAATCTTAACAGGTTTTATTCTTACCATTTTCTGCAGACCTTGAAATAGGGCTCCCGGCACATGTTCTGTAACTGCACTCTCCTCATAGAATCATAAGAGTCGTTGAGGTTGGAAAAGACCTCTAAGATCATAAAGTCCAACTGTTAGCCCATCACTACCAAGTCCACCACTAAACCACGTCCCTAAGTGCCACATCTACACGTCTGTTAAATACCCCCAGGGCCTCCACCACTTCCCTGGGCAGCCTGGTCCAGGGCTTGATGACCCTTTTGGTGAAGGTATTTTTCCTAATACCCAATCTAGACCTCTCCGGTGCAACTTGAGGCTGTTTCCCCTCGTCCTATCGCTTGTTACTTGGGAGAAGAGACCAACCCCCAGCTGTGCTGCAACCTCCATGGTTAGAATGATTTTCTTAGTATCTAACCTAAAGCACCTTTGCTGAAATACTGGAACTTAGTACTTCTGTTTGCACTGGCCTTGGAGAACAGTGGTTTGGCTGCATTTTGCTAATGGTGTGTGATGTCCAGGAAGGCTGTTGCCATGTGGCCTCTCAGTCTGCCTGTTTCTGCGGAAGACGGACCTATTTTTCCATCTTTCTTTCCAGGCTGCATTTCCTGGGCTCTAATTGCTCTGGGCACTGTTGTCAGGGATTTTTCCTGCTTTCCTTCCTCTTTCCCTAAATGTGGTGCCCACTAGAGAAATCGTGCTTCTCCATCTACAGCAAAATAACCAATTGGCTTGATTCTTCAAAGCACTGTACTCCCACTGGAGCTGCTCCTGAAGACCAGCCGTGTAATGCAATAGGTGTGCTCAGCTCATGAGCCTCTGCACCCTTCTTAGAATGCTCCAGCTGCGGCCTTCTGCCTGCTTGCTAATGAGCTGGCATAAAAGGGCGTGTAAAGACTTGTGACTTCCTCCTCCCTTTGTAGATAGGGCTTGTTTATTTTGTCCTGCTCTCTCTGCAGCAGCAGAGCCAAAATCTTACTGGGTCCTGTATCCACAGTGGTGACTACCCACTATTAACTTCCCAGTAGAGGTGGAGATGTGCACAAGTAAAAGGTGGAACCGAGAGAGCTTTGTCAGGTCACACAAGGACCAATTTGTAACTCATGTAAAACAGGAACAGGTGTGGTGTTCCTCTGCTGCAGAAGTTTTGTCTGTACTGGCCTGCAGCACCATAGGTTGAGTACTTAACTGTATGAGAGAGTTCAGAGGCTGTTTTTTTGCAGCTTGTAACAGTCACACTTTCCTTGTGCAGCTACGGAGATTTCCAGGCCTACAGATGCACGAGGAAAACCAGAACATTCATCTGCAAGCCAGAGAGCGGCTGCCAAGGGAGAGGTGTCTTCATAACACATAATTTAGAGGAGATCAAGCATGGAGAGCATATGATCTGTCAGCAGTATATCTCTAAGGTAATGGGGACAGTCTCCAAATACGGGTGGAGGACTGCAGGCTCCTCGCTTTTCCAGCATCCTGCATCCTGCTTGTGTCCTTTGCCCTGCCATCTTCCTGGATCTGCCAGGGGCACCGGGGTGGCTGCAGCGCAGCAGAGGCACAATGAAAGCTTGCCTTTCTCCTCGCTGCTGAGCTGCCAAGGAGCAGCACAAGCAGTGCAGACAGAGCAGCCATCCTCAAGGAATCAGCAGCACACCTAGCAATAGTTCTTTGTCTCATGATTGCTCCTGCCTTTTTTTCTGACAGCCTTTCCTTATTGATGGCTTTAAATTTGACATGCGTATCTATGTGCTGGTCACATCTTGTGACCCGCTGAGGATTTTTGTCTACAAGGAGGGTCTTGCCCGGTTTGCCACCATGAGGTACATTGATCCCAGCAGCAGAAACCTGGTAAAAAAGGCAAGTTTCAAAAAAACCCGCATAGTAGCTGTATGTGTTAGTGCCTAATTTCTCCTAGGGGCATTCCAGACCTTGAAGAAGCAGGGACTGGTAGGTTTCATGGGACCCAGCTTTCTTCTTTCCTGTTCTCCCATCCCTCTATACCTCCTCCTCCTCCTCACAGGAGGTATTTCAGGAGTGTCTGAAGTAGATCTACTCCCAGGCCCCACATTTGAGCTCTTTACTGGCATTATCACAGAATCATGGGTTTTTTTCACTTGGAAGGAACATTGGAAGGTCTTGAGTCCAACCTTCTCCTCAAAACCGGGTCAACAATACATTCAGATCTGGATTCTTGGGGTTTGTTCTTCCTGTGATTCTGTGATTCTTGGGGTTTCAGTCAGTCAGGTGTTGAAAACCTGCAAGGATGGAGACCCCACAGTGCCTCCGGGCCACCCTCCTACTGCTTCTTACCCTTACAAGCATTCTCAAGTTTGCACCATTCTCAAGTCTGCCTGTGCTTCAGGCAGAAAAGAGGGACCTGGGTATTATCTGGTGGTACTGGAACAGCCTAGGAGAGACAGGGAGGGGAACTGGGAAAGCAAGGTGCAGACTATGGCCATGCCCACCTGCAAGCAGGGGTCTGTTAACCTATAAAATCCCAACAGAAGATGGACTGTAGTGTTGGATTACTGTGCTATGGTCACAGGCTGCCCTGAGATAGTGGGCTTCTGGCTGTCTGCCCACTTCTTTCAGAGCTGTGCATGTATATACTCCGCCTTGCCACAATATGTGCATGTCTTGGAGAGGTCTTCTGCTTTCAGTGAACAAAGGAAGAGGAAGAATCTGCAGAAATTTGCTGCAGCTTCTGTCCTCGGGATTCCCTTGTTTATCTGTGAGGCCTTGGCTGGAATGGCATTTGTGGCGTTGACTCCTGTGCCTTCCACCAGAGAGAAGGACAGAGGTACTGAGAGGATAGAGCTCTGTTAGCTCTAGCTTCTGGCTAGAGAGCAGATCACCAGCATAGTTAACTCCTTGCCGAAAGTCACTGCCAGAGAGGGGAGACAGAAGTGGGCAGAGCTGGTGGCTACGTTAGTGCTAATGGGGCTGTTTCTGTTTACACTCTGTGGTTAAAAGTAAATTAAAGTCTCTTGCGGTTCCTCTCTCAGGATGATATCTGCATGCATTTGACCAACTATGCCATCAACAGACATAATGAAAACTTCGTCCAGGATGACATGATGGGCAGTAAGAGGTACTGTCTTGTCCAGATACTGCAATGCCCTGTGCGCATCCTGCAGGAAAGCTGCATTTGGGACACTGGTTTACTTTCATCTTTGTTTGGGACAAACATGGTATCACAGGTCAGCTCTTACTGTCTCCTGTCCTCCACACAGGAAACTGTCCACCCTGAATGCCTGGATGACAGAAAACAGCTATAACACAACAAAACTCTGGGAAGATATTGAAGATATTATTATAAAGACTCTTATTTCAGCTCACGCTGTTGTGAAGCACAATTACCAAAGCTTCTTTCCAAACCATACTACTGGCTGCGCCTGCTTTGAGATACTGGGTTTTGATATTTTGCTAGACAGAAAGCTGAAGCCATGGCTGCTAGAGGTGAGGGAGGAGTCTCCTACTGTGTTGAAACAACTTGAAGCAGCAGATAGCAGAGAGCTGGCTTCTCTGTGGGAGGTTCTGGAACAAGGGGTGGTGGGATAAACAGAACTCGTTTGATTAAAAACGGTCATCTCGTTCACAAAATTATACGGGCTGTGAAGACAAGAAGCCAAGCAACCTGCTGTAAGCTAGGCAGGATCTAACAGCCTGTTCCCTGTACACGCTCTCTAACAGCAGGGAGTTTCCCGAACTTTAGGACTCCTTGATCTGTAACAGCATCCTGAATTTATGATCACTGCCCTGCTCCTGTAGTCCTGCGGTGTGGGACCTGAGTGACCTGTGGTGCAGATGGGCATTACACTGCAGGACAGGACCAGCTGCTGCATGCAGCCTCCTGCTTTTTGTTGCTGTGACAGGGAAGAACAGACACAGAAAGTGTGCAGTGGGGCAGGCTGGGGCCAGCAAGCTGGCTGCCGGCAGCACTTGCTGGGAGCTGGGAGTTGCCAGGTTAAATTAGCTGCTTGTTTTGGCAGGTGAACCACTCTCCCAGCTTCAACACAGACTCTCGCCTAGACCGTGAGGTGAAGGATGCTCTTCTCTGTGATACCATCAGCCTGATAAATGTGCATGCCTGTAACAAATGGAAGGTGCTGGAGGAAGACAGACAGCGGGCAAAGGAACGGCTCCTCCAGGCCCGTCAGACTCCCCGCGCATCCAGGTATTGCTCTTCCTCATAGTGCTGCAGGTCCTCAGTGGGAAAAGATGGGGCATGGCATTGCAGGAAAAAATCAAGGCTGTCTGTCTCCAAATTAACCCCCCAGAGGCTGTGGTGCTATAGAACCTCTGAGAAGACATCTCTGAGGCCATCTGCATCCTGCAAGGAAGAGTCTGGGCTTGTCTCTGGGCCCTAGGAGATCCAAGAGGCCTGGGGCTCTGGGCCCCATAGAGAGTCATCCCCATCGAGCTGTGCTTGCTTGTCATGTCCTTCAGTGGCTGACAGGCAGTGCCAGCATCCCTGGGCTCACGGTGACTGCTTCAGGGACCAAGAGCACCCAGGGGCACAGGGCCCTTCTCCAGAGCAGGGATCCTTTCCCAGGGCTGAGGGGCTTCCCCCCACTTCTCTGTCTGCATGTCCTTTCTTGAGGCCATGTTAGATAAGCCTGCTGCCCAGGCTTTTCCTGCCATGCAGGGTGAGGCAGGAACTCCCTCCAGCTCACTTTTTAATTAGGAGACCTGAGATAACTCTGGGCTGGAGACCATGCGCGTGTTGGCTCTGGACTCTACCTGTCCCTGCAGCCTGGGCTGCTCCGAGCTCCCCACTAGCAAGGAAAGCTCCCAGCAGCATGCAGTGCAGCAAATATGCCTTGAATAAGCACATTTTAACCAAACTTCTCTTGTAACTGGGTTAGTTGGGTGAAAAGGCTGAGGAGGTAGCAGGGGAGAGATCTGGAAATGCTTCACCAGCATTCTCCAGGTAGAAGATGAAGTGCAGGTTGTGTTGGTTCCTTGCTGTGCTCCTGTGTGAAACAGGCTCTGAAATGGGGAAAGATGGCAGAAAGCGCTAGCGAGGCCCTTGTCCCTCAGCCAGTACGGCACCTGGAACCTCATATCGCAGCTCCCTGCCTGTGCTTTCTCCCAATTTGCAGACGTGAGGAGTTAGAGAGCGACCAGGCTGCCTGGCTGGCTCAGGCAGAGAAGTATGAGAACTCGCACTTGGGTGGTTACCGGCGCATTTATCCAGCATGTGGAACAGAGAAGTATGAGCCATTTTTCAAGCAGAGCAGATCCCTCTTCCAGGAAACAGCATCATCCAAAGCACGAGAGGAGTGTGCCAGGTACGCTGCTCCGCAGAAAACCCACTCCTCACAAAGGTGGCATAGCGACTGCTTGCTTCTGATCCCTTCTTGGGAGCAATTCTGCTGCTTAACAGGTGTAAGCAAGCTGGTGAGAGCTGGAAAGAGCCCACATGTGCTGTGTCACCAAAGCAAAGCAACTTCCTTTTGCATGTACCCTTGAGAGGCAAATGTAATATTCCATTGACTTTTGGACTCTTGAGGCACCATGTCACAAGGATCCTCCGCCCTTCTGGCAGGCACAGCCTAATTCAAGGGCATTTCTTACAGCAGTGAGAGTCTCTCTTAAAAGCACTCCTGGCCCATTTCTTGGCATGCTTCTATCGTGTCTGTTTGTTACAGAACTCCTGACTGCCGTAAAATGTCCTTGGATTGAAGGCCTTGTAGTAACTTTTTGCCATTATGGCTTCTATTGAACCAGTGACTAAGACTACTGTTCTATGGCAGGCAGCAACTGAAGGAAATCCACCTGAAAAAAGAAAAGTTGGAAGCTCTTACCAGGAAGAAGAAAACAAAGAGGAAGGAAGACCTGCACGGAGAGTCAGCTGGGGACAAATCCCAGGTCCATAATAAAACCAGAGCTCCTACAACCCACCTCACCTACAGAAGCACAAAAGCATGGGACAGAAAGGTACCTCACTCTCGTCAGTCATTGTGGGGCTCTCAAAGGCAAAAATGTGGCTGGGCTGTGGGTATCTCCGAAGGAACAGAACTATGAGGTTTGGCTCCCTGTAATCCGGAGAGTTGACAGCTTGTGCTGGCAGGTACTTGCAAGCACCCATGTTCTCCCTTCCCTGTTGTGCTTCCATCAGGATCTTTATCCCACTCCACCCCAAAGTCTGTAATTCACCTTAGGGCTTGGAGCAGTCTGTGGCTTTATCTCCCTTGCACGTTACGATAGCTTCAACTTCGCTGTAACTTGGGTCCTTCTTTCCTAAGATACAGCGTGTGCAGTACGATTCTATGCAACCCCAGAATATTGTGGAATATGAGGAGAAGAAAAGAGTCAATGCTCTTCAGCGGCGTGAGAACCTTATCCGACGCCTGGGCATTATAAATAAGCTCTCCCAGCTGCTCCCCACAACCAACAGACCAGCTGACACCCAGAGGTCCTGCACCATTATCTCCAAGAGCCAGGTAACTGAAGGTTGCCCAGATCCATCCTGCAAGGCCAACACACGAGCCAGCCATTTGCGGGGGGACTGCAAGGAACAAATCATGGGCATTGAGCATCTCTGGTGCGGCTCAGTCAAATGAGAGCCAACATAGTGTCTGGGTCTGTGGGTTTTCATACAGTTACCAGCTTTGTCCCTTTCCAAATGGGCACACTGAGAGTGTGACAACTGGCTGCATAGAGCCCCTGAGCACCTTTCCCTTGAAGATCCCTCTCTTTGCTATTCCAAAGAACAGACCACAGGGATGTTGCCTTTTGGACCCTGCTGTCCCCAGCATACAGCTTAGTGTGAGCTGCTGCTTCAGGACAGCAGTGTTATTCTCCTAGCTGAATCAAATTAATTCCTGGGTAGGCTAGGAGCACCGACATGCTAGGGGCGTGGTAAAGGAGCACACACAGCAAAGAGGGACTGAAGGGAAGCGTAGGGATGCCTAAAAACCCCATAAATAAGTCTTCAGGTGAATTCTGCAGACAATGCCTCTCCCTAAACATCTTGCTTTCTACACTACACCGTTCCCCACACAGGGAAGGTGATGATGTCCACTGCACGTGTTCGAATGCGAAGTTAGGGCATGTGCCCAAGCCCCGTAGGACTCAGCCCTCGGTCTGGGGCTCCCCCTTCAGTCACCCTTGCTCTGCAAGAGCTGCCGCGTCCCACACTGCCACAGTGCGCAGCTGAAGAAAGCTGGGCTTCCAGAGGATTGTGCCGCGGGAACCAGGCTTTGGACCTAGACATCTGCGTGGGTGTCTCAAGAGTCTTTTCTACCACACTGATTCCCAAACCAGGCTACTGGTCTAAAGCCAGACGAGGAGGAAGGCCACAGTCTGTGGTCTCCACTAGGCTACAAGGATTGTTTGGGAATGCTGATGGTGGCTGTTACCTGCTGTATTGGGGAAGGGTTAGTTCTGGACCTGTAGTTAGTGAAAACCCCTGCAAGGTCCACTGCCTCTTCCAGTGGCACTATCTGCTTCCAGAAAAGCCTCCTGCTCCTAGCTGGAAGGGTGACACACCTCAAAAGGATGATGACAAACTCAGGGCACCGGAGTTGCAGGAATTATTCAGGACCTAGGAGTCTTCTAGTACTTTACAAGAAATTGGAAGTGGTCCCTTTAATTTAACAAAAGAAGTCTAAGATGGGATTTGATTTGTCAGAACTGATGGTAAGCTGCCTTTTCCTATACCAGACAAAGCAGAACAGAACCCCAAACCCAAACTATGCCTAAAGTCTGGATAATTCTTTCAGCAGTGAAGGATTATCTAGGGGTGGGTCAGATCCTTCATCACTGAGTCTTCCCAGCCCGCTCTGGCACATCCTTCCACAAACCCTGCTCCAGCTCAGCCCAGTGCTATGAGCAGAGGACATGAGGCTGCAGGCAGATCAGGCAGGCGGCTGCTGTGACCCCTTAGATGATTTGAATCTGGCAGGGTGATCGTGGTGTGCCTGGGGAGAAAGCACAGGGCAATGCTTTAGCAAGTGCCTGTAGATGACTAGAGAAGACTTATCCTTCCCGTCTCTTCCCAAGGCCTCTGGAGCTAAGCTGTGGCTGCTTTCTTTCCTTCCAGCCACAGTTTCTCTTGGATGCCCTCGGAGGCCAGGACACTCACCACTTAGTGATGCTCATCCCGCTCTCTCCCCTGGGAGGTGCAGTCCGGCCTTTGGGACAGCAGCTTGTACACAAATTTAGAGCCAAAGCCCAGCCACCAGCTGCCCTGGGCTCAGATCCTGCCACCGCGGGCACCTTCTTCATTCAAGGCCAGAGCATCCTTTACCATGAGCAGCATAATGCACTGCACGGCCTGCGGGCACAGGACAGGGGCTGGCTGTGGGGCCAGGCAGCATGGACAGCAGCAGTTACCCGGCCCCGCACCGAACCCAAGGGGCTGCAGGCGAGAGGCCAGTGGCTCCCTGGTGCTGGAAACGAGGCAGAAGACTGTAAGTATCACATTCCCTTGAGTCTGTCTGCATTGTGCGGGGATCAAACCGGTGGCCCGGGGCTGTGGGCAGCCATGGGAGCTGTGGGATGTTCCTGGGCTTGCCAGGATAGGAGGAGTGGGTGGGCTGGATGGAGCTTAGAATCCCTGGGGTGCTCAGACCCCGAGGTGGGGATGCTGTACTCTTCTCTGGGAACTGGTGGACACTGGAAGTCTCTGACTGAGGCTGGTAGTATCCCATTTGCAGGGGCAAGGAAGAAAGTGGGTTGTTTCCCAGTACCAAGGATTGATGTGTTGGGAGAGGGGAATGCGAGAAACCCAGAAGTACTTGAGAGCAGGGTCAGAAGTGCAGCAGATGGGACATCTGAAGGGGCACATTAGCTGTGGGAAGTAAGGAGGAGACTCTCAGTGACACAGCATGGCCCCCGGCCCCTTCCCAACCTCACCATGCTGATCCCTGTTGCCCACAGCCCCGCCTGTCGGACCCTGCCTACAGGGCTGCACCCACACTCCCACCACCTCTCCATGTCTGCCTGTCCTCTTCCAGGTGAAGCTGGTGAGCTGTCCTTCCACTCAGGCAACTGTCCCCCGGGGTCCCCGGTCAGCACTGCGGAGGCCACAAGCGATGGCACCTTCAGCCACATTGCGGCTCATGAGCTCCCCATCTCCGCCGCTCGCGTGAAGCACACGTGTGCCTCGTGCCACGCCAGCGCCTCGCACGCTCGCAGCCTGACAAGCGCAGGTAGCGCGGCAGAGGGGATGCCCACGCAGGGCCCTCCTCCCCGTGGGCGCTTGCCCAAGAACCAGGGCAGCTGGACGGGGCCGGTTGCCCCTAGCCAGACCCGGGGCCGGTTGCTGTGACCATAAACCGGGGCCCGGGCGCCAGCACGGGTCCCACTGCCTGTCCCGGGCCGCTTTACCTCTGTCTGCCCCCCTGCCCGGCAGCAGCCGAGCGTCCCCCCCGCCAAAGGCACTCCCGGCCCCCCCGGCTGCCCGGGACCCTCGGGGCGCGGGGCCGGCCCCGCCCCACCGCCGGCCCCGCCCGGTTCCCGGTTCCCAGCCCCGGTCCCGGCCATGGCGGCGCTGCTGCGGCGCGGGCTGCGAGCGGCCGCGCTCCTCGCCGGGACCCCGCGGCGGACGGCGGCGGCGTGGACAGGGGACACGGAGCCACCGGACCCGGTGCTGGAGGAGGCCGAGAGGTGCGGGGCAGCCGGGCCGGGAACGGGAACGGGACCCGAGCCGCGGGGGCTCACGTCTGTCCCCGCAGGGCGCGGCGGCGGCGGGTGGCGGCACGGCTGCAGCGGCTGCGGCGGGAGCTGGGCGGGGAGCGCGGCCCCCCCGAGCGCACCCTGACCTGGCAGGCGATGGAGCAGATGCGGTGAGCGGCGGGACCGTCTCCGGTGACCGGGGCCCCGGTGATGGGGGCCCCGGTGACCGGGCCCGTGCCCGCAGGTTCCTGCGGCAGGAGCTGCCCGAGGAGTGGCCGCTGGAGCGCCTGGCCCAGGGCTTCGGCGTCAGCCCCGACGTGGTGCGGCGGGTGCTGCGGGGCCGGGGTTGCCCCCCGCCTCACCGCCGCCTGCGGCAGGACGCCAAGGCGTTGAGCGCCGCCCCGGGCCCGCCATCGGCCGCCGGCGCGGAAGTGCGCGCCCCCGACGGGACGCTGCTGTACCGGCTGCCGCGAGGCCGGGGCGGGCCGGGGCCCGGCGCGCAATAAACGGCTGGAGGGGACCCGCCTCCCGCGCCGTTTCCGCCGCGCCGGCCATGGGCTCGGAGGCGGCACGGCTGCTGGCGGCGGCGGACTTCGCTGCCAGAAAGCACAAGGCGCAGCGGCGGAAGGACCCCGAGGGCACCCCCTACATCAACCACCCCATCGGTGCGGAGCCCTGCCGGGGGGGGGCCCCTGAACCCCCTCCCGACCCTGGGAGGGAGTCCCCGGGATTCCCTTTCCACTGCCCCAGAGAGCTGCCCGGCCCCGGGACCCCCTGCCCCGGCCCCTGGAGTGAGCCGGGCCCCCTCCACCATCCCGCATCCGACTGCCGGCAGAGCTCCTGCAGCGCCCCCCCCTCCGTATTCGGCTATGGGGGCTCCCCCCACGCCGTCACCCCCCAGCGGACAGTGCCTATGGAGGCTGCTGTCCCCACAGCCCCCCCCCGGCGGCTGCCAGCCCCCCGGACCTGCCTGCCCAAGGCTGTCACCCCACAGGATGTGCCAGCGGGGTCTGCACCCCCCACCCCCCCAGCCCCGGGCACTGCCCAACCAGGGGGATCACAGGGGACCCCTCGCTGCCCATCTGTCACCCCTGCAAGCCACTGCCCTGGCCCGGACCTGCCTGCTGCCCCCCTGCACCCCCTCCCCACCTCTCTGCTCTGCATCACAGGCG
Source organism: Falco punctatus (assembly GCF_963210335.1). Classification (NCBI taxonomy): domain Eukaryota; kingdom Metazoa; phylum Chordata; class Aves; order Falconiformes; family Falconidae; genus Falco; species Falco punctatus. The sequence continues at coordinate 70,094,470 of NC_137587.1, forward strand.
TAGCCAGGATCTTGGCCAACGAGGCTGGTGTGACAGACCTTGTCGTGCTGCAGGTAACCCCCTGTCCACTCCCCACCACGGTGGGGGCCTGGCCCTCGACCCCCAACTGTCCCCTCCTCACCCCAGGCCGCTCTCCTGCACGACACGGTGGAGGACACAGACACCACCTTCTCCGAGATCGAGGAGCAGTTCGGGGAGGAGGTCCGGCGTGTCGTGGAGGAGGTGACCGATGACAAGACCCTGCCCAAGATGGAGCGAAAGCGCCTGCAGGTCGAGCACGCGCCAGGCAGCAGCCCCCAGGCCAAGCTGGTCAAGCTCGCCGACAAGCTCTACAACCTGCGAGACCTAAACCGCTGCACCCCGGAAGGTACGAGCCCGCACCGGGGCCTGGCCGCCAGCACCGGCCCGGGGCACCCCAGGGGCTGCCCCCACCACAGGGGGGCTGCTCGGGCCGTGAGCTGGGGGTGCCCCTCTGCCGGTCCCTGCTCCCTGCGCAGCGCTGAGGGATGGCCGAGCCCCCGCTCCCGAGCCTGTCCCGGTGGCGGGGGACAGAGGTGTCGCTGTGCTGGGAAGGGCCGGCCGTGCCAGAGGAGCGGGACCCCCGGCGGGTGCCCTGGCCCACTCAGCCGAGTCCGGTGGGGGCACGCTCGGTGCCGTAGGCAGCGCCCGGACACGGCCCGCCTCCTGCCCCGGGCGCGGCGGCGGCCCAGCCAGGGCCCTGCTAGCACACAGGCCCCGGGCGGCCCCGGGGGGCGGCGGCGGAGCCTCCTCGGGCTGCTCCCCCGCACGCACGTCTGTCCCCGCAGGGTGGTCGTCGGAGCGGGTGCAGGAGTACTTCCGCTGGGCGGCGCGGGTGGTGGCCGGTCTCCGCGGGACGAGCCCGCCGCTGGAGATAGCGCTGCAGCGGCTCTTCGAGGAGCGCGGCCTGGCCCTGTGACCGCCGGGGCCGGGAAGGGCGGGCGGGCCGCGGCAGCCAATAAACGTGCGCAGAGCTGGTTGTCCCGCCTTCCTGTGTTGTTACGGCGCCGGCTCTTCCGCCGCGGGGTTCCGCCGGCGCCGCGGCCGCGTTCGGGGGTTCCGGGGGTCGCGCCGCTCCCCGCCGCCCTGCCATGGCCTTCGCCGGCCGCCGCGACGTGCCCGAGCCGCCCGACTTCGGTATCCTGAAGCGGCTGGCGCGGGACCAGCTCATCTACCTGTTGGAGCAGGTCCGGGGCCGCCCCGGGAGGTTACCGGGGGTCGGGGTGGGCCCGGCGGGGAGGCGGGGCCGGGCCCCGGAGGGGTCCCGCACACCGGCAGCGGCGGTGGGGAGGCGGCGGGAGCGGGGTCGACCCGGGAGGGGCCTGGTACCGGCACGGGAAGGGGGCTGGGCCCCGGGGCCGGCGCCGAGGGGCAGCCGGTGTGGCATCGGCTCCACGCCCGGCCTGCCCTCAGCTCCCCGGGAAGAAGGACCTGTTCATCGAGGCCGACCTGATGAGCCCTCTGGACCGCATCGCCAACGTCTCCATCCTAAAGGTACCACAGGGCCGGGGCGGGCAGCTGGGTGTGCTGCCCACACTGCCCACACTGCCCATGCTGCCCATGCTGCCGGCTCTGCCCACTCACACCGCAGCCTCTCCCTGCAGCAGCACGAGGTGGACAAGCTGTACAAGGTGGACAGCCGGCCGGCCCTCAGCACCAGCGACCAGTGAGTCCCCCACCGCCACGGCACCCCCATGGCTGGGCCAGGCTGGAGGGATCTGGGGAGCGGGCGGGAAGAGGCAGGGGACAGACGGGGGGGGGGGGGCAGGCAGGTGCCTCTTCCAGCTCAGGGTTTTGCTCCACTGGACCAGACCAGTCCCAGGAAAGAGCTGCTGAGGGAAAGGGGCTGGGGAACGTGGAGCTGGGTACGTGGGGCTTCTCACTCCCCTCTGTGATGGCAGGTTCTGTTTCCTTGTCCGGCCGCGGATCAAGACGATGAGGTACATTGCTGGTGAGTGTCAGCGGCCGAGGGGCAGTTTTCTGTTGCCCACTGTCACTGGGTGACATCTCAGCCCCACGCTGGGACTCAGGCTGCAGCTGCCTCGTGGTACACACAGGTGTGGGGAGCATCCCGCTCTGTGTGGGTGGCTCTGGGCTACCAGCGTCAAGTGGGCTTGAGAAGTGTCATAAGTAACTAAGGGCAATTTGCTGATCAAAGGGGTTTTTAATGGAATGATCTTGCTGTAACAGATTTGAGAATGTTTTGTCTAGTGAGAAAAGAGTTAACTGTTAACCATGAGGTTGGAGATGTACCTCCTCAAGGCCAATGTTAAACCATAATCTCATGTTACTATGACAACTTTGTCTTCGTCTAGACTTTAGTGTAAAAATAGTTTAGTTTGTAATGTACAGCTTCTTGCTACGGGACTGAGAGCATAACTGTTTGCTTAAACCGGCCTTGAAGATGAGAATAAAAGGGCTGTGTTACTTGTTGGAATTTGCGAGCCTGGATGGAGCTGCGACTCCCCGGCCGCCCAGCGCTGTTTTTGCTTTCCTGCCTTAATAAATACTTAGTGAATTTATTTTGGACTCTAGCTATTTCAATTTCAACTATAACAAGAAGGGCTTTTGGTGAGTCTGTAGCCTTGGCAGATGGGCCCCACGCCTGGGGTTTTGCTTTCTGCCTGAGGTACTTCAGGTTCTGTGAGATGCAGGACCCTGGGCTTCATCAGACAAGAGGAGTTGTGCCTGTTCAGGGCAGTGGGCAGCCTTTGCAGAGTCCGTGTGTTTTTTATCTGTAGATATTGTCAATGCTGACAAGATGTCGGGGAGGAGCAGGAAGTACAAGATTATCTTCAGCCCCCAAAAGGTCAGTCTGACCATGCTCTGCTGCCAGTTACCCCACTGTGCTGTGTATGCCCGGCCTTTGTGCCTTCCACTCCTTTTACAGACACCAAAAACTTCTCTAATCCAGAAATGCTTAAAACTAAATATTGTGATGCCTGGGAATGAGCTGGTCCCTTCCATCACCAGATCTTTTTTGCACACTTGGAGCCTGGCTGGGCCCTGAGGGTCTCTCCTTCTCTTCCAGTTTTATGCTTGTGAGATGGTGCTGGAGGAAGAGGGAGTCTTTGGTGGTGAGTGGAGCTGTGGTGCCTGCCCCTTCCCCTCCCCAAGGGCTGGCTTGCGGTAGCTCTGATGCTGCAGAATCCCAGTTGAATCCCAGTACTGGGATCTCAGTGCTGGCAGGGATGGGAGCATGGGCAGGAAGCGCAGGTTCCCTTGAGCCTGGCTGCCTGCCTGCAGGCAGGTGTGTGCCCGCCATAGCATCGGTACCTCTCCTCTGTCTTCTGGGAGGAGAGAGGGTCCTGCTGTGAATCCCTGTGGAAAGGCTCTGTCTTTCTGCCCCCCACACCCATTTGTGGGGCCGCTTCTGCCAAGGGCTGGGTAACTGTAGCCTTTCCCTGTCCCAAACTCAGATGTCACCTGTGATGAATGGTCCTTCTACCTGCTCCCCCTGGACGAAGACATCATCAGCATGGAGCTGCCTGAGTTCTTTCGCGACTACTTCTTGGTCAGTGGGATGCTGCTGCAGGGATGCTGCCTTTCCCTTGACCATCTGTTGGGCTCAGGACAGAAGAGCTTTGTTCACAGAGCTGATGCTTGATGTCCTGTTCAGTGTGCCTAGCGCTTGCAGCAGGGCCTTGTCTGCTGGCCTGGAGTGGCTTTTGCTGGGGGTGGCTGCTCTGCTCTGTCAGGCTGTGATCCCTCCTGTCCTCCACATACAGCTCCCCCTGTGCTGGCCCCTCCTCTGCTCTTTCCCGAGTAGCTTTGGGGCATCCCAGAACATTCCTGTGCATGTTCTTCCTGGAAGCGCCAAGCCCAGGGCACACTCCGTCCCCAGTCCATCTCTAGCCAGCTCCCCTGACGTGGCAGCCATTTCCCAGCCAGCCTGCCCAGACTCACTCCCCAAGTCTTCTGATCCTTGCAGGAGGGAGATCACCGCTGGATCAACTCCATCGCTCGAGCCCTGCAGTTACTGAACTCCCTGTATGGGCCTTTCGGCAAGGCCTATGGAATTGGCCGGTGTGCCAAGGTATGGCCCACACTGCTGGGCTGGCACACAGCGATGGTGCATGAGGGGCTGGTGCTGGGGTGGGCTGTGGCTCTCGGTGGGGGCCTAGGGCTGCTCCCCCCGGTGCTGGCACACTCTGCCTCTTCACAGATGAGCTACGAGCTGTGGCGGGACCTGGAGGAGGAGAGTGAGGGCGATGGCCAGGGCAGGAGGCCTGAGATTGGCAACATCTTCCTCATGGACAGAGGTAGGTTGGAGTGAGACGGGCAGTGGGCAAGGGCTGGCCGAGGAGAAGCAGTTTTAGCTGGCAGCTTGCCTGGAGGGGCAGGGAGAGCCTGCGCTGGCTGCAGGGAGCAGCGGGAGGCGCGGGGCTGCTGCCCGCAGAGGTGGAGGCTGGGCAGGGCTGTGGCGGGCAGGCGAGGAGTGCGAGGGCAGCCGGGGTGCTGGCTCTCATTGCAGACACGGACTACGTGACAGCGCTGTGCTCCCAGGTGGTGTACGAGGGGCTGGTGGACGACACCTTCCGCATCAAGTGTGGTAGGTCCTGGAGAAGGCAACAGGGCGGCATAGGGCTCCACGCCTGCGTAGCGAGAGTCTGTGGGGTTTGTGCCTGGCATCATCGGGCCAGGGTCTGCGTGCTGCAGCCCCCACTGCTCCCTGCAGGGATGGCCCTGACGTTGGGTGCTGCTGGAGGCCATCTATGGGGACAGCTCTCGGTCTGACCAAGCGGTTGGGTTGGTGTCCCCTGTCTCTGCTGCCTTTTGCAGCAGGGCCAACATGTGTGTGTATGTTACTACTACTGGGGCAAAGCAGCTCCTCATCCTTCCCTGCAGGGAGTGTGGATTTTGGGCCAGACGTCACCTCTTCTGACAAGAGCATTAAGGTTCTGCTCAATGCCCAGGACAAAGTGAGTTTTCATATGCTGAGCAGGGCATTTCCTCCCCTAAGCCTGCGCAGGGAGTGGCTGGGTGCTGCAGGGAGCAGAGGTTCGGATGGGGCAGGGCACAGAGACCAGTGTATTAATGTTTGTATTCATGTCTTCAGGAAAATATAGAAAGCAAAATATTCAAGTGTGTAAACATGTGCCAATCACTATCAGTGATGCCCCACTGTATCCTGCCTAGCCTCTGACTAGAGGTTCACCAAAAGTGAACCTCTCCCATCTGTCCCACACAGTCTACAAGCACAGCTTGGCTTCCGTAGTCGGCAGAGTCCCTGCATGCAGGGGTGTGTCATGGCGAACAACTGGTATTTTGGGGCACTGACCCCCGCAGCAAGGATACCACCTTGTCTTGCTGCTGTTCGGGCTGCTAGCAAGAGTCACCCCCGGTGTTGCAGTGCTGGGGGCTGTGGCTGGCCAGGCCCTGTGCTGACACAGGAGCACAGGGCACATGCACGGCACCAACTGCTGCGGTGCTTTCTGCAGGTCTTCAGCCAGATTCGGAATGAGCACTTCTCCAGCGTGTTCGGCTTCCTTAGCCAGAAGTCGCGCAACCTGCAGGCACAGTATGACGTGAGTATCACCCCGGAGTGTGGGACACCCATGGCGCCATCCCTCTGCAGCCAGGTCACCTCCCTGCATGCTCTTTCTTGTAGAAGAATGGCTGCAGAAGTGTGGCCACAAAATCCCTAAGGATCTGCACAATCCAGGCCTGGAATTAGAATAGGCCTGGAGTTAGAATTGTGCTGAAGTTGTTGTGCTGAAGTTTAGAAGAAAGTGGCCTTGATCTATTCTTGAATCCTGAGACCAAGTAACTTTATTGTACTAACAGGCCGTGGCTGTAACAAGCTGCAGCTGTTAGGGAAGACGTGTGCAAGGCCAAGGGAGATAGAGAACGGAATGTAGATAGAGGGAGTAACAAACCGCAAGGCTAAAACATAGCTAATGCAAATAGCTGCATGGATAGAATGCTTGTACCAATCATGGTAAATAGTGGTGTGTGAGCAGCGTGTGCTTAGGGGCTAATAACCAGTTATATGTTTGCTTTGGGAGCATGCTTGTGTATTGAGGCTATATAAGAAATGTTAGAAGCCAAGAAAATTGAGCAAGATGCGTAACTCATATTGAGTCATTTCTTGACTCTGGCAGACCCCTCTCCCAACACTTTCTTCCACAGCGGCGCCGCGGCATGGACATCAAGCAGATGAAGAACTTTGTCTCCCAGGAACTGAAGGGATTAAAGCAAGAGCATCGCTTGCTGAGCCTGCGTAGGAGCTGGGGCTGGGGAAGCGGGCAGGGAGAGGCCCTCGGCTGCTGCAGCGGGTGCCTGGGCTCCCGGGGAAAACAGCGGGGGTGGAAGGGTACTGCTAGTCCCCGCAGGGGTGGGTTATCTGAGGAGTGGGCAGGGTAGCAGAGACTGTTAGTGTGTGCAGGTGTCCACAGTGGGGCTGGGGCTGAGGTGATAAGCTGCATGCAGAGCTCGTCACTCCTCCAAAGCATCTATCTTTCTTGGTTATGCAGATATTGGTGCTTGTGAGTCCATCATGAAAAAGAAAACCAAGCAGGACTTCCAGGAGATGATCAAGGCCGAACATTGTGAGTGCTGTTCCCTGTCCCACATCTGTTGCTACCCCCATCACAATCCTCACTCTGCCACCCTCCACTCCAACCCACAGCCCCACTGCCCCAGGCCTGGGCAGCCTCACAGCTGGGTGCCCCCTGTGTGCACACAGTCCTTCCAGACCGTTTGTACTGGGGTGGGTCTTGAGATCCTAAATAGGGTCAAGCCGCGTCCTCAGAGGACTGATGCATGGTGGGGTAGGAGGCCCAACACCGCAAGCCTGCGCCGTTCACTCCCTGGGGCTTGGGGAGGGAGGCTGAGCCCAGACTCCAGCTTGCTTTTAGCTGGTGGGTGTGTGGAGTGGGAGTGGGTGAAGTGACGCTGCCTCCTGCCCTGCCACAGCTCTGCTCGAGGGCTTCGACATCCGTGAGAGCACCAGCTTCATAGAGGAGCACATTGACCGGCAGGTGAGACCGTGCTGAGCTGGAGGAACAGGCTTCTCTGGCTGCCCCATGCCGCTGCAGGGACACGGGGCCCGCAGGCAGCTCAGCCTCTGCTCCCACACAGGTGTCCCCCATCGAGAGCCTGCGCCTGATGTGCCTCCTGTCCATCACAGAGAACGGTGAGGTGTCTGGCTGCGCTGGGCAGGGAGGGGTGGCGCTGGGGCCCCCCAGCCTTGGTGCAGAGCTCACCTTGATGGTCCTCACAGGTCTTGTCCCCAAAGACTACCGCTCGCTGAAAACCCAGTACCTGCAGGTGTGTGTATCTGGGGACTCACAGCAGAGAAAGCATTGCATCAGACTGGGCTTCCCCTCCCTGCTGCTGCTCGCCATGAGGTGCCAGGCAGCAGCGTTCCCTAGGGATGCTCAGGCTGTCTGCAGCACAGCCCTGGCCCGCACAGGCTCCGCATGAGCCCCGAGCTCTGCCTGCCCCTGCCCTTTGCCTGCTGGGCTGCTCTAAGCAGCCTGCACCTCCCCACAGAGGTGGCACCCTGCTGCCTCCCCACGCGCAGCGGGGGCTCCGCACTGATCCGGCTGCCCTCTTCCCCAGAGCTATGGGCCTGAGCACTTGCTGACCTTTCACAACCTCAAGCGCATCGGGCTGCTGACCGAGCAGTCAGCTGGAGAGACCCTGACTGCTGTGGAAAGCAGAGTCAGCAAGCTGGTGACGGACCGCGCTGCCGGTGAGAGCCAGCTCCAAGTCCCCTGGGAGCCTGGGCTGTGGGGAGCCCTGCGGGTACCTGCCCTGTCGGGAGCTGCTGTTTTGGCGCTGGCTGGAAAAAGGGGGCGAACATGGGCACTGCTGGCACAGAGCACATCCCCAGAGATGGTGCTGCAGATGGGGCAGTGGGCTCTGCCTGCGGGGGTGGCAGGGCTGGTGGGCACCGCTGCCGGTTCTCTTCTAGAGCCAGCAGCTCTGCACGTCCCTCTGCTCAGCCACGCTGTGATTGAGCCAGAGGCTCTGAGCTGTTTCTCCTTGTTTTCCAGGAAAGATCACAGATGCGTTTAATTCTTTGGCCAGGAGGAGCAATTTTCGAGCCATAAGCAAGAAGCTGGGGTTGGTATGTCCTTGTGGGGCTGCTGGCCTCCGCGCTGGTGCCAGAGGAGCTCTGCTCAGTCTGTGCCCTCGCCTGGATCTGCAGGCTCAGCACTCCCAGAGACACGCACTGCACGGGGCCAGAGCTGCTGCCACCACTCTGGGCAGTGGAGGGGCTTCTCCCCTGGGCAGGGGGTCACTGTGGGCTTCCTGGCATGCCTTGGCTCTGGGCTTCACCAGCGTGATGAAGAGCTGGGTGCTTCAGCCATGCTGTGGCTTGCCTCACCTGCTGAGCACTCCGGCCCTGCTCCAACTGCATGCAGCTGCCTGGCACAGGGCAGGCAGCTCTGTGGCCTCTGTCCTGGGGCAGTGGGGGGGTCCTGGGGTGATGGAGAGGTGACGTTTCCATTCCTGTCCCTCCAATGCACAATCTGCCTGGGTTTTGTGTTTGCTGGTCCTGGGGGGGTGGCAGGGCAGGAGGTGGGGGCAGAGGCTTGCTCAGAGCGTTTGTGCCCCCAAGACAGGGTCAGGGAAACCCTGAGCAAGGCTGGCCCCGCACCCAGAGCACCACATGTCTCTGCAGATTCCCCGGGTGGACGGAGAATATGACCTGAAGATGCCTCGGGACATGGCTTACGTTTTCAGCGGGGCCTACATCCCCCTGAGCTGCAAGATCATCGAGCAGGTGAGCCCCCCTGCCCCTGGAGAGCACCATGCTTGTCCCCCTGAGCCCCGGCCTCCTCCTGGGGTGTTCTCTGGGGGCCTGCTGCCCGGGGCTGGGGCTGGTGGTGGTCGTTGCTGGTCAGTGCCTCCCGCTGTGCTGGTGCGGCCCCGCTGAGCCCCCCGTTGCCATCCCTCAGGTGCTGGAGCGCCGGGGCTGGCTGGGCCTGGAGGAGGTCGTGCGGCTGCTCAATGGCAACGAGTTCTCGGTCTCAGGTAATGCCGGGCTCAATGGCAACGAGTTCTTGGTCTCAGGTAATGCCAGGCTGGGGGCAGGTGGGCAGGGGGCGGTGGGTCCGACAGCACTCTGCCCCATCCAGACAGCAGCGTGGAGGACAATCCGGCCTGGGAGTCCCAGCGCATTGTCCTCGCTGTCTTCCTGGGGGGCTGCACCTTCTCTGAGATCGCTGCGCTCCGGTTCCTGGGGAAGGAGAGAGGTAGGAGTTGGGGGGGCTGCTGCCTGCTGAGGGGCAGGGGGTGGGCAGGGGCTCCTGGGGGTCTCGGCGCAGCGGCCGTGCTCAGTGTTGGCACTGGCTGAAGCCCGCCCCTGTGGCGGGGGGCGGCGAGGTCTGTGGGTCCCCCCCACACTGGGGCAGGGGGGTATAGCCATGCCCCAGCCCTGGGGGCTGGCAGGGCATTGCCGGGGCCTCTCCCCCAGGGTGCAAGTTCATCTTCCTGACCACGGCCATCACCAGCAGCGCCCGGATGATGGAGGCCATGATCGAGGCCAAGGCGTGATGCTCGGCCGGGGGGGTGGGGCTTGGCTGCCCTCCGCCCCCCAGCGCCAATAAACATCTCTGCAAGCACGGATCCGGCTCGGCTGGCGCTGCGGCCGGGGGGGCCGTGCCGGTGTGGCGAAGACCGGGGCGGGGGACAGGGACAGGGACGGGACATGCGACACCCGGCGCGTGCGCAGTGGCGCTCAGGCCCCGCCAGCGGCCGCGCGGGGCGGCTCTCGCGCGAGGTCACGTGCTCGCTGTCAAACACGGGGCGCCGTTACCTGCGTCAGGGCGGGGCCAGGGTCGCTTGTTGATTGGTTAGAAGCGGCGACCGTTCCTCGCTGCTATTGGCTGGCGGCCGGCTTGGGGCGGGGCCGCGCTGTAGAGCGGCGGTTGAGCAGCGGCAGTTGGCGGCCGGGGCGTTGGAGCGGTTGGTTTGAATCGGCGGGGCCAGCGGCGGGCGCGGAGAGTGTCGCCGCCATGAGGAAGAGGTACGGGGCAGCGGCGGGGATGGGACCCGGGCACCGGGTTGGTTGGGGCGGGAGGACGGACCCGGGGTGGCGGGGGGGAACCTCAGCGCCAGGGGTGGGCGGCGATGGCGGGGGGGGAACCTCAGCGCCAGGGGTGGGCGGCGGGGGCGGGGGGACGGGGACCCGGGCGCCGGGGCGGCGATGGCGGGGGGGGGAACCTCAGCGCCAGGGGTGGGCGGCGATGGCGGGGGGGAACCTCAGCGCCAGGGGTGGGCGGCGGGGGGACGGGGACCCGGGCGCCGGGGCGGCGATGGCGGGGGGGACCCTTAGCGCCAGGGGTGGGAGGCGAAGGCGCCGGGGGGACCCGGGCGCCAGTGGTGGGCGGCGATGGTGGTGGGGACACCCGGGCGCCAGTGGTGGGTGGCGATGGCGGGGGGGACACCCGGGCGCCGGGGCGGCGATGGGGGGGGGGCGCCGGGGCGGCGATGGCGATGGCGGGGGGGGGACGACCCGGGCGGCGATGGCGGGGGCGGGACCGGGCGGCGGGGCGGGGGCGGTGGGCCCGGACCCCTCCCGGCGGCTGACGGCCGGTGGCCCCGTTGCCCTCAGTGAGGTGCTGGCGGCCGAGGCCGTGTCGTGCCTGAACCGGGCTATGGCGGCTCTGCGGGCTATCTGGGAGGAGATCGGCATCCCCGAGGAGCAGCGCCTGGAGCGTACCGATGTCGTTAAGAAGCACATCAAGGTGAGAGGCGGGGCCCCCCCGGTGGTCAGGTGGGGGGGAGGAGGATGCATTCGTCGTGAGCCCCCGGGAAGCACTCTGCCGAGGTCCCTGGGACAGATGGGCCAGGTCCGGTGGGAGCCCCCTGTATGGGCTGGGAGAGCCCCGGGTATCCCTGTGCCACCCTTGCCTTGTGCAGCCCCATCCTGTGGGGCACCCCGTGCTGCCTGCCCCATGCCCTTGCCAGACTCCTGCGGTCCCCGGTTGCTTTCTGTCCCTGCAACCTGCTGCTAACCACACCCGTGCCACAGGACCTCCTAGACATGATGGTGGCAGAGGAGGAGAACCTGAAGGAGCGGCTCTTGAAGAGCATTGCCATGTGTCGGAGGGAGCTTGACGCCCTCTGCAAGGAGCTCCAGCTGGAGCCCATCCAGGTGAAGTAGTGCTTTTCACTCTAGAACCCTGCTGGCCACACTCTGCTGGTGCCTGGCCTCTGCCCTGCTGTCTCAGCGAGGTCAGAGCTCGCAGAGAAAATGCCTGTTTGAAACCACTTTTCCTGATGCCTGGTAGAGCCAAAGGTGCTGTGGCTCCTCGCAGGCTGGGTGCTGGGAGGTGGTTGTGAGGAGCCCAGGTGTCTTGCAGCACCTCATTTTGTTCCTTGCTGCTGTGTTTACACTTTCCTGGGGAACTACTTGCTCAGAAATAGGGCTTGTGTCCCAGGTCTTCATTTGGGAAGCTTAAATATCTAAGTCAGGTCTGTGAGAGTTGTGGCAGAACTGATTTCTGGAATCTTCTAGGTGGAGGAAGGAAGTACCATTCTGCAGATGGAAAAGAATTTGCGCACCCATGTGGAAGTGTTGTTAAAGCAGAAAAGGGACAGGAAGCAGGAGCTGAAAACCTTGCAAGAACAAGATCGAGATTTGTGCGACATTCTCTGCACATCCCTGTTCTGCATTAACAGTGATGCTGTGCCCAGCCTGGAGGACCTGGATCGTTACAGGCGCCACTTGGCCTCCCTGACCGCTGTGAAGGTAAGTGGAGAGGGAGCGAGGACCTCACTGTGGGTGGCATGCAAGGTGCTCGCTGGTTTCTAATGCCACTTATCACTTCCAGGAGCAAAGGCAGGAAGAGTTTGTCAGCAGGAAGCGGCAAATCATCCTCCTGATGGAGGAGCTGGACCACACTCCGGACACAAGCTTTGAGCGGGATGTGGTGACCGAGGATGAGGAAGCCTTCTGTTTGTCTGAGGACAACATTGCTGCCCTCCAGAATCTGCTGCAGCAGGTATGTTGGCACACTGAGGCAGTGCTGCATGGCAGCTGATGGCATGGTTGGCATCACGATGTAAAGAGTGAGTGCTGGCTTTTCAGCACGCCTGTGTGTTTGAACATTGTTTGGGAGCTTTTGCAAGGAGATTTTGGGAATTGAGTGAGTGGCTTCGCTAGGTGCAGTATATCAGATGGTCTGCTCATGCCCTTCGGGGCCAGGCTGCGCTGGTGCTGACCCTGTGCTCTCGCCCCTGTAGCTGGAAGCCCAGCGATCCCTGAATGAAGCTGTGTGCACAGAGCTGCGCTCCAGAATTGTTGCACTCTGGGAAAGGCTGCAGGTTCCTCTGGAGGAGAGAGAGTCTTCTGCGGTGCACGTGGCTGGATCCAGAGCCAAAACTAGGAAAGCTGTAAGGACTGTTCTGTGCTCTTGGAGGGGCTGGGGCTGGGGAGCAGCAGCTCTGTGTTTTCCACTTGTTTGCTCAGCCAGAGTAGAGAAGCCACTTCCAGCAGTCAGGTGTGAGGTGAGCAGGCCAAATCCTGCCCTCATGCGTGGAAAAGCTGGGAGTTGGTGCTGGTGACCACCTCATCTTAGGAAGCAGCTTATGCAGAAGATAAATCCTGTTCTGCTCCTCTTCTCATGTTGCCTTCTCTGAGTCTGTGCTCTCATCTTGTTGGCAGTTGCAGTTGGAAGTGGACCATCTGGAGGAGCTGAAGCTGCAGAACATTAGATCTGTGATTCAAGGAATTCGGGCAGAGCTGGCTGACTACTGGGACAAATGCTTCTACAGTCAGGAGCAGAGGGAAGGCTTCAGCCCCTATTACGACGGTGGGTGCTGGCTCTTCCTGTTCATCGATTCCCCTGTGGGAGCTGTGGGCTGCCTGCTGGCGCATGGAAGTCCCTGTTGCCTCCTGAACATGCTGTTGTATTCTCTCCAGAGGACTATACAGAGACCCTGCTTGATCTCCACGAAGCTGAGGTGGAGAAGATGAAGAACTACTATGAAACACACAAAGATCTGTTTGAGGCTGTCCAGAAATGGGACGAGAACTGGAAGCTGTTCCTGGAACTGGAGGTATTGTCTGGGCAGGAATGTGCTCTGGCTGGCTGGGTGCTAGGTCACTGGGTAGTGCACGCTTCTGCTCCCGTATTCCAGGAGCTGTTGGGAAAGACCAGGGAGGCACTAGGAAACCACAGTGGGTCAGTGAGGGGATGGGGTCTGTACCTAGGGCACTGGTATGGTCTGGGGTGTGTGTGCTGCGCAGCAGGGATGGCTTTCTTCAGCACCTCAGTCCCACGGAGGGGTTTGGTGGGCTGGGGGACTCGTTGGTATGTTTGGCTGTCTCCTGACCTCCCTTCTGTATTAGAAGAAAGCATCTGACCCCAGTCGCTTCACCAACCGTGGGGGGAATCTGCTGAAAGAAGAGAAGCAGCGAGCGAAGCTGCAGAAGACACTTTCCAAGGTAGGTTCAGCCCTGGAGAAGAACCTGTACTCCCAGATAAGCATGTGTAGTGCTGACTGAGGAGAAGGGCAGCACCGAGAGCCAGCAAGGGGTGTCTCTGGGCATGGAGATGCCCGTGTTCAGGAGGGCAGTCTCTTGACACTGCCCTTGTGCCTTGATCAGTTGCAGGAGGAGCTGGAGAGCAGGGTCCAGGCCTGGGAGCAGGAGCATGAGGGGACTTTCCTGGTGAAGGGGCAGCGGTTCTTGGAGTATGTGATGGAGCAGTGGCAGCTGTACCACCTGGAGAAAGAGAAGGAGAAACAGGAGAGGGTGAGTGTGAAGCTGAGCGTGCTGCCTCTTGGCCTGAAGGAGCCTCAGCTGCATTGAATACCAGCGTGTCCGTGTCCCCTGCCTGTACAAGCTGGGGAACTGCTCCAGCTGCTGCCCGGGGCTCTGTCTTCTCATTCTCTGCCTGGAAGTGGCTCTGCATGCAGTCACCTCTCTTTGATGGTGTGTCTGGTGTCCATTGCTTTTGGTGTCTGTGTGCATTGACCCCCTTTCTTGTGGCCCCAGCTGTGCCACAACTGCAGCTTGGCTCTGGAGGCCTGCTGTTCTGTTGAAATAGCTGCTGCTTGGCTGTGCCAGACTGTCCGCAGGGCATTGCCCGCTGCCAGAAGCCTGCCCTTCCCCTGGCGCTCCACAGCTCTGCACCAGTTAGTAAGTGCAGATCTCTCCCACAGCACCTGAAGAAAAGCCGCCAGATTGAGACCGAGATGATGTATGGCAGCACCCCACGAACACCTGTCAAGCGGCAAGTGCTTGGCCCCCACACGCCTGGCAAAGTAAGGAAGGTAAACGGTCTGTGTGGAGCAGCGTAGCTGTGGTGGGAGCAGAGCGCTGTCACTGGGCTAGAGCCCTGCCCTGTCTTGGGCTGGCTGGGGTCCCGCATGGAGCTGGGGGGAGGGTTTGGGGTGTAGGGGAGGCAGGGAAAGGGCCAAGGCTGTGGGCACCAGCGGGCCTGTTGCCCTGTGATGCGCTGGAGGCAGGAGGCTCTGTGCAGCCGGGAATTCCACCTCAGTTTCCCCGGCGGTGCACCCGGTGGCTTCCCCCCGTGTGACATGTGCTCTGCTTTTCCCCTCAGCTCAACAGCACCTTCCACTCCAGGGCCACACCCAACAGTACCATCCGTTTAGCTTTTGGAGGAGCCATCTACCACTCGCCAACATCACGGTTGCCACCTTCTGGAGGGAAGGTAAGGAACTTTCCAGGGAGTCCCTGCCTGGCAGGGTGGGCTGGGCAGGAGATGGGTGAGATCGACTGCTGTCCTGCTGTGTCTCACTGACTCCCCTGATAAGCTCCTGGGGTACAAAAGCACCTCTTTGTCTGTAGCCCGCTGCACTGGGCTGCTGCGGTCCTGGCAGGATGTTTCTGGGACCTGAGGGAGGAGGAGGGTAGGAGCAGCGTTCGGGAAGTCTTCCTCTAGCCCAGATTTCTAGTGTACCTCTGTGCTGAGCCTGCAGCTTGGGGGGTCCTTCAAATGTGGGTGTAGTGCTGTATTTTTCTGGGATCAGAACGGGGTCTTAGACCCTGGAGGGCTCCTGGAGTGTGAAACTATTCTGGCATTGCAGAGCAACAGTGAAGCTAGCTCAGCTTTCTTAGCTCTACTTGATTTTTGTGTCCCATCTAACTGTCACTTCTTCCTGTAGACTGGCCAGGCTCGGACCCCCAGCCGCATGCTTGTGAAGCCTTCCCGTCCTGGACGCAGGGAGCAGAACAAGGAGAACATGTCCCACCTGAATGGAACCACCCTCAGCGGTGGGTGCACCCCTACAGCCCCTGCCCAGCGTAACCAGAGCGTTAATTCTGTTGCCAGCACCTATTCTGAATTTGCGGTAATTCACCTCTTTTAACCCACCTCTCCTCACTGGGCAGCACTGAGGGTGTGCTCCCTCATCCCAGAGCACCTGGTGTCCCCGCGCAGGATGGCTGTTCCTGCCAGTGCCTGCCAGTTCTACGCAGAGAACTTAACATTGAGGTTTGGTGGCTGAGGCTGACTACTGCTCATGTCACATAAAGGCCCTGAGCAGCCCAGTGGGGAATAGACAAACAAGAAAAACACTGATGCTGGGGGGGACACCTCCCAGCCCCATGCAGGGGCAAAGCCCTATGTGGCACAGCCCCCCTGGAAAACAGCCCTGTGCAATGATGCAGCCGCTCTCATAAGGTGGGTATGTCTCCAGCTGCTTGGGCAAAGTCTCCCCCCTGAGGTCCGAGTCCCTCGATGCTGTGCGTTCTGGGGGTGGTGGCTCCCCAGCCTCTCCCAGGGCTGCAGCGTGGTGGCCTGGGCGGCTGGCAGCACACAGCTCAGGTGCTGCCCTAACTCGGTCAGTGGGAGGTGGGAGGGAGGGTCTCCTGACGCCCTGGCGGGGGCAAGCCTTTTCCTGCTGCCTGCACAGACTCATCTGTCAAATGCTTGCGTGGGACCCTGCTCGCTGTCCCCCCATGCGCTGAGCCTGCACAGGGACCCTAGCAGTTGTCCCACCTTTTCTCTCTGTGGTGTGCTGGGTGAGCAAGGCTGGGAAGCTGCCCTGGCTGCTGAAGAAGGTGCCCTACTGATGGACGGGGCTTTGCTGTCTGGGGGTCCTGCAGCAGCCTCTGCCCTTCCACGAGGATGGGCTGAGCCCAAGCTTTAGCATCTTCTGACACCAGAAAGCCAGGCGCCTTGCTTCGCTGTGGCAGCTAAGCTGGTGGGCCGTGCCCCTGGGGGTGTGCCGAGGGTTTCCCTGCAGCCAGGCTGTGATCCCGGGCTTGGCACAGGGTGCTGGCTTGGCACAGAGGTGGATTCCTGCTCGGCGTTCCCTTCCTCCAGCAGCTGGGCATGGCTCTCCCTGCCCTGCTCCCCCCTGGCTGAGGGGCAGCCTGTGCGGGAGGGAGCCGTGCTGTTCCTGGCCCGCAGCTCTTTGGGCTACAGGTTCCTCCTGCTTCCTGGAGGCTGAGGGCTCGGAGTTCTTTCTCGGCTGCTGGCTGCCAATGCTTTCCTGCCCTCTTCTGAAGCAAGAGCTGGGTGGGGAACCCCAAACAAGCAGGAGCAGCCTGGCCTGGAGCCACCCCTGCTTTCTCACAAAGCCATGAAGCAACAGCTCTGTCCCTGCCGCACCCTCCCTCCACTCCTCCCCATCTCTTGCTTCTTGTCTCCACAGCGCGAACTTTCAAAGGCTTCAAAGTGTGACAGCAGCTCCCGCGTTCTGAACTCCACCACTGCCTTCTCCTGAGATGTGTCTGTGGGGCTCCAGCTTCTCCTACCTGCAGTGAGTTGCTGAGGCCGAGTGTTACACAGCTCCCCCCCAACCAGGCGTCACTCCAGCCAGCCGGGCTCTTTGTGGGGCAGGGCAAGGGGGGTTCCTGATTGCTGGGGTAGGGTGTGAAAGGGGACTTCTTAAAAACTTGTTTTTAAAAAATTGTAATTAAAGATTTAAGTATGTTGTATTAGAGTAGCATAGCAGTGGGTGCTGGCTCCTGCCCCCGGGGGAAGCCATTGGTGCTTGGACGCAGGGCCTCTGCCTTGCTGAGCATGCTCGGGGACAGACAGGACCTATTTCACGGAGCTGGCCTCAGTGCCTTTCCTTGCAGGCTTTTTTTCCCCTGTGTATTTCCGTAGCATCTTCCTTTCTCAACATCACAGCAGGCTTGTTTTACCTGGCGTTCCCTTAGCAGGCTTTGTTTGGCCCTAGAGCACTGGCCTCATCCCTGCTGGGGGCCCTGGGGTGGGCAGCAGCAGGGCACCTGGGGCAAGGCAAGCCTGACAGGGGGTATGGCCTGTACCCTGTGGAGGGGCAGAGCCTGCAGCAGGGAGTGCCAAAGCAAGCAGTGCTACCAAGGAAGCAAGCTACAGTGAGACAAGACCTTCTTCCCTGCCAGCGGGAAGGGGGGGCAGCTTCTCCTACCCCCAGGACCTGCTCTGTGCCGTCCACCGCTGCCCTCCCTCACCCTTCACCCTGGCAGAGGCCAGCGAGTTGGCGGTACAACACAACCCTGGGCACTGTTTAGGGGGGCCTGTTTGCACCTTTGTTAAAGAAGCTCTGTATATATGTTATTTGTCCCTGGTCATGGCTAATTTGCACCTTGTTATCACTACACTCCCCCCACTTGCTGTTATGCTACCAGTTCGTTCCCCTTGTTCTGTAATCTGTTCTGTATATATGTTAATGGAAATAATACTTGTATGTGTATATAGCTGCTGCTGTTTGTGTGTCTGTGGGGTGACCAAAGGTGGCCCTGGGGAGGAGGGCTGGGCACAGCTGGCTCCAGGGGGGCTGGAGGAAGCTGGGAACATCCTTTGTACGCAACACAAAGTACCACCACAGCCATTATGGAAAAATAGATACAATAAATATGTTCAGCCTTTTGTTTAGTTGCCTTGAGCACTCGTGCCATTGCAGCCTGGACCCTGGCATGTGAATTCAGTTCACCATAGGCTAAACCTGGCCCGATCCAGGCGTAGGGGGCTGCCTGCCTCAGCTCTGAGGGTCCTGGCAGGAGTGGAGCTTGCCTCCGTCTTCCTCACTGCGGGCAGCTGTAGTGGTGGGGGGGTGGGCTTCAGGGCCCTCACGGCTCCAGCACGCAGACGTAGGTGGTCCAGAGCCCACACACCACCTCCTCTGCCTGCAGCCCCTCGGCCACCAGGTGCTCGACGCGGCGCGGCTGGTCAGAGCTGGCATTGTCCCTGTGTCCCAGCTGCCCATATTTACCTGCAGACACCACAGGCGTGCCATGATGTGAGGGAAGGAAGGTGAGAGCACCCCATAACAAACAGCTCCAGCCAGGAACCCATGAAAGTGTTCTGCTATGGAACCTCACAGTGATAAAATACAAGTAAATATAAAGATACTTGTATATATATGTGCATTATAGATATAAAAATGTATAAATAATATATAATATAAAGTAAATATAAAGATAAAATACAAGTAAAAGAAGCCAACAGTAAGGAAGCTGAAAACAAAAGCTGGCCCTGGGGAGGTGTTGTGCTGTCCCAGAGCAAAGGCATCACTTACCCCAGCCCCAGGTGTACAGCTCGCCGCCTCCTGCAAAGGGGACAGCACCCATCAGCCAGCGCCCACACTGCAGCACGGGGGGCTGCTGGCCCCCACCAGCCACCCCCACCCTGCTCCCAGGTAGCAACCTGCTTCCAGTGCTGCCTGCCGCCCCGAGCCAGGAACTCACGTGTGATAACAGCCGTGTGCCGGGACCCGCAGCTGACCTTGCTGACCTCCAGGTCCTGTGGCAGATCCAGCAAGGCTGGGAACGCCTGGATGGAAATGAACGCGGTGCCCTCAGCAGCTGGCTGCTCCTGGCAGGGTGGCAGCTCAGCATTCCCTGGGGAAGAGCCAACTCTCAGTTCCCAGGAGCGACCAGGCCCCACCAGCATCACCTGCAGGCTTAAACCACACCAAACCGCCTGTGGCCCTGCAGGACCTGGCAGCACCCACCACCAGCAGCACCCTCACCTGCACCCGTGTCCTCATCCTGTGCCCGCTCTTCAGCCAGCCCTTTGGAGGGCAGAGCTAGCTGGCCCGACTCATTCCAGCCCCACATGTACAGGTCTCCTGCCTCTGTGTGTGGGAAGCACAGCAGGGGTGGCCCCAGAGCAAAGCTCAGCGGCAGCAGCTGGCTGCTCCAGGGTCACCAGCACCCAGTGCACATGGCACAGCACCGTGCACCAGGCTCCCTGGGACCAGGTCCAGCCAGGGCTGTACGCTGCCACCAGCCACCCTGACCACCCGACACAGCCCCCTCACCGCTAACGCTGGCCGAATGCCACCCGCCGGCTGCCACAGTCTGCATCGGCACGCCGGCCAACGCCTCCACCAGCCGCGGCTCCTTCACCGACTCCAGGGTCCCGTGGCCAAGCTGCCCATGCCTGTGGGGAGACACAGACAGACCGACAGACACCTCTCATACCCCACTGCCCTCCAGCCCTTGCACCTCTCTGCCCCACCATGAGCCCACAGTCCTGACTGAGCCCCTTCCTGCCTGCTGCTGCCCCTGCCCCCAACCCAGCCCCCGGACCCCCAGGACCCCCCTCTGCTGGGTCCCAATGGGGAGGCAGGAGGGTGCCCCTGTGCCCAGCCATGTGGGAGGCCGGGGGGTGCTCGCTGCGCCGGTGCCTGGCGGGCTGGGCAGGCAGGCTGTGGCATGCAAGGCTGTAATTCAAGCAGCAGCTGCACAACAGCCATGAGACAAGAGTCTGGGTTGTCGTGCAACAGTGTGGCAAATGACACAGCTCTGAACTGAGGAACATGTTTACGAGTTAGTCCATGGATCATCTAACCGATCGCCGAGCTCGTCTGGCCCACGCTGAGCCAGGAATTAACAGTGCAGTCAGCAATCAGTGCAGCCCCACGCCTACAAGTGAAAGCAGGGGGATCCCACGAGGGGACAAGTTTGGGCTCATCCCAGAGGGTGGCACCAGCTGGACCCACATGCTGAGGTCTGCAAAATCCTCCCTGCCTGGGCGAGCTGTGCCTCCACGGGTGCTGACAGCAGCGCTGAGCACCAACGGCTCCAGTGCAGGGGGGGCCAGGCAGTGCCAGCCCCAGCCTGGGAGAAGGCGAAGGTGACGAGGTACACACAGTGCCTGGGTTCAGGCAGCCACCCCTGAGCTGCTGAAGGAATAACCACAACTGAGGGAAAGAGCTGACACCAGAAATAGGGAAAAGCCGAGCGCCGGTGAGAGGGCGAAGCCCAGCACAGGGCATCCCATGCACAGGGCCAAGACTGACAGCCCAGTCACGTCTGTGGTGAGCAAGTGGGATATAAAGCACCAGTGGCTTTAATTGTGAAAGCTGTTGCAAAAGCAGGAGTTACAAAGGGCTATAAAAGTAAAATAAACAGCTCAGGCGCATGTAGCAGGTAACTAGTGTTGCATCCTGGGGATCATCAAAGAGTCAGAACAGAATGCCAAAAACTGTGCTGAGGCAATGATGTTGGAAAGATGTTTCGTTTTTCTTCATGGGGGTATCAGCAGAAGACCAGGGCAAAGAGATGCACCCAGCGAGGCTGAGAGCAGGGCTGGGCCCCAAGCACAGCCACAGGCACGAGCAGCAGCTCAGACAGCCACAGGCAGGGTTCGCAGCAGCGGGAAAGGGGCTCCCAAGCAAGTGAAGGTGACCACAGCCTGCAGTAAGAAAGGGGCTACAAAGGCTCGAGTGGAGCCACCACCTAGCTGTTACACAGCAGAGCGGTAACACTGCAGGACATGGCACAGGGACACGTTAGAGGATTCTCAGCCTTGTTAAACAACCAAAGCTTAACCACGGCATTTAGTTTTTCCAAAACAGTTAATCCTAAAATACACATTGACAAGTGCAGAAACCTTTCCTCCAAAGGGAAAGCAAAGGATAAGATAACGTGGTATCTGCAAACGCAACAACTGCTGATTTAAACTGAGTTTTACATTGGCTATGAGAACCACCAGCTGGCCGAGACCCGAGCCACCAGCCAACAGAGAATGGGGAACAAGGCACTCCTGGGCCGATCAGAAACATCAAGGGAGGGCGATGGGCCAGGTCACACAGCTCTGCTGACTACGACCGACAGCCTTTGGTGGTTTAAGACGAACACTGATCCCTTCCACCCTACGGGTATTAACAACTAACGGTTACTGCCGTCAGGACTGATCGCACACCAGCACCCTGACCCAGTGCCAGTGTGTGTCTGTGGCACTGGGGATGTACAGCTGCAACCCAATGGATTTATGGGGCTCAGCAAGACCCAGCGATGCCTCAGCTACACCCAGTAACAAGCCCTAGAGCAACGGAGCTTTAGTGGCCTATGGCTCCCAGCAGATCTTCGCGGCGCTGAGATCCAGAGGCTGCACCGCTGCATGCCGTGGCCCTGGCAGGGGTTGGTTTAGCCCCCTGTGCCGGACCCGATGGCTGGATGGGGCAGGAACCCAGAGCAGTCATAGATGAGGGGCTGCAACGCCGTGTACAAGCGACGCAGATGGCAGCACAGGTAGGAACTGGCACCTTGTGTTAACCACACCTCAGCCTTGGGGCAAAGGGAGAAGCAGGAATCCCTCGCCCGGCCAGGCAGTAGGAATCACGAGATCCAAGGGAGGGACAGAGGGACGGCCCGGAGCTGTGCCCTCAGTCATCGTCTGGGAAAGCATTACTGCTGTGTGGCAGCCGGGCAGGATGTGCAAATACACCTCTCAAACTAAGCAAAAACACCTCTAAGAGATTAAACGAAGCGATGCCTCTGGCTGTTCACTGCACCCACGTACAACTGCTGGCAAGCTGAACAGGGAAAGGAGAAGGCGCTGTAACTCAACAGCACTGTATGTAATCAAGATGACTTAAGAGTTATTAATTGCAGCTCAATAATTATGTGCAACACCATGAATAACAACAGTATCATGAAGTAATAAGTGGTGTGTTTATTAGTCAATTAGTTTACTGATCATGTACTCACTTCATTAGATTATTTTACTGTGTTGACTAATCCATCATCACTACAGAAACCTGAACCAGTTTGCATCAAGCCTGCAAGCTAACGGGGGGCTCAGACCCTGAGGTGACCCCCCACCCTGACATCCTCTCACCTGCATCCTGCGCAGTCCCTCCTGTATCCCCCACGTCCTCCCCAGCCTCCCTGTTGCATCCCCCAATATTCCCTCTGCATCCCCCCAGCACACCCATCGTCCGTCCCTGCATCACCTGCCTTCCATGCCCCTCCCCCCACCCCATATCCTTAATCCCATACCCACCTGCCACAGCCCTCCCGCCTTCCATCCTAACCGCCCGGGAACCCACTGCTGTCCCACCCATGGCCCCCTACCCCCACCCTACGGTCCGTACCTCCCCCCCTGAGCCCCGTACCCCCACCCACAGCCCCGTACCTTCCCCTCACAGCCTTGCACCACCACCTATGGCCTCACACCTCCCCTCCACAGCCCCACAGCCTTGTACCCCTCCCACGGCCCCACACCTTCCTCCACATCCCCGTACCACCCCTCCACAGTCCCGTAACACCCCCATAGCCTCACCCCCCCCACCATGGCCTTGCAGCCCCCCTCCATGTTCCCATACCTCCCCTCTATGGCCCTGTAACACCCCCATGGCCTCATTCCCCCTTCCCCAGCCCTGTGCTCCCCTCTATGGCCTCATACCCCCCTCCCCAGCACCATGACCCCCTCCCCAGCCCTGCGACCCCCCGCCCCAGCCCTGTGACATCCCCACACCCCCCTCCCCAGCCCCGTGCTCCCCCGCCCCGTGCTCACCTGCCCCCACCCCAGGCGTAGGCCTCCCCGGCGGCGCCCAGCACCAGGACGTGCTCGTGGCCCAGCGCCAGCCGGCGGGCCCGCAGCGCACCGGGCAGCGCGGTGAAGAAGGGCGGCCGCGGCGTGGCGAAACCGCCGGGCAGCAGCGGCAGCGGCGGGGGGCAGCGGGGCTCCGGGGGCAGCGCCCGGCTCCAGGCGGGTGCGCCCTCCCCCGCGCCCCGCAGCGCCGCCGCCCGCGGCCAGGCCTGGGCCGCCGCCGGGCCCCGCAGCACCACGTGCGTCTCCGAGGGCAGCGCCTCGGCCCAGCCCGGCAGCGGCCGCCGCAGCCCCGCGCTCCGCACCTCCAGCCCCGCGCCTGCCGCACCGGGCCGTCAGCGGGGCGCCGCACCGGGGGCACCGGCGCGGGGGGGGTGGGGAACGGGGGGGGACGGGACGGGACACGGACGGGGGCACCCCGGGGGCACCGGCGCGGAGGGGGGGACGGACACGGACGGGGGCACCCCGGGGGCACCGGCGCGGGGGGGTGGGGAACGGGACGGGACGGGACACGGACGGGTGCACCCCGGGGGGACCGGCGCGGGGGGGGGGGGGGGGGGGGCGGGACACGGGGACGGACGGGACGAGCAGACATCCCGGGGCATAACGGAGCGTCCCGGAGGGACGGGGATATCCCGGGGGGACCGGCGCAGGGAGGGGGACAGGGACAGCCCGGGGGGCAACGGAGCACCGCGGGGAGACCGGCACGGGGACAGCCCGCGGTGGGGAACGCCAGCATCCCGGGGGGACCAGCGCTGGGAGGGGGATGGCGCATCCCTGAGGGGACGGGGACATTCTGGGGGACCGGTGCAGGGACGAGGGACATCCCGGGGGCCAATGGAGCGGGGAGGGACACTGGGACATCCGGAGGGGAATGGAGCTTCTCGGGGGAGCTGCACCGCCGGGGGAAGAGGAGGACTCCGTCCCCGGGACATCCCGGCGGGACCAGCACTGCGGGAGCGGGTGACATCCCGAGGGAACCGGCGCCGTGGGGGGCGTGGGGAGGTCCCCCCCGGGGGTCCGGCGTCAGGGGCCGGGGCGAACGGGCTATCCCGGCGCGGCGGGGAAGGGCGGGAGCGGGCACCCGCTGTCCCCGGGCACCGGGGGCAACACCGGGCTGGCCGGGGGGCGCTCACCGGTCTCTACGACCACGTAGCTCCAGGCGGGCCAGACACGGCGGATCCCCTCGGGGCCCGACTCCAGCCGCCAGGGCCCGGGGCCCGGGCCCGGCTCCCCCGCCGCCTCCTCCGGGCTGAAGCCGAAGACGAGCCAGGCGCGGCGCGGGGCCGCCATGGCGGGGCGGGGCCGGCGCCGGTACCGGCGGAAGGGGGCGGCGCCGGCGGACGCAGGGACAGAGGCGGGGCTGTGGTCCAAGAGCAGCTTTAGTGCAGTGTCACCGGGCGGGCCCGCCGCCATACCGGGCCCCGGCGTGCAGGACCCCGGGCCGGCCCTCCCGGTTAAGGCAGACGGTGCAGCGGCAGCGGTGAGCCCCGTCCTCCCCCTCACCCCGGGGCAGCGGGCGCAGCCCCCGCGGGCAGCAGGACCCCGGCCGGGGCAGCCATCCCTGAGCAGAGCATCGTGTGCAGGCAGCCCCCAGCCGGGCCCTCACTCCTGCCCGGCGCTGGGTTTGATGAGGCCATAAGCCACGGCCTGTGCCAGGCTCTCCTTGGCCGCGTGGGCCACGCGCGGCTTATCCTTGTCCTTGGCGAGCACCGAGAGGATCTCCAGCATCTCGCTGGCAATGAGCTGCTCGGCCACCTCCCGCTCGGCTGCCATCATGTTCATCACCACCACGGCCCCGCGGTGCTGCAGCTCGGTGCTGGGGCTCAGCAGCAGCGCCTGCAGGATCTCCAGCCAGTGCACCGTCTGCGGGGAAGAGGGGAGCCACGCTCAGTGCTGCCCCGCCCCCCCCAGCCCTGCTGGCCCCCAGCACCCCCAGCCCCGGGAGTCAGGCTGAGGGCAGGAGAGGTTGCGCCAGTCTCCTGGGGCCAGCACTGGGACGCAGCTCCAGGACACTGTGGGGAGGGAATATGGAACACCGGGTGCTGTCCCAGGGGGACCCGAGTGCCCCCTGCCTCACTGCTGGGCACTCACCACCTGGGGGATCCGCTTGCAGATAGGGGGGTGCAAGGCGGTCAGCATGGCCAGGGTCCCCGAGGCTGCCCGACGCAGCTTCTCATCCTCCTCCCCGCTGTACAGGACCATCAGCTTCAGCCGGTCGTTGCCCTCTGCCAGGAACAGCTCCTGCACCTGTGGAGGAGGAGGGGGGTGAGTGGGGGTGCCGGGGGCCAGAAGCCCAGCGCAGAAGCCCCACGGGCCCTGGCCCAGCCCTCACCTCCTTGCTCATGGCCATGTTGCACATGCACTCCGTTGCAGCCAGCCGGATCAGCTCGTGCTCCTCAAACATGTACCCCTCAATCATGGGCACAGCCTTCTCCTTCAGGATCTTCTGCCTGGGACAGGGCGTGTGTGAGCGCTCCCTGCCCAGGGTAGCACACCTCCGGGCCAGACAGGGACAGCACACTCCCTCCCCTCCCCCCTGGCCCAGGCCAGCCCCTACCGCAGCCTCTCACTGATGCCAGCCAGGTTGGTTAATGCCATCAGCCCCTCAAAGTTCTCCAGGCCTGTGCGCTGAAGACACAGAAGGCTCACCAAGGGCCGGACTACCTCGTAGATCTGTGGAGACAGCAGTGCAGGCCACGAACTCTGAGAGAGGGGCAGGGACTCTGCACCCCGTGGATGGAGCCCTGAGCCCAGCCTAAAGGCAGAGCTGCTCCCATGGTCAGGCCTGGGCCATCGGGCCTTAGTGGGGAACACCAGAGGTCTTGCCATCTCCCGCTCCCCAGGAAAGGGCAAACCCATGCTAGCAGTTCCTGTGGTGCAGATCCCACCTCGGATCACCAGCCCTGTGGCCTTTAGCCCCAGGGCTGCCAAGTCCTTTCCCGGTGGGTAAGGAGGAGCTGAAGCCCACCCTATCCCAGATGCTGCACACTGGGACCAGGGCAGTTCCGACCAGGGCAGTCCCTCCTCCCTCCTCGTGCTGCTCAGCCCAATGCTTCCCCAGAGCCGACACACGCCTGGCTGCAGCAGGCCAGGCATAGACAGTGGGGCACAGCCAAGACTGTGCCCACTGCTACTCCCCACGTGAGCCCCTGTGCAGCCCTGACTGCCCACGAAGGGCCCCTGCTTGTCAGCTGCGTCCCCGCAGCCCACAGCGGCAACACTCACCCGCTCTCCAGGGAACGCCATCTCCGGGTTGGAGGTGATGGTGATCTTTGCCAGGGCCTGAGCTGCCTTGGCCTGCCCCACCTCAGTGCCCTCCAGGGACAGCGGGATGAGAGCCTGCAGGCAGAGACACAGTGATCAGTCCTGCAGCCAGGCCACAGCAGCCCCAGCTTCCGCTGGTCTCATGTACGAGGGAGCCAGTACGGTCCCCTGCTAAACCACAGCCACCCCCCCAGAGCCCACTGCACAGCACACGCCAGCAGCACAGCGGGGCCTGTCCCCTCACCTTGCCTCCTCCTTGCGCAACCACACCACCCCGGTCCTCCGCCTCCTCCACCAGCGCCAGGAACACTCTAAGGACAAAGTGAGAGCAGCCGGAGCACCCGGACACCCGCAGCAGGCCTATGCTGCACCAGGCTCGCAGACATCCCATTTGTTCTCCTAGGAGCTTGCATTCACCACAGGCACAAAAGCTTGCCAGCAGGACACCGGCAGCCTCCCTCCCTGCCATCCCCAGCATGTCCATACCTGGAGATCAGCTCCCGGCAGGAGTTGGTGAGCGCCGGGTTCTCGCTCTTCACCATGCAGGTCAGAGCTGACACCACACCAGCCGTAAGCAGCTTCCGCACCCGGCGCTTCACAAAGTCTGGCTTGTCCTATCCCAGAGGCAGAGTCACCACTTGGCTCAGTGGCACTAGCCTGCCACCCGCTGCCATCTGCTGTGAGGTGTCCCCCCTCGTCCCTGAAGGCCCTGTCCTCACTGGAGACTCAGGACTCGGTCACACCCACACGCCCTCCTACAGGGCCAGGGCTCCCGGCAGCTCCCCAGAGCAGCCGTGCCCTGCTCACCTTGGGGTGCTGCTCCGGGATGTGCTGCTTGGCATACTTGGCCAGCTCCAGCATCTGCGGGTCCGGCTCCTCGTGATCATAGCTGTTGGTGCAGTTCACTAGTGTGGAGGCGACGGCGTAGAGCACACTCCTGTCCTCTGACTGCAGCGATAACGGGGCCCCCATCACACCCACGATGGAGAGGACAAGACAAGGGCTCGAGCCCTCTCAGCACCATGGGGCCCTTCCACACCCCAGCCCCATAGTGTGAGACCCACAGCCCCCTCTGGCACATTTGCACAGCGCCAGGGTGCCCCCCACCCAGGGCCCTCCATCACAGCACTCAGCATGCACCTTGGCCAGGTGGAACATGGCCTGCATGGCTGCCTTGTCCTCCACAAACTCCTCCTTGACATCCGCATCGAAGGTGAGGTAGGCCAAGCCCTCCACCGCCCAGCGCCGTGTGCCCGCGTCGATCGTCTCATTGCAGAGCCACCTGGGAGAGGGGCCCCATGAGCCCAGGCTGCGGGGCACCCTGCCCAGCTGCCCCACCATGCCCCCACCCAGCAGCACTCACTTGCGGCACTGCTTGGCCAATTTCATGGTGGAGCCCTCGGCAAACTGCTTCATGCTGAAGTCGGTGCCTCCAGCAGATCCCAGCTTGCAGAGCCCCTGCAGCCAGGAGCAGACTCAGAGCAGGAACGGTCACGGTCACCCCAATGCGTCTCCAAGATCCCCCAGCAGCGAGGGGACAGCGCTCAGCACAGCCACTCCTCCCATCCTGCCACACTCCTGGCACACTCACCACCAGTGCCCGGATGCGAATGCTGTCCCTCTCGCTGTGCTTGTAGATCTCCTTGAGCAGGCTGACGCCGTTGGCAGTGATGAAGGAGGCACGCTTGGCCTTGTCGGCAGCGTGGATCAGTGCCTCCACTGCTACCAGCTGGTGTGCCTCGCAGACGGAGGCACAGAGGGACAGCACGCTGTCCATGATCCCCTCCAGCTCCAGCACCCTGTTCCCCGCATCTGAGGGGCCCTGCAGCAGGCACGACACCGTCTGGATGGCCCGCAGCTTCCCAGCCAGCTCAGGCCCCTTGAACCAGCTCCTGCAGGGGAAGACCACCAGGAAGGATAAAGCTGATCCCACCCCACTGCCTTCAGCCACACGCAGCCCCACCCGCTGAACCCCAACACAGCAGGCCTCAGGTAGCTCTGCGATCTGCTTTTACCACTAAGAGCAAATAGGTCTGGGGTGCTGCTACTTCCCCAGAAGGCTGCTGGCTGTATGAGACCGAACCCCCTCTCCACCCCCAGGGACGCCGGGCTCACCTCACGTAGTCCTCGCACAAGTGGTGGAAGTTTTCCCTCTCAGCATCGCATTTCAGGTCATCGTAAAGTTTGCTCAGCAGAACTGAGGCACTCATCCGACTGTTCTCCGTCACGGGCAGGCTGCCCGGGGTGCCGCACACTGTACTGCCCACCTCCAGGATCTTCTTCAGGCCTAGGAGAACATGAGGTCAGTCACCCCAGCGAGGGACAAAATGGGGTGGGCAGGCAGAGCCGAGGCACGCAGCACCCCAAGGCAGAGGGGTACGCTGTTCTACTCACCCTGGTCGATTACCCAGAGGCTCATGCTGTTATTGGTCTTCTTTGGCGACTTCCTGGGCACCACCTTGATGAGCAGGTTGAGAGCATTGTCACGGCCATGCGCAGAGGCCCCTTCCAGCACTAGCAGCTCCAGGAGGTGCTTGATCAGCAGTTTCAGGTCCTTGGAAGAATCTTCCAGAAGAGATGGTGCCCGGCAGTCAGTGCCATGGGCACAGGCCTCACCTCCACCATGGTAAGGCTGGCAGGAGATGCTGCCATGACCAGGGGCTCCTCTCCCCCAGCTCAATCTTTTATTAACCCTAGGCCAGAGCCCCGGCGCTGCGGCAGGGAGCAGTGACAAGGTGGGCAGTGGGAGAAAAACACACTGCAACTCAGTGCCTCCCCAGGGTGCTCCCCCCAGCCCCCACCGGGCAGCCAGCACGGCAGGCACTCACCCAGCACCACCGCGTCCTCCTTGCCACGGAAGTCCTTCTGTAGCCCCTCCTTCAGAGACTCGAACATTACATGCAGAAGGTTGCAGGCAGCCAGGGAAACCTGCTCGTGCTCCACGCCCAGCACCGCTGAGAGACGAGGGGCCCCCAGCTCTGCCAGAATGGCCATGGTCTGCAAATACAAGCACAGCCACCTGCTAGAGACTTTGGGGAAGCCTTGGCACCTCCCAGCACCTTATCAGGATAGCTCCCCGCTGCAACAAGGCTCTCACAGCCTCAGGTCTGGCAGGTGACAGTTCAAAGCTCCTCTGCTCAGCAGAGCTGCAGCCAGCTGCAGGCAGACACTAGTGATGCTCCCCTGCCTGACACGCTTCGCAGCCTCCCCAACATTGATTTCCCCTGGGCCAGGCCCCATCACAAAGGAGACCTGGACTATGGTGGGACCTACCCGGGAGCGGTGCCCAGAGCACAGTCCAACCAAGGTGCGCAGGGCCGCCAGCATCAGGTCAGCCTTGGCTGTGTCGAGCAGCTGCGTCAGCAGCCGCACACCATCGCTTTGGAAGATTTTCTCTGCTCCAGCCTCCTCTCGTGCCAGCACAATCAGGTTCTGCGCAGCCTGGGAAAAAAGAGAGTTGTGTCTGGGTCATCTGCCCACGAGGATGCAGCCCACTGTGCACTGGGAACCTCCGCAGCAGGAGCTGGCTGGGCAGCCAGCAAAGCCACAGGCACCCACCCGCCTTCCACCCCCAGTCTCTGGGGAGCATGTTTTACTGGCAGGAAGCCTGGCCTCACCCAGGCAGCACCATTCAGACAGCAGTGCTGACCTGGGAATACCGTTCCTCCCCTCATCCCTCCTCGCCTTCCAGCCAAGCTGCGTTGCCCTCCGCCCCCCCGAGCTCAGACCTTTTGCTTCTTGTCCGCATCCTTCTCTTCAGGATCCAGTAAGATCTGGAACATCTGCTCTACCTTTGAGTCCGTGCAGGACATGGCCTTCATCTGAGACAGAGCAGAAAGAGCATCTCAGCCCTCACTGCCTCCATCAGCCCACCACACCCACCCACAGAGAGGGGCACAGGAGCCCCCAAACCACACACTGCCTCCCCACTCACCTTCTCGTGCATGCTGCTCCCCAGGGCGCGCAGGGCCTCCTGGAAGGCCTTGTTCTTGGGCTCCAGGCTCACACACCGCTGCAGGTCATTGACTGCCTGGTCCAGGCGGCCCAGCTTCTGCAGTGCCTGGCTGCGGCGGAACAGCGCCTTCATGTCCCGGCCATCGGCTTCAATGGCTGTGGGTGAGTAGGGAATCTATTGCACAGCCCCTGAACGGCTTCAGTCCACCCACACGGGCAGTGCACAGAGACCGGTCCCCCACTAGCCACCACTGATAGTACCTTTAGATGCATCAGCCTCTGCCTTGGCATAGTCCTCCTGCAGAGAGAAGGAAAGAGTCAGCAAGAGGGAAATGCCTGATGTGCTGCCTGTGCAGGCCTCACTCAGCCCAGCCTGCTGCAGGCTGAGGCAGGACCTGCTGCTTTAGAGCAGAGCAGGGAAAGGACTATGGAGTTTGAGGATGGGAACAGCATCAGAGGACGCTGAACCAGCATAGCAGGACATCCCATCCTTCCTTGAATGCAAACCTCACTGGGTCCCCAAGAAGCCCTAAGGCCCCCAGTGCTTTTCAAGTGCTCACGGTCTACTCGAGACCCTAGGTTCCTTGTGTTCCACCCTGCCTCAGAGAGTTCCACGCTGGGAGATCAGAGAAGCTGTGACTGCCTGGGAAACAGCCCCAGCACAGACACACAGCTCAGGCATGGACAAGGGTGCCCTGCCCAGGCCCTGACAGCCCACCCAGGAGGTGGCACAGCAGGCAGGGCCAGGAGAAAAGGTGAGCAGAGAGAAAACACCAGGCACCATCCTGTCTGAGGAGTGACAGCACCCTGCCCAGGGACCGACATGGCCTCTCAGCACCAGTGCGCAGCTGGCGAAGGGGCCAGGCCAGGGCAGCTGCCAGCAGCACAGCCCCAGCAGGCCAGGGCGGCTGGGCAGGTTCCTGCAGGGCCCGCGGTGACGCACCCGCCCGGCACTCACCAGCTTCAGGTAGCAGGCGGCCCGGTTGCGGTGCAGCACGGCTCGCTCCGGCACAGTGTCGCACAGGTCCAGTGCCTGGGTGTAGGCAGCGAGGGCGGCGGCGTGGTCCCCAGCCTGGAAGAGCTCGTTGCCCTGCTCCCGCAGCTGCCCCGCCGTCACCTGCCAACGGGCACCGGCTGGGACACGCGTGTCAGGGGGCCCGGGCATGGCCCTGAGCCTCCACAGCCCCGGGGACAGGCCCAGGACAGGACCCTGCTGACCCCGGCTGCCCCGGGACGGGCCTTGGCCACCGGGCCCTGCGCAGCGGGCCCGCAGCGGGCCCCCACCCGCCCAACCCGGCCACGGTGGCCACAGCTGTCCCGGGACGGGCCTTGGGCACCGGGCCCAGCACACCAGGCCCCCACCCGGCACCCACCCGCCCAACCAGGCCATGGCGGCCACCTTGCCTTGCCTTGCCCTGCCCTGCCCTGCCCTCCCCGGCCCCGCCGCTCCTGGCCCGCGGCCGCTCACCGCCTCCCCCATCGCGCCTCTCCCGCCGCTCCCGTGGCGTCACCGCCGATCGCCCGGGGAACGCGGACGCCGCCGCCCGTGTCACGTGACGGGGGCCGGGCCGGACGGGGACCTCTAGCGCCCCCCCGCGGCCCGGCGGTGCCGCCACCGGCCACGTGCGACCTCGCGTGCCCCTCAGTCCGTCCGTGTGCGTCCCCGCCTGCCCCCCCCCGCCCCGCCGCACCCCCGGGCAGGGAGCCCCGGACCCCCCCCTTGGACCCTGCCCTGCCCGCGGCCCCCCCCTCAGCAGGCGCGGCTGGGGGGCAGCGGGGAGCGGGGCCCCCCTGGGAGGCCGCAGGGCAGGCAGCGGGCGCAGGGCAGGAGGCGGCCGAGGCGGCAGCGCCGGGTCCGGTAGAAGTGGAAGAGGTCGACGGCCATAAGGAGGAGGATGAGGAGCCCGTAGAGCCCCACGAAGGGCAGGGCCAGCGGCTTCCTGTTGGGGGGGAACACATCTCAGGAAGGGGTGGCCACGGCCCCCCACCAGCACAAGGCACCCTGCGCCGGCGAGAGCCCCGCTCTGGGCTGCAGGGTGGCACCGCACACCCCAGCCCCCCGCAGCCACAGCAAGCCCCCAGCGCCGCCAGGCCAGCCCCGCCGCCCCCTCCCACCTCCCGGGCACCAGCAGCCCCAGCCCAGCCACCGCGGCTCACCGGAGGAGCCCGGGGCCGGCCAGGCTGGAGAGGTTCACCCCAGTGAGGGCCTCCAGGGCCAGCTGGGAGCAGCAGGTCTTGAGGGTGAGGGGGCTGCGGCGGCAGCAGTAGCGATGGCCGGCCGGGTCACTCAGCCGTGGGCAGTAGAAGCCAGGGTGGTAGCGGCCGTCGGGGCCTGCATAGCCCTCGCAGAGGTGCAGGTTCTGCACCGAGGCTGCGGCAAGGAGCGAGAGCTCAGCGGGCACCGGGGCTCAGCCCCTGCGGCGCGGTGCCACAGAGTCTGTGAGCTTCACCCCTGCAGCAGGGCGGGCCGGGGGGCCAGCAGCCAGTGTGGTGCCGCGGGGACGGGCTACCAGCTCCAGCGTGGTGGCCCTTGCAGGGATGCTGTGCTGCGGAGCAGAGCCCTGCGAAGCTGTGGCAGGGACAGGCTGGGCTCGAGCACGCTGGCCCCAGGGGGCCTCAGCACAGGAGCCCCCAGCTTAGCCTGTGGGGTGGGCTCGGGGGGCGGCAGGGCTCCAGCCCGGTGGGCAGCACCGCTGAGCACAGCCCCACACGGCAGTGCCTGCTGTGGTGTGCGCCATGACCTCCAGCACTTGCCGCAGCCCCAAGGGAGGAGCGTGATGGTGGCAGATGGGAGGGGAAAGCCCCTGGGCCAGTGGGCCAGCTCCCATCTTGCCGTGCCAAACCCCCTCCCTGTTCCCCACCACCCCACAGGGACAGCACCCTCACCCCACAGACATGCAGGACCAACCCCGGCACCACCACACCTGGACCACCATCCCCAAGTGTGCACAGCTGCCTCCCGGCGCAGACCCCCCAGCCTCCATCATGGGCTGTCGGGGAGCAGCCTACAAGCGACAAGGGCCCAGCAGGGATGGGGAGAATGGGGTCAGGGAACAGGAGGGGTGGGAGCGGGGCTGTACCTGTCCCAAGGAGGCCGGGGCACAGAGCTGTGGCAAGGAGCAGCCGGAGCAGGAGCCCACCCTGCATCTTCCCAGCTGACCCTGGGCAGAGGCAGCTCTGGCTACAGCAGAGGCAGAAACCACAGCTCCTCCTGCTCCCGCCTCCATCGCGGCCCATCAAGAGCTGCTTGGAGCCATTAGAGCCTCCTTCACTCGCTGCCCGCTCCCCAGAGACCAGGGCAGGAGGCGGGAGCATCGCTAATGAGCTTCTTCTCAGGGGCCAAGTGCAGGATGAGAGGTGCCACCCCCACCCCACAGTGGGGCACCAGGTCCATGGGTACCGGTTGGGCATCTCAGCCCACCTGGGGCTCCCAGCACTGCAGGCAAGGGCCATAGGGCAAGTGCCTGGCCCTGGGGCTGTGGGCAGGCAGGTTGTGCTGCAGCCCCCCGGCAGCCCCCGGTGGGCAGCAGGCCCTGCACCAGCAGCCTGGCCCCCCGCCAGCTGTGCCATTAGCCAGGCTCCACAGAGCCACCGGCGGCACGCTGCTGTGCCACACAGGGCCGTGGTCTCCTGCTCCCCAGCACGGCCCCGCCACATGCTCACGCCCCCAGCCCTGCACCAAGCCGGGGGTCCTGCCCCACCAGGCTGTCCCTGGGGCAGCGTGAGGGGCTGAGCTGCTGGGGACACTCCACACCAGCTCCATGCACTCTGCCCATTCGCGGGGCCGTGGGTGCGGGGCTGTGGGTGATCCCGTGGGATGCTGCGCAGGAAACCGAGACAGAGCTCAGCCAGTTCCTCACCTGGCCCTCCCTGCGGCCCTCTGCACTGGCACCTGCTCGCAGTAATTAGCCCCGGGGGGACCAGGGGAGTGTGGCAGCCCCTTCAGTCCCCACAGCAACTGGGAGGATGCTCCTGGTGGTGTGGCTTCCCATGGGCCCTGGGATGCTGCAGACGGGCCAGCCAGGCTCCTCGGGCACCAAAGCATTGCCAGGCACAGCCAGCAGCACCCCACGGCAGCACCCCACAGGGTCCAGCTCCCCCAGTAGCTGCATGCATTTCAGCCCTGAGCACAGCCGGCAGTCCCCAGCCCTGGGAGGCTGCTGTGCCAGGTGCTCGCTCCAGCTGTGCAGCGGTGCACATGTGGGTGCTGTGGCAGATGATGTCCATCCCCTCACTGCTGGGCTGGCCCAACCTTCCTGGGGTGCTAGGGGGTCCCCAGTGACTGTCATCACTTGCCTCTCAACTGCTGGCAGCCCCAGTAGAGACCAGGCTGCTAGGCTCACACCAAAAGAGGGCTAAAGGTGCTGAATTTGGGAGAGGCCATTCCCATGCTTAATCCGGATGGTGCTGCTTGCATAAGGAGCTGCCTAACTTCAGTCCGCACCCTGTCCCCCTTGCTCCTGCCAGCACCAGGTGCTGCCTGTCCCTGAGCATGGCTGTGCCACCGGCCTCTCACATGTGCCAGAGGCCCCACAGCTGGCTCAGCCCCAGAGCACCAGCAGGGCAGGGACCCCCCCAGAACACAGCAGCACAGCCCTGGCAGCCCACCCAGCTGGGCCCTGGCCACAGCTCCAAGCTTGCCTCCACATTGCCTTGGGGTGCTGCCCTGTCGCCCCAACAAGCACCAACCCGCTTCCCACACAGTGCAAGAAACACAAACCAGACACAGACCAGGGCCCTTAGAAACAGCCTCATGTTTCCTACTAGCTCCAGGCGAGCCCAGACTACAGTCCACAGCACCTTCCCGGCCAGCTGCCCCAACCCCACCAGGCTCCTGGCAGCCCCCATGCTGCCCCGCTGGCTGGGGGACTGCAGCACGGGCCCCTGCCCTAAGACGCCGGGGTGGGCACCCTCTGGGGAAGCCAAGCGAATGCAGCAGGGCGGCTGTGCCCACCCTGCCGGCAGCAGCAGAGCCCGGCTCGCCGCCCCTGCCAGCCGTGCTGTGCTCAGGGCAGCGCTCAGCCTGTGGCCTCTATGCCCGGGCAGCACCCGGCAGTCTGCACAGCCCTGCCGCAGCAGTTCACTTCGGAAATCTATCAGAGAACACAGGACTAATAAATTAGAAGGCAGCAGCCTTTGCAAGTCTGGCACCTCCTGCCCAGCGCCTGCCTGCCTGCCACGGGCTTGCTGGCCCAGCCTCTCCTGGGCCATGCTGGTGCTGCTGGGTTCAGCAGCTGCTCCCACGTTGCCCAGCCAGTCTTGCTTCTCTCCCACTCCAGGAGACACTACCCCAGGCGGATGCGGAAAGTGGCAATTTCCATGGGGTCCAGGTGGATGTTGGTGCTGTTGGAGGCCGTGCCCAGCGGGTACATCAAAGTCAGCGAGGTGGGCTGCAGGGAGCCCAGTTCCAGCCCCTGGAACAGGCCACCCAAGGCCAGCTAGGGAGAGAGGAGGGAGAAGGATGGGTGGCCTGGATGAGTGGGATGAGGTGCAGCTCGGTAGTGCAGCACCGTGCACGGGGCAGCCCCACACGTGCTGGGCCAGCAGCCAGTTCACAGGCCCCCCACAGCACCCAGGGCACCATACTGGCCCAGCCCAGCCCAGGCTTTGCCCTTCCTTGCTGGGCGTGCAGGGCTCATAGAAGGCTCCAGACCCACTTCTTGAGAAACCAACACCCTCCAGCTTTGCCTGGGCAAGGAGCAGAGCAGGGCTGCATGCTGCGCTGTGGAACGCTTGACCAGCCACTGGTGCTGGGGTGCTGGGGGACCTCGGGCACCCTGCAGCCTGGCTGGGCGTGAGCACAGAAGGCAGGAGGCAGGTCTGGCACCAGACGTAGTGGGGGGCCCTGCCTCTGACCCAGCGGAGGGTGGAGGTGGCAGCCTGGTCCTACCTTGCCCTGGCTGGTGGTGCAGTTAAACCCCAGGTTCTTGGCCTCCAAGCTGCAGTCAAAGCCTTTGCGGTGCAGGATCAGGGCTGCCTCAGCCGAGGGTAGGGAGTCATCCTGCTGGGGAGCCGGGGTGTGAGGTGCAATGCGGGGGACAGCAAGTGCAGCCCCCCCCCCAGGGGTCCCGCTGCCCACCCCACTGCCCACCCTGCTCACGAGGCATAGCTCACCTCTGCCTGCAGCATCCGCAGGTTAAGGATGTGAAAGTCACAGGGGAAGGTGGTGGAAAGGGGCATGAAGGAGCGCAGGGCTGGCGGCTTCTCCTGGGCCACGGGCATGACCAAGGCTTCGGCGTTGAGGTGCATGGAGGTGATGTGGCTCAGCAGGGAGGGGAAGCTGATCGGGCGGCTGTCCTGCACCTGCCAAAGAGCACATGGCTCAGCAAAGGCCAGGGCAGCAGCAGGGCCAGGCAGAGCCTGGACAGGGCCCACGGGACCTCCTGCTCCTTACAGCCTCTCCAGCAGCACCTGAACAGGCACCTGTGAGCACAGGGCACCCATAGCTGCCCCTGCCCAGGCAAGACCCCCCTCCCCAACACCCAAACAGGGAGAGTGGCTGCCAGCCGGGCAGCCTGCACAGACCCTGGCTAGCCAATGCTCAGACTACAGGCCTGCTACGCGGGCTGGCTAGGCTAGTCGCTAGCAGCTAGTGCACGAGACAGGGAGAGACAGCGGGGCCAAGCTGGCCGTTACCTCTGGGCTGCCAGTCCTGGTGCCGGGGAAGCCCAAGGCTTTAAACACGGAGGCCAGTTTGGAAAAGAAGCTGGAGCTCTGAATGGGTGACATGGAGCATGCATAGAGAGCAGCGAGGGGATGGGACAAGAACACTGTGAATACGAGGGCAGCATGGCTCCACATGGACAGACCCCATTGCACGGTCCCACCCTGTCCATACCCCCTGCTCCAGGCCTGTCCCAGTGCAGTGCCAGCACGACGGCAGGGAGGGCCACAGGACAGCAGGGGAGGAGACCCTGCATCCAGTTGCATGTGGGGCTTTCTGCAGACACCCCCACCCTGCTCCATCCCAAGGCTGGGCTGAGCTCTCCGGGCGAGCAGCACTGCACCACAGCCCCGTCCCGCGGCCTTACAGCCCATGCACCTTGTTGGCGGTGGCACGGCGCTCCAGGAGGAGGCGGAACCGGTTGCAGGTCCGCTTGTTGTCCTTCAGCCCTTGGCCCAGGCCCCGGTTGTCATCTTGCATGAGGCGCCGGTCCAGGATCACCTCCAGCTGGCCTGCGGAGAACGGGTCCCAGCACCCCGGGCTTTAGCAGGAGCCAGCCGCCCCGCATGGCCCCTCTGCCACCACCGTGCATGGAAATGCTCCTGCAGGGCTGGGGGCAGCCAGAGAACCCCCAGAGACAGCAGGACCAGGGCACCCTGTGCCCAGCCCTCAGCACCTCCATCCCCCGCCCAGGGCAGCCCCAGCTCTGTGGCAGACCCCAGCCCCAGGCACAGCCCCACAGCCCCAGCTCACCGCTGCCAAGGCTGGAGACCCCCAGGGCCTGGGCTGTGTGCAGCGTCAGGCGGCTCTGCATGTCCTGGATGTAGGCCATGGTGGGCATGGGGTAGAAGTTGGCCTGCAGCGGGAGCTTCCGCTGGTACCTGCGGGGCTGGATCTGCCGAGGGACAGAGGTCAGTGGCTGGAGGTGGCTCCCGTGGTGCCAGGGCACCATCCCCCCATGGGCAGCTGCTGTCCCTCCCCAGGGATACCTGGAAACCATTGAGGTCTGTGAAGAAGGTGTCATCACTCTCAATGTCAGTGCTGAAGCGCAGGGCCAGCTCCTTGTTGATGTGGTCACGGATGTCCACCAGGCAAGACATGTCTAGGGACAGGCCCTCCACCCCTGTGGGCAGGCAGTGAGGGGCTGGGACCCATGGGCAGCATCGCCCAGCACCCCTGCACCAGTGACACCCCCAGCACAGCCTCACGTTGTCTCACCCGGCACATTGTAAAGCCGCACCACAGTCTGGACGTGCTGGTAGTAGCTGGCGACCTCTGAGAAGAGGGGTCCCTCTGTCACTCGCACCACCGGGGGGTCCTTGGGCGCGTAGGGCTGGGGAGAAGGAGAGCTGCGCTGAGGCTGCTGCCTGCAGGACTGTCAGGTGGCCGCGGGCATAGCTGCCAGCTGGCTCGCAGAGGCGGTCCCTGTACCTTGGCCTCGCCATCAGGCAGAAAGAGATAGGCTCCACTTTTGTCCTTGGAGGTCCTGGTGCCATAGACGAGGAACTCACTGCTCACCCTCTGCTCCCGCTCCTCCCCAGCTCGGCGGATGCTCTGCGGGGTGCCAGCCGGCACAGCGGTGAGCGCATCTGTCACGATGCGGTGCTGTGTCCCCCTCCCCTCCTTCACCTCCATGCCACCCGTCAAGACCCCTGCACTCACCTGCAGCAAGCCTGAGTGTCCCGAGAAGCAGGCCTGCAGGTGCTGGTTCTCCAGACAGAAGTCATCAGTGGTGGCTGGGAAGACGTGCACGGGTACGGCCTCCTGCTTATGCACAGGCAAGTCCCGGCCGTGCAGGTACAGGCGCACGGAGGACTTCAGCGTGGCATGGCTGTCGAAGGACTTGTGCAACTGCAGCACACGCAGCCCCAGTGCAGGCAGCCGGGCCAGGATGGACACCTGCGAGCAACACGGAGACCTGAGCCAGCCTCTCTGCAGGAGGGCAGCTGGCGTGCGGGGACCTGCCAGCTGTCACTGGGGCAAAGACCTTGGCTTGGAACTTCTGGGGCCTCTGCTGAGGAAGGGAAGTGCGTGGGGGGCTGGGGGTTTGCAAGCAGTGGGAGCTCATGTTGTGGTGTGGGGACACTTGTTGCCACAGAGGAGGGCTCACGGGACATCCAGCCAAGGGGGCAGTGTGTGAGGTCAGAAGGCTGGCACACGTGGGCTGTGCAGGCTGAGGATGGGGACAGGCAGTGACAGTGGGGCACCCTGTACCTGGTAGACGTTGG
The DNA here is from genome assembly GCF_963210335.1 of Falco punctatus. Classification (NCBI taxonomy): domain Eukaryota; kingdom Metazoa; phylum Chordata; class Aves; order Falconiformes; family Falconidae; genus Falco; species Falco punctatus. The sequence continues at coordinate 70,133,307 of NC_137587.1, forward strand.
GCACCATGTCCGTAGCAGAGCCCCACTGCGCACTGAGCTGGGAAGGCAGGGGCTGCCCCTCCTCGGAGAGCACACACACGTGTGGGGAGTCCACCAGCACCAGCACGATGCTCAGCCGCTCCTGCTCCAGTGGGTTGAACACCACCAGGAACCTGCAGGGTAGGGGCACACAGGGATGGCCACCCCAGCCCCACAGCATCCCAGGTGCTCCATGCCCCATGCCACCCACGAGTCCTGTGCACCCACCCATTGCTTTGCTGGGTCCCAGGTAGCCCCTCACTGCCTTCCCACAGCCCCATTAGCCCTGAGAGCAAGCCAGGCAGCCCCTACCGAGGCAAGGTGTCCAGTTTGACCACTGTTCTCTCCGGGAGGGAGTCCTGGCTGGGGCGCATGTCATCCTGAGGAGAGGAGTGGTCAGAGCTGGGGTGCACCCACCACCCCTGCCAGCCCGGTCCAGGATCGCAGGCACAGGCTGGGACCCTTTCCACAGGCCCCCACCCAACCCTGAGCAGGCAAGCAGGGCTTTGCTCCCCGGGGCCATGGGAACAGCTCCCCCAGCATGCTGGGGCGCAGGGAGCCGCGGGGCTGGGAGCTGCTCACTGTGTCAAGGAAGGGTGCAGAAGGGTCGTGGCGGTAGGCGTCCTTGTCCCCCAGCACGAGGTAATGCGCAGCGTTGATGATGATGTGCTTGAGGTTCGTGAGGGAGTGGAGCAGCCTGGGGCACAGGCAGAGTGAGCCACCCGGGACCGGCCCCCTGTCCTGTCCCAGAGCTCCCCCAACATCCCCCACCTCCCCCCAGGAGAGGAGCCCCACAGAACCCCCACACCCAACCATGCTCCCAGCCCCCTGCCCACCAGCCCCCATCTGAGACAGACCCCTCAGGGCTGCACGCTGGCCCCCTGCACGCACCGGACTCCATAGTCAACCGCCACAGCCTCCTTGGCGGTACCGGTGATGGCATCGTGGTGCTGGAAGAGGCCCAGGTTGCGGCGGGCATTGCTCAGCAGGGCGTAGTCGGAGAGCGGGTACCTGCCATCGGTGCCAGCATGGCGAGCGTGGGCAAGCGCCAGGCTGTACAGGATCTCTGCCCCCCTGTGCAGGGACAAAGTCACCGAAGGTCCCTGCCCCAGCACCCCAATGCTCCGGGCCAAGCAGCGCCCTGGGGCTGGGCAAGGGTTCGGCACTGCCTGGCCCGTGCCCAGGCCACCCGCAGCGTGTTGGCAGGTGGGCGCAGACTGCAGGACTGCCCGGGCTCCCCGGTGCTGCCGGGCCGACCCTTGCCCGTGCCCCCTGCACACAAACCCTGCCCCGGGGCCCGCTTCCCCTCACCGGAGGTGGGCCTCCAGCACCCGGTCCAGGCTCTTGTAGAAAGGCCGGGAGGTGTAGTAGCCTGTCCAGTAGTGATCCTCCCGGTCCGCATAGGAGAAGAAATCCCCACTCAGCACTGGGAACCCGGGTGGTTTCATCCCCGGCACGATGCCCACCTTCTTGTACAGAGCATCAAAGTAGTCGGAGAGCGTCCCAAACTGCGCCTGCAGGATCGCAGCCCTGAGCCCAACAGGGAACAGCCAGGGCTCCCACCACCCCTCCCAGCACTGCCCACCCTCCCACTGGGCTCTGTAGGTGGCACCCCCACCACCCCCGCCTGTGGAGCCTGGCTTCCTCCAGCCCCCTGTGCTGCCCCAGACCTCCCCGCACATACCTGGACATGGAGGTTGGGCCGGGAGTTGAGGAAGTCAAAGATGCGCTGGTAGTTGAGGAACTGCGCATCCCATTCCTGCGGCTTGTCGTAACGGAAATCGTCTCCCAGGGGCACCAGCAGCACCTTGCTGCGGTACAGCTTGGACTTCTTGCGGTACTGGTCCAGCAGCAGCTGGGCTCTGCCATGGGGGGCCAGGGTGTGAGGCTGGCTCCCAGACAGGGCTGTGGGGCTCAGAGCCACTTGCCCCTGCAGCACTCACCGCTCTGCCACGTTGGCATCGGTGATGGCTCGGGGAGGCACCTTCCACGGGCAGTTGATCCGGCCACCCGGCAGGCGCTTGAAGTCAAACTGACAGCAGATCTTGGGGTCCGGCCCACAGGTGTGGGGCACATCGTAGCTGTAGAAGGGCATCATGTGGCAGAAGATGTCGGTGCTGGCATCTGGATCTGCAGGACGAAGGACAGATGAGGACCAGCAATGGTTCTCCCTTGCCTATTCACAAGCAGGGGAGCCCCAGGGGCACGTGAAAGGCTGCTGGCGCAGAGCAGACCTGGCACACAGGGTCACCTGCTTGGAGCCCAGAGAGCACAGCAGCCTCTCCCAGAATGCTGGGCATGGGCACGGAGGTGGTCACCCGGGCGCTGTCCCTCAGGGCAGAACAGCCGCAGGGCAGAGACATTCCCTCCCTGGCACTCGGCTCGCCATCCATACAGGAAAGTGGTTGGTAGCTATTCCCTGCTGCCCCCCACCCCGGCAGGGCCCCCCCCTGCAGTCACCTCCCAGCAGCCCCTCACCCCACGTCTGTCTCCACATGAACTCCAGGTTCTGGGTGGCCGCAAAGTGCTTCTTGATGGCGTAGTGCACGCGCTGGATGAGCATGCCTGTCAGGTTGGAGCGCTTCAGCAGGTAGGGCATGGTGGAGCTGTGCCCAAAGGGGTCAACAGCCCAGCCCGACCGGGGCGTCACACCTGGGGACACAGAGACCCATCAGCCCTGCACCGGGCCTCTCAGCACCTCCCATGAGGAGGCTCCTGCCAGGGATGGGGGTGCCCACTGGCACATCAAGCAGGCCCCCAGCCAACATGCTGCCCCTCCTGCCCGACATCCCACTCAGCTCTCACCGATGTTCTTCTCCAGCCACTGGTGCCCCTCAATCAGCTGGTCGATCATGGCAAAGTAGTGGGAGTTGGCCTCGTCAGGCATCACCCAGCCACCAGTTACCATCTCCAGCTGCCCATTGCCGATCAGCCTGCAAGGGGGGCACACGAGATGCAATCAGCTCCAGGCAGAGCCCAGCAGTGAGCTGTGTGTCCATGGCAGAGCCTCTCCCTGCCTTCGAGCCTCCTGCATCTCACCTGCAGCCTCTGCAACCACTGGCTGCCAAGTCCCACTGCCCACGCTGTCCTCACACAGACAGACAACCCTCCACAGAACCACGCTGGCTGAAGCCTCAACCAGAGCCCATCTCCACACAGGCCGGCATCCTCCACTGTGTCCTGCAGCCCACGTTGCCTCTGTCCTCCACCCACAGCACTCCCAGAACAAGTGGGCTGACGAGACAGCCCTCTCCTACCGCACAATCTGTCTCTCCAGGTCTCCCACCCCTCTGAGGGTGCCCTGGGCCTTGCAAAGCACTGGCACTGCTCAGGCTGCACAGCGGTGCTCGCATGCTTGGGTTTAGAGTGGTGAAAGGGACTTCCCCAGCCCTGAGAGCACAGGGAGTAGTGTAGGGCAAGACCTGCCTCCCCTGGCCCCCCAGGCCCCCGCTGTGGATGCCCCAGCACTGGGAGCACCCTGGCTCGTACTCCACACTGCTACGGTTTTGACGTCCTGCTGCATTGAGAGGTTGCTGCAGTGGCAGGGCACCCCATGGCGGGCATTGTGGAGCCCACAGCTGCTACACTGCGGCCACAAGACAGCCTTCGTCTCCCCAGGGCCCTTCCCTCATGCACCCCATGCTCACAGCCCATGCCTCCTGCAGCACCCTGCCTCTGGGCAGGGACTGCGCTAGGCAGTGTGGCCGGGGGGCAGCCCTACCTCCGCACTGCAGCCCGCTTCTGGGCACTAATGTTGTCCCACCACTTGGAAAAGAAGGAGATCTCGGACCAGATAAAGCGCCGGCGTGGGTCCTCCTGCATCTTCAGCACCATGCTGTTGAGGATGTGCTGCGTCTGGTCATAGTAGTACTTGTCGAAGGTCTTGATCCAGCCTGTCAGCACAGGCCAGGGGGTCACTGTGCGGGGCCCACCGCTTCCTCACCAGCAGGGCCTGGGCTAGCCCTTCCCCTCCCCTGCCCACCTTCACCGGCTGCTCACCCGGGTCGTTGTGGGAGTGCGGCACCACAAACACTTGCAGGGGCTCAGTGTACCACTCATTGGGCTCATAGGTGATATCGAAGCCCTGCTTCCACACGCCGCCGTCCTGGTTGTCAAAGGGCAGCAGGGAGTACACAGCCAGCATCTGCCGGGTGGGAGACAGGGCTCAGGGCAAATATCGGATCGAGAGACCCCCAAGGAGTAGGGCCAGGACCCCCCGGACACTATGCTGCTATGGACCCCCTCATACTAGCAGAGATGGGCCCTGAGCTGCTGGGCTGGGCTGCTGGTCCCTCACCTGCAGGTCTGGGCTCTGTCCCTTGCCCCCCAGGGCAAACTGGCAGTCCTGTGGGGAGACGGAGAGGAAACTCGGGCGACTCTCGGGGGGCAGTACCCACGAGCCATTGGGCGTGTGGTGGGGCAGCGCCGGCTGCCCCTCTGCGTGGGCTGTCAGCTCCAGCACCGAGTCCTTGATGTGGCTGATGATCTCGTGGTTCTCCTCCAGCAGCTGCTCCAGCTGCTCAATGCGGTTCTGCAGCACCGAGATCTGACTCTGGGGACACAGATGCCACCGTGAGAGCCTCTGGTGCCCTGTGCCAGGTGGGTCCCGGCCCCCGCCTGCCCTGACAGCAGCGAGGAACAAGCCCTGGCCCAGGCAACCGGCTGGCCTCAGGCTGTGCCAGCTGGCTCCCACTAGCCCTGGGCCACTTGCCCATCCCTACCACTCACCCTGGGGAAGTTGCCCCCGCTCTGGTGGCGCGCGGGGTCATGCTGCACCCGGTCCAGCATCAAGTAGAGGGAGAAGACGGCCACGCAGAAGATGGCAGCTCCACACACTGTCACCTGCTTCTTCAGCTTCATCCCGGGGCCGCCGGGGCAGACCTGCGCCGGGACAGCGCCGTGCCGGTGCCCCTGCCAGCCCAGCCGCGGCGCCGCCACAGGCCGGGGGTCCCGGGGCAGCGCAGCACGGGGCCGCCGCCCCCTCTGCGATCCCCCCCCTCCTCCTCCTCCTCCTCCTCACCCCCCCTTCCCCCGCTGCGTCCTACTTCGCTTAATCCGGCGCCGGGTATTTATAGCCCGGGCCGGGGCTCAGGGCCCAGCGCACCTCGGGCCCGGGCCGCCGCGGGCTGCGGGCGGGGGGGACGGGGGGACGGGGGGACGGGGGGACGGGGCCGCAGCCGGAGCCGCAGCCGGGGCAGGCCGCAGCGGTTCCGCCGAGCCGGGCACGGGGCCTCCGCGCCGGGAGCGGAGGGGGCCGGGGCCAGGGCCGGGGAGGTCCGGGCCGGGGCCGCCCACCGCAGGACGGCTCCGGGGGCGGGGGCGGGGGCGCGGCCGCTCGGCTCTTACCCTGGCCGGCTCCGCGGCCCGGCCCGGCTCCTTACATCGCTCGCCCCGGGCCCGCCGGCTGCCGCGGCCGGGATGGGCCAGGCCCCGCCCGCCGCTCCGCCCGCCCGGCCCCGGGCCCGGCCCCGGCCCCGCCGGGAGGCGGCTCCGCCGGGCAGCGCAGCGGGCGGCAGCGGGGCCGGACCGACCGCGCCGGGACTGACGGCGCCGGGACTCGCGGTAGCCCCGGGGGCCGGTCCCGGTCACACGCCCGCCCCCATAGCCCCGAGGCCAGGCCCGGTCGCCCCACAATAGCCCAGTCACGCCCCCCCAATAGCCCTGGGGACCGGCCCAGTTGCCCCCCCCCATAATCTAGTGGCCACCCATATCCCCAGGGTCAGGCCTGGTTGTCCCCCTCATAGCCGGGTGGTCCCCCACAGCCCCGGGGACAGGCCGAGTCTTCCCCCCATAGCCCAGTCCCACCCATGTAGCCCTGGGGACAGGCCCAGTTGCCCCCTCCCCATAGACAAGTGGCCCCCCCACACCCCTAGGGACAGGCCCAGTCGCGTCGCCCCCCCCATAGCCCAGTGGCCCCCCTGTAGCCCCGGGGCCAGGCTGGGGTGCCGGTCAGCACGGCGCAGGTGTGTGGCCCCGCTGGCCCCCTGGGGTCGGTGCCCCCGCGCAGCCCCCACCGACATGGCGCTGCAGAGCTCATTGGTTTATTACGCAGGATCACACCCGGCAGGAGCTGTGGGTGCCATATCCCCGGGGCGTGCAGAGCCCCCTGCCCTGGGCTGGGGAGGGGGCACAGCCGCGTCTGGCCACCCTGCAGCACCTGCTTCGCAGGCAGGCCCTGCCCAAGGGACGGGCGCTGTCGGTGGGATGGATCCAGGCACAGGGGGCCGGCGGGCGGCTGCCCTCAGCCCGGTGCTCCCCCTCACCGGTGTCTCTTGCGGATGGCGGTGAGGTCCTGGTGGATGGTGCTGAAGCTGGGCCGCTTGCGGGGGTCATACTCCCAGCACCGCTGCATTAGCCGGTACACCTCCTCGGGGCACTGCTCCGGGGGGTCCAGCCGCATGCCTGGGGCGGGGACATGGCAGCCCCAGCCACTGGCCCCTCGCCACCCCCAGCCTCATCCTGCCTGTCCCACGGGCTCCGCTGCAGAGCCATTGTGCCAGACCCACCACCCCGCAGTGACCTTCAAGACCCAGACCCTGGCCACGTCCCTTACCCTGCTCCACCGCCTCTCGCGTCTGCTGGTTGCTGAGGTTGGCGTAGGGGATGGCGCCCAGGCTGAAGGCTTCCCACAGCAGGATCCCGAAGCTCCAGACATCGCTCTCTGAGCTGTATCGGCCTGAGGACACAGGGCGGGACAGGTGCTGCTGGCCGGGACACCCACGGCACTGCTGCCCTGGCTGTGCCTGTGCTCATGAGGGCTGGGGTGCCCCAGGTGTCGCTGCCTCCCTCCCCAGGACCAGGCTCATGGGAGCAGGGCAGGGTGCCCCACGCTCCTGGCTCCCAGCTGTGCCATAGGTCTGCCAGGCTGTGCCCAGCTCCATCCCCTACCATAATTAAGTGCTTCAGGCGCGGTCCACTTGACAGGGATCTGCTTCATCCCCCCTGTGGAGGCATAGACACCATCCTCCTCCTCCCGCGACATCCCAAAGTCACTGATCTTCAGGGTGTTCTTCTCTGTCACCAGGCAGTTGCGAGCAGCCAGGTCCCTGGGATGGCCCAGAGCCATCAGCCGTGTGCCCAGCTGTCCCCAGGGACCCCTGCTTGGCACAGGACAGGGGGCAGCGAGGGCTCCAGGGTTCACTCTGCCTGGCCCGGTGCCCACCCACGCTGCCAGAGCCCACCTGTGGATGCAGTGCTTGCTCTCCAAGTACTCCATGCCAGCAGCAGCGTTCTCTGTCATCTTGATCAGCTCCTTCACCCGCAGGTGGGGCCCCTCGCTGCGCAGGAAGCTCAGGAAGTCCCCCCCTGCACCCAGATTTGGGGAGCTGGTGGGTGGCTGCCCTGGCACTCCATGGGGAGCTGGCACCGGCTGCAGGGTGCCCCAGCAGCACGGGGGCTGCAGGATGAGGCCACTCACCCTGCACCAGCTCCATGACGATGTAAATGGGCTGCTTCTGGGTGCAGACACCAATGAGCCGGACGATGTTCGGGTGGTTGTACTGCTTGAGGATCCTGTAGGGATGAGGAAGGGCACTGTGAGTGCACGGGGGGCATGGCTGCCCTTGGCACAGGCCACGTCTGTGCCGTGCCCAGCACACTCTGACCGGCCAGCCTGGGGGGACAGCCTTCAGCACAAAGATGCTGCAGGCCCAGTGGGATTTGAACAGCTCCAAGTTCTGAGGATGGACAGATGGGTTGGGACAAGCACGATGGCCACACAGACCTGGCTTCCTGCAGGAACTTGGCCTTGAGTTCGGATGGGAGGGTTTCCCGGCAGGATTTCACAGCAACGGGGGTGTTGTCAGCACGCAGTCGGCCACTGAACACCTCCCCAAAGTTACCCTGCCAAGAGACGGCTGCACTGACCCAGCTTGCTGCAGCATGGCCCGAGGCAAACCCCTGCCCACTTGCAGATGCCTTGGGGACAGCCCTGTTCCTCCTGCAGACCCCCTGGGACAGCCCTGCCCTCCCCCAGACCCCAGGCCAGCAGGGACCAGAACACCCTGACTCACCCGGCCGATGCGCTCCCCCAGCAGCACGTCCTCATGGTTGAGCACCCATTTGTCCTGCAGGGAGCAGACACCAGAGGTGGTGAGACAGCCCCCAGCCTGTCCCAGGCTCACAGCTGCCCAGCTGTGGGCAGGAGGAAGGGCTGGGCAGGGCTGTCCTGTGCGCAGGGGACTCGTCCCCCTCCCCACTGCCCACCGTCACCTTGGGCACAGCCCTGGCCAGGATGATCCCGCTTTTCCGAGTGATGGGCTGCTGGCTCTGCAGGAGGTTCTTGATGAGCAGCGGGATGGTGGGGAAGCCCTCCCCCTCCAGCCGGTACATGTTCTGTGGGGAGGGGAGCTGAGGGGTTGTGCCTGCACGCACGCATGGGTATGCTCACGAGGGCTGGGGTGCGCAGGTGTGCATGCATGGGTGAGTATGCACGAGCACAGATGGCACAGGCCGTGCACACACACCCAGCAGGGCAAGCACACACAAGTGGGAGTTACATGCACGATGCAGGGCTCACACCCCACACTCCACGCTTAGCCCATGCAAGGACGGGCGTGCACAGCTTGTACTATAAGCACACGTCCCGTGCACTCACACCAGGGGCCCTGCGGCTGCAGAGCCAGGGGCTGTGCCTGGGCAGGGTCCCCACCTGCCCATGCAGGGCCACCCCTGGCCATCTCCCCCAGCCTGTGGTTACTCACGTCAGCAGCCTGGATGATAAAGTGCCGGGGCTGCCCATCCCACAGCACGCTGAGCACGTACTCCTGCTTGCCCTGGCTCTCCCGCACTAGGAAGTCCCCATTGCAGCTCAGCAGCTCCTGCACCTCCGAGCGCGGGATGGCCCCGTGGTACCAGACCTGCTGGCACAGCGGCTTCTGCACCTCCGGGATAAGGGGTACGGGGGGCGGCAGCTGGATGGAGACAGGGGTGAGCCCAGCCGTGCCTCCGGGATGTGCCGGAGGTGGGGGCAGCAGTAGTGCCTGGAAGCTGTGCCCAGGGCAGGGGGAACAGAGCCTGGAGGGACTGGAATATGGAGGGGAGGGGGCTGTGGGGCCAGAGAGGGGAGGGCAGCAGGTGCTGGGGGGCCAGGAGGCTCAGCAGGACAGCTGGGTGGGAGAGCAGGGTGGTCAAAGGTGTCCAGGGACTCACCGAGTACTTGGGGCTGAAGATGCCCGAGATGTGGCTCTTGAGGGTCTCCAGCGCCGTGGCCCCGCTCCGCTCCTGCTCCTGGGGAGAGGCATAAGCTGTGCTCTGGCTGGGGGGTGACCCGAGGCCAGCATCCCTGCAGATCCCGGGGGCACGGTGGGGCAGGACTCACCACGGAGGAGACTGACTGCCGGTCATCCTGCAGGGGCAGGGCGGGCAGGGGCTCCCCGGTACCCAGCTCCGCCAGCTTCCCGGCCAGCAGGTCCCGCTGCGCCTGCAGCTTGGCCTGGGTGCAGAGGCAGCCCTCGAGCTGCTGCTGTGCCTCCTGCAGCCCCTGCCGCTTGCCCAGCAAGTGCACCCTGGGGACGGGACAGGGTGGTCAGCCCCCGCCACCCCCAGCCCCTCGCCCCCCGCCCATCACACCTCACCGCTCCCCAGGGCTCCGGCCCTGCTCCTCGCCCCGGATCTCCGCCTGCAGCTCCCGCACCCGCTGCTCCTTGCTGCTCACAGCTTCCACGGCAGCAGCCAGCTCGTCCTCAACCGATGTCAGGCTACAAGAGACACAGGTGCTGGATGGTGCTGAGCCGCTCTGCTGGTGGCGGTGGCCCCTGCCCACGGCCCAGCCCTGCTCACGAGTGCTGGACGCTCTCGACAGTCAGTTCATTCAGCTGCAGCTCCCCCGGCGCCAGGCTCTCGGTCTCCTCCAGCAAGCTCTCGTCAAAGGACACAGCTGGTGGCACCTCGGAGCTGTACCTGTGGGCACCCAGCGTGGCTCTGCCTCCCACCTGCCCTGTGCTGGCCACCGGCACCTGTGCCCAGCAGGACCGTGCCCAGCAAAGAGGTTGCAGCCGTGCAGGGCCATACCTGTGGTTCTGGATGAAGCTGCTGTACTCAGTGGCCGGGTCGATGGCCTGGATGGCACTGGCAATTTCCTGGTGCGCGGCCAGCATGTCCTCCTGCACCAGGCTGCTGATGCTGTAGTACTCCCTGAGTATCTCCTTCCTGCGGGGACACGGGTGCTGGGGACTGCCAGGCTCCTGTGCCCCCCAGCCCAGGACACCTGTGGCCAGGTGCCACCACGCCTGCCGCAGCCCTGCCTCCTGGTCCCCAAATCTTGCATGGCCCTGGGGGGTGTGACCGTGCGGGCTGCGGCACGAGGGGCAGTGGGTACAGGGGCAGGCGATGGGGCAGAGAAGCTGCATGTGGCTGGTGGGGCTCTGGCAGGAGGAGGGAGCACAACTGGTTCCTGAGGGGCCATGGGGGTGCCCAGGGATGGGCAGCAGGGCTCAGGGCAGGCAGGGCTCTTACAGGACGAGGACCATCTCCTGCTGCAGGCTGTAGAGGGACTGGTGTAGGCTGGGCAGTGCCCGCTGGTAGTGGTGGTGGTGGTGGAATGTGGCCGCCTGCACAGCCAGCACATACTGGTTGTGCAGGGCATAGAGCTTCCAGAGGCTGCGCACGTACTTCTCCTTCGCCTTGTCTCGCTCTTTGTCTGGGGGAAGAGGCCATGGAAAACACCCGCTGACAGCACGCTGCCGGTCCCCGCACTGCACCACATCCCCCTGAGCAGCCAGCGAGGGACATGGGCATATGGCGAGGGTGGGGCAGGGGGGTGACAGGGCTGGGACAGGGTCCCATGGCAAGCAGGGGGCCAGGGCCAGGGTGTTCACACACAACTCCCCCTACAAAGGGATGCTCCCAACCCACAAAACAGTGTCCCAAGGCTGTAACCCCCAGGAGTTCTTCCCAGCTCCCCGGGGCCAGGCTGCTGCTCACCCCCAGAGCCCCACCCGGTGCAGGCTCTGCCGTGGGTCCTGCAGGGCGCAGGATGCTCAGCCATCGCTGACCCATGAGGGGAGCTGGGGGGACACAGGGACGGGGGCAGCAGGGGGCCAGGCTGGCAGGCACCTTTGCTGGCCTCCTGGTACTTGCGCTTGGCCTGGGCACTGTCGCGCGCCAGGCTGCGGTACTGCGCCTTCAGCTTCTCCATCTCCTGCTGCGTGGTCTGGGGAGGGAGATGCTGTCAGGGGCGTGGGGCTGGGACGTGCCCCTCGCTTGCCCCACCAGGACCCACATACCCGGGCATACTCCTGGCTAAGCTGCTGCCACTGCTCACTGAAGGCCTTGCGGAGCTGCTGCTTGTCGCGGATGAGCAGGCTGAGCTTGGCCAGCGGCCCCGCCACCAGCTCCTCCGCATGCCGCCGCAGGATCTGGCTCAGCGTCTCTGTCTGGCTCGCCAGCACCCACCAGGACTGCAGGGACAGGGCATCAGGGATGGCGTGAGGACGGCCACCCTCCAGCACCACACTGGGCTCCTGCATGGCATGTTCCCGCACCCGGGCATCCCTACCTCTCCAATCTGGCTGCCTTGGTCCCCGGTGCGGAGCTGCCCAGGGCCCTCCTGCTTCTCCAGCTGGGAGAACATGTGGTGCAGCATCCCTGCATACTCCCGGTCGCTCTTGGCACGCTGCGACATCCACTTCTTCATCAGCTCCAAGAGGCGCAGCTCACTGTCCTGCAGCCGCAGCAGCGCGCTGTGACCCTGAGGGCACCAAAGCTCTGGCCCGAAGCCCATGGCACCGTCGTCCCGGGCGGGAGGAGGCTGTGGAGTGCCAGGAGAGCCTGAGCTGTGGCTGCCACCCCGCACCACGCACTGCCCTCAACGGTGACCGGTGGCTGGAGCCCTTTGCATCTCACGGTCCCATCGACCTGCCACAGGAGGTGGTGCTTGGGCCAGCTGGTGGGGGGTGGCTGGACAGAGTCCTTCCTGTCCTACACAATCTGCCTTGCAAAGCACATTCAAAGCAGGCAGGAGGGCTGAGTGAGCCCCAAGCCCCAGCAGCTGGGGCCCGCAGGGAAGGTGCCAGGGAGGAGGAAGTGTGGGAGCAAAACCAGCAGCGTTGCCTGTGCCTTGCGCGGGGCTGCTCCCCCAGGGCAGCGCAGCTGTGGCCCCCACTCTGGCCAGGGCACTGGCCCCATGTGGTGGGGCAGCTCCGGCCCCATCCTGCCCGTTAACACAGTCACCCCTGTGCCCAGGGTGTGGGAGCTCCCGGGGGCCAGGGCACAGGTGGGAAGCTGTCAGGAAGGGGATGGGGTACTGAACCCTGGAGGAAGGTGCTGATCCGGAACATGTCCCAGCACCTGGGACTCCAGCACGGCCATTGCGAGCCACACTGGTCCCAGCCGCAGTCCTGGGGTGATCTGCCCTGCGGCAAGGGCACAGCAGGAGCAGGAGGGTGCTGGGCATGGCTCTGTGCCGGGTATGACATCCCCTGGCAGAGCCCTCAACTCCGCAGAGGGCTTGGGCTTAGACCCCCCCCAGCCCCACAAAGGGGTCCCCATCCCTGCCAGTGCCCTGCTGGGGCATGGCCCCTCTAACCTGTGCGTGCCGCAATGTCCCCGCCGTGGGACTGGCGCTGGTGCTGGCGTCCTCCTGGGGCTGGGGCTGGCGCAGTCTGGACCTGGTGCAGCTCCGGCTCCTGGGGAGGAACAGGAAACCCAGCGCTGACCATACAGCCATTGCGAGATTTCCTGTGCTTCCTCCCCTCCCTGCCAGTCCCTGCGCCCGGGGCCAACGCCGGCACACGACTCCACCGTAGCTGGGCAGCCCCCAGCACCGCTGCCTCTCCCGGCTGCCTCACACCCATGCCTGGCACTGGCAAGATGTGGCCGTGCAGGAGCCCAGGGCCCTTCCTTGCCCCAGCTGTGGTCCACAGCCCCCAGCCCCACAGTGACTTCACCCAGCAAAGGCCCTTCAGCTATTCCCAGTCCTGCCCATCCTCCGGCCCATCTCCGTGCCCCTGCCTCCCCCAGGGGCTGCAGGAACTGGTGGGGTACCCAGCGGGGGTCCCCAGGACTCTGTGCAGCCCTGCTAAAGGGCGGCCATCCTGCCATCACCCCCAAGGGGGCCCTTGTGACCGTGAAAGGCCACGGGACAGAGCATCCACTGCATGGACGCCCACGGAGCCATGCCCCAGCCCTTGCTGCCAGCATGTGTCCGCATGGCCAGGACCCCACTTCCTAAGCAGCCCCAGGTGCTTCGCCCCTCAAAGTGCTTCACCAGCGCCACGGTGGGATGGCTCAGCCCCGGCAGCCACATTGGAGGGGCAGCTGCCACCACCACCACCTCTGTGCAGCGCTGCCACATGTCCCCGCCACTGGTGCAGCATGGCTCAGCTCTGCTCAGCTCCGCTCAGCCGCTTCCTCCATGGTATGTCTAGCATCTGGCAGGGAGGTCACAGCCCCACAGGGGTGTCACGGTCACCTGCAGGACACAGCCGAGCTGATTCCACTTTTAGAGAAAGCTGGGGGAACAAGCGTTTTACAAGCTGGGCTGAGGCACTGCTTCTCCCCAGCATCCCTCCAGCATCCCCTGGCAGCTCCTAGGCAGCACAGGCCCCCTCCCTGCCTGCATCAGGGACATCCGAGCCTGGGGGCTTGGGGGGCTGCTTCCCCCGCGGTGGTGCCAGGGCAGTCAGGATCATGCTGCAAGGCGCTGGGCGCAACAGTGAGTGCAGAACCTCTCCTTCCTTGGAAGCCCCAGCCACCGCCTGCAGCAGGAAGGTTACTGGGGGCCACACTACAGCTCGCCCAGTTTCACATCCTCTGTCCACCCTCCTGCAGCCTGCAGAGCCCGGTGGGGCTGCGGCCACTCCGCCTGCTTCCCCCGCAGCCATCACCGCAGCACACGATGCCTGCAGCCCGCCCGCCGTGCCCGGCTGCCAGCTCGGGCCCACGCAGCCCTCCACCCAGGGGTGGCCGGGATCTGTCCCTGCCCCCACCTCATGAGAGAAGGCCGAGCGGGCTGAGCAGCGCCTGCAGTTGCCACCACACCTCGAGGAACTCGCCCCTGACCACAGGAAGCCACCGCGGCCACGGGTGCAGCGAGGCTGAGGAGCTCTGCAGAGAGGTGCTGCTTCTGAGAGAGTAAGCACAGCCCCAACACATCCTCCTGGGGGCTGGGACCCCATGGGGGGCTCAGGGGGGCTGGGGTGGGCTCTGCCTGGAACTTGGCTAGGGCATGAGAGGGTCCTGTGTCCAGCCCGGCCATCCCCATCCTAGGGCTGCCCTGCGGGCATCGTGTTGCTGCTGCAGGGTGGTGCTGGACATGGGGGCTGCCGCGTGTGAGCCCAGCTGGTCCCCAGGCTGCTGTGGAGGGGCTCAGCCCACGCGCTGTGGGACAGGCGTGCAAGTTCCCCAGGCTTTTGCCCCCCCAGCCACCTCCATGCACTGCAGCCGGTTCCCGAATTAGCTCCTCTCTCTGCATTACCAAAGAGCAGCTGCTTCTCAACGCCCAGGTGAAGGGGCCAGTCCCCGCCTGGGTGCCGAGTCCCCAAGCAGCAGCCCCTGCACAGCACCCACGACCTGGGCAGGGCAGCCCACGGCTCTGGGGGTGCTTTACCTCTTGTGGGGTGGGACAGGGGGCTTCTCTGTCCTGTCCGGGGGCTGCAGCTGGACCTAGGGCTGCAGCTGCGCTCTGGCAGCAGCCAGCAGCAGGGCTCCCTGCCTGCACAGCAAGCATGCCCCCCAGCAAGATGCTCCCCTCCAGCTGCAGGCAGGACCCCAGGCCCCCTCCTGTGGCTGCAGAGCAGATCCAGACACCCCACGGGGGGCTGCAGCACGGGGTGGCGACCCCCAGCCTGGCACCCTCCTGGCTGGGGCACAGAGCACAGGCAGCGGAGCTGGTTTGCATAGTTCTGAACATTTAATAACTCAGTCTCTCTAGCGTTATATCCACATCCATTAAATTAAAAACAGGCTCAGGAGGCAGCTCCCGGCTGATTAAATTACAAGAAAAAATTACTGTGCACCAAAAAGTTATTATAGAAAAATAGTCCTGTGGCCCCCGGCCGGCAGCTCCGTCCGTGGCGGGCCAGGGCTGGTGCTGGCACAGGGTGGGCAGAAGCCCGTGCCACGGCCCCGGTGTGCGGCAACGGACGGTGAAGGGGCTCGTGGCACCGGCCCCCAGCCCATGGGGCAGGGGCAGTGAGGGCAGGCGGCACTGGGAGGGGGCTCCGGCGGGGAGCAGAACGGATTGTCACCAAGTGGGGGCAAGGCACGTCGGGGTGCAGGGGCGCTCTGGGGGCCGAGGCTGCAGGGACACCAGGCTCTGCCCAGCACAGGCAGGGTGCAGGCAGAGCCGGGCAGCGCAGACACGGGCACTGCCCCACTGCCCCTGCCAGCAGCACGCACAGCCCTGGCCAGGGGCACAGCACGAGGGGCCGGGGCAGCCCCGCAGCATGGGCTCTGTGCGAGGGGTCCCTGCCCACGCTGGGGGGGCTGAGCCTTGGGCACGGGGAAGGCGCTGCCCGGCCCCACGCTCTCCGGTGCGGGGGGGGGCCCGTCTGCACCGCAGGCAGCAGCTGCGGCAGGATGGGCAGGCAGCAGGCAAGCAGGCAGCAGAGGCTGAGGCCTGGCCATTATTGCTGTTGAAGGGCACGGGTGGAGGCGGACAGGCCCTCGGGAGGTGGCGGGGAGCCAGGAGGCAGCGGGCCGAGCCAGGGAGGCAGGCAGAGGCCCGGCCGTGCCACGGGCGGCAGGGGCAGGGGGACGCCATGCCGCGGGCTGGGCTCAGCTCTGGTGGGGCAGAGCCCCCCCTGCCCCGGCCAGCCCAGCCTGAGCAATGACAAGCCAGGGACCCCACGCACTCCCCACCCTGGGGGACTGACATGACCCCCAGCAGCAGCTGCCCACCTCAGGCAGCGGACACAGCTGCCAGCGCAGGGCCAGTGAGCGCCTGGGGTCCTGCTGCCATCAAACACCCCAGCGTGGGGTGCAGGATGGACGCGGGGCGAAGAGAGATGGTGCAAGACTGGGACGGTGCTGAGCTGGGGACGGTGCCAGCAGGGCCGTGCCTGGCAGCCCAGGCCAGGGCTGAGGGACGGTGCCGGTAGGTAGGGAGCCCCGGGCGGCTGCGGTGCGGGAGGGGGACAGGGACAGAGTCCGGGGCCCCTCGGCCTCGCCTGCCCCGGCCCTGCGGTGCTGGGCAGGGAGGAGGGAGGGGCGGGAGGGCTCATCAAAGGGCACTTTGGTCTCTGATGAAGGCAGTCCTCTCGCTGTGGGCCTCGTACTCCTCACCGTCCGACTCGGAGGGGCCCTCCTCCTGCCAGATGTCGGAGGGGAGCCCCTTGTAGGAGATGATCCCGCTGTCCAGGGCATAGACCTTCACGCCCCGCAGGCTGAAGCCTGAGCGTGCCTGCAGCACCAGAAAGACAGTGACAAAGATGACAACGATGAGGACACAGCTGAGGCTGGCAATGAGGACAGGCAGGTTGGCTGGAGAAGGGGCCTCGGCCAGCCCCTCGCTGTCTGCCAGGGCAGGGGATGCACGGCTGCTCTGTGTCTGGTGGGAGCAGGAGAGGTCCAGGCTGCTGAAGTGGGAGTGCGCGGGGCAGGTCAGGCACTGGTTGGGGCCGGGCCCCGCACAGGTGGCGCAGGAGGGGTGGCAGGGCAGGCAGAGGTGGGGCGCGATGGGCTCCACGCTGTTCTCCAGGTTGTAGTGTGTGTTCTGGACGCCAGGCGCGAAGCCGGGAGGGCAGCGCTTCAGGCAGCTCTTCTGGTGCAGGTAGTACCCCTCCTCACAGACTGCGGGAAAGGCAGGGTCAGCACGGGCTGGGGGGCCGCCTGCGCCCTGCACCCCCGTCCCGCCCCACACTCACCCACGCAGGTCTGGCTGGGGGTCAGCGTCTTGCAGCCGCTGCTCTCCAGCTGGTTGGAAAGGCTGGGGGAGTCGGTGGCTGTCCCGTACAGCACAAGCGTGAACTTGGTCAGCGTGCCTGCAACAACACATGGGGTGAGGGACCACCACCGTGCCCGCCGGACCACCTGCGCTTGGGACAGGCACAGGGAGGGGCACTGGTCTCCCCCCCACGGGCTGTCAGGGGACAGGGGGGCTGTGCCCACCACCTGGAAGAGCACCCCCAGTGCAGGGCTGCCCATGGGACAGTGGGCCAGGCCAGCTGGCACGAGGGGCACCTGCTGCCCCAGGCCCCCACCTCTCCAGAGCAGCTGCGTCCCCACCCCATGTGCCCAGCTCCAGCCTCTCCCCAGCCAGGTCACTACAGAGTATCAGAGGTGTCACCAGCCCCTCAGCTCGGGGGAATGTGGGTGCCCATACTGCTCCAGGCCACCCTGGGCTTGGAGGGAAGCAGCAGTGGGGGTGAGGCTGGCCCAGCCCTACCATAGTTGTTGGCATCGCTGGTGTTCTCGATCTCCAGCACCCATTCCCCAGAGGGGTCCTCGTCCCACGAGTGCGTTGTCATGAAGGCCCAGTCATTGAAGCCATCAGCTGAGAAGTCGTGAGGCCTGGGTGAGGAGGGGGCGAGAGGTGAGTGCCAGCATCGCGCAAATCCACCCTCGTGCCAGCCCAGCCCGGGGGCCACCCCGGGGTGCCCTGCAGCCTGGCACCTACCTGGCAGCCAGGAGGGTGGAGCGGGTGCCCATGGGACTGACCAGGTGGATGGCCAAGTCCCCCCGCCGGTTGTAGGACAGCGTCAGCCTGGCCTGCGCATGCTCCAGCCGGCTGATGTAGTTGGCTTTCCCCAGGCAGGCGTCCACCTTCCGCCGCACCTCCAGGCGCTTCCCAATGTCCCTGCCGAGGACAGGCAACAGTGAGCCCTGTTCCAGCCTGGGGGGCACGTGACAGGGTGCCTTGGCCCCCACCGCGGCGCTTTGCGGCTGCCCTAGGAACTGGGCGCTGTGCCCCAGGGCAGCTGGAGTGAGAATCGATCCCGCAGCAGCTGGCAGTGTCTCCTCTCCATCCCCAGATGGGTGCAGGCAGCAGACGGGGCTGCCCCAGTTCCCTGCCGAGCACGCGCTGCCCGGTGCCGCCTCCCCAGCCGCTGCTCCATGCCAGCCCTGAATGGGCCCTTTCTTCACCCGCCGCTGGGCCAGCTACACCCTGCACGGCGCGGCCAGGGAGGGATGGGACGGGCACAGACATCCCATCCCGGTGCTTGTATGCAGCTGCCCCCCCGCCCCGCAGCACCAGCCCTGGTGCCAGCACAGGACACTGGTCACAAGGACTGCCCGCTCAGGATGGGCAGGGGCAGGTCCCGGGGGACTGCAGCAGACACAGACTGTGGCTCCATCCATGCCCAGGGATGCCCCCCTCCACCTCCCCGAGAGCCCCCAGGGAGCACCCCGGCCGCACACGAGACTCAGCACATGTTGCACTGTGGCAGGGGCAGCCAAGCGGGACTAAAAGGAGCTTCTGTCTGACCCCTGAAAAGCCCCTCTGTCTGGGGATGACTGCCGGCAGCTCCCAAACCGCAGTGCCCCAGCCCGTCCGCACCCCTGCTGCGCCCAGCCCGGCCCCAGCAGGAGCAGGCAAGCTCGGCAGTCGACCTCAGCACTGGATGGCTGGAAGGCACCTTCCCCAACTCTCCCCAGGCTCTCACAGGAGGATGGTCTGGGGTCCTGGGGGCAGCTCAGCCCTGGAGACCCTCCCCACTCCCCGCCCTGGAACCAGAGGTGCTTGTGCTCCGGTGTGGGGCCATGCGTGGGGCCATGCGTGGGTAGGACGCTGGGCGATGCCCTCCTGGGCTCAGCAGCCCTTACTTTGGCTCCGTGAGGATGTCGATGACGCATTTCCTCTGAGGTCCCACCGTGGTCCAGTTCTTGGCCAGGCTCACCATGGCCCCCGCGTCCAGCAGGCCATAGCCATAGGAGTGGCTGACTGTGGACAGAGATGGGATCAGTGCTGCTCCCGGGGGTCCCTGGCAGGGGACGTGTGCCCGGCCCGCTGTGCAGCCCACCGGGGCCTCCTGCTTCCTTTGCCCCCCAGGGTGCTGTGCCCCAGCACCCTCAGCTTAGCAGTGCCTGCAGGAATGGGGGTCCCTGGTCCATCCCTGGCACCCCAGTACCTTTGCGGCCGACGCCGTTGGTGACCCAGTCATTGGCGTTGAGGTGAGCCGGCTTCGACGTCTGCACCACCAGGTGCTGCATGTCCCGCCATGTCAGGTTCTTGCTGCAGGGAGACACGGGGCTCAGGCACCAGCGTCGGGTCCTGCCAGCCCCAGGCAGGTCCGTGCCCAGGCATTGCTGCCTTGTGGGGCTTGCACGGCCGCCCCCAGCCCAGCCCTGCTCCGTGCCTGCCCTTACTTGGCTTCCAGGGCGAGGGCGATGATGCCAGCGGCCAGGGGCGCCGAGGCCGATGTCCCTGTGTGTGATTCGGTGCATTTCTGTCTGAGGTCAGTTGTCACCTGCGAGGAGGAGTGCTGGGGTAAGAGGTGCTGTGGGCACCAGCCATGTCCAGGATGGAGGGGTCTTGGGGACTTGTGTCCCCACAAGGGCTGCGGGAGGCGAGGCAGAGCCACCACTCCTGGGGCAGCTCATGAGCTCCAGAAACCCTCAGCTCACGAGACCGCAGTTCTGGGAGCAACCTGGCAGGCAGCAGCACGGCACAGCGGGGCCAGCCCTGCCCCCAGCACCACATCCCACTCGGTCCCCAGAGGGATGCCCAGGGCAGATGCAGCTCGCGGCACATCCCACCCCCACGAGCCCCGCGCCTGCAGACACCGCAGCCCCGACTCACAATCTGCTTCTCGTTCTGGTTGCCGCTGCTGTAGGTGGTGGCGAGGGTGGAGGAGCAGGCCTCGCTGTACCAGGGCACATTACCATACTGCGTGGTGCTGCTGATGGACAGCGTGTAGATGCTGTTGGTGTAACCGTCACAGTTGCAGCTGTCGTGTTCGCGGCCCCCGTTCCCAGATGCCCAGACGAAGATGGAGCCCAGCCCCCCTCGGCCCTAGCAACAGAGGCAGGGTGAGGGCCAGCGTCGGTGTCACCCACGCTGCCGCAGGGCAGGAAGCCCCAGGCTGGAGCTGGGGACAAGCAGATGGTGCTGGCCCCAGGGTTCTTGCAGCCTGAGTGGGAAAGACCGAGCAGATGCAGCTGGGACACTGAGGGACACCACTGGTCACAGCCCACTGGCCAGGGCACGCAGTGCTGCATCCCTCACCACCACCACGCCTACAGAGCACCTCTGCAGAGGCTACGGGGGCTGCCCCACCATGTAAGGCACTGGGTGGCAGAAGGGCCTTCCAAGAACCGATGCCTTTTTCTGCTTGGAAATCACCCAGGCTGACTCTGCCTGTGTGGGATTTGCAGCCGCCTGGCAGCGCTGCGGGAGCTCAGCAGAGCAGCCCCAACCGGCGGCGCGGTACCCAAAAGCCACAGCTCCAC
Organism: Falco punctatus; assembly: GCF_963210335.1. Lineage (NCBI taxonomy): Eukaryota > Metazoa > Chordata > Aves > Falconiformes > Falconidae > Falco > Falco punctatus. The sequence continues at coordinate 70,153,656 of NC_137587.1, forward strand.
TCGCTGTGTTTGTGACAGAGCTGGCGTGGCACAGCGGGGTGGGTTTGCAGCATGCCTTGCACGGCACATGCGTCTCTCCACGCAGGGAATCCCAGGTGGAACATGGGACACAGCTAACCATGCGGGCTGCTGCACCAACAGCACACGGGGACAGCAGGGGAAAGACAGGCAGAGGAAGCAAGGGCAAGTGGCTGGTGTGAAACCAGGCAGGAACCAGCACAGGGCTTCAGAGAGCAGGGAGAGACCATCCTAGCATGGGGCTGCACAGGAGCTCTCAGCTGGGAGCATGGGGCTGCTCAGAAAGGTGTGAGAAGCATCCCGCACGCACGGGAGGAGCCCTGACTCAGGGCCATCACACAAGAAGAACTGGAAAAACCAACAAAGCCTGATCCTGGAGATAGGCTGGAAGACAGCTCATCCTGGGAGGGCTGGGACAACAACCAGGGCAGGCAGAGCAAGGGAGACCTGGGGGAAGGGGCAGGAGCTCAGCTGGCGCTCCCCTGCCAAACTCTCCTGCTCACCTGGCTGACCCCTCGGAAGAAAGCCTCCTCTGCCAGCCGGGCCGGGCCATCCACAGTCTTGCCGTCATCCTCGGGGCCCCAGCTGGCACTGTAGATGTGGATGTGGTTGGGATTGAGGCCCAGGGAATGGGCCTCCACAGCATCAGTCACCTCCCCATCCAGCATGCGCACACCTAGGGCCAGAGAGCAGACGTCACGGGCGACCGGACGGGGCAGGGTGGCCGCGCACCTCAGGGCAGCGGTGCCGCTGGCGAAAGCCCTCCATCCACTGCTGCCACCCTGTGCCACAAGCCATCACAGGGCTGCCCTGGCCAGCAGCGCTGAGATCCCCGGGCACAGCCCACTCCTCCGGCCATGAGGCACCCGCGGAGCCCAGCACAGGCTTTGCTCTCGGCACAGGGCAGGGTGGCACCCACCTCCGATCCTGGCGTTGTAAGCCACACCAACACCACAGATTCCATTGTTTGCCACAGCAGCAACCTCCCCAGCGCAGCGTGTGCCGTGTCTGCAGTCAAAACAGGACCAAGCATGCTTGGATGGGGTGCAAGGGGCACAGGGCTGGGCACTGGCTGCAGCAACCAGCACCTGAGCTGCTTCCCATCCCTCCCAAACCAGAGAGCTGACAAAAAGCCCTGCAGGGCTCCTCTGTCTACCCTTCTGCTCCAGGGCAGGGGGGACTGAATGGCCTGCGCTGGCACCGGGCAGCCCCAGAGGATGCTGCTCATATCAGAAAGGATGTCAGGGGGTTTCTCCATGGGGCAAAGATGTGCCACCACCCGTGCATGCTCCTGCCGTCCATGAGGGATGGCACTGCAGCTGAAACCCTGCCATAGCTGGGCTCTGCCACACTTGCCTGTACCTCCTGCCTCACCTGTTGTCATTCATCTGCGTGTAGCGGGGCTGTGGGTCTGGGTCCTGGTCGTTGACATCAAAGCTCGCCCCTGGATCCTGGAAGACAGATCTGGCAGTTAGAGACTGTACACCTCGGCCACTGAGCCCCACCAATCCTGGGGCCACACCTGCGCTCCATGCTCCTGAGGCAGAGCTGAGCAGGGGGGAAGGCTCCACAACTACGTCGCTTTCCTCCATGTCCCGCCATAGCAGGCACAGGCCCTCCACCATGCAGCAACGGGGCTGCTCTGAGTGGCCACAGCCACCCGAACAGGCTCGCGTGGCACAATGTCCTGCAGCATTGCCTCACACTTACGTAGTTGCCCTCCAGGTCAGGGTGGTTCTTCTCGATGCCGTCATCCAGGATGGAAACCACGATACCCTTGCCCGTGTAGCCCTGCTCCCAGGCCTGACGCACATTCAGGTCCCGCTGGTTGGTGTTGTACTGCCAAGAGAAGCCCTCGCAATAGGAGCTGCACCCAGCTGCTGGCACTGCAGCGGGGGTGTGCCTGGACCCCTCCCAGCCCTGGCTTACAGGAGGGCAAGAGGCAGCCTTCACCCTGCTCTGCTGTGACATGGGAATGAGGAAGCCCCCGGGGACCTGGGCGCAGAGGGCTGGGCACAGCCAGCCGGGAGGGCCACTCGGAAATGAGACCGAGCCGCAGGCTGTGCTTGGGCCCCACAAACACGGCTCTGCCTGAGCTCGACGATGCAGACAGGCACAGACCCCGCTTCTGGGCCCGGCAAGGGGCTGCTCCCCCCTAGTCCAGCCCTGGGCTCTCCCCAGCCCTGCCAGCGACCCAGCAGGGAGCCGCAGCTCCGCAAGCATGGTCTCTTCCCTGGGGTGCCCCCTGACACACAGCACCAGGTGGCTGCCTCAGGCCTTCCTCCTCTTCCTCCTCCTCCCTGCCAGACTGGCTGGCAGCAGTGCCTTGGCTGCCACGTCTGCATCCCCAGAACTCACACCCGCTGTTGTGGCTGCATGGCTCCCTCCTTGCCCGGCAGTGTGCAGCCCCTGCCCTGCACTCACCAGATACCACTGCTGCGGGAACTTGGGGTCTGTGGGCTCCATGAAAATGTCTCGCTTGGTCCTGCGCTTTGCCACCTGCTGCTCCAGCCACTGTACCTGGGGACAGAGAAGCATCTCATGCCCATGCCAGCAGCTCCCCAGACCCCCTGCCCCACAGCCAGCAGCCTGCCCAGAGGGGCTCTCCCTGGGGAGCTCACAGCCACCCCTGGGCTGGCAGAGTATCTGACCCCCCCAGAGCTACAGCAGCACCCAGACCATCCCTCCTGGCCAGGGTGTCCCGCGACAGGCTGCGCTCCAGCGGAGCGGGCAGGTCACAGCACAGAGCTCTGCCGAGCAGTGGGCTGCCAAAGGCCTGCCAGCCACTGTGACACGCTGCACACCCAGCTCTGCTGCCAGCCTGCCAGGCCCCTGGGCCAGCGCCAGGGGACAGAGATCACGGCAGCCCTGCCACACAGCGATCTGGCACTGCTGGCATTGCCCTTGCGCACCTTGTCCCATGTACGAGGGCTGAGAACCCTCCAGGGAGCGCAGGCCGCCCCGTGCCCTGGGCCCACAGCAGCCCACAGGCCAGTGGCGCTGGCTCCACTGACCCCCTGCCCCGGCCGGCCACGTGCTGGGCTCCCACTCGGCTCTGCCAAGGGCCTCAACGCCAGGGACGGTTCAAGGCAGCTCAGCTCCATCCTGTGCCCAGCACCGGCTCACATGTCAGTGTGAAGTGCCCAGGCCCAAAGCCAGGCCCCCCACGCATGGCGGGCAAGGCCCCCCTGCTGCAGGTACCTGCGGTTCCCTGGCCAAACGGCTGTGCCAGGGCTGGTGGGGCGAGAGGGAACGCTTCACCACGCCGCTGTGCCGAAAGTGGTAATAGTCGCCAAAGATCTGCAACAGAGAAAGGAGCAGGATGGACTTGAGAGCCCCATCTCCACAGTTCCCCATCTCCGCACCTGCAATCCCGAGCCCCAGGGCTGCCATGGGCAGACTGGGCCCCCACTCTGGAGTGGTTGGTGGGGCTTGTGTCTGGGTGCACAGGGCAGGACCTCCTGTGAGAGGCTGCAGCAGCTGGTGACAAGGCAGCTGGGGAGACCCTGGGGCCACAACACCACAGCCTCTGCCCACCTCAACCTCCTGTGGGTCCCTGCATGGCACTAAGTCTCAAATTATCCAACAAAGCTGCTGCCCTGGCAGGGTGGTCCCAGGCAGCAGCGCCAAGCTCCCCGGCCACAGCCCACTCCACTGCTGCAGGTGGCAGAGAGGGACAGGCCTTTTGGAGCCAGCCTGGGAGAGGCACCAACCTCAGGTGCCAAACCCACCGCTCCTCTTCTGGAGTCAACCAGCACCCCCTGCTACTGGTGCAGGAGGGTCCCGGGCAGCCTGCAGCCCTGCTCCCCAGGCAGCCCCAGCCAGAGCAGGGAGGGTCTGAGCCAGCCTCTGCCCCTGCGGACAGGCTGCTAGCAGAGCCCTGCTCCCCGTGTGCCCCAGGCCAGCACCCCACCGGAGCACCCACCCGGCGCTGGTCTCTACCTCGGGGCACAGCCAGCTCCAGCTGAGCAAGGCGAGGTGGGGAACGCAGGCGTCCGACCCCAGCTGGGGACAGCCACGAGCCGAGGCGCCATGCTGTGCTAAGCCCTGCTCAGCTCCCACGCACGCCGGGACAGCCCAGCCTGGGCAGGGGCACGACAAGACTCCAGCACAGCCCAGCTGGGCCAGGCGGCCAGCATCCACCCAGATGGTTACTTAAACCCCAAACCCCCTACAGTGCTGTTATTTCCTTACCTGCTCCCGCAGATCCCAGAGGCTGGCTGGGTCGTGGTGGTCCCACCCCTGCCACCCAGGGTCCCCAGCCCAGCAGCCTGCCTGGGCAGGGGAGAAGGGGCCAAGTGCCCACCCTGTCTCCCTGGAAGCCACAGAGCCTGGGCAGTGACCATGGGCAAGATCCAGCTGCCCAGGCTGTCCCGTCACCTGGGGGGCTGGGTGCAAGGGCTGCAGGAACAAACACGAGGGGGAGGACATCTCGCCCTCTGCCTCCCCAGGCTGCCGCAAAACAGTTTGATTGCAGCTAACGAACCCCCACAAGCTTATCAAAGCTCTGCAATGATGTGCTGCCACCCTGGCCAGCCACACAGCATCCAAGGCTGAGCAGGGGAGGAAAGGTGCACCCGGCAGAGCAGCACCCTCAGCCCCAGGGCAGCAAATCTGGGCTGCAGCTCCCCAAGTCATGCACCTACCCTCTGGAGCACAGGGGAGCTTCGGGGTGAAGGGAAACGCATCCCAGCACCTGGAGCCGGGCCTGCACCACCGCTGCTCAAGGAGCACCGTGTACCAGCAGGCTAAGCCCCCACCTGCCAAAAGGAATCGCTCTGCTCCGCAGTGCTCCCCCCACAGCGCAGCCCCCCGTGCACCAGCTGCTCCGTGGGCAGGAAAAGGAACAGACCTGACTCATGGCAGCCCAAGACAGCAGGAGCCCAGCACCAGGGTCAGGACTTGTGTCCATGGCTCCATCGCCAGGGCAGTCTGGTGCTCACATCATGCCAGCACACACCAGGCCCCAGGAAAGGGGCAGGCAAAGCCCCTGGCTGCCAGCTCAGAACCTCACTCCTTTCTGTGTGTGTCCCCCAGACTTTGGGCCATGGTGGGGAGCAAGCTTGCAGTGGGGGACAGTGCAGTGGGCAAATCAACCCCATGCTGCGCCAGCTGGTGTTATCCAGGGAAGCCACAGACCGTGCCGGCTCCCCAGGACGTGGTGCTTGTGATGTGGGGCTGCGCCCTGTGGTGCCAGTGGCAGCTGGGCACTGCTCCTGCCCTGGGCTGGCGAAGGAAAGGCCAGGACTTGGCCTGCAGCTCTACACCCCTTCCCTGAGGGCACAGGCAGGCAGCTGGAGCCCTGGCACAGCCGGCTGCAGAGCTGCAGTCCTGCCTGTTACAGCAGCACCGTACCTCCAGCACCACCAAAGTCACTGGGGACAGATCTGGGCCTGTTCCCCGTGGCACACTGCATCCCCCCAGCACAGCCTGGGATGCCCGGTAGCTTGGAGCATTTGGGGAGGTTCTGAGGAGAAAAGCCTCTGCACTGGGCTGGCAGAGGGGAAAGCTAGCCACCCTCCCCCAACACCCCGTCACCCCCTCCGGGGGTAAGGACAGAGCCCTGATTGTTCCTGCACGTACATCATGGCTCTGTCTGGTCATCCGACTGGATTAGGTCTGCACAGACACTGTGGTGGCATCCAGCAGCCAGCCAGCCCACACGCTTCCACCCTAATCCCCACAGTCCCTGTCCTCAGCAAGGGCAGAGCTGCCCCTCCAGCCCCGTGCGTCTCCAGGGCAGGCGGCGCTGATCCCACGGAGAGCAGTGCCAGCCCATTGCTCCTGCCCCAGCCACTTCAGCCAGCCCCACGGCCAGCAGGCTGCCCGTGCTCCCACCTGCGTCCCTGGGAGCAGGGTGACATGCCGGGTGGCAGTGGGGGCTAGCGGGGACCAGCAGCCCAGCGGTATGGGAGGTGAGAGCGCTCACCCCTCCCTGGGCTGGCACTGCCGTCCTGCCAGCGCAGCCCAAGGCTGGCACCAGCAGCTGGGCCCTTCCCCGGCTGTGCCCCCTCCTCTGCACCAGCCCCAACAGCATGAACCACTGTGCTCCCGCCTCACTGCTGCATCTATCCCTCCCCTCTGACCCCCGCCCGCCCCACGCTGTCCTTTGGGTCCCCTTCAAGGCTGCTGGCATCAGACGCGGGTCCTGGCATCTCTCTGCTGGAGGCACCGCTGGCCCAGGGGACTGCCCGCCTGCCCCGCTCCGCAGGCAGTGGTGGAGCGGGGAGTACGCCAGGACAGCACGCCTCTGAGGACAGTGTCCAGAGCCCATGCTGAGGCCAGGCTCCTCTCAGATAAGGACCCTGGGGGCCTCACACTGGGGTACTGCCAGAAGCACCCAGCTCCCCCCCTTCCAGCTTGGCTGCCGCATCCTGTCCCAGCGGCACGCACCCCCAGGAACAGCAGCTCAGAAACCTCCCAGGAGGGAAAGCCCAGCTCCTTCCAGCCCTGCTTTTCCCACTGGGCCACCATGGCCCCTCTGTGGGAGTGGGCTACCCGGGCCAGCCAAGCTTCATCCCACAGCACAGACACTGGGACAGGCTCCAGAACGGGAGAAAACATGCCCAGACCAGCAGCTCCTGCTGCAGCCCAAGCTGCCACAGCCCACGGGGCACTGCCTGCAGGTGCTGCCTCACCGCTGCTCTGCCGTGGGCTGGGAGAGCCCGGGGCAGAGATGCCAGCCTCTGGCAGCAGAACAAATAGCATGGGTAGAAGGTGAGCACTGCTGGGCAGAGCTGGTGCAGAGCCTCCACAGCTCCAGGGACGGACCCCAAACAGGCCTGGGCCACGGGGCTCTGCACCACAGCACAACGGGAAACGCTGTCAGGAGCAGGATGATGGCACCTCAGCCCTGTCCCTGCTCCCAGGCGTCTTGGCACAGACCTGGCCCAGTGGGACGCATCCTGGGCCACTCTCCCAGTCCCCTCTGCATGGCAGCAGCCCTGGCCCGACACATCCTCTGCCCCGACATTGGCTCTAAGACATTTCCACCCAAACAGCACCTATATGAGGCCACCCCATTGCCCCCACACTTGGCCCCAGCCCCCACAGAGTTCCCTCTTCCAGCACAAGCCCTGGAAGACTCAGGGCTCCCTGTCCCCAGAGCCCTGCACACCCCCAGCCCCATGCAGGGCTCATTTTGGGTGGCAGGACAAGGCACCCGCTGGTTCCAGCAGCAGCCACCTTCCCCGCCCGCCATGGCTCGCGGCAGCTGCTCTCAGCGAGGTCCTGACACCGCAGCCATGAGTTGTGCAATTTCCTCTGGGATTTTGCTCCTTGCTTCCTTCCCGGAGAGCCAGCTCAGCCCGGCAGCAGCATCCTGCTGTCGGGGCAACAGACCCCCAGGCATGCCGACAGCCCAGCCAGGGCTGGCAGAGCCACATTGGCTCTGCTCTGCCAGTACCAGCCTCACCTTGCTGGAGCAGCGCTGGTCCTGCTCCCCATGCCTGTGGGGAGGCATTCCTCTGGGCCAGCCTGGCTGCAACCACTCCCATGGGATCCCCTTGGCCCCCTCTGTGATCACAACAGCTGTGCTGGTGCCAGCTCCATCAGCAAAGTCCCCACCTGCCACCAGCGCAGAGGCCAGAGCCCTGCCCGTGGCACAGGGTGAAGAAAAGCCCCACAGATCAGCCCGTGCCGAGAGCACGGGGCAGTGGCATCACACTACAATGGTGGCATCAAGAAGTGCTGGCCTGCAAGACTTGGTGTGCCAACAGAGACATGTCTTGCCTGCAGCACCACGCTGGCAAGCAGGAGCCTGGCCACCCCCCGGTGGCTCTCAGCTTTCACACCACCGCTACGAGAGTCAGACCTGGGAGCACTCTGGCTACCAGCGAGGGCACAGCCCACAGCCAGCCAGGGAAAGCAGAGCCAGCTGCCTGGGGCCTGGAGCACAGGGCAGCTGGGCTCTGCCAAGGCTGCCGGGAGGACAGCACTGGGGAGCTCCTCCCGCTGGGGACAAGGCTGGGAACAGCCAGGATTGCAGGGAACACAAGGGGTCCCGGTTCCTTCATTGTCACCCCATTCTCCCCACCCCACCGTCAGGAGGGAGGCAATGGTCCCAACACAGCCACGTGTGCTGTCCCATCCCTGGATGAGGGCAGACAAAGCAAAGAGCAGTGGGAACCTGCTGACACCTTCTGTTTAGGGCCCAGGACACGTGGCTGCTGTCAGACCACCTGCTCTGGGGACACCCAGGAGGTGCTGTTGCCTCCCCAGCTGAGCCGAGGCTGTGCCGCAGTGGGGCAGCTTGCAGCAGGGAGCACCACCATGAACACGGAGCCCTCCCCTCCTCTACCAATGCACAGCACTCCCAATTTTTTCACACTAGGATGGGCTTTTCCTTCTTCCCCCTCCAGCAGGCAGTGCGCCCTGTCCTATCATGCCATGCCACCAGACCATCCCATTGGTGAGGAGAGGCCCTGTCTCCATCCAGCTAATTACCACCCTTCAGTCAACACAGCACATGCTGTAAGGCTTCAGTGAACGGGCACGAACACAGTCGCCCTGCTGCCAGAGAGAGCAGCCCCCGAGCTGGCTCCAGGGCTGAGCCCAGCGCCCATCCAGACTGTGGCAGAGGATGCTGCTTCCATGAAGACAGGGAAGCAGAGGACTTACCGGGCCCAGGTTGAGGAATCCATGCTTCCTGGCCACTCTGTCAGCCTCCTGGGGCCCTGCGGGGATGAGCACAGCCCAGGTGTTGGTGTAAATATGCTGGGCCAGCACCTCCTGGGCCAGGAGAGCGAGGGCAACCACCAGAGTCCAGAGCAGGAGCAGCGAGCAGGGCCTCAGATCCATCAGAATATCGGGGTTCCTCTAGCTGGGGAGCAGGAGGGTCCCAGGAGCGGCGGGTCCAGCAGCCTCCCCGCGTCAGCACCCCGAGGAGCGCCGGCCTCTCTGCCCCGCTGGTCCCTGCTCAGCCCACGCAAGCATGGGGCCGAGCCCGCAGCAGCTGGGCCAGAGGCAGCAGGAACAGACCGTCCAGGACAGCAGCACGATCTGCAGAGAGACGGAAGAGCGGTCAGGCCCCGCGGTGCCTCTCTTCAAACCCAGGGAGCACAGGCTCTGCCAGACCAAGCTGCGGCTCTGCCACCGGGGCCTCGGCACACAGCGCGCGCTGCCCACCGTGGCTCATGGACAGCCAGATGTGACCTGGGGCCCCCAGGAACCACAGCAGCAGCTGGCCCTGCAGGGTGCCCTGGCATGCCTGCCCCTGCCGTGCTCCTGCTTCCAGCACAGAGCCACTGTTTACGTTGCCTGTTGCCCAATGTGTACTTACACTGGGCTTACAAACACATGAAACAAACTGGGAGGGAAGAAGAGCACCAAAGGAGGGAAGAGGCAAGGCGAGGGCAGCCGTGCCTCCTGCCGCCATGCTCTGCAGCGGACAAGAGCCCCTTCTCCAACCGGCACGGGCCTGTCTGGGTATGGAGCTGGGAACAATTGGGATGGGAATCCTGTCTCTCCAGTCCCAAGCGGAAACCTGGTGAGATGCCCCCAGATGCTGTGCGAGGAACCCCAGCTAAACAAGAGACTGGGAGGAAGAAAGGCAGGGAGAGCCCTTGCTCTCTGGGTAGCCCCTGGCCCCAGCACCTCCACAGTGAGCGAGCGACCAGGCAGTGCCCGGTAGTAGTGTCAAGCACCGAGCTGCCTGTCACCCTCAACAACTCAGCTCTGCCCTTCCTCCAGAGCACAACATGGTGACACCGGTGTGACTCATCTTCACAACTGAAAGGAAACCAGCACAGGGACTAGGAAAAGAGGCACACCGTCACCTCCAGTGCGCACCCAGGGACCCGCACCCAGGGATGCCTGTGGACAGCTCACACCGTGTCGGAGGGAAAACACAAGAAGGGGGGGAAGGCAGGTGGGGAGCAGGGCTGGGACTGACGCACCCAGGTCAGAGGCGCCCGCGACACGATGGCGCCGGTGCGAGCTCCATGCGCGGAGCTCTGCGGAGACCCTGAAATATCTGGTCGTGTTTCAGAGACAGCAGGAAAGGTGAGAGCCAGCACTGCCCAGAGGAGCCCCATCCCCCTCCGGCGAGCAGCGGCCACGGCGAGCAGGGAGCCTGCGGTGCTGCCAGGGGAGGAGAGCAGCTCCTGGCAGCCACCGGAGCCCTCACCGCAGGCTGCAGCACAGACAGTGCCGCGATTCAGGCATGCTGTGGCTATCCCTCATTGACCAGACCTCGGCCAGCTGTGGGCCTGGCCACCCTGCTGGGACACCGGGAGCCCCGACGTCCCAAATTCTGCACCCGCCGGAGACTGGATGGGAGCCCAGTCCTGCCAGGGCTCAGTTTCCTGCGGGAAAGGGTCCTGAGCCCCCAGGGAAGGGGGAAAAGCTGCTGCAAGAGTGGAGGGAGCAACAGCAGGGCACAAGGGGACACTGCCACAGCTGGCCTGTGTGCCAGCACCTCGCCCCTCCACAGGTCCCTGGGCTGGCAGCTGCCTCTGCCTCGCCGTGCCCAAGCCGGCAGCCGCCCCGCTGCCCGGCAATGCCCGCTCCACGAGGGGCCAGCGCTATGGCCGGCCCCGGCCGGGGGGTGCCGGGCCTGGCTCTCCCCGGGCCAGCTGGCTCCCTGCTCGGCCCGGCCGCACACCCGGTGCTGCCTGCTGACCCCCGGGAGGAGGAGGGGGAAGAAGGCGAGGCACGGGGCAGCCCGGGCGGCTGCAGACCAGCCCGCACGGTGGGCTGCAGCGGGGACCGGCGAGCCCTCGGCCCCACACCGCCCGTGGCACCCAGCAGGCGCGGGCAGCAGCCGGCCAGGCCCCTGCCCGGTGCCCACAGGCACCGGGGCTCCAGTGGCAGGGCCGGGGGGCAGCCCCGAGGGTGCTGCGGCACCAGGCCCCGGCTCCCTTCTCGGCCCCGGCTCCCCGCGGCGGCCGCGGCCCCGCCGGCCCCGGAGCGCGGACCCCGCCCGCTCCCCCCGCCGGGGCGGCCCCGGTGTCGCCGGACAGCCTCCCCCGCTACCGGGGCGGCCCGGCCCGCGGCGCCACCGGCCGCCCCCGCCTGGGGTCCCCGCCCGGCCGGGGCCGCCCCAGCTGTCAAACCGCCGGCGCCGGCGGGGCGAACCCGTCCCCGGCCGCGTCCCCGCCGCCGCGCCCGCGCCCTTACCGCGCGGCCTGCCCGCTCCCGTCCCGCCGGCGGCCGGGCCCGTCTGGCGGCGACGCCGCGTCACGCCGCGGGGCGCCCGGAGCGCCCGCCCCGGAGCCGGGCCCGGCCCAGGCAGGGGCGGCCGGGGCGGCCGGCGGGGCCGCTTGTTTACGCCGAGCAGCTGTCAGCGCCGCCCGCCGCCCCGCCCCGCGCCGACCGGCCCCGCACCGACCGACCGGCCCCGCTCGGCCCTGCCCGGCTCCGCTCGGCCCGGCGCAGCCCGGCACGGCGCGGCACGGCCGCCGCTCCGCCGGGCGCCGCCGGATGCCGTCACCGCCGCCCGCCCCGCCCGCCCCGCCGCCGCCGCCGCCGCCGCCGCCAGCTCCGCGCCCGCCGCAGCGCCCGGCCGCCGGCACAGCACCCTCCGGCGCACCGCTCGCCCCCGTCTGGGGACACCCCCCCAGCGGCACCGGGCACGGCCCGGGGCTCAGCGCCGCCTCTCCCCGTCGCAGCATGGGGCTGCCGGTGCCCACCCGTGCCAGTGCGAGCGGGAGCCCCGGATCTGCCCAGAGAGATCCCAGACACCCACGGTCCCGGGCAGCGACCAGGGGTGCGAGGGCACCCACAGAGACGGGCACTCAGAAGACGCCCTGTCTCGCGTTCCCGCGCGCCCGGCGTGGCACACACCGGGTCACTGCGACACGGGGTGGCCAGGCACAAACCTGCCCACACCGGCCCGTTCCAGCCCCGGCAGCCACCAGAGCAGGGGGTCCCTCAAGCAGGCCAACGGGAACAGCACTGGCCTTCCCGCAAAGTCCCATGTTGTGGGGGCTCGGTCCCAGGGGCCGGCAGCCTGATGGAAAACTGTCTGGAGAGCAGCAACACAAGGAAAATCCATCAGCCCAGTTTCAGGTTGCAGGAGAGAGGTTTTCACCAAGGAGAAAAGGTGAGAAGTGAATTGCGGCTCATCTCGGCTTCGGTCATTTGTGAAGAACAACATGCTCTTGGCCGTCGCGTGTGTGGGACCACATCAAGAGCAACGCAAGAGCCGGGTCAAGCGCAAAAAGCAAAAGCAGCAGAACCCAAACTGACCTGAATTCTCCACACCCCAGCAGGGCTCTGGGCAGCCCCGGGCAGGAGCGGGTCCTCCGGCTCCTTACAGAGGAAAGGAAGTCACTCGGATATCATGATCAAGATCATGAAGCATTAGCAATCGCACAGGAAACAGTCACCTTGGTAACTGAGATGCTGAGAACAGCCCAGAAAATCTGGCACAGGGCAGGTTTCTCTTCTAAAGTGGGTTAGTTCTGCAGGGCGGACACCTGGCTGCTGCACCGCCCCAGGGGCAGCCACTGACCCCAGCGGCGGCCCGAGAGCTGCTGCTGAAGACCACTAGCCACAGGGGCTGCAGTACCCCACGACCACCCTCTGGGGAGCATGGTCCCACCAGGCAGCCTGGGGTGGGGGACCCCGGTACCCCACAGACACATGGCACTCACCCCCAGACCACCGCAGCCTGGTCGGGAGTCGTCCCCAGGCCAGCATCGGGATGCACAGTCCAGCCGGGAGCACCCCGCAGTTATATGGCGGGGACCCACGCTGGGGGCAGGTCCTGAGCCAGACGCTGGCCCTGTGGTGGGAGAGAGGGTGGTGGGCAGGCTGCCTCCCCCCACCCACACACCTTATCTTTGGGTGCCTCATTTAGGCGCTGGCGGCTGTGTCCCCACAGGTGACAAGCTGTTGCACCTGGCCCCAGTGACATGTCACCCTCGGGAGAAAAGCTGACAAAGGGCCCTTGTTACCACGGGGCTTATCTCGGTGCCGCAGGGGAGGCGGGCAGGAAGAACATCTCTCTTACATAAATTACTGGCTTTGGACCCACACGCTGACCCCGCACACCTGCCAAAGACAACGCCTGTAACCCGGGAGCACCCGGCTCGTGGCACAAAGCCAGGGACATGATCAGGATCTGCCTGCCCAGCAGTGCCCCGAGGCCAAGGGCCGACAGAGCAAGGAGCAGGGCTGCCTGCTGCGCCCCCCACACCTTACAGGGCTGCCTGGCATCCCTTTCGTCAGCCTCTGCCTGTGGGGCAGCAAGGAGGTTAAGCAGCTACAGCAGCCACGTCTCCCACAACCACGAACCATCCTCTTGGACATTCAGCTGTCCTGGAGGCATCAGCATGCTCCCGGGTAGTGGCCAAGAGCAAGCTGCCCCATGCAGCAACTCCCGGCACACCGGCAGCACACTGCTGCAAGCCAGCCAGCAGCTCCCCACAAGGCATTCCTAGCCAGGTGATGTCCTGTAACATACCCTGGAGCCCATGCTGTAGGCACCCTGCTCACCAGGGCCAGGGGGGAGACACCCCCCCGTGCTCCTCTGCACCAAGCACACGATGCAGCATGGCCTGACAGCACACGCAATCAATAGAAACCTACTTTCATGGAAAAATCAGGTCAATTTTTGGCTTTCGGGTTGCAGAGATTGCACAAGCTCCTACAGTGATGCAACTGCCCATCTGCCCAAGCTTTCTGGGAGGCAGAGTGGCAATGGGGCTGCACCCCTGCCTGCAGGCACCCCCAGGCTGGGGGGGGCTCGGGGTTGCAGCAGGACTGCAGCAGTGCCACTGCCCTGCGACAGACCGGTGAGTGGGGAACCAGCAGCGGAAGGGCAGAGGGCCCTCAAACAGTGGAGAAAATCAAATAAGGGGCAGCAATGGCAGGCAGGGGACAGCCAGAGGGACTAAACCAGTAACTTAATGTTTACCTGGAGCGCAGCAACCTGCCCTGGTGCTGGCGCAGGCAGGGGTGAGCCTGCAGCCCCTTTGCTGTGCTGCGAACGTTTCCCCAGCCCCCTTCCCTTCACCCACCTGTACCCTCTCCTGACGCTCCGGTTGCTGTCCCCTTTCCCTGGAATCTCTCCAGCCCCTCTCCTCACCACTGGACGGTACCGGCAGGCTCCCGGGAAGGCCCCGGTGCCAGGACTGCCGCGGCCCAGCCAGGAGCTGCGCTCCGCAGGGTCCCGCCGGCCCCGGAGGCTCTGTTCATGGCCACACTCCCAGACACAACATCTCGCTGCGGTCACACACAGGGGACTCAAGACTCAGCCCAAACAGCCTGACCTTGCCCTGCGGTACAGCTGCAGACACAAACAGCAGCAGCTCGGGGTGGTTCTGTAACTTTATCTGCCTCTGACTTTGTCAGCAGCAGCTGTAACGCTGCCAAGGTATTGACCCAGGGCCTGCCACAGCACTGCCCCTGCTCTGGGCTGCGGCGTCACACCCTGCCGCCGCCTGGCCCCCTGTGACTGCAGCTCTGCAGGTACAGGGACACCTTAGCCCGGCCCCAGCACCGTACGGGGCCTGCAGCAGCTGGGGGGCTCCACACAAGTGACACAAGCACGCGTGTGCAGGGAACACCAGGGTAGAGAGCCCACCGGTGGCCCTTCAGGAAAAGCCCCAATTGCCCGTGGCCTTCGATGGGGCAGGGAGGGGGGTCCTGACAGATACGAGCACACCAGTCTAGCCCGAAGCCTGTCCGGCACAGGTTTTCACCAGCAAGCTGGCAGAGCAGCGGGGAGCAGGCTGGCCTGTGCTGGGCACTGGTCGTACTCTGGACTTCTCCCACCAGTCAGCCTCACACCGCCCTGGGAACGGGGGACTCAGCCCCGCAAACTGCCTGGGGAGACCTCCTGCACCCCCACCTACGGGGCTGGGTCCCCCCATGGCTCCCGCAGCACCAGCTCGAGGGGCAATGCTGGCATTTGGCTTCTCCAGCCTGTCTGTGCCTCTCGGGGGGACACAGGGCTGAGAAGACACGTCGCAGGCCAAGGGCTGCCTTTCACCACGGCCTCCAATGCCTGCGGTCACAGAACTGAGCCAGGCTGCGAAAGCATTTCCCTGTTTGCCGAGGTCTTTATTTTTGCTTCACCTGAACAGGACATTAGGTGCTTTGTGTGCAATTCCCAAGCTTTCCTTTAACTGATGTGTCTAATTGTTTCACCGAGTCCCCTGTCAAAGCTTGCTTCTTGCCATGGTGGCACAGGACTCACTAGGTGGGAACACACTGTGATAACCCTCAAGATTAGTATCTCATCAGATGATCGAACACACAGTGGGAGCTCTAATTGCCACCTGGGCATAAAGGCCAGAAACACAAATGAGCTCTTGCTCATTCCTGAATAAGGCTGGGACCTGCAGTTGCTGTAGGATTATAAAGCTACTAATGCCTCAGTTGTCAAGGCAAACCACAAGCTACAGGGCACCAAAGGAGCCCCACAGCACCAGGGTCCTGCCACACACCCCGTCCCTCCTCCCTGCACAGCTCTAACAGGGCTGTCCTGGCTCCTCCAGCTGCTGCAACGACACACTGAAGCAGGGAGGGGCCCGGAGGGAGCCCACAGCTCTGCCTGGGGCAGAACCGGGGTTGTGGGGGACAGTTGTGGAGGGCGCTGCAGGGAGAGCTGTCACACAGTGCCACAGCAAGGGCTGAGCCCAGGACAGCTGGGCACAGCCAGCCAGTGCTGTGAGGGGCTTGGTCCACACGACCCGCCATGTCTGGGACAGCCACCCCACCACCTGCAGCCCGGCAGGATTGTCCCGGTGCTGGGGCGAGAGGAGAGTCCCCTAGGAAGGAGCCTGCCTTCGTGCAAGCCTCGGGCTCTGCAGCCACCGCTGGGACCCAACGAGGGGCAGTACTGGGTCTGCCCTTCCCGAATGAGATCCTCCTGGGGGGACATCTCCCAGCCCAGAACCAAGGATGTTGAAAGGAAAAGAATTCCCTCCCTGCACTTCCTTTGGGATCACACTGCAGCACTGTCTCAACTGGAAAAGCAAGCTTGCTTTGGGGTTTCGTGGCTGCCATGTGCGGCGCTGGCCTTGACCCATGTGGCCTCTGTGACACGGCCACGAGGGCAGCTGTGCCAGCGAGGGCAGGCAGCTCCGGCACAGGCAGGGCAGGCACCTGGCAGGGCAGGGTTAAAGCATGGCTCTGGCCCCTCTGCTTCCCAAATCCCCCTGCCGCAGGGTGCCAGCAAACAGACTTCCTGGAAGATAAAACCTCTTCCTTTCTTTTGAGAAGGCACACAGGATGGCAGACGTGGCTGCGGTGGGTTGTGACCCAATTTTGCCCAACTTCAAAAGAAGTTTTATCTTCTGCGGCTGGATGCCAGAGCAGGGGCAACTCACGCGGGCCAATCGCTCCAGGCTCTGCCCTCAACTTTCCCCAGCGAAACCTCACACCCCTCCGAGGCTGACGTGTACTGATGCAGGCAGCACCCACCCACTTACAGAAAACCCCTCGTGCCTGCCACAAAGCAGGCACAGCCCTCACCCTTCCTGACATACACGCCACCACCATCACCTCAGCAGTGCCAAGGGGAAGCTCAGGGGTTCCCCCAGCCCCATGTCACAGCATGGTGGGAGGGCCCTGCTGCACCAGAAGCAGCCCTGTCTCCCGGCACTGGCTGTCCCGAGGGCTGCGGTGGGACATGCGGCTGCGCAGGGGCCCCAGTGCCTGCAAGAGGGAGACCTGGTGGCAGCACAGCGGCTCGGCAGGGCTGGCTGGCAGCAGGCACAGCAGGAGGGCCAAGGCTCAGTGGCTGGAGAGGCAGTGACCGCCCAGCTCCAGCTTTGCCCAGAGAGCAGCTGCGCTGGCGGTGGGCACACTGCAGGCCCACTGGGGGCTCTAGTGGCTTTCCCAGGCTGTGCCAGGGGAATTCAGCAATCCCACCAGGCGCAGGATGTGTCCCGTGGCCCAGCCAGGCCCCAGGGAAATCGCCGGTGATGCCGAGCTCTGTGCTCCCCCAGCCGTACCAGCAGGGGCCGGCTCAGCCTCTGAGGATTGTCACTGCCACCCCAGCCGCGTGCAAAGCACAGCCATACTCGAGAGAGGCAATGGGCGGCAGCTGGGGCACTAAAGCGGCGGCCCCAGCCACCGCGGCACCGGTGAGGCTCCGCCGCAGGCCCCCCGCGGGGCATGCCCCCCGCGGCAGGCCGGGGCGGGCGCCAGGCCCCTCCAGCCGGTCAGCGGGGACCTGCCCCGGTGCTGCCCCGCCGCGCCACGGCCCTGCCCGCCACCCCGCCCGAACGCCACGGTGAAGAGCGGAAAAGCGGCACCCGGGAAAGAACCTCCGCGGGTCGGGAGCCCGGAGCCGCCGGCCGCCCCTAACACCGGCACCCACCCGCCCCCGGCCACAGCGCGGGGCCCGGCACACGCCGCCCACCGCGTCCCCAGCCGGGAGGCGCCGGAGCGGGAGTTTCCCGGCCGGGGCTGCCGCCGGCTCGGCGCGGGACGAGAACGGCCGAGGGGGCGACGCGGCCCGGCAGGGCCTGCACAGCCTGCACCGGGCCCCGCCCCGAGCACCGGGGCCCGCACCACCCACAGCGCCGCGCGGCGCCCCGGAAGTGACCCCAGCGCACAGCATCACCTCCGGTCACCCGCCGCAGGCTGCGTTCTGCTTCCGGCGGAAGTGGGGGCGCGATTCCAGTTCCGGGTGAGCGGCTACGAGAAGCTGTTGTCAGCGGGCGCTGCTCGGCTCCCGTCTGTCCCGTTCCCGGCGCCACCATGGCGGTCCCCAGCGCCCTCATGAAGCAGCCGCCGATCCAGTCCACGGCGGGCGCCGTGCCCGTCCGCAACGAGAAGGGTGAGTGGGGGGGCTGCGGCCCGGGCCCAGCCGTGGCGGCGGGAGGAGGCGGGCGCGGGGCCCCTCCTGACGGCCCGGGTGCCCGCAGGCGAGCTCTCCATGGAGAAGGTGAAGGTGAAGCGGTATGTGTCGGGGAAGCGGCCTGATTATGCGCCCATGGAGTCCTCGGAGGAGGAGGACGAGGAGTTCCAGTTCATCAAGAAGGCGAAAGAGCAGGAGGTGGAGCCCGAGGAGCAGGAGGAGGAACTCGCCAACGACCCCCGGCTCCGGCGCCTCCAGAACCGCATTGCCGAAGATGTGGAAGAGCGGTGAGTGCTGGGGTCAGTGAGAGCTGTGCCTCTGCCATGCCTCCCAGCAGGTTTGCCTTAGCAGGCAGACTGGGAGCCTGCTCTGCTGTGCTGCAGTGGGGAATTGCAGAACCGGGCAGAAGCTGGGAGCGATCTCCAGGCAGCGTGGGAGAGTCTCTGACTTCTCATGTCTGTGCCGTGTTGTGCCTGGGCCTCTGGCCCTGCCATGAGCAGTCCTTTCAGCCAGGAGTCACCACTTCCCAGGGCACAGCCCCACATCCAGGTGCAGCTGGGTGGGTGCAGGTGAAAACAGGCTCTGAAATAAAAATTAATGTAATGGACTGAGGCCTGGGGTAGTGGAAAGGGATGGGGTCATGGGAAGCATGCTCTGGGCAGGGAGTAACTGAACCTTGTTTGCCTTCTGCCATGGAGGTGCTGCTGTTTCCCTGTTACTGGAACTGAAGACTTCCCGCTGAGAACTCTGTTCCTACTTGGTGCATGGGCAGGGAGGAGCTGCCAGTGCATGGCTGCTCCAGCCTCCTGGGAAAAAGAACATGTCAGGTTTCGCGCACACTTGGCAGTTCCAGTGTTCACCACGGCCTTGTTAGGAATGATTCATGGATAACCAACTTCTTGTAGCCTTTTTACATTTGATGCACCGTCGTTTAATCGGGGTCTGTTGCAGGCTGGCAAGACACCGTAAAATTGTGGAGCCTGAAGTGGTTGGAGAAAGCGATTCAGAGGTGGAGGGGGAAGCTTGGCGCCTAGAGCGGGAGGACACCAGCGAAGAGGAAGAGGAGGAGATCGATGATGAGGTATGCTTGCAGAGCCAAGTAACAGGCATGAGGAAGCCCCTGAGTGGTACGGGCTGGAACTGCCTTTTGCATGGATGTGTGGCCTGTCTGGTGCAGCTGGACAGGTGTCAGAGCAGGCAGCAACATAACTGGTGGGTTATTGTCCTCTTGCATGGAATGGGACGCTGGGAGACGCCACCCTGCATCCGGAAGGATGGGTGCATCATCTCATAGCCAACACCCGACATCACATGTTTTTGGCAGAAGACTGAGAGGGAGGTATAGTGGGGCTGGTTGTCTGACTCCCATGTGTTTGCCTCCATTAGGAGATTGAACGTCGGCGTGGGATGATGCGTCAGCGAGCACAGGAGAGGAAAACCGAGGAGATGGAAGTGATGGAGTTGGAAGACGAGGGTCGATCTGGAGAAGAGTCAGAGTCGGAGTCCGAGTATGAGGAGTACACAGACAGCGAGGATGAAATGGAGCCACGTCTCAAACCTGTCTTCATCCGCAAGTAGGTGACACGGCCACGCTGGTCTGCCCTGGGCGAGGACACAGGACTTAGGAGCTGGAGGCTGAGCACATGCCACTGCCATGGTCTCATCTGCCTTGCTGTGGGGCAGCAGTTCACCTCCCCAGGGTGGGGGAGCGATGGTCACAGCCTGCCAGGGCACAGCCGGAGAGTGAGGGGCAATCCCTCCACTGACAGCCCCTCATCAGCTGCCTTGGGTTGCTGTGGCATCAGGCTGTGGGTCACAGTCTCGGTGGGGTCTGCCCAGAGCCCTTGGGCAAGTGCTACACGGTGGCAAAGGGAAGCTGTCAGTGGGCTGTGTTCCACAGCTGGTGGCTTGGTTGCTCATGTGCACACGTGCAGCCATAGGGGAATAGTGTGGTAGCCCTGGTGAGGGTGATGCCGGAAAGGGGAGAGCCCCAGGCCTCAGCCCGTCCTTAGAGGGAGCGAAGGCTGAAAGCAGCAGCAGTGCAGGAGTGGGAGAAGTCAGCAAGGAGCTGAGCAGCTGTGCTGGCTCACAGGAAGGCTGAAGGCTGTTGTGGTCTCTGCCTGCAGGAAGGACCGGATCACAGTTCAGGAGCGAGAAGCAGAAGCCCTGAAGCAGAAGGAGCTGGAGCAGGAGGCAAAGAGGATGGCAGAGGAGAGGCGCAAGTACACGCTCAAGGTGCCAAGGGGAGGGCTGGGGGTCATGCGACGGGGGGGGGGGGGGTCACCACAGCAAGCTTAGCGTGGTCCTTGCTGCAGATTGTAGAAGAGGAAGCGAAGAAGGAGCTGGAGGAGAACAAACGCTCGCTGGCAGCATTGGATGCACTTGATACAGATGATGAGAATGACGAGGAGGAGTATGAAGCCTGGAAAGTACGTGAGCTGAAGCGTATTAAACGGGACCGTGAAGAACGAGAAGCGTAAGTATCGTCTGTGTAGACAGGAGGCTAAGAGCCCGCAGCAGTCTTTGCTAGACATAGTGCCCAGAGCCCTCCCTTACTGCCTGCCCTCAGGGTGCCTTTGCTTCCATAGTCAGGAAAGGTGTAATCCCTCAGACAGTGACAATGGCCGTCCTGGGAGGTGCTGTGGGGACGTGGGGTCTCAGGGGTTTCTCTCTTGCCCAGCATGGAGAAGGAGAAGGCAGAGATCGAGCGCATGCGGAACCTGACGGAGGAGGAACGCCGGGCTGAGCTTCGGGCGAATGGCAAGGTCATCACCAACAAGGCAGTGAAGGGCAAGTACAAGTTCCTGCAGAAGTACTACCACCGCGGTGCATTCTTCATGGTGAGTGGTGCTGCCGGGGCCTGGGCATGGCTTTGCTGGCAGCAGGGGCTGGGCCTGTGCGCCGGGCGAGAGCGCAGGGCCGGCTTCTCCCTATGGGCAGCCCCCACCGCAGTGCCTTGGGGCTGGGGGTGCCCTGGGGTGAGAGCCAGCCCTTGGAGGTGGCGTGGGGCCAGAATGATGGAGGTGATCTGAACTTGGCTAGCTCTTGTGGCAGAGGGCAAGCAGTGACACTAACAGGGGTGGGAGAGTGTGAGCAGTGACACCATGGTGGCCTGCCAGCTGCTGCCTTACAGCTGCCATCTGGGGCCTGATGAGGACTGGTACAGCCTGTGCTGCCTCACCCGAGCACACTGCAGTGAGCGTTCCTGGCTGAGACTGAGTCAAAGCAGCAGAGCTGTCCCCATGCTGCTGTTTGGGCTGACAGACCCTGTCAGAACTAAGCCAGCTCTGCATGAGCCATGGCCCAGGCTCTGGAGAAGTGGCCTGAGAGGCTGTGAGGGGTGGCCACCAGAGGCAGGCCTGGGGGACAATGCTCATGTCCCCTGCCTTCGGCATTAGGTTAATAGGATTTAAGTACTGCAGCAGCCCCTGGCAGAGCAACAGTATCAGCTTCTGGTGGCTCTGCCCTACTTCTGCCAGTGCTTGCTGGAAACTTGCAGGCTGTGTCCTTCTCCTGCAGGATGAGGATGAGGAGGTGTACAAGAGGGACTTCAGTGCCCCGACCCTCGAGGACCACTTCAACAAGACCATCCTGCCCAAAGTCATGCAGGTAGGTGTGCTGGCTGGAGGGCACTTGGCCTGCCTGCCACACCGAGGGGTCGCAGTTCCTTGGGAGGGGGGAGGGGCGGGTCCCTGTGTCCTTCCGGGACAGCTGCTGACAAGCTCTTCTGCTCCCCAGGTCAAGAACTTCGGGCGCTCGGGGCGGACGAAGTACACGCACTTGGTGGACCAGGACACCACCTCCTTCGACTCTGCCTGGGGCCAGGAGAGTGCACAGAACACAAAGTTCTTTAAGCAGAAAGCAGCGGGCGTACGGGATGTCTTTGAGAGACCTTCAGCCAAGAAGCGAAAAACCACTTAAGGGAGTGGGCAGGAGGGCGCAGCACGGCTGACAGCCAGGCAGGGCACTGCTGTGCCAGTGCCAGGAGCCTGGCCAGGGACCCAAGGGACACAGCACTGTGCCAGGACTCGTGTGCTGCCAAGCCCTCTGCCCAAGTGCCCCGCTCCCTGTGCTGCGGAGACCCAGTGGGCTCCCTGCTCCGGGTGCTGTGGGGGATGACAGCCTGTCCACGCTGGCCTGGCCTGTGGTCGCACCGCTGTCCCACCAGCAGCCACCCCGAACACCTCGGCAGCACCCAGCAGGGCTGTGTGGGAGTGGTGTGACAACACCCCTGGCCCCAGTGCACCCACTTTTGGAGGAATTAGCAGACTTTTGTACCTGTCTGGTCCACAGCATCTTCCTATTGCTTGTACGTTCCCTGTTGTCAGTTTGGGCCCTTTTTTGGTGTGGAACAGCAGCGACGCCGGATCCTCACCCTCTTTCTGCAGGGCTTGGCTTTTCTACGTGTTGGGGAGGGCAGTTTGATTAAAGTGGTTGTTTTCTTACACGTTTTGGCCATGTTTGTGGAGCGCAGCCGGCCTGTTCTGCACCTTCCTGTGAACCATGGGAGGCTGGCGCAGCCCAGGAGACACAAGAAGGGGCTGGGCACAGTGCAGGAGGGTGGCCCTCACTGCGCCTGGCTCACCACTGCTCCCCCACCCTCGTGCCTGGGTCTGTTGAGCACCTTGGCATGTCCCGCGCCAGTCGCAGGGGTGTCTGGGTGCTGCCGGCACAATCCTTTGAGCCCTTTGCAGCCCGTGGGGCAGGGGTGGGCACCCAGTGCAGACCACAGCAACAGCCCCCTCCCAGCAGTGCCTTTATTGGGTAAGGTAACACAGCCCATTTCCAGCCAGTCTCATGTGTGGCAAGGGAGTGCTCGGCTGGCGCGGCGCTCAGTTGGTGAGGGTGATGAGTGCCTCCACCACGTTGCCCATGTGCTCCCGCAGGCTGCGCTCCGCGGCTGCTCGCGAGATCTCCATCTCTGTCATCTGCAGGGAAACAGCCACAGCCTCATACAGTGGCCGCAGAATGGCGGTGCAGGCTGGGCTGGGGGTCAGCAGCAAGGGCCGCGCACCCACCGCACCGCTGGTGGGCACCAGCCTCGGCTTTGGGTGCAGTTTTGGTGACCAGACATTGGCTGCACCAGCCTGGTGTCCCACCCCTACTCACAATCAGCTCCAGGTCCTCCTTCTTGATGGTCACTTTGGCCAATTCCTTCTCCCTGGGTCAAGAGACAGGCAAAGCTCTGGTGACCGACTGGCACCCCTGGCCCAATCCGGTGACTGATAGGACACCCCGCCCTGCTCCAGTGACCGACTGGCACCCCCTGCCCCGGTGATAAAGAGGGCTCTCCCGCTCCAGTAACAGACACGGCCCCACCAGCTCCGGTGGCCGGCGGCCCCACCCCGCCAGCTCCGGTGGCCAGTCACTACCCCTGCAGCAGCGTGGGGTGTGCTCCGGGAGAGGGCCAGGCACCCACCCCAGCTCCCGGGGCAGGGCTGGGATGTCAGACCGGGAGGCCCCGGGCCGTGTCCCGAGGGGCAGCCCGGTGCGGGCCAGGCACGGCCCGAGCCGCCCCCCGGAGCCCGAGCGAGCGCGGCCGTTACCTCTCCTGCTTCGCCTTCTGCTCCCGGGACCTTCGGTCTCCGATCACCGACATGGCCTGCAGGACGAGCGCAGTCACGGCGCTGCCCGGCCCGGCCGCCCCGCGGCACCCCCCGCCCCCCGGCCCGCCGCACCGTCTCCAGGTTGGAGCTCTGGATCTCCTTCTCCTCCGCGTAGTCCGTGACGCGCTCCAGGTCGGCCGCGCCGCTGTCGTGCTTCCGCGGCTTCTCGGCCGCGCGCCCGCCCGCCCCATCGCCGCCGCCACCGGAGCCGTTGGGCTCCGTCTCCAGCTCCAGCTCCACGTCGCCCTCCGCCGCCATCCCGCCGCCGCTCCCCGCTTCTTCCGCTTCCGCTCGCGGCCGCCACAGCCCCCCGCTTCCGGTCACGCGCCGCCGCCGCCGGAACCAGCGAGCGGGCGGCAGCGGCGGGCCAGAGCGGTGGCTCCGGCCCGGTGCCGGTCCCCGGCCCCTCCGTCATCCTCCCTGCGGGGAGCGCCCCCCCCCCCCCCAACCCCGGGGCTTCTCCGCCGCCGCTCCCTAGGCGGCAGCCCCGGCCCGACCGGCTGGGTGCATCGGTGCCTCGGCGGGCGCTGCCCGGGGGGGCCCGGGACCCGGGGCCGGGGAGGGCACAGCCCTGCCCGCCGCCCCCGGGCTGCCCGCCGGCCGAGCTAAGCCGGGTAAGAGGGTTAAGTAGCCCGATTTGGCTCCTGCCGCGGAAGGATGGGGCTGGCCCTGTGCCACCGCGGTGGCCCTGGCTGTACGGGCGGCCAGGCCGGGGCCGTGCCCCCGGTGTGCCCCGGCACCGGGCCTCGCAGGCCCCACCTGCAGCGCAGCCCCGGGAGCTCGGTGAGGCCAGGGCCCGGCCGGCCACCGTGGGGCACAGGCCGAGGAGAGCAGTGTCTGCCCCTGCCTGTCACCCGCCACACCGTGATGGGGACATGGTGTCCCCATGGGACAGGCTGCACCCCCCACTGTGTGGGCACCGGGTGGCTCAGGGTGCCGAGGGCCCCGCGGTGCCCGGTGCAGCTGCCTAGCTGCTGGGGCAGGAGCCGAAGCGCTGCCACCAGAAACCTTGGCAGCAGGATGTGTCCCTGCCGGAGGTGGCTGTGTGGCAGTGGCTGCATCCCAGGGGCCGTCTGTGGCCACGCAGGGCTGTGGGTGCCAGGAGCGTGCCCCCCTGCCCGGCCGCACAGCTTCCAGGGCCGCCTCGGCAGCCGGCCAGCCCCGCTGCCACCTGGATGCTGCCTGTGTCTGCCAGTGCTGTGCCAGCTCCTCCGCCTCCTGTGCCTGCTGTACCACGCACCACACCTGCCTTTGCGGCAGTGTCTGGGGCCTTTTCCCCACCCCGTTCCTGGCCTCCCGCTGCTCCACGTGCGGGGATGTGCATGGGGGTGAGGCCACCTGAGATGTCCCCTGGGATCCTGGGGTGGGCTGACCGCAGCCAGCAGCCTGGCACCCACACCAGTGCTCACGTTCCCCCCACACTGCAGTGTGAAGGGGAGAGAAGAGGAAGAGCAAAAGCAAAAAAAAAAAGTCATGAGCTGAGATAAAGACAGATTAACCTGTGAAGGAAAGGGGAAAACCAAACCCAACCCCAGCGCCGTGAAGGCAGGCGCTCATCGCCTCCCACCAGCGGCCCAGTGCCCAGCCAGTCTCCAAGCAACAGCCGTGCTGGCAGCCAAAACCCTTCCTCTGCCTCCAGCCTCAGCGCCGAGGACAACGCTGTGTCACCGACTGTCCCTTTGGCCGCCAGGGTCAGCTGTCCTGGCTCTGTGCCCTCCCACCTCCTGCCCACCCTTGCCTTCTGGCTGCGGGGGAGAGCAGGAACAGGGAGAGCCCCGGCGGGGGGGTCAGCCCTGCGCAGCCGCAGCCCCAACACCCACACCTCGAGCTGCCAAGGAGCTGAGGGAGGGTGACGCCAGACCAGCAAGCCCCCGCACAGGGCCTCTGCGGTGGCAACGTGCCCCCTGCCTCCCCCGGCTTTTCCCCAGCTCCTGCGCACTCTAGGGAGATCTTGCTTCCCAGCTGGATGCACCTCATGCCATCCTCCTGCCCCGCGGGGTGCCCGTGTCCCTTGGGTGCCTTGGTGCCCGTGGGTACCTTTGCACCATTCCAGCCCTTTGGTACCCCCATGACCCCCAGCCACGCTGCACCACGGCACCGCTCTGAGACCAGCCATCCCCACACAGGGGACAGCACCCCATGGTTCCCCACATGCCACCCGTGCCCCAGCTGGCTGCCGTGGCCTCATCCTGCCCAACGAGGGGCCAGGGTCCCAAGCAGGCATCTCCATGGCCAGGGATCATTGGTGGACCCTGGACAGGCTCCCCTCAGAGTGCCCCGCTGGTGGCTGCCAGGAGGTAGCAGTGAGCAGATGGTGGGGCGGGCCGAGCCGACAATCCCCCTAATCCCATTGGGGAGGGGGGCGGGGGGCAAGCAAAGCCAAGCCGGGCCATGGCGGGCACACGGGCACACGGCCGCCTCCTGCACTCCCTACTCTGCCAGGTGAGACTGAGGGGACTGCCAGGGCTGGGGGCTGTGCTGGACCAGGGTGGGGGTGTCAGGCCAGGCTGGGGTGTCAGCTCTGGCCCGTTGGGATCCCTGCTGACCATGCTCCCCCCAGCTGTGCTGTGCCTGCGGCTGTGGCTGCAGCTCCTGCCGCGGGCTCCGTGTGTCCACAAGCACCCGCATCCTCTACACGCTACTGCATGTCCTGGCCTCTGCTGTGTGCTGCCTCATGCTGTCCCGCACCGTGGCCCAGGCCATTAGGGAGAAGGTGACAATGGGAGCTGGGATTCCCGGGGTGCTGGGGAGCCAGGGGTCCTGGGGGTCTCAGAGGCACTGGGGGTGGGGGGTGCCAGGCATCCCAGGGGCACTTAGGTGTCCCAGGAGCACTGGGGGTGCCAGATTTGGCACGGGAGCCTGGAGTACTGGCATACTGCAGCTACTGGGAATAACAGGGCTCCTAGGAGTGCCAAGGGTGCTGGACATGTCAGAGGGGAAGGGGTGCCACGGGTACTGAAGATGCATGACTTGCCCAGCACCCTGGGTGCTGGGGATGGAGAAGGTATTGGGAATTCTGGGGGTGTCAGGAGTCCAGGGGCGCTGGGTACTGTGGGCACCGAAGGGTGCTGGGCACACCAGCAGCCCCATCTCAGCACTTGCTGTGCCTGCAGGTGCCCTTCTCGGTGGTGCTGTGCGAACACCTGTCTGTGGGCACAGACTGCGAGCGGCTGGTGGGCTCCTCGGCCGTGTACCGGGTCTGCTTCGGCACCGCCTGCTTCCACCTGGCGCAGGCTGCCCTGCTCCTCAACGTGCGCTCCAGCGCCGACTGCCGTGCTCAGCTCCAAAACGGGTACAGGGGCGGGGTGCAGGATGGGGCTGCGGGGGGCTGCCAGGTCCTGTCTCCCTGATGCTCCCTGCCCCACAGGTTCTGGCTCCCGAAGCTGCTGGTGCTGGTGGGGCTCTGTGCCGCCAGCTTCTTCATCCCTGAGGACACCTTCATCCGAGGTACGTCCCCCACCCTGCCTGAGCTGGCACCTGGACCCCTGCCCATGGCCCTGTGCTAGCTCCCTCTCTGCCCTGTCCCCCCCCAGTCTGGCACTACATGGGTGTCTGCGGGGGCTTCGCCTTCATCCTCATCCAGCTGGTGCTGATCACTGCCTTTGCACACACCTGGAACAAGAACTGGTGAGTGCCGGGATGCTGGGGTGCCGACTGGGTGCCTGTCCACTGCTGACCCTCACCCGCTCTCCCGGCAGGCTGACGGGCGCTGCGCAGGACAAGTGCTGGTACCTGGCCATGCTGCTGGCCACGGCCGCTTTCTACACCCTTGCCTCTGCCGCCTTCTCCTTCCTTTACAAGTACTACACCCACCCCGCCGCCTGCCACCTCAACAAGGCACTGCTCACCATCAACGGCAGCCTCTGCGGCATCATGTCCTTCATCTCCATCACACCCTGCGTGCGGCTTAGTGAGTACGGCACGGCACAGGCTGCCACATTGCAGGGCTGGCTGTGTCCTGGGGCTGGGGGGTGGCCGGGGGCTCCCAGCTCAGGGCCAGCACTTCAGGCACCCAGGGAGGACCCAGCTCCGCAGGGCTCCCACCGATCCCTTCTGCACCATGGCACAGGGTGCTGAGCAGGGGAGGGGGTTTCCCGGGGCCCACGCAGAGCCCATCTGCCAGCTCATGGTGCTCTAGGGGCTCCATGGACACCTCTGACCCCACCCTTGCAGAGCAGCCGCGGTCAGGGCTGCTGCAGTCCTCAATCATCAGCTGCTACGTGATGTACCTCACCTTCTCTGCGCTGTCCAGCCGTCCCCCGGAGAGAGGTGGGTGCTCCCATCTGCTGCCAGCAGCCCCCCCGCCGGGGTGTACGCCCATCTCACCTCCACCTCCCCGCAGTGCTCTACAAGGGGCAGAACCTCACTGTCTGCTTCCCGGGCGTCCGGCAGGACGAGCTGCAGACGGAGGACACCACCGTCGCTGTCCTGGGGGCTGCCATCATGTACGCCTGCGTGCTCTTTGCATGGTGCGTGTGCCTGCGGCACGGGGTGCGGGGGGCAGAGCACCTGTAGAACCGTCCCCTCTGAGCGCGCCCAGCCCCACACAGGGACTGTGCCCTCAGCATGTGGCACGGCCAGCAGAGTCGGGGATGTCCCAAGGGGTGGCAGGGCCACAGCAGGTGGGGCACCGGTGGATGGGCAGGGGCAGCGCAGTGACCCCAGGCATGGCACAGCAGGTCTCCTGCAGCCATGCTGGATCCATGGGGGTGGGCTGGGGGCCTGGCACAGGGTGGTGGATGCCCATGTTATGATTTCTGCCTCTCTCTCGGGCACAGCAATGAAGCCTCCTACCTTGCCGAGGTCTTCGGTCCCCTCTGGATGGTCAAAGTGTACAGCTTCGAGTTCAAAGTGAGTACAGATGTTCCCCCTGCCCAGCTGTGCCCTGTGTCCTCCAGCCACAGGCACCCCACACCTGCCATCCCAAGCCCCCATCCCCACGCAGGGCCTGGGGCAGGTTTGTCCAACCAAGCATGGGGGGCTTCTCATGGCACACCCCAGCCTGCGCCGGCTCCTTGGAGCCAGGCAGCGCCAGTGCCAGGCAGGGCCAGATCCTGCGGCAGGGCTCAGCCCTGCAGCAGTGGCCGTGGGGCCAGGCAGCCCTGCCCTGGCAGCAGTTGCCACCAGACTGCTGTCTCTGCAGGAACCCTCCTGCTGCTTCTGCTGCCCCGAGAAGATGGAGGAAGAGCTGAGAGGTGGGTGCAGGGTGGGGGTCCTGGTGGGTGGGCAGAGCCTGTCCTCAGGTGCATGTGTGCAAGCCTTGGGGTGCTGGTGAGGAGGGTGTGCAGGAGCTGCCATGCCCCTGTGCTCTCACAGGTGCTGAGCAGACGTGTGAGCAAGTAGAGGAGCCTGCCAGGGGACAGTGCCTCATCCAGGACGAGCGGGACCGGGTGGTCTACAGCTACTCAGCCTTCCACTTTGTCTTCTTCCTCGCCTCGCTCTACGTCATGATGACCCTCACCAACTGGTTCAGGTAGGGCCCTGCGGTGCTGCCCAGCCCTCCTTGCTCTTGCTCCCCTTCCCTCTTGCTAGTGCGACCACCCGGGCTAGACTGCAGCCCCGTCAGCAGCATCACCCCGTCAGCATCGTCACCCCACCAGCTCCAAGGCGCTCCCCGCGTGGGCTCAGCCTGCAGCACTGCACTCCTCGCTGGCCCCGTGCTCCAGGCAGTGCCAGCGTCACCGAGCCAGTGCCTGCTGGGGAGGCACATGGCTCTGCGCCCACAGACAGGCACTGCTTCCACCAAGAGCAGCCGTGCACTGCAGTGAGATGGGCTGGGGTCTGCAGGGCTGGGGCAGCTCCACAGCAGGTGGGAGGTGCCCAGAGCCACGTGGCTGCTGTGCCATGAGGTGACCTGGTGGGGTGGCTGCAGCTGGCACCGGGATCCGTGTCAGCACCCAACACCTGCCCTCTCCCACCAGCTACGAGAACGCCGTGCTGGAGACCACCTTCACGCATGGCAGCTGGTCAACCTTCTGGGTGAAGGTGTCCTCGTGCTGGGCTTGTGTCCTGCTCTACCTGTGGCTGCTGCTGAGCCCCCTCTGCCTCCACAGCTCCCCCCAGCACCAGCGTGGCAGGCCAGCCCTGCGTGTCCTGCGACGACGACGGGCTTCACAGCGCATCAACGTCTCCACATAGTCCCTGCCAGGACAGACTGTGCTCAGCCCCACAGCTGGCAGCAGCCAGGGCTGATCCCTGCCGTGCCCTGTGCCTGCGCCCTGGCCCTGCTGGCCTCCCCTGACACCCTGTCCCAGGAGACAGTGGCATCTGAGAGCCCTGGGGGGGTGACCCGAGGGGTGGGTGCTCCCAGGGACACTGGTCCTGGCTGAGCCGGGGACAGCTGGAGCGAGCCGGGTGGTGGGTGCTCAGCCCCGGCTCCCCCTGGGTTGGGGGCAGCTGCTGTTGCACACCAGCTCCCAGCCCAGCCACCCCAGCCCTGGGCCCGCTGGGGGAGCGAGGGTCTGCCCCAGCCACCTCTGTGGCTCAGCCCACCCGCCGGCCACGTGCTCATTGTAAATAGCTCCTTGAATACATTTTTATATAAAACTCTGAGCTGAGCCTGTGCGATCCACCCACCCACAGACCACAGCTGTGGGGCTGGGCATGGAGGTGCCTGCAGTGCCCCAGCATCGGCCACGTCTGCGCAGCAGCCACGACCAAGGGCACCTTTGGGGCAGCTCTGCTGGAGAGGGGGGACAAGCTGGGGGGTGGCAGAGCAGGGAGCACTGGCCTAGGGCTCGGGGCTCCAGGAGGGCATTCAGCCCGTAGCTGGTACCCCCAGCACGCTCCCAGCTGAGTCCCTGGAGGAGCCAGGACCGCCCAGGACACAGGGGTGACTCCAGCACAATGTGGTGCTGGGTGCACAGACCCAGAAGGTGCCCATGAGCCTGCAGCAGGGCCAGGAGCCACAGGCAAACAGCTGCCTGGCCAAGGACCTGCCCCAGGATACTGGGGACAATGCCAGGCTGTGGGGTCCTGCGGGCACCATGCCCAGCCCTTCCCATGCCACCACAGCATCTGCCCCTCCCTCTGGGAGCCCCGGGAAGGACAGAGCCCCCAGTACCTGCCAGCACCCGGTGCCAGAGCATCAGGGGGTCCCAGCCCAGCCACGCTGAGGGGCACAGGTTGCAGTGGCTGGTGCAGGATGGGGACCAACACCCATGGCCAGGGTGTCCACCAGCACCCTCAGCACCCCAGCAGGGACAGAGGCAGCACCCGACTGTCCCTCCCAACAGGGGTGAACCTCCAGAGAGAGCATCTGGGGAGCACACCACATAACAGACATGGGATATAGCCAGGCAAGAGAGCTTAAGAGTACTGGGGCTGGGGGTCCTGCTGCCATGCCCTGTCCTGCTCCAGCAGCAGCCCCATGGGCTGGCAGTCACCACAGGAGCAGCAGGGCAGCCCTGGCCTAGCCCTGCAGCAGTAAAACCCCCAGCCCCAGGTACCAGAGCATCACCCAGTCCTACTGCAAAGCCTATGGCATGCTGCTCCTCCACAGCATCAGCTCCCCAAACAGCTTGCTCAACATCTGCCAGTGGATTGATGACATCTAGGTAGTGGGAAGGGTCCAACAGGCACTGAGCCCCCACGGGGATGGGCTTCCTCAGGGAGAGCTGGGCTGCACCAAGCCCCAGACAGTCCTTGGGGAGCAGGAACCAGGTTGGAGTGAACTGGGCTGCTTACTAAGCAAGGTGGAGGGAAGCCCCCCAATTTTCCCTTTTATTTAGTGTTTGTGACAGGTCTGGAACCACACTCCGCTCCTGGGCACGGCCCCAGGCATGATGCAGCCAGTACATGAGGCAGAGTTCTGCAGCTCCTGGAGGAGATAGGCCACAGGCTGCCAGCCCCACAGAGCCTTGAGCCACCCTCCCTCCCACAGGCTATGGCCACTGATGCTGGTGGGCATCAAGACTGACCTGCAGCCCAGTCTGCCAGAGGCAGTGGGGGTCCACACAGCCCACAGGCAGCAGCTGGCCAATGAGGTGTGCCTTGTGCCCCAGGGTAGCAGGGACCCCACTGACACCTCCTGCTTGCCGAGCCCACAGCTCCCTGTTCTGCAAGACCAGTGCCAAGGATGGCACCTTGCCCAGCGAGGAGCCCTGCCTGCCGCAGCACTGGGCTCTGGGATGTGCTGGGGTCCCCAGGCTCTGTCCTGCTGGGGTGGTGGGACTGGCTGCTGCCACTGCTCCTGGCACTGCAGGGAAGTGAAGAGGATGGTGGGTCACAGCAAAGGCTGCAGCACGGGGCTGGACATCAGCATGCCCCTGGAGGCAGCTCTGCTCTGCTGCTGGGCCTAGCACAGGAGATGGTCCAGTTGCCAGCTTGACATCCTCTTCATAGGCAATCCTCTGCTCTGACTGTGCCCACAGCAGTGGTGCGGAGCAGGCAGCTTCCCCAGCTTCAGCCCCTGCGCCTGCTTGTCCCACCAGCTGCAGAAGCACCTTGGTCCATGCGCAGGCCTGACCAGCGGCAGGCCTGGCCAGCATCTCCCCAGCCCTGAGCCCTCCTTCCCGCCCTCCCCACAACCCAGCCCTCTCCGGTGCCATCCCTTCTTGGCTTCATTCCTCTGGGCTTCCAGCAATCCCATCCTCCCCAGGGCATTCACCGCAAACCTCCCCTGCCCCACCAAGCCCCCCCACGTGCCTGCACTCGGGGTCCCACCGGCTGCAGAGACCCTCCCCCAGGTGATGCCCACGGGGGCAGGCCAGGCCCCATCTTTGTTCCTCACCATGAAGATGCAGCTGCTCCACAGCACAACAGCCGTGTTGGGTGTATTCGTCCCTTCTCTTCATCAGCACGGAACACGGCCACGGATGCTCGCTGCCAGCTGACGTGGGGGGGCCACGACAGCAGAGCCCCCTCCCACTCCCCGGGCAGCCCCAGCTCCCCCCCCCTCCCGGCCCGGTCACACGGAGGGAGAAGACAGGGCCTGCACGGCTCCACAAACTACTTTAATAGGAGACGGACCCGAGGCGGGCGCAGGGTGCTGCCGGGGTCCCCGGCGGGGCGGCCCGGCCCCGAGGCTGCGCTGGGCATCCTGCCGGCGGGCGGCCCGGCCCCGGGGCGATGGCGGCCCGGCCCAGCCGCGGGCTACTTGGCGCCCTCCTTCTTCTCGTCCGCCTTCTTCTGCTTCTGCTGCATGATCTCCGAGTCCCTGCGGGAGAGGGCGGCGCAGGGCTGGCAGCGGCACCGGCACCGCTTCAGGACCGGGGGGGATCGGGGCGGGGAAAGGGGGGGAGGAAGGGGGGGGTGTCGGCGGGGCCGGCCCGGCGCTCACCTCTGCTTGCGGGCGGCGGCCGAGAGCCCGTCGTCCCGCCGCTTGCCCTTGCCCGAGTCGCTTTGCTTCTTCAGGTTCTTCTGCCGCGCCAGTTCGCGCTGGTTCCCGCCTGCGACGGCGCGGCCGCCTCAGCACGGCCCGGCCCAGGGCCCGGCCTCAGGGCCCAGCCCCAGGGCCCAGCCCGCGCCCCGGCCCCGCGCTCACGGGTCACGGCGCCGCTCCCTCCCGCCCCCCAGGCCAGCCCCGGCCCGCAGGGCGGGTCACGGTGCCGCTCCCCCCGGCCCGGCCGCAGCCCGCACTCACGGGTCATGGCGCCGCTGCCTCCCGCCCTCCGCTCCGCCGCCACGTCCCGCACTGACCCCCCCGCGCCCCGCCCCGCTCCGCTCTTTAAGGACGCGGCACGGCCAATCGCCGCGCAGAGCCCGCCCCCACCGTCCTCCTATTGGTACACCGCTCCGGCTAGGCCACGCCTGATTGGCCGCGGGCTACGGCTGCCATTCTGCCGGCGGGGGCGATAAAAGCCGGAAGCTGGAGCGCAGGCGCCACAGCCGCGCCCACGCGCCAGGGGGCGGGGCACGAGGAGGCCACGCCTTGTCGTGACGCAGAAGGGGGGGCGTAGCCGCGGGGACCGGCACGGCGCGGCGGAGTCGGTGCTTTCTCCTCTCCTCAGTCCGATGCCCGGAGCCGCTGCGGCCCCTGGGCCGGGCCACCGGTAGCCCCGCCTCCATCCTCGGCGGGGCGGCTCCTCCGGGCCGGCTCCGGTGCGGCGCGGGGCCGCTCAGGCCGTTCCTTCCGCCGCGGGCGGTGCCAGGGTCCTAGGGGGAGGTACCGCCGTAAGCGCTACCCGGGCTGCCGAGGCCAAGCGGGCCTGGGACGGCCACCCGCCCCGACAGCCAGTCCTCGGTCCACCGGCGCACATACGCACCCAGGGCTTGGCGTCGGCATCGGGTCGTGGTGGGGTTCCTGGGGGGCGACGAGGGCCGCGGGGCTCCGGCGCTTCACCAGCTGCGACAGCTCGGCGTGGATCACCTGCAGGCGGCAGGGCTGCTGCGGCGTGCTGGGCTGCGGCGGGATTCCCCCGACGGTCCCGGTGCGCCCCGAGCCGGGCTCCGGTGGGACCCCCGGCGCCCCCGCAACCCGGCCGGCCGGACCTTGTTGGCCGGGTCCAGCTCCAGGGCTCTCCTCAGGACGGCTGTGGCCTCCGCATCCCGGCCCTGCTGTGCCAGCAGCTGCGGGGAGAGGAGCGGGCGGTAGCGGGTGGCCGGGCCGGGAGGCGGCGGGGGACGGCGCGGAGCCCACCTGCCCCCGCCGGAGCAGCGCCCGACCGTTGTCCGGGCTGATGCTCAGAGCCGCCTCGCAGGCCGCCAGCGCTTCGTCCGGCCGCTGCAGCTTCAGCTCGGCGGCCGCGCAGTTGTTGAAGCACTTGACCCGCTGCTCCCGCAGCTCCTCTTCCTCCTCCGGCCCGGGGGGAGCTGCGGGGGCGCACAGCCTCAGCGCCCTGGCCTCGCAGCCCCGGCCCGCCCCTAGCCCCCCGCCCCATCTCACCGGCGACGGGCCCGTCCAGGGCGCGCAGGGCCAGGCGGTAGGAGCGCAGTGCCGCCGCGAAGTCGCCCCGTGTGAAGTGGAAGTTGCCCCGCTCCCTCCGCTGCGAGCCCAGGCGCAGGCGGGTGGCGGGCGGCAGCGTCTGCTTGTCGGGGTCGTCCCGCACCTCCAGCAGCGTCACCTCGAACAGCAGCGGCGCCTCGGGCGGCACGTCGGGCTCCCTGCGGGCACAGCGCGGGCTGCGCCTGCCCCCCCGGTCCCCTGTGCCCCCCCCGTCCGCTGACTCCCTGGTCCCCCTGCACCTGCCCGTCAGGTGACCCTGTTCCCAGTCTCCTGTCTCCCCCGGCCCCCTGCCTCCCCGGGTCCCCCTGTACCTGCCGGTCAGGTGCCCCTGCCTCCCAGGCCCCCTGCTCGCCCGCCCTACCTGCCCGAGCGGCCATAACCATATGGAAAAGCGGCAAGGAAGAAGGAGACCTCCCCGGGCTGCATGGTGGGGACGCCCAGCTCCAGGGCCTGTGGACGCGGGCACGACGGGGCTGGCCGGGCGCGGTACCGGGCAGCGTTCAGCCCACCCTGCGTCCTGGCCGGGGCTGACCTGCACGACGTCGCCATGGCCCGGCACGAAGGTGAGCCGCGGGTCCCGCTCCACCAGCCCGCCGTCCTCCAGGGCGCCCAGCACCTTCACTGACACCTCCTGGCCCGGCCCCGGCCGTGGCCCGCCCTGCCCGTCCCGCACCACGCGCTTCCGCAGCAGCCGGTCCTCTGCGGGCGGGGGCGGCCCTGAGACCCGCCTCGGGAGCCCCCCGAGGCCCGGCACCCCCGGGGCCGCCCGCGGACGCTCACCTGTCAGATCGCTCCAACCGTCGGCCGTGAAGAGCGGCCCGAAGCCGCCGGGGCCCGGGGCCGCCAGCGCCTCCAGCCGCCGGTAGAAGGGCCGCTCCTCCTCGTGCACCGACGGCAGCGCGATGGCGGTGTGGGGCAGGTGGAACCGCACCCGCCTGCCCCGGCCGGGCTCCTGCGGCCGCCGTCCGGTCCCCGCCTCCCTCTCCGGGGAGCCGCCGGGCGAGGGTCCCGGCATGGCCCGCCGCTACCGGGAGTCCTCGGTGCGGCCCCCCCGGGGTTCGACGGCGGGGGCCCACGGCCTTCAGCCCGCACAGAGCGCGTCGCCGCCGGCCCCGCCGCACCGCGACTGCCCAGGGCGGCCGCCGAGCGCATCCCGTCGCGCCGTTACCTAACGCCGGGAAGCAGCTCAGCGGATTAGCCGGGGCCGCTGGCAAAAATAGCCGGCTCAGGCCGAGCCCCGCCGCGGGGCTCCCGCCGCCGCCCCGCCCCGCCGCTGCCCCCCCGGGACCGGCCGCCCGGCCCCGCCCGCCGTGGCCTCGCACTCGGGGCTATGCCACGGCCGCGGGCGTTGCTTTGTGGGCGGCCCCGGTACCGGGGCTGCGGGCCGGGCCCCTGGCTCAGCCTCCTGCATGTGTGGCTCTCGGCAGCGGCGGCACGGGTGCTGCACGGCTGTGGGCGGCGGCAGGTGGGACTGGGCCGGGTGGGGGGCGTTGGGGGGAACTGGGCATGGGTGGGACTCATGGGTGCCTGCTGTTGTTGCAGAGGGCATCGGGGCCCGTGATTGCCTTTCGGGGCAGCCAGGGGGTGAGCGGGGGAACCGGGGAACCCAGGGCAGCTGGTGGGTGAGGGGGCAGCAGGGGACCGGGGGGACCAGAGAACCCAGGGTGGCTGGGGGCTGAGTGGATTGGGGGCGAACTGGGGAGCCCAGGGCTGCTGGGGCATGGCAGGTCATGATGAGGGAGTGGAGGGATGAGGGAAGGGTGAAGGAACCAGGGAGGCTGGGTATGGGGGGGCATCAGGGTGGGTCGAGGTCCCACCGGTGGGCACAGGGGCCAGTGTGATGGGGTGGATCCGCTGTGCCCCGGGGGATAGGGGTCTCGAGGGACCCCCAGCCCTGATGGCCTGTCCCACTGGCAGTACCTGACGGTACCGGGAGGCCCTGGGACCCCCCCACGGCTCTTCACCTTCTCCCTCTCCTGCTGCAGCCAGAATGAACGAGGGGCCAGCTTCGAGTGCATGCAGCTGGCCATGCCCCAGTAAGCCCACTGGACCCTGGTGGTCTGGTTGCCAGCCCTCCCATCTGTCCATGCTCAGGACTGTGCCGGTGGCACAGCCTCGGGGTCAGCCCCAGCCCTGCTCCCTCTGGTGAGACAGGCAGGAGCGCTGCTCTGGAGCCCCAGTTCCCACCAGCTGGGTCTGCTCCCACTCTCCTCATGGTTCCCAGTGGCCCTGGCCAAGCAGCCTGGTGCTTTTTGCATCTAAAAGTCCCCACCGCCCTCCCTGAGCTCACAGCATC
Source organism: Falco punctatus (assembly GCF_963210335.1). Taxonomy (NCBI): domain Eukaryota; kingdom Metazoa; phylum Chordata; class Aves; order Falconiformes; family Falconidae; genus Falco; species Falco punctatus. The sequence goes on from NC_137587.1 coordinate 70,190,219, forward strand.
CCGAGCTCACAGCATCCTGAGCTCCCGGTACCCATAGCGGCATCCCAAGTGTCAGGGCAATGGCCTCTGTGCGGACTGGGATTTTGGAGACAGTCTGGGGACAGGCTTCCTCCACCCTGGCTTTCCTTGGATGCCCACCTTGCAGGGCCATCTCCAGGCATTGCGCAGGGCTGGGCGGAGCAGGCTGGGCTTGGCTGGCAGGCGGTGGTGTCTTCTCCCAGACTAGGTCAGGGCTGGCTGGGCGGCCTGGGCAGCATCCACGCAAAAATCACGGTCTGTGCCTGGGAGAGCAGCTGCCCACTGCTGCAGGAGCCTGCACCCCTGGCGAAGGAGCCCCGCAGCAGAACAGTTGTTGAGCTCAATCCTGCTGTGCTTGGCTATGGTTAGTGGGGTGCCATGGGTGCTGGTGGCCCAAATGACAGTGTGGGCTGAGCCTCCGCTGCCTGCCAGGCTGGGGTTTTGATGGCTGCGGGGGACCCTGCTCGCCCCTTGGGACCACGGTTCTGCCTCCTCTGGGACCAGCTGGTCCCTGGATGCAGCAGCAGCTGCTCTCAGCAGCTCTGCACATCTGGGGGTGTCAGGCTGCAGCAGCGAGGCAGCAGCAGCACTGGGAGAGCTGTGCAGTGTCCCTGTCCCTCAGCTGGGGGGGGGGCTGCTGTGGAGGCACGGGGGCTCGGGGGGGCGGTGTGCCAGGACTGATGGGGGAAGAAAGCAGGACCTGGTGTGATTCTCCTCTGGGGCTGACCCCACTCTGTCCCGATGTGTCTGCAAGCAAAGGTGTCACAGCTCCCGAGAAGGCCAGCGTGACCAGCCTGCTGAGGAAGGGCTCTACCTGCCATGTCCCCAAGAGCAGGAACCACAGGCCTGCAAGAGCCAGCCCCAGCGTGTCCCTTCGAAGCCTGGCTCAGCCCCATGCCCGTCAGCCCCGTTGCAAGCAGGAGCACGTGCAGCATCTGGAAGGGACGATGGCGGGCAGGCCATGGCCACCCGAGGAGGGCAGGGTGCCAGCTGCGGTGCCTGCGCAGGTACAGGGGTGCTGCACCATGCCCACCCGGCCGCGCACCCCCCAGGGCACAGGGCTGGATGCCACTGGCTCCTGCTGCCGCCTGGAGGGGACCCTGCCAGGCCGGGTGTGGGAGGACTGGCCACGGAGCACAGCCCAGGAGCGGTGGCACAATGCCCTGCAGCAGCACAGGTAGGGCCCTGGGGCAAGCAGCAATGAGAGCAGTGGGGTCTGGGGGGGCTCGGTTGCTGCGGGCATCTGGCCGTGGGCATGATGCATCTACTGCCAGGTACTCGGCACTCTTTGGGCAAGGCTGGACCCAGCCCTCTGCTGCCCAGGCACTTGGTGTTTGGAGATACTTTCCCCAGCCTTGGTCTTTGGTTTCTGCTGTCTCTCGTGCCCCAGGAGCCAGGACCACAGTCCCTTGGCCCCATCCTTCTGGGTGCCTCCGCCCCAGCCTCCAGAGCACAGCTCCCCTCAGGCCACCAGCAAAAACCTTCAGGGGGTGGTAAGTGCTTTTGGGCTTTGGCAGCAGAAATCCCCCAGGGTGCGGGGGTGTGGGGAGAGCCTCATTCAAGGCATCAGGATTATTCTTCTCTGTGCCCCCTTCCCAGAAAAGGCCCCCTTGCCCCCCAGCCCAACCACCTCAGGGCTCGAGACTCAGCCCCTGCCTTGTGCCCCAGCGGTGCACAGCCCCAGCTGTGACCCCCCCAGTATAGCCCAAAGGACAGGGCACGCCTGAGCACTGCCACAGTGCGGGGGATGCAGCAGCCCTGGGCCGCACCGGCTGAAGCTGGCAGGGGACCCGGGTCCTGGGCAGGAGCCTGGGACAGGCCTGCGGCAGAGCGAGTTTGTCTTTCAGAAGCGCCTGGCACTGCTGGATTTCTCAGAGCTGAGAGCCAACAAGAAGCCCCAGACCCCAGTGTCCAGCCCTGGCCTTTAAGAGTGGCACTGGAGCTGCCCACAGACACTTGGCACACCGCAGCTGGGAACGTGGGGCCAGCAGCAAGGTGGGCTTCTGCCCCCCAGCAGCCGTGCCGGGGAGCTGGAGAGCTGCAGGACGAGGAGGCACGCAGTGACTGGGGAGAGGGTGCCCCATGCCTGGAGCAGCACCGCGCTGCTCCTAAAGGTGAGGGGCTGCCTGGGGGTGCAGGCAGCCAGGGACACAGCCCCACCAGCTCATGCAGCAGAGGCTGGGTCAGACCCCAGGGTGCCCTGGGAGGAGGTGGGAGGCCCAAACCAGGGCTGCTGGCAAGCAGGGAGGCTTTGGCCAGGAGGCCGAGGCAAACATGGGGACAGTGCAAGCCTGGGTGAACCACCCAGCCTCACAGCCTGCGGCCATCTCTGCCGCAGCTGCATCCCCTGGGATCTCCCTGGTGGGCCAGGGGCTCTACACCCACCAGAGCCGTGCATCTGCAAGTTCAGCTTTGTAGAAGGGGCCTTCCAGTGAGCCCAGGCATGGGACAGGTCCTGGCCGAGGTGGAGGAGAGATGCTCCAGAGCACGTTAATCCTCATCATCTTCTGCTCCTTGCCAGATGCCAGGTCCCAGGCTGGCAGCTCCACCTTGGCAGAGATCCTGGATTACTTATGGTAAGAACACTTGGCACCAGCTGCCACGGGGCTCCCTGTTGCTTAGTGTAATTTGGCCCAGCTCCACAGCATCAGGCGGGCTGAGGCGAGCTACCTGCCTCCCCTCCAGTGGCAGCAGCAGGGCAGGGGGCTCAGTTCTGCTGCAGGGGTCTTGCAGGCCCAGGGAGAACAAGTATCTCCTGGTCACGGCAGGAAATACTGTACCGTCTGCTCAGTGGAGCAGCGCAGTGCTTACAAGGCAGCGTTCAGCGCCGACTACGCGGAGTACCACCATCTGCGTGCTCGTGTCGGTAACGTGAGCCAGATATTCATTCAGCTGGGAGCCAAAATGAGGGTGTTGAAACAAGGAATGGAGGAACGCAAGGCAAGCAGGAGACCTGGGGCAGGACGGCACAATGCAGCCACGCGGTGGTTCTGCTCACCTACTGCTCTTGGGTTTCAGGCACTTGAAGCTACAATTGTGCATGAGCACAGCCACTTCAAGAAGGTGAGGCTGGATGCGGGGCAGGGACTGAGTTCCCTCCCAGAGGTGATCTGTATTTTAATTTTTTTTCTCCTCCAGACTTATCCTAGCTACCACCAGGAGAAGAATCGCTGCAAATACCTCCATCAGAAGCTGTCTCACATCAAAAGCCTGATTCTACAGTTTGAAGGAAGTGGGAGCTCCTAGGCAAACTGCTGCTGCAAGTCTTTTTTCTTTGCTCACCAGGACAGGTCCCTGAAGTGGTGGAAGAAGCAGATCCCTGAGGGTACATTAGATTAAGGATGAGGTTTGGGAGTGCCCTTTTGCCATCAGTGCTTTCTCCAGTGCCCAGGTGCGTGGCTAATGCATGGGACAGCTGCCGGGCTGCTCCAGCTGCCTGCTGCCCTGCATAGCCTGGGGCCAGCTGGTCTCCAGCTCCCTGCTGGAGTGCTGCAGTGGAGAGGCAGAGCTGGGCATTCAGAGATCCTTTGCTGAGGCTGTGCCAACCCTCACAGATGTGTTTCTTAAACCTTTGGGTGGCAGCTGCCCTCTCACAGGGTTGGGCCAGCTTTCCATGCAGGTCTCTTGCTGAAAGCAAGGCCCGTGTCAATCACGCTTGCTGAGTTAACCTGAGTCCTTGCTCGGATACCTGTTTCTCCTCACCTAAAGCATCATTAGCTTCAGCTTAATTGCAGCACACGGTAAGGGACACCTGAGCAGCCACCAGCATAAGGCCCTTTCCCACATCCTTTGTCCCTCTTGCCAGAAAGCTTCACCAAACCCGTGCTTACTTCAACCCTGCTGGTCCAGGCACCGATGCTTACTAAGGGAGGGCTCTGGGCCAAACACGATGAAGAACTGAACTCATGCTTAATAGCACACAGCTTCCAGCAGGTCTGAAGCCACAGGTGAGGGAGCAAAGCAAGGATCAGAAAAGCTTCCCCCGTCTCTCCCTTGCCTGCCCAACAGAAGCTAGTACCCTGTCTATTAAGGAAGCAGTGCTCCAGTTTGCTGATGCCTACCTTCTGTAAAACCAGTCAGAAGCAGAGCTTACCCCGTTCCTTGCACTAGTGTCTTGAGGTCTGCAGGGGTGCTGCCAGCCCAAGGTACAGGGACCACTTGATGTCACAGACCCCCCCCCTTCCCCAAGGTGCCTTGATGTCTGTTCTGCGACACAGAGCACACGCTAGCCAGCAGCGGAGTACGGAAGGTAGATACGGGTTAAGATGTCGATGCAGCCCAGGAGGAAATTCTTGTCCTGCATAGCTGCTGTAGGCAGAGAACCATGTGCTGAGCATTGTATGATCTACTGTACCTGGAGAATTCCAGCAATAAATAATTGGTACATAGCCTTTGGAGCTGTGGGGGAGGAATCCACAGAGAAAGCAAGCACTGGCTCTTACCATGGTAACTGCTGCAATACAGCAGCGTCTTGTGAGCCTGCTGATCCTCGCTTCAGCACACATGCAACCCGAGGAGTTCAGAACGCCAGGGCAACAGCCCAGCTCACTCCTGACCTTCCCAGTCAGCACATTCTGGGCCAAAGGAAGTTAGGACTGCCTTTACCCAGAGATGGTCAGCCACAGCCCACACCACCTGACCCCAGCACAGGATCCTATTCTTCTCCCTCCTGAATGGAAAGCCACAGCGACCAGCCTGCTTTCTACCAAGAGACAAGTAATGATCTTCCAGTTAACAAGCCTTAATTGTCCTAACCCCACACAAGCCACAGACAAGCCCGGTGGCTGTGAGAAACACCCTCAGCACTTGCCCTACCTGTGTTTGAGTACATAGTTGCTAGTGCTCCTCCCCTACGCTTCTGCATCAGCTTAAAAGTTTATTTATTGCTGCTGCTTGTATGCTGTGAGCAAGCCCTATGCCAGCCTGCCCTCCATGCCTGCGCTTGTCTAGATCCAAGTGTCACATTAAGTACTACATGCATCTAAACTCGCTGACGCAGCATGCAGACAGCAAAAGGATCAGAGACCAGAGACTCTGAGCCCCAAATCTGTGTAAATGTAGCACCCGGAGCACAGCACATCGGGACAGGTGCTGCTACAATGTTCTGGAAGGACTCTTGTTAGCTGAGGAACGAGAACAGGCTAAAGGCTGACCTTAATACTTAGAAACAGACTTCTAAGGGCTCGCCGAAGGAAACTAGACTCACAGTAGGAAGTCGCTGCCTATGAAGAGCGGGGTCCCAGTGTTAGGTTTGACAGGTCTCCATAGGACAGGGACACTTGGTCTTAAGGGGGTCATTTTATTGTTTCACTTCTCCAAATGTACAAAAAAAATTAGAAAATAACCCTACCCCCCACCCCCTCCCAAACCACAAAACAAACCAGTCTGGGGAGCCCCACAACAGTGCAGCTAAGAGACGGCAGGAAATTAAACAGAACTAGATACAGCAGCTGGGTCCCCTCGGCCCACATGGTCACTGGCTCTCCACAACCCAGAACTGGCCCCAGTCTGCCCAGTGCTTCCCCGATTCACACAGAGCTCATCCTGACCAAGATGGCAAGTGGGTACTTTACAAATCCTCCTTCGCCTTTTTCTTGGATTTCTTGGTTTTATCTTCCTCCTGCAGCACGGGAGTGTTGGTTGCCTCCCGCTTCAAGTAGCTAATGAAGTCACTCACTTCTCTGCCACCCTGCAGAAAGGACAAGACAGTGAGGCAGTGCCTGCGCTCCCCGTGGGCTTCCCCTTTACTAGAGGGGGAGTTCAGGTGCCAGGCAGGAGACCAACGTGATGGCAAGCCAAGCTCTCCCTGTGGGTCTGCAGCGTGCAGCAGCACGTTCCCAGCAGGTACCACTGGGTATGTTCCCAGGGTAACAGGACAGACCGCCAACTGCAACTCCAGAGAGGACTGGCATTGTTTGGACAGCTGGATGCTGCTTCACTTCTTTACAAAGCAGCAAAATACTCACCTCATACTTCTTTGGACTCTGCTTCTTGCCAGCTGGAGCAAAATAGATGGTGGGGAAGCTGGGGAAAGAGAAGAGGCATGTAAGCTCCTATGTGCTCTGTTTTCTTTCAGACCAGCCCTCACTGAAGGGACCTGCACCCTGCATTCCCCTGGTTTAACACACCAACAGCTTCAGCAACTCTGATGCCAGCAAGTGTGGCCTCTGAAAGCCTGGCCATGTCCAAAGAGTTGGATGAGCCCAAGAATGTCCAAGTTTTCTAGCTAAACTGTTTTCGGAAAAGTGAGCTGTTTTTACACTGCCAAGAACAGAATCACAGCAGATTCAAAAGCAGCAAGACAGGCCTCCGGGCACAGCCAGGACACTGGAATCCCAGAGAAACAAGGCAGCTGGATGTCCTTTGTTTTCACTCTTGATTTCTTCACACTAAGCAAATGCCTAGCGATCGCATGCCAATCGCTCCCACCCATCCTCCCTGTGAGACTCTCAGCAATTCTGCTGTGGTTGCTGGCCAGAGACACAAGCGTGAACTCATACGGTGACACAATGGTATAACAATGGTAACACCTACCCTCGGACTTCATACGGAGAAGGCACATCATTGGCTGTAGCATCCATTTTGGCAATGATGATATTGGGGTCTTTACTGAGCTGTTGTTGGTAGAAAGAGCTTATTAGTACCCAATCCATAGCAGTTAACACAGGAACTCACCGATCAACATCATCTAAGATAGCAGTGTCAGAGGACAGGGCACACAGTATGCTAAAAGGTGAGCAAATTTCTTCTAAGCAGTTTGTTACTTCTGCCTCAGCAGGGGCACAGGGAACAAAGTCCCTCCTCAGCCAGCTGCATGGAGCCCACATCTCCCAGTGGTACCTGCTGAATTGGTCTGGTACAAGTTCTGGAGAATGCTTACCCCAGAGCAACTGCTTACCCTCCATCTTAGGAAGTGATCTGTGAGGATATGCAGGAAGGAGGGGTGCCTGATGGCCAAATAGCAAAAGGCTGGTCAGATCTGGGGGAACAGATTTACTTCACTTGTGTGCAGGGCAGTGTTATCCTTCACATAGAGGGAAAAGACCCAAGAAGGAACTTTGGTAGTTGAGGCCAGTTGCTGAATCAGGGAATATTTATGTGCCACAACAATGGGCACAGGTTAAACCTACTGGTGTGGTTACTACCGCACTCCAGATCTTGCTAACCTACTTCTACATTTGCAGGAGATGCTAGAACTCATAGTCCTCAGGAAGGCGCAATTATGCCCTGTTATCATAAAGGCTAGACAGACAGAACCCGAACAATTTTTTAGTGCTGCAAAATTCTAGTTTGTGATTCCAATAATGTCCCAGACTTACCTTCTCCCCCAATTCTTTGTATTTGGGCTCCAGATTCTTGCAATGGCCACACCAGGGCGCATAAAACTCTATCAGGACATCTTTGTCTTCTGCATTAACAATTTCATCGAAGTTCTCAGCAACCACCACCTGATAACATTTGATCACACAAATCAAGTTTTTTTTTAAGTCAAGAGTGAGACTGTAACATGACGTGCTCCACATACTCTGCCCAAGAAAGCCTGGCCCTCCCACAGCAAGTCACACTGCACCTACACAGCAAGCAGCACAATCACCAAACACGCAACTCTTCACCAAGCCCTAACACCCCCAACTTGCAGGTAAAAACCCATCACAAGGTACCAGCACTACCTGCAAATGAGGTTTGCTTCTGGTATCCTTGCAGGAAGAGGACAAAATAATTTCTTTTTAATCCCAGCAGGTTCCAGGCTGAGGAATCAGTCTAGCAAGACCGGCTGAGGCTATCCCCATCCACACAAAACCACACAGCGAGTTCCACTCCCTTATAAGGCCCTCATCATAAAGCCAGGCCATGCAACACAGGGCAGAATTTACTATGAGGGGTGGGGCAGGAGTTATACCACCCCTCTGCAGTGATGAGAGACACATAACTCCTTAGAAATAGCACAGTCACGACCAACTTGAAGGCTGTGCCATGAGAGAGCACAAGCCAAGACAGCAGACCTGTGCATAATCCCTGTAAATCTGGATGATCCTGCACTGTTAGCACATCACCAGCATGCTCAAGCAGCAGCTACTGTGCCAAGATAACAAAATAGAATCAAAACTGCAAGTTGCATTTCTCCCTTGGCTCAGAAAACTGCAGTATAACAAGGAAGTGAATTCTTCCATCTATCACGGCAGAGGCTTCTCAAGATGCCACAACACAGCGTGTGCAGCATGGGATATTGGCATATGTCTAAAAGCTGCTGCTGAACAGCATTTCTACATCTACTGATAGGAGCTGCTGCTACACTTGATGTGGTGCTCACCTTCACAGGGCCATCATTGCTTTCAGGGACAGGCTCCGATTTCAGATACTTTTTCAAGTTTCCATCAAAGTAATCTTGCAGGAATCTCTCCAGAGCCTTTCCGTCACGGCTGAAAGTGGAAGTGACATTTTACAGCCATCACCACACATACAGGATGAGAGGGGAAAACTTTCAAGGCTTATTTAAGCTCCTTCCACCCACAGAACAGATGCCACCTGTATGTCTGAGAGCACCAGTCTGGGGCTGGTTTAGAAGACCCCAGAACAAGTGCAAAGATGCTCTTAGGAGAGTTGACAGGAGGCTGGATGCACATCCCATTCAAAGTTTTAGGCCTTCCAGCACCCTTACGTTTCTTCTTTCAAGAAGAAAGGTACAACTATTTCCTCTACCCTTTAATGCATCTTAGCTCCTAACCAGACACTTAAGTATCTTGAATTAAATTCTCTAACTCTGTGTAATAGGAGGGGTTGTAAGCTCTCTAGAGGGCAGGAAAACACACGAGTAGGAGCCATTCTGACCCAGCAATTTCGTCCAGCTGGAATATCCAGCTTTCCTGTTTCCTCCAAGCTAATGACGTTGGTCTGAAGGTCTCTGACCAGATCATAAGCCTAGCAAGTGAGAGGCAACACCGCTAAGTTCAAAAACTTACGAGAATTCTTCCTGCATGACATATTTATCTCCTTTAGCAGTTCTGATGGCAACAACTGGAGCCTCGCCCACGCTGCTCTCTAGACCAAACTCTGAAAGCTCATGGCCAAAGGTTTTCCGACTAGCAACAGCAAAAGACAGTTTGTGCCCAGCATCTAAGAACTTCTTTGCAATCATCATAACTCTGAGGGGGGAAAAACAAACACAAACAAAACCCGTAAAACACAAAGCATTATTCCTTGGAACATTTTCTGACATAACATCCTTCAAGTGCACCCTGGACAATCAACGGTGTGATGTGTTTGCATAGGCTAGTCCTACAGAAATGGTGTTAAGGAGGAGTAAGCTTGTGTCTACTGTGAATGAAGCCTATGCAAATGTTGTCTGCTTTCATCCTCTACCCCTGTCAGCGTGACCACCAGGGTCTCAGGCACTGGGGAATACAAAGGATGGAATCCCACACAACACCAGTAAGTAAGTATGTTTGTCTTTAAGGTCTAAGGACTAGGGATCTGCGGGAGAGGAGGATAGAGAATGTCTGAAGAGAGATGTATGAGAGGAGGATGGGGAATGTCTGATCTGGCAGGAGATAATAGCTGGGTATTGTGAAGGAGAATAAGGAAGATACACGTGGTTAGCTAGTAGCAAATAGGTGTCTGCATGCTTGTAGTGATATGTAACTGCGTAAATGGTTTCTGCCCTGAGCCTGGTGGTACACACAGCTGGAATTTGTATCCGGGCTAAGAGATAGAAATAAGAGCTTCTCTGTACAATAAAGTGTCTCTGGTTGCACCACAACCAGAGTCCGTGCCTTCATACATCACAGGGATCCAAGACTAAGCAGGTGGGGTTTCAAAGGATACGCGTATCGCATGCTTTGGGCTCTGCAGGCAGCAGCCACCCCAACAGTTCCAATTAGAAACTCAGCTGGAAGCTTTCTGGGAGAGAATTCATGTATGAACAACAGGAGAAACTCTGTCAACTGAGCTATGGAACAGCAACAAGGAAGGGAACAAACGAGACAGGTTGATTAACCCCACTGCTGCATACCTGTTGCGCCAATAGTTGGAACCCTTTGCATTCTTCTCATAGTCCACATCATAGTATGCCACCAACAAGTCCTTACCCTGGATCAAGTCTTTGTTGTCTTCAGTCATGTGTGGGCAGATGCCAAAGCTATCAGCAACACAGATGTTAGCAACTTCAGTTAGAATGCCCAGAACCCATCACCTCCCAGGAATGCCCTCAACGCAGCACTATCTTGTAGCCCACCCAAGAACATTAAATTCCAGTAATAATTAAGACGTGAGGGAGGTATTTTTGCTCATTCACATATCATGCTATTCTAAGTCAAATCTCCACCTCGAGCCACAACAGCAGGGGCCGTATCTGACCTAAACAAGACCAAAACTGGTATACTTCAAGAAGTTCGGTTTTTAAACACAAGTGTGGTTGTTGGAATATGGAGAGTAAATGCCAACAGCCACGCCAGGATTTCTAGAAAGGAGGTCCCCAAAGGAGACAGCAGAGGCATGACAGCTCTTTTGGAGACTAAGCCAGGAAGCGACAGCAACGCCAGCTAGAGAAAAAGTTCTTAGAGGGCCAAATCCAACTGGGGCTAGTCTATCAAATTCTCTGGTGAGGAATCACTCACATGTTCTCCTGGATGAACTTCTTGATCTTTCCACTGGTGATTTTGTCTTCCGTGTACTTGATAGAGCTGTCCTCAAACTTGTTGGTCAGGCGCGGAGGACGGAATAAGACTATACCCCTGCGGGGAAGTGGGTATTGTGAATTAGTTTAAGTATCTGTGGGCTTCCAGGGATGGCAGCTAGATGAGGCAAGAGCCCAGTCTCCAGTGACTATCCCCATTCACTGTTCATAGCTTCAATGAAGACAGTCTAGTTCCTTGGCAGCACTACTACAGATCTACTTGTCAGACCCCTTTCCCTTATTTGGACAGGCGATAATGAGAAACAAAAACCCCACCATAATAAGCAATGGCTAAACAAAATGCCTCTGTTGAGATACTTCCCACCCAGAGGCAGAGACTAACCCTCCAGAGCCTGCAAACATCTGTAACTTTTTATCTCAACCCAAAAGAGATAAAAAAAAAAAAAAAAGATATGCCACTGGCAGCTGGGGAAGAAACAAGAGCTTAAGCTATGTTCAGAACGTGAATCCAGTTAACAACTGGAATCCAAGAATTTTTCAGATAACACCAAGATTCCTTGTTATTGAGACAACTAACTTACTCTCCATCTTCCTCATACTTCTGCACCAATTGGTCCTCACTGGTGTGCGCAAAACGGTAGTTATCTCTTAGGTTGTTGGCAGCTTTCATGAATTCTGAATAAGCATCACCAGATGCATCTCCAAAGAAGCCTGCAGCAGAAAGACAGATAGTGATCCTAAACCAACGCAGCAGCAGTCACCATACAGTGCTCATCATTTAGCTCTACAAAGCACTGAAAGATCACTTCTGAATCCAGTCCTGCAATGCACGTTCAGGCCTTCATCTCTGACAGCTTCTCTCCTGTTTTTATTGGAACCTTTCCATACTCCCTCCCTTCCACCAGCAGAATGTTTCTCAAGAGTCTGCCCAGCTTAGTCATTCAGCCAAAAGGCAGCTGTCCTCTGAGTACAGAGATACCCTTTGTAACCACGTGGCACTAGTAGTTGGTAACAACTGCCAATGGTACTTCATAAAAGTAAGTTCAGGAACGCTGATCAATACTCATCCAGTTATGCTTGTAAGATGGCACCTGATCAGCACAAAGGAAAGCTGCTATCGCCACTCATAAACCATGGTCAAATCATATAATGTCGAGCCCCTACCTGTGTCACAAGACAACACCTGAATGTACTTTACAGCAATCAAAAGCTATCTGTGGTCAGCCAGCCAAAAGAGTAACAAACTTTAAAAAAATAGACACTATGGTGCCAGGAAGTTCAAGAGTCACAGGAAAGAAAATACCCCAACAAACAGAAGGGGAAAAGAAAAAAAAGGTTGGAAGGAATCCCCAGAGGCCATTGAGTCCAAGCTCCTGCCCAAAGCAGAAGCAGCTTCAAAGTCAGATCAGGTTGCTCAGAGCATTGTCCAACCAAGTTTTGAAAAACCTCCCAGACTAAATGATTCAAAATCCCTCTGGGCACATGTTTCAGTGCTTTATTGTCCTCATTACGAAAAACTTTTCTGCTCATGTCCATCTGGAATCTCTCTTGCTACAGCCTGTGATGCTGCCTCTTATCCTTTCACAGCACATTCCCCAGGATATCTCCCAGAGTCAAGCATCTACTGATTTCCGCACTGCACCGTATCTACTCACCCACTACTGAAGCATCTTTATCACCAATGAATTTCTCAAATTCAGCCACAGAATTGAGAGCCACTGAAGCAGGTCCCGCCTGTTTCTTGAGGTGACTGACAATCCCATCTTAAAAGAAAAGTTAAAGGATTAAAGTGATCTATACAAATTTCCACAAGACATTTTTCACACTTCCTAAAACAAAAATTGTTTCTGCAGAATCTATACACCTCTCCCATACAACAATATGATGTTAACCAAAGGAGAGGTACTATCAGCTTCACATGGGAACTTTCTAGCAATTTGCAGATACTACTCACAAGGGTACTAGGGATTAATGTGGAAACCTTCACCTTTAAAGAAGGGTTTTAAGGGATAATAAACATTCAGGGCTCTACCAGCACAAAGAGTTCTGGAAAGAACAAAGCGGGGTGAGCGTGTAGGTGGGGACCTTCTTTGTATCCTTCAACACACGTAGCATCCCTGACACAATTCTATCATGCGTGGGCCTTCCTTCCAGCACCATTTCTGCAAGCCAGATGCTTGCTGATAAGCTCTTACCTGCTGTCCTGGGCCCATCATAGGTTCCTGCCTCTTCTCCATCTCGAAAGATCTTTAAGGTGGGGTATCCACTGACTCCATACTTATTACAGGTGTTTGAGTTTGCTGTACAGTCAACCTAAAGGAAGAGAAACATTGCTGCTCGGAAACCAAGCCATCCATATGCACAGAAGAAAGCAGCTTTGCCATTGCCCACATTATCACGTACAAAGCCTAGACGGTCTGAAAGCCCTTGTGTGTCTTTAACCAAGGCTAGATTCCTTTCACATGAAGTGCAAGGAGCTGCAAAACATCTGTAAGACCCACGTGCACAAGACCAAAAGCCAGGCCTAACACACTCAATCAAGGGGTTGGAAGGGGATCTATGCAGCCTATTGCGGGAGAGTCAAGACTGGGAAAGGAAGTAGCATGGGTGTAACTACAGGCCCAGCAAAATGTTTAGGGAGATACTGGAAAGATTACATTGTTGCGAGTTTGGTCAGACTAGGTGCAAAAAATAGAAAGGGTAAATTCTTGTAATCAATGACAGGCTTAATAGGAATCAACTGTTCTCAGTACCTTATCATTCCTGAAGTTCCTACGACACCTGAAGAAAACAGGCCGACCTCAACAGACAGAGGCCACAGTGTCAAGAGTCCATGCGACTTCCCATAAAGGAAGAGGAAAACTCTGATTTGCAACAACTACACAAGTTTTCCAGTGGAAGAGAAAGCTCTCAGACAGCAACCCTTGCTTTATAAGCCAAGGGACAGCACTGTGAAGTACAGCACAGGGCTAGATCTCAGGCTCGCTTACACAGCTCAGAGGTGGCTTCTTCCTCCCACTTTGGGTGAGCCGCCTTCTACGCACTCGCACACACCCATGATACACGCACACCACCCGAGTGGCAGCAGCCCTCGCAGGCTTCCCCTTCCAGAGCGTTCCCTCGTGTCTAAATCCTCAGAGAGACGAAGCCCCTCAGAGCTCTGGAGCCCCCCGAGCAGGCCCGACATGCACATGGGCAAGCGCTGTGGGCCGACTGCGACTGCAAAGCTTTTATCTGCTCAGAGCCTCGCCGCAGGCCGCCGTGCCAGCGCCGCCGTGGGCCCAGCCGCCGCCGCAGCCCTCACCTTCACCAGCGGCACGATCCCCTTCAGCCTGGTCGCTGCCGACTCGTACTCCGGCGCCAGCCGCTTGCAGTGCCCGCACCTGGGGGGGACCGGAGGGGGTTAGGCCGGCCCGCAGCGCCCCGGCCCTGCCCGCCATCCCCCGGCACGGCCCTGCCCGCCCGCCTGGCGCCCCGCAGGGCCCGGCTCCGCCGCTCCCACCCGCCCCCGGCGGCCCCTCACCAGGGCGCGAAGAACTCCACCAGCACCAGCCCCGGGCGCTCGGCCAGGCCGCTCTCGAAGTCAGCATCGCTGAGCTCCACCACGTCGGAGGCGCGGGCGGCGAAGGCGAGCAGCGGGAGCAGCAGCAGCGCAGCGGGCCGCGGCCGGGGCGCGGACATGGCTAGCGGGGCGGCGCGGCGCGGGGCTCTCTCCTCGGCGGCGGCGGCGGCTGAACGGGCGCCGGGGGCCGCAGGCCGGAAGTCCCACCCCCCCCAGCCGGATCTGCCGTGTGGCAGCTCTCCGTTGGGCGCCACGCCATGCGTCACGCCAGCTCCGGCCAATGAGCTGCCGGCAGGGGTGGGCGGGGCCAGTTGCGGCGACCCTGCTGCTCCGTTCCCCGCCCCCCGGTTTGGCCACCGCTCGGGCCGCGGCGGGAGGTGAGGGGCGGCGGCAGCGGCTTCCGGGCCCCGTTGGGCCTCAGTCGGGCCTCGACCGCTCCCGGGACGGCACTGGTTCGCCCGTGCTGGGCCGCGCTGCACCCGGGGCTCGGCCACGTCCCTGAGCCACGGCGAAGATTTGCGCCCCCTCCCGTCGCCCGTCCCAGGGGCCAGCCCCGCGGCCCGCCGAGCGCAGGGCCTGCCCGCCGGGGCTGGGGGCCGGGAGCTCCTCGCTGCCGCAATGACTGCGGCTCCGCCAAGGATTTCACTCATTAAACCGCTCTGTGTTCGCTAGAAGCCCTGCCGTGGGCACCGTGCCTGCAAAGCGTGCTGGACGCCCCGCCGGGAGCCTCCTGCCCGCCGCCTCCAATTCCACGGGCACCACCAGCCCAGAGCCTGCTCGCTGCTTGTCCCATTCCCCCGCGCCCCGGGGCCGGCAGGGAGCGCTGCCGTCCACTCCGGGACCGCCGCTGGTGCACCGGGGAGACCCAGGGTGGGAGCTGCTCCCGCAGTGCCCGCAGCCCGCGCAGTGCCCGCAGCCCCCGCCCCTGCCGGGTTACCGGCATCAATAATGCAAGAGCTCGGCACCGGCTGCGGCGGCGGAGGGGGGGGGGGGGCGTTCGGCGGTGGCCTCGGGTTACAGCCCCGAGCCGAGGCCTGCGGGAGTCAGTGCCGCCGTGCCTGAGCCCCGGCGGCAGGGGTGGCGTGAGCGGGCAGGGGCAGGGGCTGGGCAGGGGCAAGGTCAAGAGCAGGGGCAAGGTCAAGGGTAGGGGCTGGGAAGGGGCAAAGGCAGGGGTTGGGGCAGAGGCAAGGGCAGGGGCAAAGCTAGTTCCAGGCTAGTTGGGCAGCGCTGCGGCAGCTGCCCGTGCAGGCTGTGTGGGTCCATCTCTCCCTCGCCCCCACGGGCTGCAGGCCGCGGGGATGGCTGCTTCCCTTCCCAGCTTTGGGCTGCTGCTCCTGCTGCTCCTGTGGGACCCCAGCTCCGGTGAGTGAGCACACCCCTCTGGGACCACAGACCTCGGTGCGATGGAACCATGCTCGAGGGTCTGTCCTGCTCTCCCAGCCCCTGCCCCCGGTGCAGGTGTGGGGGCACGGCTCCCGGGGGTAAAGCCCCAGCCCCCAGGGTGTGGGCTGCCCCCTGCACAGCTCTGGCGATATGGGTGGTGGTCTGGGGTGGTCTGTGCCGGGAGCTGCAGGGGTCCCAAAGAGCAGGGGCTGCGCGTCGGTGCACGCTGGCTGCCTGCGGTGGGGCGATGCTCGATGGGCCCCCGAGGGATGCAGCTTCTTGCGGGGGTCGGGGGTGTCAGTGCATGCGGCATGCGGCCAGCTGGGCCCTGCCCCGCAGGAGCTGCCCCGGGAGGGACCGGCGCCCCACCACCCCGCCTCGTCCCCGTCCCTCAGGCCCGACGGCAACCCAGCGGAGCGGTCCCCGCCGTCCCACCAGCCGGAGCCCGGGGCTGCGGGGGGACGCTTTCCCCCGGGCAGAACCCGCGGGCGGGGCTGTCGGCCGTGGGGACCCCGTCGGCGAGCAGCGCTGCCTCGACCCCTCGGGGCGCTCGGGGGGGCGCGGACGAGCTTTCCGCCCCCCCGGGGGGGCCGGGGCTGGCGGGCGAGCGGCGGGGAGCGGGGCGGCTGCTGCTCCCGCCCCGGGGCAGCCGGCGCCGGGCCGCGCTCCTCCGCCTGCACCGCGGGCTGCGGGGCCGCCGCGGCGGGGGGCCGCCCCCCGAGCCCCGGCCGCGCTGGGAGCCGCCGCCGGGCCGGGCCGGGGCGGAGGAGCGGGGCGGGGGGCCGGGGCCCTGCGGGCCCCTCTGGAGCCGCGCGCCGGGGCTGCGGGATGCGCTGCTGCGGGCGGCGGGGCGCGCGCTGGGGCCCCCGCGCACCGACGGCGCCGGGCGCTGTGTAGGTAAGCGATGGTGCCGGTGCCGGTGCCCGGTGCCCCGCCGCCGCCGCCGCCTGACGCCGGGCTCGCCCGCAGGGACGCTGCCGCAGCTGCTGCTCTGGTAAGTCGGGCGGGTGGGGCGGGATGGGGTGGGGTGGGACGGGACGGGATGAGAAGAAATAGGATAGGACCAGATGGGGATTGGGGTGGGAAGGGATGGGATGGGATGAAATGGGACAGGACCAGACAGGATGGGATGGGCAGCACGGGCACCTGGGCTGCAGACAAGGGGTTCCTCCAGGGCAGGCAGGGCTGCAGTGGGCAGCTATGTTGGAGAGGGGTGCTGGGGCTGCCCCAGCCAGACGGTTGCTGATCTGGTCTCTGCCCTGCAGGGGCTTCCACCACAACATCAGCTGGGATGCCCGGGGCCTGGGCTTCACAGCTGGGGTGCTCCCTGCTCCACCACCCCTCCCCAGCTGCCTCCAGCCTGTCCCCCGGGCAGTTGCGGCCGTGCCCCAGAACCAGCTCTCGCTCCTGCCCCCTGTTCTGGAGGCTGTGTGCAATGACAGCATCCCTGGGCTGCCGGGTGTCTCCAACTTCACCGTCTACCTCTACTGCAACCTCTTCAACAGCTCCCGGGGCTCCAGCCAGCGCCCAGAGGACCTGGGGGCTGCCTGCTCCAACGCAGCCTGGTACCTCTCCATGGGTGAGGGGGGCTCGGCATGGGCCCGGGCCTGCCGGGAGCACTACCCTGCCCAGTTCAACAGCACTGTCTGCAGCAACACCTCCCTGAGGGAGACCCCTGGGCCCCAGCAGGTCTTGCTGGAGCAGCTCTGTGCTGACCTGGCTGGGCCCCGCAGCTGCAGTGCCTGCATACGCTGGGAGGACGCCTGGAGCTGCTTCCTGGGAAGCCCCATGCTCTGGGATGCCCGGCTCTGTGGCAGCAGGAGCTGTGAGTTGCTGCCCGCTGACCCCTGGGCCTCGCTCTCCCAGCTGTGTGGTGGTCCCCAGCCCCGGGCACAGATGCCTGGTGTCTCAGAGCCCGGGGGCACAGACTCTTGCTCCTTCGGGGGCCAGAGCCTGTGGGCATGGGGGAGCACTGGTCTCTTGGAACTGTGCAGGACTGTGTGTCCCTGCTGCTTCCAGGAGCTGGTGTGCACCAATGCCTCCCTCCTGCAGCTGCTGGGGCATCCTCAGCCTGTGGTCGGGGCACGCTGCCAGGGTGCCCTGCCCAGTGGACGCTGCCTGCTGCAGCAGCTCCTGGCACTCCTGCCCATGCCCCGCAGGCTGGATGCTGTGGAGCTCTGCCCAGACCTGGCTGCCTACCTGCTGGGGTTGGCCTTGCAGCTGCCACGGTGCCAGGAGGAGGCTCCAGGCTGGGCCCCCCACGTGAACTACCTCCTGCGCCTGCTTGACCGCAGCCTGACCGCCTCCAGACGAGAGGAGGCTGGGCAGGTGGCCAGGGAGCAGCTGAGCGAGGCCATCCTCCTCTCCAGCCTCCTGGACAACACCTCCTTCTGGGGCTTGCTGGGGGTGAATTCATCTGCAGGCATCCTGCGAGCCGTGGGCCAGTACCTGGGGTGGGAGCGCAGGGTCCCGGCCAAGAGGGAGCTGCTGAGCTGCTTTAGCGTGAGTTGGGCAGTGCTGGGGCAGCGAGTGGGGGCCTCCCTGGGTGCGAGGCAGTGGTCTGGGTGCCAGACCCGGCGTGCCAGACCCGGGGAAGCCCTCCTGCCCACTGTGGGGTCCAGCCAGGGCATGGGCCCCAGTCCCAGGGTCGCTGTCCAGTGCCAGCCAGGCTGGGAGCAGGATTGGTGCATGTGCTCTCCTCAGCCACCAGTGGCTGGGAATGGCTAGTCCTGGATTGGGGTCTCAGGGCTGCTGCTCAGGGCTAAGAGGGGGGTCTCTTTGCCCCTGGGTCAGCTTCCTTGCAGCAAGGCTGCCCCAGACCTGCCGTGGGGCACTGGGTGAGGAGCTCTGGGCCAGGGCAGGGAGTGCAGCCCTGCTCCCTCCTGCAGGTGGTGCTCTGGGACCTGCTCCAGGACAGCGAGGGTGTGCCTGCCTTGGAGATCCTGGCGCAGGTACTGCCTGACCCAGCCAGGCTGGCTCCCGACCCACCCAGGATCCTGCGGAGCACAGGGCCTGCCTGCCCCCAGCACCCCCATGGCCTGGGTCCCTGCCAGTGGCTGTGCTGAGTGTGGCCTCCCTGCAGGAGTACCTGCGGATGCCAGAGGAGAGCTTCCAGGGGCTGCTGCATGCGGTGGGGCCCGAGGCTGTGCAGCGCTTCCTGGCCCTGCTGCACCGCGCCTGGCACCGGCTGCGTGGCAAGGTGGTTACAGGGGCTGGGACAGGGCAGGGTGTGCAGAGCCCGTGTGTGGTGGTTGCCTGTGTGATGGGTGGGAAGAGCCGGGGGGGTGGGAGTGGTGCACAGCATGTGGGGAGAGACCCACACATGGGGGTGTAGACCCTGCACCAGGGCAGGTGCAGTCAGTGCTCGCTGGAGTTCACAGCTCCCATGCATGAGGGGTTGCAGAGCCCATGCACGGGGAGGGGGCGTGTGCAGACCCCAGGCATGCAGAGCCCATGCACAGGGTGTGTGTGTGTGTGTGCAGACTGCAGGTGTGCAGAGCCTCTGCACGGTGTGTGTGTGTGCAGAGCCCGTGCACAAGGGTGTTTGCAGCGCCCAGGCACAGGGGTGCAGAGCCCATGCCACAGGATGCTGTCCCAGCACACAGCTGGGTGGCACTGGGCCTGTGCTCGTTGCCTGGACTCATGAAGCTTTGTAGGTGCCATCGCCTGTGTCCGGGGAGGATGCACTGCCGTCGCTGGCTGTGCTGCTGCTCCGCAGATTGCCCCATCTCACCCCGCAGCTGTTTGTCGGTCTGTCGCAGTTCATCCCCTTCATGGCCGTGACTGACATTGCAAGGCTCCCCCCAGCCCTCCTGGCCAACGAAAGCGTGTAAGCAGCACTGGGTGCCCCGGTTGCCTGCACACATTACGGCCAGCTCTGGCCTGCGTGCTGCATTTTGCCATCACCTGAAGAGACCCCCAGCCCAGCCCCATCCTGCCCTGTCCCCTGCAGAGCCCCAGCCCAAGCAGCCCATGCAATAGCCATGCAGAAGGCCACTAAGTACCCCTAGGTCCTGGGCACCACAGGGCACGTGCTTGGTGATGGTCTCTGGGGTGCCCTTTGAGGTGGGTGCAGGCTTGGCATGGGCCTGGGAGGTCTCTGCAGCTGTGCCCCGGTTCTCTGTCCCCACAGCCTTGCTGCTCTGCGGACTCACAGCGCGCGCCTGACGCAGGGGCAGAAGGCTGCCTTTGCCAGGCGCCTGCTGCAAGTCCCCTTCCTCGGGGCCGTGCCCACATGGCCCCTTGGCTTCCTCCACGCTGTCCTGCCGCTGCTGCCCCACTTGCCGGTGCGCTGCTTCCTGCAGCTCACGCCCCAGCAGGTGGGATGTGAGCCCTGGCCCCCCATGCAGGCTGCTCTGCCTGGCCAGCATGCCCTCACCCCACAGCCAGCGGGGATCCCAGCCCTGCACCCCCAGGCCTGCCCAGCACAGGCAGGGATCCAGAGCTGGGAATCCCACCCTGCCCAGCCCTGCACCCCTGATCCTGCATCCCCTGGCTGGGACACCTTCCTTGGCCTTGCACGCTGAACCCACAGCCCTGGCTGGGAGCCCCAGGTCTGGTCAGGAAGCCTGAGCCGAGTTCACCTTTGCCTGTGCAGATCTGGGGGCTGGGGGATGGCTGGCAGCCGCTGCGGCTGGGGCTGGTGCAGGGCCGCCATGTGGCAAGCAGCCTGGTGAACCGGAGCCGTGCGGCTGGCACCGAGCTGGGGCGCAGGTGAGTGTGGCAGTGCCGGCACAGCCATGCCCTGAGCTGGGCTGGCGCAGGACCCCGGTGCTGCTGCGAGGGCCATGGCCTTGCTGCGGCATGGGGCCAGGATGGGTGCCGGCAGGGCTGCCCTTGCCTGCTAACAGGCTTTTCTGCGCAGGCTGGGGGCCCTTGCCTGCTTCCTGAGCCCTGAGGAGCTGCAGGACCTGGAGTGGCTGCAGGATGCCCGGGGGGCAGTGGAGCAGAGCCTGCTGGCGTGTGCAGCCGCAGGGACCCTTCGGCAGCACGGGCGGGTGAGCAAGCCCCCGGGAGGGATGCGATGGATGTGTGGGCTGTGCCAGGCACCCAGGGGCACCTTGTGAATGGGCACCCTGTGGAGCTTGGCTCCCATCCCCTTGCTCTCTGTGGGAGCCTGGCCACAGCATGCCGGCACGAGTAGGGGAGCCAGGGCAGCGAGTCCTGATCAGGCACCAGCACCAGCTCCACATTCATCCTGTGGCTCCTCCTGTGACAGGGGCTGGGGCAGGCTGCCCGCCAGCCCTGGGCTCATGGCCTCTCCTGCCCTGTGCCGGCAGGTCATGCTCGTGCTGGCAGACTTGCTGCGCTCCACCAACCTGGCCATGGTGAGCCCTGGGGAGCTGCCAGCATGGAGGGGCGTCCTCCCTGAGATGGGAGTGGGCTTCCTGGAGCACCTGTCAGCTGCCCAGCTGAACTCCCTCCTGCTCCAGCTGCAGCCGACGCAGCTGACGCGTGCCCAGGTGAGTCCAGCCTGACTGCCCATGCCCTGGGCTGGGGCCCCCTGTGCCCTGGACACCATTGGAGACTCCAGCAGGATGCAGCTGGGTAGCCTCCAAGCCTTGCCACCGGACCCTGCCAGGGCTGTGCTGGCCCTGCTGATCACCACTGCCTTGTCCTCCTCAGGCATCCTTCCTGCTCACATGGGCTCTCCAGAGGGACAACGTGAGTGTCCGAGGTGCCTCTGCAGGAAAAGGATGGGCTGTGGGTGTCATGCCCTGGTGCCTGAGTGCAGCCCCAGATCTTGCACCCCCACACCTGCCTGTGCTGCCGCAGGGTCCCCAGTGAGGCCAGTGTGTTTCTCTGCAGGTGACGGCAGGGGAAGCATCCTGGATGTGTCCCCTGCTGCCAGGCCTGGGACCCACGTCACTGGCAGCTGTGCTGGCCCCTCTCCGGGTCCAAGGCTGTGCATGCCTGGGGCCAGCCCTACCCCTGCTCTTGGCAGCACAGACGGCATCCCTGCTGCAGGCTCTGCAGCCCCTGGACAGCTGGGCTCACTGCCTGCTGCCTCTGCTGCCCCTCCAGCTCCTGCGTCCCAGCGCCCAGGCTCTGCACGGGGCTCTGCGGGACCCCAACCTGCCCTGGTCTCCGCAGCAGGTCAGAGGCCAGGCACAGGGCTGTGGGGGAAGGTGCTGCACCCCCGTGCCTCCCACCACTGCCCCCCAACAGGCCCAGCTCCTCTGGATGGAGGTGGGAGCCGGCACTAACCACAGTCACCACACTGCTGGGTGAGAGCAGCTGGCCTGGGCTGGCCAACAGGCACCGGCTGGGGCACGGGGACGGAGGCAGCTGGGAGCACCTTCTGGAGTCCCATGGAGGGAAGGGAGCTGGGAGAGGGCTGGGTACCCTGGGCAGGAGGTGGGAGCCGTGGCATTGCCCTGGGCAGGATTGAGCAGGTCTCGGTGAGTCTGGGGAAAGTGAAGCCCCAACATCATTGTCCTGCAGTGCCCTGGGCTCACTGGTGGTGGGCATGAGCTGTGCCGCGCTGCAGGAGCCGGGCCGGGCGGATTTCCTGGGGGCTCTCCGGACCCTCTACGTGCAGCCTCGCTCCCTGCCGGCCAGCCTGGTAAGGAGGAGGCTCCACGATCCCCAAGGCTCGCGGGCAGCCTGTCCCTGTCCTGCGCTCACAGCACGGTGTCCCCAGCGGCGCTGCGTGCAGGAGGAGGTGCTCAGACGTCCTGCGCTCTCCGAGGAGGAGCTGGCATGGCTGGGACCTCGGTTCCTCATGGAGTTACCGTAGGTGTTGGGAGCAGCTGGCCCAGGGATGCAGGGCCATGGGCAACCCCTTCTGCTCCCACTGCTTCTTTCCCTCGGGTGGGGGAAAGAACTGCCTCCTGGCCTACAGCCCCCTCTTTGAGCCCATCACCCTCCTTGTGTCTGCAAGGGGCCAGCAAGCCCCTGCCCTGCTGCCCCCAAATGTGGAGCAGGACTGCTGGCAGGAGCTTGCAGCAGGCACCGCTGCCCTCCTGGCACCCCCAGCCCCTGGTCCTGGCTGTCCCTGGCGCAGCCCTACCGCGAGCCCCTGCCTGGCGCCTGGGCACCCCTGCCATGAGAGGGGGTCTGCAGGACGCGTCTCGGTGCCCCATTCATCCCTGGGCAGAGCAGCCCCTTGCCCTGCAGTGCCCAGGCGTGCTCGGGCTCCTGCAGGGCGAAGCTGGTGGAGATGCTACCTGATGCTGTGATGCAGCTGGTCCTGGACCACGTGACCCGTGAACCCCACAGCCTGCTGGCCTTGCCAGCCACCCGCCGGGCAGCCCTGGCCCGCAGGGCCCTGCGCTCCCTGGTAAGGGCAGGGAGCCCAGCATGGGGTATGGGGAGATGCAGCTGCCTGCCCTTGCTCCTAGGCTCTCCCTCCCGCAGCATCTCCCAGCAGGGGTGGAGCTTGGTGGGGAAGACCTGGACCAGCTGGGACCACTGGTGGGGTTCCTGGACCGGGAGAGCGTGGCCCGCATCCAGCCTGAGAGCCTGCTGCCGCGGCTGGGGGACCTGCAGGGCACCTGCCTGGCCAGGGAAGCAGCCGCTGAGCTGGGGCGGCTGCTGCTGTCGGAGCAGGCGCTGGGGTAGGTGGCAGGCAGGGGGGCACAGGGCCCTGTCAGTGCCACCTTGACACCTGCTTCCACAGGCCTCCCCCTAGCTGGCACCTGCCCACCCTGCAGCAGCTGGGGCACCTGGTCTTCCTGCTGCCCCTCGAGAGCCTGCGTGCCATCCCCCGGGTGAGCACCGCGTCCCCTCCCACTGCCACCACGCTGCCCCATGGCTGGCCATGCCTCAGCCCCTCCACCTGGTCTTGCAACTGTGCAACCCTCCGAGTGCCCCATCCCCATGGTTGTGCTGTCCCCACTAGTCCCGCAATCCTCCTGGGTGTGCCATCCTCAATGGTGTCCCATCCTTGTGGCTGTGCCATCCCCAGTGGTGTCCCACCCCCGTGGCTGTGCTGTCCCCACCAGTACCACATCCTCCTGGTTGTGCCATCCTCAATGGTGTCCTATCCTCGTGGGTGTGCTGTCCCTGCCGGTGCCCCATCCTTGTGGCTGTGCCACCCCATCAGCACTCCCACCCCCATGGCTGTGTCATCCTTGCTGCTCCCCTGGGCCTTTCTACTGGTGGGGTCTGTGGTCTGTCCTGGCCCCCCTCCACATCTGCCCGGTGCTGCCCCAGGACTTACTGAGCAGAGACACAGTGGAGCAGCTGCTGCAGAGCCAGCGGGACTGGGAGCAGAGTGAGCTGGGACGTCTCTGTCACCCCCTGGGCAGCCTGGATGAGGACCCCAGCCCACAAGAAGTGCTGGTGGCCCCACTGGTGGCAGCTGCCAGGCCAGGGGACCGAGGTGAGACTGTGCACTCCCCTTCCCAGCTCTGTCCCCACTGGTGCACCTCCTGTCCCTGGTGCCCTCCCAGCACTCTGTCCACACACTTGGTGCTCCTGGTGCCCAGTGTCCCCATGCTGTCCCCTCCCCAGGCTGGCCCTGTGTCCCCATGTCCTCATGCCATCTCCTTCCCAGTTGGTGTGTCCCCCTCATGCACGCTGCAGTGGGTGCTGTGGGGGCCCTGGGGCTGGGGCCAGCCCGCTCAGGCTGGCTCTGCAGCCCCCGTGCCCAGCTGTGCCGACGTGCGTGCCACCTTCCCCGCGGCGTGGAGCGCAGCCCAGCTGGCCGCCATGGCCCCCCAGCAGCTGGAGAGCTGCCTGGGGCTGCTCAGCCAGGACCCTGCACTGCGCCCTGACCAGCTCCGGGCTGCCCTGGGCCAGGCCTGGCGGGTGAGGGGGAACATGGGTGGGGTTGGGGGGGACATGGGCGGCTGTGCTGGTGGGGGTGGTGGGGCTCTGCTGGGCTGGGCTGGCCCTGGTGGGGAGATGCTGGATGCAGGGAGCTGTGCTGGTGTGGTGGTGGGGGAACGTCCTTGGGGGGCCTTTGAGAGGCTGTCTGTGGGAGGGCTGTGCTGGCCTTGTGGGGGTTGTCCTTGGGGAGGGCTGTGGTGGCCTTGGGGTCTGTCTGTGGGTGGCTGTGCTGACCTTGGGGGCTGCCCGTGGGGAGCTGTGCGGGTGCTGCCTGGCGGCGCTGGGCTGGGGGCTGCCGGCAGCTGGTGAAGCTGCTGGTGCCACAGCTGTGGGGCAGTGCCTGGGCGCTGGAGCCAGCCCAGACGCTGCGCCTGGGCCGGCTGGCCACCCAGCTGGGTGAGCCGGAGCTGCGGGAGCTGCGGCTGCCGGACTGGGGGGCCCTCTCTGCCCTGGGGGAGCTGGACAGCTGGTCACAGGGACAGGTGAGGTCCTGGGGCTGGGGTGGGCAGGGACCAGCTGGCCCCCTGTGACCGGCGCTCCCCCAGATGCGGGCTGTGGTCTCTGCTTTCCTGCGGCAGCGCGGGGCGAGCGCTCAGGACCTGGGGCTGCCTGAGCTGGTGGCACTGGGGCACCTGCTTTGTGGGCTGCCGGTGGCTGAGCTGCAGGGCCTGGACAGCCGGGAGCTCAGGTGGGTGTGTGCCCAGCGGGGGCATGGGCCAAGCTCCCCATCAAGGGGCCAAGAGGTGTGGGCATCACTGGCTGCCTTGGTGCAGACAGCAGTGCTGCATCCCGGCGCTTGGCTGCCTGATGCTGCCTGCTCCTCACAGCAAAGCTGCCCCTTTCCTGGGCTCGCTGAGCCTGCGCTGCACAGAGCAGCAGGCTGAGGTGCTGGCCACCCACTTGACCTCCAACGCTGCCTTCGGACCAGCTGCTGCTTGGGGACCTGAAATCTTCACGGAGATCGGGACGTTGGCAGGTGAGTGCTTGGATGGGGCTGTGCCCTGCGGCTGCTGCCAGCCCCTGTGCTCAGGGATGGCATCCTGACCCTGCCTGCTGTGCCCCAGCTGGGCTCCCCGACATCGTCCTCTCTGCACTGGTCCCCGAGCAGATTTGGGCGCTTACACCCCGGGCCATCGCTGCGGTGCCGGCACCCAAGTTCGCAGTGAGTTCCTGGCATCCCTGGCTGGCCCGCTTGGCCGGGCACATGTGGCACCGTCCCCCTGCATGCAGGGGAGGGGGATCCCTGGCTGGACCAGCATGGTGGGAATTCCCCATGCTGGACATTGAGGCATGGAGGTGGGATGCATCCCGACTGTGCCGGGGAGAGGGCGCAGGGCCTCACCATGTCTGGCTGCCCTCTCCCTGCAGGTGGTGTTTGGCCCCACGCAGCTGCGCACCCTCTCCAGCGCTCAGGCTGTGGCTGTCACCCCACAGCAGCGCCGGTGGCTCGGCAGTGCCCAGCGCCAGGCCCTGGCCAGTGCCCAGTGTGAGGGAGAGGCTGCCCAGGATGGCCAAGGTGAGAGCAGCAGGGTGGCTTCTGTCCCCACGTGGCACCCAGCCTGCGTGCTGCAGGGGGCTGCTCTGCTCGGTCGCCCCTTGTCCTGGCTCTGCACCCCCAGGCTCAGCACGGGCACCCCGGGATGCTGGGAGAGCTCGGGTCATGTGGGTTCGGCTGTCCCCGCTGCCTGCCCAGCTCATGCTTCCCCTTGGGACTTGTCCCATGCCACCTCTGCCCAGATGTGACCTTCCTGCTGCTGCCCCTGCCCTAAAGCCAGGTCCTGAACGGCCGCTGTGGGGGCCGCAGCACATGGTGCTGTCCCTGCCCAGAGTGAGGTCTCCCAGCAGCAGCAGGGATGTGAGCCCCTCCACGGGGTGCCGAGCTAGCACGCTCAGCTCTCATGGTGCCTTTCTCTCCTGCAGGCAGGAGCAGTGCCAGGCCCCAGGCTGGCTTCACCTTGGCTCTCCTCCTCTGTCTGCCCCGCTGCTTTCTGTGAGCATCCCAGTAATAAACCTGTGACGGGCACAAGCGACGAGCCCTGCTCCCTGCAGCGACATGTGGCTCCAGAGCACCTTCTCCTCTGGCCTTGGCTGTCCCAGCGGCTCCTGGCACCCAGCTCCCTACCCACATGCAGTCCCTTGCAGCCCCCCAGACCAGGGTAGCCCCAGCGGCCCCCAGGACCCTTCCCCAGGGCAGCAGTGGCTCAGGGCAATCCCAGCAAGTGCTGCTCGGGACGGGTGCAGGAAACCCAGACCTGGGCGGGTGCCTCTCTGCAGGGGCACAGGGCACTGGGGACATCAGCCGGGTGGTGGGTGCTGGGGTAAGGAGGAGACGGAGCCACGGCTACAGCAGCGCACGTTTATGGGGTCTGGCCTGGCGCGTTGCAGTAACAGGACTCAGCGACATGCTGGGCACAGGGATCACGTAAGCTATGGCAGAAGCTGGGTCCCACGGGGCTGGCGCTGCCTTGGTCCAGCTCAGTGCCGGAACTGTGGCACTGGGGAGGGGATGCGGATGTCCTGCCCCTTCTCCAGCCGTCGCTCACAGTCAATCAGGTAGTTCACACCGTCTATCACCAGCTGCACCAGCTCCACCTGCACCGGGAGCACACACGTGCTGGCTCAGGGGCTGTCCTGGGGGCCAGCCCGGCGAGGCGCCCCACTGTCCCCACCGCCAAGGGCAGGCGCTGCCACCCCCAGCACCCGTGTGCTGGTCCCAGCGCACATCCCAGAGCTGTCTGGGCACCATGGGCCCGTCATGCACACGCACTCCAGCACCCCGCTCCTCAAATGCAGCTCTGCCTGGCACCCACCTCTGACTTCCCCAGCCGGTCCAGGTTGGAAATGTCGAAGACGCTGCCAGTAGCTGCAGTGTCCACACCGCCCGTCCCGCGCTTCTGTAGCCGGAGGTTCTCCAGGATCTTAGGGAAGCGGCTGTCCTGGTGCCCAGAGAAGGTGTCAGTGCTCAGCGGGACCATCAGCAGGGGGGTCAGGGCTCTGCAGCCCCCCGGGGCAGCCCTCCCGCCGCTTGCAGGACCCTGTCAGTGGGCTCGTAATCCCCGCAGAGAGCCCTGCCCTGAGCAGACCCGGGTTGACACCTGGGTCCCCGGCCCCTCCAGCCACAGAAGCAGGCGGGGGCTGGACCGTACACTTCCCGGGGGAACCTGAGAGAGGTCCAGAGCCGGGTCCCACGCAGTCCTGCACCTCCTGCGTGGCTGGGCTCCCTGTGCCCTGGAAGCCGGTGGTCCCCGCAGCCCTGGTTTGGTTCCCCACAAAACTGGCCATGGTAATACCTTACTGAGCAGCGGCAGCTTGATGTGGACGCCTGCTCGCAGCCCAGTGCCCAGGTTTGAGGGGCAGGTCAGGATGTAACCCAGCCGCTCGTTCCACATGAACTCCCAGCCTCGCTCCTGGATTAGCCGTTCCACCTGGATTAGAGGCGCCAGCAGCCGTTCAGCCCTCAGCCAGGAGGTGCCAGCCCCATCCCTGCCCACCTGTTTGCC
Organism: Falco punctatus; assembly: GCF_963210335.1. Classification (NCBI taxonomy): domain Eukaryota; kingdom Metazoa; phylum Chordata; class Aves; order Falconiformes; family Falconidae; genus Falco; species Falco punctatus. The sequence continues at coordinate 70,218,090 of NC_137587.1, forward strand.
TGCCTGTTCATGGGGCTGGCGCAGCCGGGGCTGGTGGGCACTCACCTCCTTCAGCCCCCGACAGAACCGCTCGAAGACGCGCTTCATGTTGCCACCCTTCTCCATGGAGATGATGCGCGTGTGGTCTTCCTCGTTGATCCAGATCAGGAAGGTCTTCTCGTTGTTGTGCCTAGGGACAGGGCTGCGTTCAGCCATGCTGGTGGCTGGCAGAGGTCCCGTGCCCACCCAGCCACCCGTGCCAGCCCCAGCTGTCCCCTTCTGCCCTGCCACCATGGTGCCAGTGCTGCCCCGCGCTCCCGGTGCTCTGCCTGCACCCATGGCTGGGAGCATGTTGCCAGAGCACTGCCTGGCAGCGAGGCAGCCAGGAGATGCTCCTGGTGACATGCCAGCATTCATCCATGTGTGCTGCTGCAGGCAATGGGTGCTGGCCCTGGTGCTGTGGGTGCAGGCAAGTGCTGCTGGGGAGGAGCAGCATGGTGCCAGCGTGGTGGCAACCCTGCCTGAACTGGGGATGGGAGCACGGCTCCTGCACCGTGCAGGCAGTGGGAGGGGTCTGTGAGGCATGGGGTGCAGGTTGGGGTGCTGGGTTAGGGGGTAGCTGGAGCTGGGGACCATGGGTGCTGTGGAGGTGTTTTCCATGAAGCTGCTATAAAGGCGCTGTGCCAGCGAGGGCGGCATGGGCGGGTGCGTGTGCCCGCTGTCACTCTGCGTGTGTGTGTGTGGGATGCTGCGTGGGATGTTGCATGGCTGTGCAGAGATGCTGGGAGGGAGCAGTGAGATGCAGTCGTGGTAGGCTAAGTTTGGGGGCAGGCAGAGTATGCAGAGAGCCAGAAGGAGCACCGGGGATTGCCTGGGGAGCAGGAGGCAGTTACGGATTTTTGGCAGCCTGGAGTGCAGGGTGCTGCAGGATGGTGAGAGTGGGAAGGACCGACAGCAGGGGCTAGCTCTGAAGTCCCACTTCTTAGGAGGATGCTGTGGTCTGTGTACAGAGCAGCTGGCTGCTGGTGGCAGCACACAAGGGACTCCCAGGTCAGACCACAGAGCCTGGGATGAGCACGGCCCAGGGGCACTGGTGCCACACGTACTGAGGTCTGCAGTGCAGCAAGCATGGGGAACGCGGGTGGTGGGGCTGGGGCAGCCGGATGGAGCAGCAACACCCCCTGCCTTTCTGCCCTGCTGACTGCCCCATGCTGGGGCAAATCCTCACCAGATCCCTCGGGCATCAGGCCAGTCCCGGGCCATTCCTGCTGCTGTCAGGAGCGGAGACACCGGCTTGTCGAAGAGGAAGTGGTCCTGGAGGGAGGCAGAGTGTGTGGGCTCACCCGGGCTGCACGGCTGGTGCCAGGGCATCCCGTCTCACCGCCCCCAGCCTGCCGTGCAGGCGATGTACTGCAGCTGTCCCAGGCAGGGCAAGGTCACCCACTGTCAGCACGGAGGGCAGGAGTCCCTGCCTGCCTGGCCAGGAAGGCAGAGGGCTGCTGGTGCACAGCCCACCCCATACCAGGGGCTGGTGCGGCACCGGCTGTGTGCCACAAGCCCACCTGTCCCTGAGCGTGGGCAGGGACATGGGGTGAGAGCCAGAGTGGGCTGTGAGCTGCTGGGGCTGTGTACAGCGAGCTCCATCCTCCCCTGGCTCAGGAGGGCTGAGTGGCACTGTGAGCACCCTCAGCACCGTGGGGCAGCCTCGTTGGGGAAGGGGGTCCTGGTCCCACAGGACAGCAGGGCTGGGAAAGGAGGCTACAGCCTCCCAGAGAGGCAGTGCCAGGGAAGGGGTCCTGCTCCACGGCCACCTGGGGTGGCTGGCTGGGAGCTGCAGCGACTCACGTCAATGAGCTGCTGTTGCTCCTTCTCCGTCATCTCGCTGAGACGGTAGTACCGGCCCGCCAGGTCTCCGGTGAGGCCGTTCAGTGCCTCCACAGCCACCTTCTCCACCTCTCGCCGCTCAGCACGGGTGCAGGCTGGTGGCAGGCTCAGCCCACGGATGCTGCGCCCAGTCCGGACCCGGGATGAGAGCACGTAGCGCTCATCGAAGTGGCCAAACTTGATCTGGAACAGACAGGAGCCATGGGGATGCTTATGGGGCAGCACCAGTGCTGGCAGAGATCCTGTCCCCTGAGTCCCGGGGAAGTTCCCCCATGTGCAGCACCACTGCCTGGCTCACGCACCTTGCTGGCATCCAGGTCTGTGACGTGCTTCATGGTGCGGGGATTGTACCCATTGTGCCGCTCCTGAATCACTGGGTCGAACAGGTCAGCAAACACCTGGAGGCAAGCGGGATGATGTGCAGCACTGCAGACCCAGAGCCCCACGAAGCCCCTGCCATGAGTGTGGCACAGTCCTGCTGCCAGTGTGGGGGATGTGGCAGCAGGGGGGCATGCAGAGGGGGGCTGGGGGCCAACGCTGTGTCCTGCAATGCAATAGCAATCCGTGGGGCTGACACTGCCTGGGCAATTTGGGCTTGGAGACAAGGAGGAGGAGGAGGAGGTTGCAGGGCTTTAGGAACAGCTGCTCTGAAGCAGCCCTGTGTCCCATTGGGACACACTGGGGCTGGCCAAGGAGCCTCTCCAGCCGCCTGGGCTGGGCAGGAGGAGTTGGGCAGTAATGTCCTGGGCTGCTGGATGTACTGCAGGTACTGGGACACCTCCGGCTGCTGCAGGCACCCTGGAGAGCCTGGAGCATGGCAGGGCTCCAGCCACTCACCTCGTAGGTTTCTTCATCACCAGCTACCATGCCCACGGTCTTGATGAAAGGGTGGCCAGGGTTGTCAACACCTGTCTGGATGCACTGGTCCAAGGTCCAGCCGTTAGGGGTTGCTTTGTCACAGAGCCTGGCATAGATGGCTGGCGTCAGGTTGCTGGCCATGCAGTTGTTGTGCTTCCGTAGGTCGGGGTACTCAGCGCTGTGGGAGGAGAGGCTGATGAGTCCTCTGGGGCCAGGGGACCCCAAGTGCTCATGCCCTTGCCCCACAGAGACCCTCAGGGCAGGTGTGGGCAGGGATGCTCTGGGGAGGGCGGTCAAGCTGCTCTGCTTGCCCACTCCAGCAAAGGCCAGCCGGGAGCGGGAAGGCAGTTATGGGCATCACGTGTCGAGGGCAGAGAGCAGCCTGAGCCGAGGGCTGACATTGCCACAGGAATAAGAGCCTATGAGAAAATCTGGACTGGTTGTTAGGGTGCGGCTCCTTATCAGCCACGTACCAGGGCCATGGGGTTGGTAAAGCTTGCTGGGCAAGCGGTGGCAGCCACGTCAGCCCCAGCTCGGCGCTGGGGCGTGGGCAGCCATCAAGAGGCTGTGCACTGAGTTGCCAGGGTGGCCAGGCTGTGGAGGGGAGGGTCTCACTCCCCTTCTCCTTCCTGAGGCTGCCCCCACACCAGCCCAAGCAGGGGGTGGCTGCTCCCACTGCTCCTTCTGCCCAGTACCAGGGTCTGCCCATGCAGCGAGTGCAGGAGCAGGGCACACAGCCCGTGGGGGTCCTGGTGTGTCTGGCCCCTGGGCCCCATCTGGGCACCTCAATCCCCGTCCCCTGAGATGCCACAGGGCAGGAGATCGGCTGACCCGGATCAGCAGCCGTTGGGAACCGCACTGCTCTGGTGCAGTTTATTGTATTAGGGGGACGCTTTCGTCTAATCAGCTTAGCAGGAGGCCTTCTCCTGACCTCATTCCCACTTTAGCCAGGCTTTGTGCTTGTTCTGCACTCACGGGGGGATTGGCAGGGCAGGACCCTGACAGCACTCTCCTTGGCCATATCCCTCATGCTGGGAGGTGGTGCCTCCACTTGCCTTAGTGGGACAGGACTGGCCCCTGTCAGCCCAGGAGACCTGGCTGGTGGCCACAGTGGGTCCCAAAGCCCTGGGGATGCCTGTCTCCTCTGCCTGGAGGGGCACTGCTTTGGAGGTGGCACAGCTGGCGGGGGCAATCCATGTGGGAGAAGAGATGCTGAAGCTAGTGCAGGTCTGGAGCAGTGGGAGCAATGCCCGACTACCATCACCAGCAGCGAGTCCTGGCACCCTCCTGGCACTCAGGTCCTGCTCCTGGGCTGAGTGCCCACCCAGGGCGCCAGGTCTGGCTGCCAGCACCCGGCCCCCATGCTGCAATGCAGAGTGCTGTCGCTGCTGCTGCCTCCTCCCCTGCGGCTGCAGGCCAAGGAATGTGCATTGGCCCTTTGCCTACAGCTTGGGCACTGCTTGTGACTTCCTGCGCTTTGCAGAAAGAAAGGGAGGTAGGGCTTACATTGTCTGCTCTGCGTAGGGAAGCACTGGCAGCTCCAGCCTGGACCAACGCAAGGAGGAGTTTGCTCCAAGGCAGCAACTTGTCCCAGACACAGAGGCTGAGGGCTGCTCCCCCAGCCCACACACATATCTGGGCCACACTGAGATGCTCCAGTTCAGAGGCTGGCTCGTCATGTGTAGGGTGCAGCCGGCCCCAGCCTCCTGCACCGCTCCTGCCTCTGCCATCAGCTGGCTACTGACCTGTGTCTCCCCAGGGGGACACACTCTCATAAAAGCACTTGTTGATCAGAATGTGACACTTGGACATGTAACTCCTCTGTCCTCAGCATGGCTAGTGCCGCTTGGCATGCCAGGACCACAGCCTGTGGTGCTTTCCACCCTGGTGGCAGCAGACTACATTCAGAGCGGCAGCAAAGGTTACTAAGGGAAGCAAACCTATTTCAGTAAGCGGAGGACTGCTGCAGGTTTAAACATGCTGTCTGCTATGGGCAATCCATACCTTCACTGAGGTGCTCAGACTCCAAAACCTTGAGATTCTGGCCACTGCCTGCAGGCTCTGTGCCTGCTGCAGTGCTGATTCATCTCCTGGTCCAAACACACCCTCCCCCCAAACAGCCCCAAACCATGGTCAGCAAATCTGGGGGATCGCTCTTCAGCCTTTCCGAAGCACCCGAACTGAGCGGGATGGTGCCAGGATCAGCAGGGCGATGCAGGGATGAAGGTGCTGAGCGCTTGGTGCTGTGCTCACAAGCGGTGCCCCACACAACCAGAGCAGCACCCAACCCTGCAGCCTGGGCTGGTCCTGAGGCTGGTGTGGGATGGCTCCTGCTGTGTTCTTCTGGGTGTCCAGGTGTCCTCTGCCTCAGGCACAAAGGCGACACTGCACTTGGCCTTACTCAGGTTGCCTTGGCCCCTTGGTTTTGGTCCCCAAAGCTGGCTTTAAAATCATGACCCTTTTCAGCATCGTATTTTGTCCCTGGTGCCATGGCACCGGGCAGTAGGCTGGGCTCCCCCCCCGCTGCAGGGGCTGGCAGCATCTTCTGTGCAAGGTGGACATCTGCCAGCAGCACAACTCAGCGTGGGTGCTGGGCTGCCACCTGCAGCGCCCTGGAGGCTGCTCCACGCTGTCACCTTGCCTGCCACCTCAGGGTGCAGCCGCCTGCAGCAACCGCCCTCCCTGCCCTTGTGCCAGGAGGTGCTTCACCCGGGCAGGGACCTGCTAAGCTCCCAGCAGGTATTATTAGTCCGTCTGCTGGCTGGGCAGCTTCTCTGGGCTCTTCGCCCTAATCCAGCCACCTCCGGCACCCTTCCTGGCACCAGCGTCCCTGTGGGTGCCACGCTGCGGGCAGCTCCTGCTGCACGTGGCCTCCTGGGAGGCATGGGGGTGCATGGGGCGAGCGGTGCAGACCCTGCGCGGTGGCGGTGGGCGGGAGGAGCGGGGTGCTGGCAGGGTGCTGCAGCAGCGGAGCATGCGGCTTGTTTACGCAGGAAGGAGGGGGCTCGGGCTTTGTGTGGAGATGCTTTGGCAGGGAGCCCCGGCGTCACCGTCCAAACGTGGCATGGTGCCAGACACCCCCCTTCCCTCTCCGGCATCTGTGCCCACGTCACCTCTGTGGGGGGTGCCCATGCCACCACCCCCAGCGTGGCCATTTGCCCTGCGGTGCCTCTGACAAGCGACCGTGGAGGGCAGCTCAGATCCCTCAAAGCTGTTGCCAGTGTCTCTCACTATTTCACATAAAGACCAGAGGAGCAGAATCCCCGGACAAAGGCAGGCTGGCTTGCCCGTGCCAGCACCATCACTGAACCAGACCCAGCCACACAGACCCTCCCAGGAAGCTCATTTTAGAGCTTCTCAAGCCACATCCCCTACCTTGGTTTCACCCCCCCCCCCTCCAGGCTCACCTCAGCCCACTCCTTCCCGCAGATGGTGCCTGGCTGTTCCCCCAGCCCTGTCCTTGTTTTCACCATTGATGTCCTGCCCTGCTGTTTTTCCCCAGCCCACTGATCCTGCTACAGCAATGCCTTTACAGCACGGCCAGCTTGGCCCCTGCCCCTAGCCACAAACAAGGACCTAGCGGTGCACACAAGGGGACACTGATGTGTCCAGGTTTAGTGGCACCAGCTGTCCCTGGTCCCTGCTGCCCTTGCGGGCAGGAGCAGGACGCGGGCAGGGTGCCTGCCTTTCTCACGCCAGACAGCAGGTCTCACAGGTCCCGGTGTTTTTCTCTCACCATCCTCCCTCGGTAAAGACCTGATGTCTATGACCCTGCAGTTGTTCAGAAAGCTTGAAAATACAGCCCTCTTGGGAGGTGAGTAAACAGTAACATCCAGCCTTCATCATTCTCCAGAGTTGCTCCATTTCTGCCCCCTCCTTTCTGTGGCCTGACCCAGCACCTCGGAGCCCCCAGCACCGGTGCTGAGCACACAGCTCTGCACGAGCAGGGCTCTCAGCCTGCAATGCAGCGCCACTCTCTAACTGCACGGTGTTTGGTGCAGGGATCGCAGCAGCTGCGTGTGTTTGGAGCAGTAACGTGCTGCCTCCTTCCCCATGCCGCTCCTTCACCCTGCGCAGGCTCTGCTGGCATCAGGATGGGGAGGAAAACCTGCTCCTCGCTTTCTGACCTGCCAGGGTGAGCAGCCAGTACCAGGGCAAGCTGGAAGGACCAGCTCATCCCTCTCCCCTCCTGACCCTGTCCCTACCCTGCCTGGTCCTTGTGAGGCACAGGCAGCTCCTGCCTTCAGCTCCCATTTGTGCCTTGGCTCCCCACGGTCCCGGGGGCCAGGCAGCAAGGGAACCAAGCGGGACCTGCCTCCACCTGTCCTGGCCTGAGCCCCTCGCTTCCTTGGTGCTATGGCAAGCGGGGGCGAGCAGAGCAGCGCTGACACCTCTGCCCACGGCAGTGCCCCTCCTGGGGCCCAGCCGGGCTCCCCGAGGCAGCCTTTGACAAAGAGCAGGTCAAAGGGGGAGCGACACAAGACCTTCTGTGCTGGTGCTTGAACCTTAGCACCGCTCTGTAGCTGTGACACTTATCTGGCTTAAGGGATCAGGCACACGTTGTGCGAATACGGCCAGTGGCTCTCGCAAAGCCAGCATTACCCCAAAAGCACCCCTAAGCCAGGCCACGGCTGTGCATGTGCCCACCCGGCCCAGCTCGGCTCCGTGCCCACCTCCCAGAAATCCTGACTGCACATCCCAGGGCTCGTCTTCACCCCAAACTCACCCGCAGGCTGCTCAGCACCTGCGGGCCCCTCCGGCTCCCTTTAAAAACTGCCCCCAAGATGGAAGAGCGAGGAGCAGCCAGGAAGCCTTTGCTTTTAAATAGAGAAGCCCCTGTCCCCAAGGCAGGCACGGAGGCTGGCCCAGGCAGATGGGCTCGGGCCAGGAGCTGCTGCCAGCCCCCGGGGGCTGTCACGGCGCCGCAGTTACTGCTCCGACACCGGCTTTCCGGACAGAGCTCCTGGGTGTTTCGCCAGGAGAAGAAAATGAACCTGTTCGCTCCGTCCTGTTCCCACCAGGACGTTGGCAACTGGCCCCTGGCTCCCGCCACCGCCGGGCAGAGCCTGGGCTGTGTCCTGGCCCGCACTGGCTGTCCCGGCGGCACTGCCCTGCCAGGCTGAGCCCCCCACCGGGGCAGCCCCTAGCCCCAAGGACCCCCGGAGCTTGTCCCCTGCCCGCTGCCGCCTGTCCCTGGGCTGGCTTTGTCCCGGTGCTCCAGGGCCGCCGCAGTGCCGGGGCTCCCAGCCTGGATAGCCGCGCCGGAGGGACGCTGGGTCCTGGAGCCAGTCCCGGGGATGCGCCCGGGGGGCCCCGGGGGTCTGCGCCCAGCGCGGCTGTCGGGGCCGCCCGGCGCTTGGGGAGGCCGGGGAGGCCCCGCCGCGGCGGCGCCGGTGCCCTTGGGCGCGGGGACGGCGGGGCCTCGCGGCGCCGGTGGCCCGGAGCGGGGCGGCTCCGTCCAACACGGCCGAACCCCCGCCGCCGCGCCTCCCACTCCCCGCCGCCGAGCACGGGCTCGGTTCCTGGCCGTCCCGGTCAACCCCCGCCCGCGGACGAGCAGCGGCCGCCCAGCCGCCCCCAAGGGTCGCCCCGGGACCCCCGCCCTCCCCGGGTGCCGGTGCTGCGGGGACCGGCCCCCGCCCGCCGCCCCCCGCACGTGCGCCCCCGCCGCCCGCGCCCGGTACCTGGGTGGGTAGCGCCGCCGCTGCCGGTCGCCCGCGCTGAGCGTGTCCCGGGCGAGCAGGAAACCGGCGGCGAGCGAACCGGCGCCCACCATGGCCAGGAGACCGGCGGAGCGGCGGCCGGAGAGGGCGCGGGCGAAGGTGCTGGCCATCGCGGAGCGGCGGAGCGAGTGCGCCGGGGCCGGGAGGCGGACGTGATGGGAATGGGAACGGGCACGGGAATGGGAACGGCGGCGGCGGCAGGGCGCGCGGGGGGCGGGGAGCCGGCCGGGCACGGGGGGGCCGCAGCGGCACCGCCACCTGCTCGGCCGCCCCGCCCCGCCCCGCCCCGCCCGCCGCACCGGAGTCGCCGCCGCCTTCAGCACTGCGCGCCGGACAGCGCCGGCGGGGCAGCGGCGCTGGGCCCCCCCCGCACCGGCACCGGGCCCCCCCCGGCACCGGACCCCGCCACCGGCGGGCCACGAGCACGGCACGGCACGGCGCGGGCCGCGGCGCCGAGGGCGCGGCTGGGGCAAAGTCCTGGGGCCGGGAGAGGCGGGCGCGGCTCCCTGACGGCCCGGAGCCGCGCGTGGGATGCGGGCCGGGACAAGCGGACGGGCCAGCGGCCGGTTCTCGGCGGCACGGCCTGGCGCGGGCGGCGGTCACCGGTCACCGGCCCTCCCACCGCACGCCGTGCCGCTGCCCGGCGCTGGGCGCTCCTTGCTCGGGCCCCACACGCCGGGACGGGGCGGTCGCCCCGCGCAGTCCCAGTGCCCGCGGCAGCCCCGGGGCAGGCAGCGCGCCGCGTTCCGCCGCCGCAGAGCCCCACGGGACGGGAGAGGCGACGGGCGCTGCCCGGGACCCGTCGCCCGGGCTTCCCCGGCGCACTGGGCAGCGGCCGCCCGGCACACTCGCGCCTCCTGCCCGGGTCCCGCGGGGCGGGGGGCAGCCGGCGCGGTGCGGTTGCCGTGGTAACGCGGGACCCGGTGGCGCTGCCGGTACCCGGCGCTGGGCCCGCGCCCCACGTGCGCGCGGCACGCCCGGCCGCGCAGCCTCCCCCGCCGCCGCCGCTAGGGGTCGCCACGCCGCACCCGCCTGAGGCCCGGCCGGCCCGCCCCCCTCCCCGCCGATTGGACGGCTGCGCCCGTCAGCAGGCTGTGATTGGCCGGCGGCAGCGCCGGCGGCGCAGGATGCGCTCGGAGGCCGCAGGTGAGCGGGAGGGAAATGGCGGCGCCCGGCGTGGCGCCCCCTGCTGCCGCCGCCGGGGTGTCGGGTCGTCCCCGGTGCGCCGGGCCCGAGACTGAACCCCGGGTCGGGGCGGGGAGGGGAAGCGAAGGGAGTGGGAGGGGGCATGACACACACGACAGCGGGCCGCGCCGCTCTTGGGCCCGGTCGTCGTCGACTGTCGGGGAGCGCCGGGTAGGTGGCAGCGGCGGCCACTGGTGAGGCGCGGCCCGGTTCCCCGCCGCGGGCCTGCCGCCCCGCAGCCCCCCTGCCGCGGGCCTGCCGCGGGCCTGCCGCGGCCAGCCCGGCCCGGCCGCTCTCCGCGCCCCCCGCCCGGGTCCCTGGGGCCAGAGCGCTCGGCCTCCCCCGGCGCGGCCTGCCCGGCCGGCTCGGCAGGGGGCGCGGCGGGCTCTGCACGGGGGCGCGGGTGTGGCGGCGGGGGGGGGCCCGGCCCGGCCAGCCACGGGCGAGCGGAGCCCGCACCCTCCCGGCCGCGGCGGGCTCTCTCGGGGAGCGGGGGCCTGTGGGTCCCCGTCGGGGCCTAGCGGCGCAGCGGTGGCCTGCCGGGGTCTCGGCTGTTCCCTTCGGGCGGGCCCGGGCCCGGCGGGCTGGGCTGTGTCTGCCTCGCCCCCGGCCTGAGGGAAGAGGCGAGCCGCGGCCCTTCGCTCGTTAATAAACCCTCATTAACGGTTACAGTCCCAGGGACATTCTGATGCTGCCGGGTTTCACACTTCACCTGTGTGTGTAATGAGAGTCATTTAAAAATCTCATTAAAAACTGTCTCCAAAGGTGAGGATTGACCTTACTGCTGCGGTTGCTATGTGAGCAGCAGAAGGCTTGCTCAGGTGTAGAAGCGATAAGCCGAGAGGTTTTTTTACTAAATTTGCAAATGGCATTGTCTGGCAGAAACAGCTCCTGCTCGGGAGACATTTCGTGTTTGCGCCCTGGCTGTGCGCTGGGTTTGAAGATGTCGATAGATCTGGAGTTACCGAAAGTGCTGCTGGAGCGCTGGGAAGCTTGCCTTCAGCTGCCTGGCTGTGAACGCGTTGGACTTCTGCGTTAACAGAACACAGAGAGCTTTCTTTGATACACCACAGCGAAATAGCTTTTAATTATTAACTCCGGAATAGGTGTTCTTTTTCTCCTGAAGCAATTAAGTGTCTACGATAAGAGTACAGCTTTCACCTTTTGTATGTAAGTATGTAATTAACCTTAATACAAATAGCCCTTGTGACAAGGGGAGTAACTCTTTGGGCAAAGGTACTTCCCTGATCAAGGCCTAAGCTTTCAGGGTTGGGGTTTTTTTGTTTAGTTTTAGTGCCCACAGCAGTTTCAGGTAGTTCAACAAGACGTTGCCGGCATTAATATTTTAAAATGCCAGCTACGTGTATTCTTCAAGCTTGCAATCCTGCAGATACTTGACCTGGCTTAAATCAGGCTGTGGGTCTGTAATCGTCCTTGCAGCCTGCCTGCATGCAGCTCCTTGGACCTCCCACCTAGTGCTGCCTGGGTGCGCAGACCTGGTCTCCGCTCCCAGAGCTGCCTCTTCTACCGCCTGTGGCTGCTGCCACCAGCGATAGGATCAGCCTTGTTGGGTTGCTGCAGTCCTTGGCCCTTCAGCCCTCCACCGCAGGGACTGCGCTTTCAAATCATGCACCATGCAGGCTGTGTTTAAAAAACAAAAGGGAACAAAACCCCCACACCCACACCTACACTTTTGGTGGTTGATGCTACACTGAGAACAAAGTTAATACAAGACCTGATCATAACCTTCTTCTTTCTTAAATTTCTGGTACCTCAGGATACAGCGACACAAAGAATAAGTCTCTTTAGTCTGTGAGCATTCTTACCTGAACAGCACCAGAATGATCTGCCGGGGAACTGGAAAACAACCTACTATCCCATTTGCTATCACTAATATAGGGAGCTGAATTAGTCCCAGGACATTTAAGAGACAAGGTGCACATTTCTGTTTCAGGTTGTGTGTCAGCAGCTTTTTATTGCCATTAGGTGATTATGGTAAACTCTGTTATGATTGCGTACCGGATCATCACTGCCCTTCTTGGAAGAGAGTGCAAGAATGCCTTTAGCTGTAGTGGCTGCTCTGTACTTCCTTCTGTATTGTGATGAGACTAGCAAGCCTGAATATGCCATACTCAAAGCCAGAACCATCTTTACCTTTCTTGCATGCATGCCAGAGCTGTGTTAATGCTTTTGTTTCTCTTGGACGATACAGCCAGTGGCATTAACTCGGTGCTTAAATTTTCTTGCTGTGATTAGCAAAAGGTGAGACCTGCAGCACTCTCAGCAAGTGGAGACTGGTCAGAATGTATGACCTGTGGGAGCAGTTAGCTCAGGAGGTGGTGAGAATGATGCAGAACCATCAGTATCGCATGCTGTCAGTGCCTCACATAGCTCCAGGCTGGAAGAAAAGCAGTAATGGTGTGGTGGTGGTGGGGGCTGCGTGCTGCACAGGAACCTTGCTGGTACCATTTCTGTGAGGGAAGGTGCCACCCTCCTGGCATCATGAACTCTTTGAAAGCCTAGCACTAGGGCTGATTCAGTCATGTTGGCAAAACCTCCTGTTATTAGCCTTTGATACCGGAATATAGAGCTGCACTTCCCTGTTTCCCTTTAAAAGCAACAGTCTGTCTGAGTTTTAGATGCCTTAGTTTTATGCCTGTAGCTAAAACTTCTGTTTCATCAAGAGTCTGTAGTCTTTCTTGGTATAAATCTAGTCAGATGAGGGATCTACTTTGAAGAGAAACTTGAAAAAGGTTTTGGTTATACTCCCTTCTTTTCCCCACACCAGAAACAACCTGAGATCCTGAGGCTTTCCCTGTTAACCCTAAGGGCATGCCTGATGCATCAGTGGCTGTTGGCTTCACTGAGGCTCTAGTTTTTCTACCTGGTTTGAATATGGCATGTCTTGGCCTCTAGAAATAACTACAGAGCAAGGCAGAGGCTTTTTTTCTGGGGTAGGAGCAGGGATGTAGAGAGCTCATTGCTTACTTCTTAGGGCAAAGGTTTTCCTGCTGCTTGATCTGTTTTTTTTCCAGGAGGGAGGGGAGAGTAAGGGATTGGAGGAAACAACCCTCCTCCTATTCTTGCATGGTTTACTTCATTAAATCGTCAGCCATCAAGCTGATAGTGTACTTGCTAAGGTCTTGGTCTGCACTGGTGTGCTGAGGCAGCAGGGCGCAGGAATGAAAATGATTCCTAAGCGTGTCAGGAATCCCACTCTTGTCATCCTGTGGAAATAGTAGGACTGTATGGAGCACACAGTAGCATGCCGGTATAGCCTGGTCTGCCAGCACTGTTGCTCCCACCAGTGGAGAGCACTGATGGTGAAATTACAGCTTTAACTCTTGCTGATCGGAACACTTTTCTGTGCTGGGTGTGCCCTGTGCCTCCAGGTTTGTGTGGGAGCAGGCAGCACTGGCCTTGGTGCACCAGTGGAAGACCGGTGTGAGCTGGGGAGTCGGGCAGCGGAGATTGTCTGCCGAGCGGTAGGTGCAAAGCTGGGGCTTGCTGTGTCACCCCTCTGGTTTCTGGTGGGTTGGTGTCGGCTCCCCCAGTAGATCTGGCATGATAACTGATGGGCTTGCTGTCAAACCAGTGCCTGATGGCGTGGCTGCGGGACCTTGTCCCGTGTGCTTCTGCTCCAGCACTTTCTCTGAGCATTTACCTGTTACATCTCCTGTCCTTCCCAGGAGCGCCCGCAGCCTTTCTGTGTGGAGATGTGCTTTATTTTTACCTTTATTTCCAAGGTGGATTTCACGAGCAGCTGGTTTGCTCTGTTTCTTTTGCCTGTTCCCACCCTGCTCGAATGGATTAAGGCAATCTCCCTCAGTTGTTCTTGGTGATGGGATTCTCATGGTGAAACGGTGCTGGTGGCAGGCTGGTGGCATTGGGAGTGCTCCTCTGCTCTGTGAAGAATTGCTGCCAGAGGACTGGGAACTGACAGCTGTATGTGGCGGGACAGTCTCCTACGGTGTACTGGCTGTAAGGGAAAGCATGCTTAAAAGAGGAGGAAATACAGTAACTCGCTCTGGGGAATGCTGGAAATCATGTGAGAGCATGAGAAGCAGCGGTAGACAGTGTCTCGTGTCCATTTTTAGGAAGTACTTAACATGAGGTGTTCACAACGTCCTCTTGTCAAGGTTGCGCTTGCTTATGTGGGAGGAATGCTTTTGCCCACTTCTTAGTGGGGGAAAACATGGCAAAGGGCAGTCACTTGACATTTATGTATGTGCAGCTATGGTTAGAGGTAAACAGCTGTGTCCTTGGTGTGTCCAGGTCACACATACTGTGCATTCAAACTCTGTCACTTCTATGGCAGACAGTGCTGCTATTGTAGGTGACAGCGCAAGACACGCTCCTTCCCTGGCGTTTATAAAGCAGAGCTTGTATCTTGACAATTGGCTTCCGTGGTCACAGAGTAAATCGGAGCCAGCTTGCAAACCCAGAAGCCTTGACCTGCAACCCAGACTGTTACTGATGTTACTCTGTGTCCTCTTTCCTTGCCAAAGAGTTGTCACTTTTTCCTTTACCCTCTTCCCTGCAAACTCATGCACCTCTCAATCTGGTCTCTCTGTTACTGTAGGTCTTCACGGGCTGAAAGGATGAAAATAGGCGATTGGAAAGTCACTGTCACTGTCCTAAGCTTCATTCTAACTCCTGGAGTCCCGGTTTATGCCTTTGGGTGTACGAGCCTTTGAGAGTGTCCACTGTCCCCCTCCATGATTTAGACAGCGGCGTGGAGCATGCATCATTGTAAGGTTTTACATGATTTCAGCGCTGGTGGTTCCCAGTTGGTGCAAAGAGGTTAATTGCACAATGGAGCTGCCTATCTAAAATGATTGTGTGTCCAGATCCCCTCCTACCCCGAGGGTCTCTTCTGACTCCCTCTTTTTGTGCTGGGCAGCACTCTCTGTGCCAGATCAGTCCCTGCCCTCCCCACCATCACCTGCTTCCAGTGCAGCCAGCCCCTGGCTCGCCCTGCAATCTGACCTTCTCTACCCCTTCTTGCATGCTGTGATTCCAGAGCGGGATGGTCGGCCACCGAAGCTGCAATGTCGTCCCTGACGACCTCCAGTGAGGGAGACAACTCCACTCCCAGGTTTGTTGTTGGTTCCAGGGATGATGAGACAGACTTTCTGGGATCAAACATGAAGACAGACGAAACTGATTTCTTTGAAGATGATGAAGAGGAGGAGTCGGTAAGGAAGTCCTGGCGTTCTGGGTTGGAGCATCTGTGCAGAATTCCTGGGTCTCAGCTGGGGTTTGTGCGGTTGCTGCTGAGGCTGCAGGCAGTTGGGATTTCAGGGGACATGACACCAGGCTGTGGGGCACAACCGTGGGGAATGGCGCTGTCATTTCTGATGGGGTGTATTGCATTGTCATACTGCCTTACTCGCGGCCTCATGCTGCAGTAAATCCTGGCCTTTCCACTTGCCAGTCTTTTTCAGGTACAATAGCAGAGTTCCTTGTCCTAGCAACTTAACCCTGGCACTTCTGTAAACCTGTCTCACCAGGGAAATTTTTGAGGAAAACTCTGGGAACTGTGAAAAGGGCAGACGTGTGTCTGCAGAAAGGAAGCATTTGTTCTTTTCTGTAACCTCCAGGAACAGGGTGCAGAAAGGAGAATGATCTCCAGCTCCTGACTGCTTTTGGCCCCTATTCAGTGTTCTTTTAAATGTTACATTTGTTGTTCTGTGCATGGGACTTGGATGCAGCAGGGACATTGCTGCTGGGTGGGACCATACGCCAGTGCAACCATCGTTTCCGTTGCTGCTCTGCAAGTGGGTTGTTGACCTAGGAGCCCACAGGGGCTTCCTTCAAACCCACGCAGTGTTGTGTACTTTGGTGCTTGGTGAGGAGCTATTTATCAGGTGTAGTGAAGGATTTGGAAACCCTTTCACTTCTCAGATGTTGTTTTTGCCATGGAGCCTTGGCTTTGCAAGTCGTGCAGTAACTTCTAAAGTCTCGGGTTATGCTTTGAAGCTGCAATTGTTTGTGCTGGGTAACCCGAAGTCCTGTGTGTGTCACTTCAGATGGTCTCACTGCGTTTAATCTTGCTTGGGCCAGAATTAATCTGTCAGGAAAACATCCAGTCTGGGGTTTCTAGATGGTGGAGAAAAGTCCACCACAGACCTCAGACTGTTCCTCTGTTACGGTTAGCAATGCTTTTTGAATGCACACCTTCTCTCTTGACCTACTCAACTTAACCTCATCCCACTGGACCTTGTTGTACCTTTGGCAGATATATGGAAGAGCACTTGGTGGTTTTTCTTTTCTACTTACAGCTACTTACTGTTACAATCTCCCCTTCGTTTTCTCTCAGATAAGACAAACAGACTGAGCTCCTAGACTTTTTTTGCTATAAAACATTTGCGGCTGTTCTCTGAGCCTGCCTAAGTCCATCAACTGTCTTGGTGAGTTATGGGCCAGAGAACATGGTGTGGGATTCCAGTCCCGGCTGCTTGTTCAGGTGTCAGATATTTATTTCTGACCTTAGCATTAGTGCCCAGTAAAAAGAGGAGGTACGTACTACCTGGCAAAGAAGCGGTTGTTTTGGGCTGCTCCTTAATGATGTCCTCCAGTGGACGCTGCTGGGAACTGGGAGCGTTTATGGGTTCATGTCTAGCAAGAGCTGTGAGTGCATAAGGTTGGAAGAAAATCCC
This sequence comes from Falco punctatus, assembly GCF_963210335.1. Classification (NCBI taxonomy): domain Eukaryota; kingdom Metazoa; phylum Chordata; class Aves; order Falconiformes; family Falconidae; genus Falco; species Falco punctatus. The sequence continues at coordinate 70,234,381 of NC_137587.1, forward strand.
TTGTTTGTTCCACATTGCTGCATTTCTACACTGTTGTAGTTTGAAGTCCGTGAGGTAGCTGATCCTGTACTAAACTGATCCCTGTCTTCCCTTAGCCACCTGAGCGGCAGATTGTGGTTGGAATCTGTGCCATGACCAAAAAGTCCAAGTCAAAGCCCATGACACAGATTCTGGAGCGTCTGTGCAAGTTTGAGTATATCACAGTGGTGATTATGGGGGAAGATGTTATTCTGAACGAACCGGTGGAGAACTGGCCTTCGTGTGACTGCCTCATATCATTCCACTCCAAAGGTAAAAAGGCTGCAGCAGGTCGTAGCCTACTCGAGATCTGGGCAAGGGAGCTTCCACTCATTCTTTCTCCCCTCCCCTCCTCCTCTATTTCAGGATTCCCCCTGGATAAAGCGGTCGCTTATGCCAAGCTGTGCAAGCCATTTCTGATTAATGACCTTGACATGCAGTATTACATCCAGGACAGGTAGGTGTCTGTGATCCGCTAAAGCCCCTTCCCTCTTCCTGGGTCTGATTTGTCTTCCTGGCCACAAGCAAATGAGTGAGCTGGGGAGGAAGGGGACCACAGCAGTGGCTTTTTAGGGGTTGTTTCTCCAAAACAAGGGGAATAGACAATGGGGTAAAACCATTGAGACTCGGCATGTTTTATTTTCTGGTGCAAGTGCCTTGTAAGGAATGGTGAGATGAAGTAGGAAGTGGAAGAGGTCTCACAGAATGAGACTGCCACAATGGAAGCAAAAAGACTAGTCTCTGAGTAGAGAGCCAGGTAGCAGGATGGGGTTCTGGGGCAGAAATTGGGAGCAAGGCCAGGTCAGATTCAGGTATGTGACCAACCTATGTTGGCCAGACGCTTCAAGAGGCTTCTCAATTGGCTTTTGGTAGAGGCCACCTGCAGCCATGTCTTCGGTGCATAGAGCCAGACTGCTTTGGCTCTGTATGGGTAGGGCTCGTACCAGACCCCAGACCTCTGCCATGCCTTGGGTTGTGAGCGGCGTCCCTGTGGGTGCTGACAGGCACCCTGAGGTGTAACTGTAGTGAAAAATAGCCATTTCCTCACTGACACAGGGTGAAAAGAGGCTCTGTTTCATCTGCCTGGCCTGGGTGTTGGGTAGCTTGGGCACCCTTTGAGAGGGCAGATCTGGGTAGGTGGCAGGTGCTGGGTGTGTTGCTGTGGATTGGGCATCTGCTAGTAAATAAGCATCTATATTTATGCCAGGTAGAGATTTACTCTGGGACATCTCTGTCGGGAGTAGGACCGAGGCGTGCCCTATAGCCTGTAGGTCTTATCTGGGGAGCATGTGCTGAGAAGTATTTGTACTCTGTCTTTGAAGCTTTTTTGTGTTCATTTTACTTTGTTCATCAGTGGGAGTGAAGCCTTCCCTTTGGCCTGTACTGAGGACCTTCTAGACTCTTCTGACACTGTTTCTGTCCTCTACAGGCGTGAAGTGTATCGGATCCTTCAAGAAGAGGGAATTGACTTGCCCCGCTATGCTGTGCTCAATCGAGACCCTGACAGACCAGAAGGTCAGTGCGCAGGCTCTACTGAAAGCTGTTTTCACATACTTAAGATACTCTGCAGAGCACAGGTACTGATAATCAGCTTGAAGAGGCCTGATTCACAAGTCTGTTGTTTTTTGCAGACAAAGGTCTCAACAGCAAAACTGGCTGACTGACCAGGACTGAAGGGCTTCAGCTCTGCCCTAGAGCTGTCTCACTCACCCTTTCCTAACATGCTGCTGCTGTGCTTTATCTTCAGAGTGCAACTTGGTGGAAGGAGAGGACCACGTGGAGGTAAATGGAGCTGTTTTCCCAAAGCCATTTGTAGAGAAGCCAGTCAGTGCTGAAGACCATAATGTGTATATTTACTACCCGACGTCAGCAGGTGGGGGCAGCCAGCGGCTCTTTCGGAAGGTGAGGCGGACACCAGTTTTGGTGTTGGAACCAACAGATCTGTGGCTCTGAGACCCTCGTGGCTTCAGGAGGGAGCGTTGGGGCAGTTGAAGGAGAAAGGAAGATTTTGTGTTGGGGAAATCTGGACCTTCTTAGAACTTCTAGTTCAATCCCATCTACCTGGGAATTGCAGAAGGGCATAGTTTAGTGGTAGTGCTGACTTCTCCTTCCCCAACCTCTATTTGACTTGTGTCCCGTGTCATGGAGACAGTCATGGAGAACGGTGTCCCTTACTGAATTGCATGTTGTTTTTTTCCAAGTCACTTCCTCAGTTTATCAAGATGATTTTTTTTTTTTCAAACTTGTGTTCCTGTCCTCTAACATCAGCTGTTGCCCTTCTCAGCTTAGCGTAGCTTGCAAATTTGATAAACGCAGTATTTATTCCTATATTCCACAGGCAATCTGCCCTTATGCATTTCTTTCACTTTGCCAGTGAACAGTTAATAGCTGTGATATATCTTTTTTTTCCTATCAGTTATGCATCTGTCATTAATAATATTAAAAAGATTAACATTTTAGGTAACATATAGGCCTGCCATATGAGGTTGTATCCGAAGCCTTATCAAAAATGAAAACATCATCCTCTGTCCATAAGATCAGCCAGCTGTCTTAGGAGGAAGTTAAATTGGTCTGATTATTACCTGTCATCCTTTATTTTCATTTGGTTTTTAGCTAGGCTCCTTACTTTCTAGGTCTTTATCCACTATTTTTTGTTCCATATCCTTGTAGTGATTGGAGTCAACCTAATGGTCTATAATAAACTTTTCTCCTCTTTAAAGCCTGGAAAAGAACATATCTACTATCTGCATTTTGGAGTCTCTTTTGTCCTCCATAAATAAGTGTGCTGTAATAGCTAGAGGTTCTGAGAGATGCTCCGCTAATTCTCTACATACAGGATGAAACTTAGGATTTTTGTTCTTCCCTCTAAGAAAAGAAGCCCCCATGCTCTTGCTTGAGGTGTTTGTTCTGTGCTTTCAGATTGGCAGCCGGAGCAGCGTGTACTCACCAGAGAGCAGTGTGAGGAAGACAGGCTCATACATTTATGAGGAGTTCATGCCTACAGATGGCACTGATGTAAAGGTAAGGAAAAGCCTGGAATAGCTTTTCCCTTGTGCAGACTTAGGATAGCTGAAGGTTGGGCAGTCCTGCTTAGTCCTACTTAGGTTCTGGAGTATTCGTTTAAGCTGTGAGGTGCTGACTGAGCAGCTCGGATCCCAAGGTGGGGAGCGGATGTTCTGTAGGTCATAACAGGACAAATGCATGAGACCGTCTGATCTTCTCTCCGTGTCTGCAGCAGAAGTACCTTCTGGAAGCTCCAGTTAGTCTAGGTGGTTGTATCAGGTGTAACTATTTTTCTTCCCAGGTGTACACTGTTGGGCCAGACTATGCCCATGCTGAGGCTCGCAAATCCCCTGCTTTGGATGGGAAGGTTGAACGGGACAGCGAAGGGAAAGAAATCCGTTACCCAGTCATGCTGACTGCCATGGAGAAACTAGTTGCCCGGAAAGTCTGTGTAGCCTTTAAGGTCTGTGTTTTCTCTCCTATGCAAGCAAGATACTCCATGAATGTCCGATTTAAATCTTGGTCAGTGTTAAAGCTTGAGCTCTGTTACCCCGATGTGTCTCTGGTGTGGCAGTCTTCTGCACCTGGTGCCAGTTGCTGTCTCTGCTGGCCTGTGCAGCTTGTCCTGCCGGCCGTGGCAGTTTGCTGGTCAGAGGTGAGCGGGAAGGCAAGAGGGCCTGCAGCAAATGCCGTTTGTGCTGCCAGGTGGCTGGTGTCCAATGTACAGCTGAGCATTTAATATCAGATTCTGAGCATGCAGCTGTCCGTCTGACCTGTGCTCACCACGCCCTTACTGTTTCCTAGTTGTGTTTGTGTGGAAACTTGGTTTTCTGAAAAAAAAACCCAAACCCAACTCAGACCTGATTTTTATTTTTTTGATCTGACTTTAGTGCATATTTGTGTTCTATTTTACAGGATGGTAGAGTGAGTGTATGATCTAGGTATGCTTACGTGACATGGTCAATGATGTCAGCAGAAGAAGCACTTGGCTACTTGTTCCTGCCCTCACTGCAATCTGCAGCCTGTGCAGTTGTGCTGATACAGCTGTGGGCTTGTTTTACCTTGTAGCCTTTTACACATAGTGATGGGTATCTTTGCCTGCACCACTTACTGTCTGTACCTGTCAGTCTGGTTCAAAATGGTTGGGTTTAGAGGCAAGAGCAGGAGAGCCAGGAGCTGCTCTGTCTTAAGCCTTTAGGGCTCTGGCAGGTGGGGCTGCCCTGACAGCTTAGTACGGGGGCTTATCTGTTGGGATACAGCTGTGAGGGTGTAAAGGTGCCTCTAAAGGGCCTGTTACTGCTGGCTAGTGGCTGTATTTTTGCACTGCTTCAAGGCTGGTGAGGTAGGTGTGGAGCAGAGGACAGCTGCAGCACCAGTGGAGCTGACCTGGGCAGTGTATGATGGCTGGGTCTGTGTGTGTGCCTGGCTTGGCTGGGCAGTGGCTGTCCCTTTGCTGCTGTCCCTCACAGCCAGCCTGAGTCCTGTGTCCTCTGCTTCCTCTTGCAGCAAACGGTGTGTGGGTTTGACCTCCTGCGAGCCAACGGCCACTCTTTTGTTTGTGACGTGAACGGCTTCAGTTTTGTGAAGAACTCTATGAAGTATTATGATGACTGTGCCAAAATCCTCGGGTATGTAAAATTCAAGTTCTGACAGCGGGTCAGGTAACTCATAGCATAGTAAAATGAATGTGGAGTCCTGATCTCTATGTCAGAGAAGTCTGCAGGTGGTTCGTGTGGGGATGTTTATTGAGCAGAGGAAGGCTTGGCTCTGGGAGGAATGGGTTATTTATTTTTAGCCCCTGGAGCTCCTGCCTGCATTGGCATTAGATGCCTTCATCTACAGCTAGATGTATCTTACAGGACTTTTAATTGGATGCTAAGCCCAGCTGCAGTGTTGGTGATGTAATTGGTGTCCCTTTGGGGTGCCCTAACTAGCCCGTGGTGTGATAGATGTCTCTGCAAGGAAGGTGAGGAGAAGTTCTGTGGCTGTCTTCAAATCTTTCAGCTGGGCCACTAAGGAGGAGGTGGAGAACCAAGGGAATGGAATTTCTTGTGGGTTTTGTACTCTTGAGTTTTGGATTCTAATTTCTTCCAGAAATATCATCATGCGGGAATTGGCTCCGCAGTTTCATATTCCCTGGTCCATCCCAACAGAGGCAGAAGACATTCCCATTGTCCCCACAACTTCAGGCACCATGTGAGTACCTGCTGTCTTCTCAAAAGAGTGCCAGTGATGGCTACATGAGGGACAAAGTGCAAACCCTGTCCAAGGGACAGACACCACCCAGCAGCACGGTGTTCTCCAGCTGCTGTGTGGGTTGCAACCCTGAAAGGCCTGTGGAAAGGCTTAGCTGTGCACATGGAAAGGGTGACAGATGGTAGATTAGTTGCAGGTTTGATCAATGCAGGTGAGCAGTCATTGAAGGAATTGCCGAAATTGCTCCCATGGCTTTCAGAAGGCCCAAATTCTTGATCAGCACAGAAAACAGATGAGGGCACTGCTGCAGCTGGTTCACGGTTCAGTACTCTGCTACTCATAGAAAACGCAAAAAAATTTAATGGGTGGAAAACAGTTAGCTGAAGTATTCACATTACCTGTACGCTTGGCAGACCCTCATTTGATACTGTTGGCTTTACTAGTTTTCCACCACATAAAGCTAAAAGACCAAAGGCAAAACTTTCTTTGCGATCCTCAGCACACCTGCACACTTGTATGAAGTGAACACAGTAGGTGCTACAGAAAAGACAGATTCAGAGTATGTATTCATCCTTCCTTTACCGTGTGATCGTTTGGAAAAAGTTGGCAAACACAAAACACTGCACACCTGACAGGATTGCTGGCTTTAACAATACCTTGTGACAATGAGGCTGCCGAGAGTCAATCCCTGTTTCTCTGGGATCCTATAAGAAATAGTTGGATATTATAGTATCTGAAAAAGCAAACTCATGTAGCCCTTCTGAAATTAGCCAGCCTAACTACTGGTTGCTGCCGGTGTCTGATCGCTGTGGGATCTTTTTACATACATCTCTTATTGTTCGTTCAGAGACAGGATCCCAGCTGTATAACAATTCTTCTGTTTTTTTGTTTTTTTTTTTTTTTTTTTTTTTTTTCCCCTGGGTCTTTCTAATTGGTCCTATGAGCATTGCACAAGTTGAGCAGGAGAACATGCTTGGCTGTTTCTGTAGATTCTGTAACATCCAGCCTTGTCCTTTCCAAGATGTGGTCCTGCCTGTCATATTATGGTTCTGTGGTGCTTTTCCCTGATATGAAACCAGATGACCTGGCAGGGTCTGGAGTGCTTTGATTGCTTTTACAGCCTTGGCACTTATGCTTGGTTTAGTCTGGGAGAAGTTCTGCCACCACTGAGGAAAGCAGCTGCCAAAAGGATGGAACAGAAAGAACAATGGGAAACTACTTTCTGGTGGGACTTCTGGAGTGCAGGGGCACATTTGTCAGGTGAATCTTGTGTTTTCCCAGGATGGAGCTTCGTTGTGTTATTGCAGTCATCCGGCATGGAGATCGCACCCCGAAGCAGAAGATGAAGATGGAAGTTAAGCATCCCCGGTAAGAGTCAAGGCGAGAAGATGCTGTGCTGCTGGGAAGTGAGGCAGGCCTGTTCTCTGAAGCAAGAGGAGGAGCAGAAGGGCTGTGGGTGCACGGGAGGCAGTGCTTTTTCCTGGCTGCATTCAAGCAAATGCTTTCTGCCCAGCTGAGGGAGCCCCCTTTCTCCATAAAGATCCTCACATCCTCTGTGTGAAGCCTGGAAGAAAGTATGAAAGTGTGCTAGGTGCTGCAGAGGGAAATGCCCCACTGAATGGGAAGCTAGTGGCTGCTTCCTTTTTGTACCTGCGGCTGGAAACACTTGTTTTTTTCATAGTTTCTGAAGCACAGGAAGGAGCCAGGGGGCCTTCTCATTCTCTCTGAAGAACAGAGCATGAATGCATACATAGGGATGACAGTCCTTGTAGCACTGAAAGAGCAGAAAATGGATCAGTATTCTTTGTTGTCTGTTCAGGTTCTTTGAGTTATTTGAGAAATACGATGGCTACAAAACAGGGAAGTTGAAGCTGAAGAAGCCAGAGCAGCTACAGGTAAGGAGAGTCCTCTCTGGGATTACTGTGTGGGACGTGCAGGTAATGTGGATCAGTGTGAGGCAATTTTTTGGGGGGTGGAAACCCTTAAAAGAGCAACAGTCTGTTGCACAAATGCTCCCTTTCTCTTTCCCCACCCCATACATTCTCAGCTGGGTGATAGTATGAGAGCAGAATGGAAACTGTTCCTGGCTGATGTGAAGCCTGTAGGATGGGGATGACCTGCTGCAGCTTGCCCATCTGTTGTGGTTGCCTCTGGTGAAAGATGGGTCCAGGCTAGGGAGCGGGGCAGGTGGAGGCACCCGCGTGGTTCTGAACGGGGCTGGAGCACAGGGTGGGGATGAAGCAAACTGCAATGTGAAAGTTTGTCCTGCCTGAGCCGTGTCTTATGAAATGACATGACTCTGGCAAGTGTCTGCGTGGACCTGGCGCTGGGTGAAGCCATCTGAAGGCTTTGCAAGAGTACAGTGGTGAGTCTGAGGCAGGATTGTGGGATGCCTGAGACTGTCTGCTCTCCAACAGGAAGTGCTGGACATTGCACGGCAGCTTGTGGTGGACCTGGGAACCCAGAGTGACTGTGAGATTGAGGAGAGGAAATCCAAACTGGAACAGCTGAAGAGCGTCTTGGAGATGTAAGGGTTCATATCTTGGGGCACCATGAGTTTGTCTCAGAGCTGTGGGTCAGCATGCAATGTAGAAACAAGCTGTGCTGCTGATGTCCTGCCCAGCTGGCTCCTCAGAGGTCCCCCCCATCCCCTGTTAGCAGCTGTACATGAAAGGTGCCATGCTCTTAATGTTTTTCTCCTTGGCATCCAAACCACTGCTGATTCTTGTTCCAGCTGTGTCTGGTGTTTGGCTAAACAAATAGGGACAAAACTGAGCTTCCTTTGCTGCAGGAGAGGAACTGGAATCCTGGAGGGACCACACTGATATGAAGGAAGCGTTTTGATAAATTTGGAACAAATCTTATTTTAAATAAGGTTGTCCTGGTGCCAAAAGCTTAATAACAAGGAGTTTGGAAAACATGAAAAGATGTTTGTGTCCTCTTAGGTTTTGTGCAGCCAAAATAAAAGACAGTATGGTGATGCTGGCATCTTAGAAACAAAAGAAGGGCTTCTCTCAGAGCTATAGCTCACTGTGGCACATGCAGGCAGTGTCTGCGTTCAAGCCATGTCTGCGGAGCACAGAGGATGAACGTTTGCTATGATGTCTTGCCCTGCTCATTCTGCTCAATAGAGATGGGGTTATCCTCAGAGTGGCTATTGTTTTTTTTCTGTGATCTCATCAGTTCACTTGTTAAAGATGTAGACAGAAATTAACTAAGGTTGATTAAAACCCTGGTGAGGTATGGCAGCACAGAGTGCTGTCAGCTGAAGTGCAGGCAAGTAAATGGATCTTTGAATTTCATTTGGAGGAGTTGTTTGGCTTTTTTTGAGGGTTTGTGCTGGGTCACAGGTAGATGGCAAAAATGTTCATGTCCTGTGGCAATTGGTGTTGCAGCAGAAAGTCTCTTACCTGTGCTGTATTTTTGCTGTGTGCTGCCTAGGGACCTCTGGGCAAAGGGTGAGTGGAGTTGATTTGTTTAAATTTCTGCCCCCCCTTCCCTTGTGACAGGTATGGACATTTTTCTGGCATTAACCGTAAGGTTCAGTTGACCTATCTGCCTCATGGACATCCAAAAGCTGCAAGTGAAGATGAAGGTAAAGAAATTTGATGTTGCTGCCATGATCTTCAAGCAGTGCATGCAGCTTCCTATGTATATAGGCCTCTGGATGTGCAAGCAAAATTAGTGACCCATACCTTAGCTTTGCTCACATCATATGAAGGGTTGGAGTGATGCGTAATGTAGTGGACCAATATACTCTGGATGGTGCCACAAGTGTTATGCTTCCAATTTCATGAATGTCAGCCTATACCTTCAAAAAGTGGTGTCTTAATTTCGTACTTGCTGATTTGGTTCCTGGGGATTTTGGGTCAGGCTCTGTAAGGTGCTGATGACAACCTCTTCTTCCTCCCCTCCTCTCCCTCTGCAAGCTCAGCTTTGACATCTGATGTAGTGAGTACCTGTTTGTCTTCTAGAAGGTCGCCGGGAGTCTTCCCCATCCCTTCTGCTGGTGCTTAAGTGGGGTGGAGAGCTGACGCCAGCAGGAAGAGTGCAGGCAGAAGAGCTGGGGCGAGCCTTTCGCTGTATGTACCCTGGTGGCCAAGGTAAGCTTTGTCCTTTTGTCTCCCGTCCCATCCTGTGAATTGTGAGCTCAGGGCTGGGAGCAGTTTTCCTGTTTTCTCATGCAGTGTGACTGGGTACCGTGGCAAAATCATCACGGGATTCCAGGCAGCAACAAATTAGTCACCACAGCGCTGTCTTTGGAGGGTCAGACTCAACCGCTGCATGAGTTGCTTTCTCCCATTACTGATCTCACTCCTGTGGTTGACTCAGCCAATTTTGTGCCGCAAGATAATTGTAGCTCTACAGCTTATGCTTTGGAAGTCTGGTGCCTCCCTACTGAACAGCTCTGCCTGCAGTTCTGGTGGCAGCAGTACCTGCTCTTCTGCAGAGGACAAGCAGGAGGCAATTTTTTGTGTGCATCTTTATTCTGCACAGGGGTGTTGAGGCTAGCAGAACAATTATAGACTGTTCAGAGAGGATTGCTGCAGAATTTGGGCAGCATCAGATTTGACTGGTGAATGCTCACTTTTTTTCCTCAAAATGAACTTTCCCAAGTTAAGCAAAGCCTGAATCAGACTTCTAGTTATCATGTATAGGTATTTTGGAGCAGCCTAAATGCTGGGTATGAAAGTGATTAAATCTCTACATAACTTTGTCACTACAATAAAGTTTGTTGTCTAAAGCAGTGTATTCAGCTGATAGTTTTGCAGGTGTCAGAATATTAATTTTGGGTTTGTTCTCTGTTCCAGGTGATTACGCTGGTTTCCCTGGATGTGGCTTGCTCAGGCTGCACAGCACCTACCGTCATGATCTCAAGATCTATGCCTCAGATGAGGGACGAGTTCAGATGACAGCAGCAGCTTTTGCAAAGGTCCTTTCTTTCTTTTAGGCATCTGTTAGTTTGGCTACATTAGTGTTAAAATATGCCAGTTCTAAAGGAAAACCTCTGGTAATGAGGGAAAAGCTGTTCTGGGAGCTTTGCCCTCTCTGTTGGGAGGACAGTGGTATACCATGCTATTAGCAAGTGTATGGGGCAGTACTGGAAATCCAGCGTAGCTGCACATGTATGTTACCTTTAGCATCCTGTCCAGGATAGGACTCTGACCAGGAAGGAATTATTTATGGATTATTGCTGGTGTTTGATGTTAAAGCAACATCAAACCTGTTGCTGAGTATTAATTGCCTACAAAATGAGTGTTTCTTGGATGACTGCCTAGCCAGAGGGGTTATTCCTTCACTGCTGGATTTAAAAGGGGGATGAAATGTCTTTGGTTCAGTGTGGGCTGGGAGTTAGGGAGAAGACAGGTCCATCTGCAGTTAAAGCTTGAGCCAAAGGGAATCCAGTAGTGATCTTAGTGTGCTTCAGAGCCTCTGCTATATCAACATTTTTCCAGCAAACTGAGTTGGCTACTCAATTATTACCTAGATAAATCTGGAGCTGCTGCAGGCAGAGCCTGCCTTTTGCTTCAGATAGCTCTAGAGGCATGCCAGAGTCACTGGTGACTGTAGGTGCTGTTGCTGTAAATCTGCTCTTCAAGGACAGCTGAGGTTTCACTCGACTGAAGGCTGGCCATGAAATTACCAGAAGTGTTTGTTGCTTGTATTGCTGAAGTCTTGTCCTTGTGTTGCTTTAGGGTCTGTTGGCCCTGGAAGGAGAGCTGACCCCCATCCTGGTGCAAATGGTGAAAAGTGCCAATATGAATGGTCTCCTGGACAGTGACAGTGATTCCCTTAGCAGCTGTCAACACAGAGTGAAGGCACGACTGCATGAAATCATGCAGAAGGATGCTGAGTTCTGTGAAGAGGATTATGAAAAGGTAAAGCACCTGTGTGGCTTTATTGTTTTCTGCATCTGGAAGGAGAATAGCATTGCTCCAGTGGTTTGTTGTGAAGCCTGCTGGTATGTGAGCCGTAGTTTGGTTAGTCTGAGATCAGTTCTGGTCAAAATTACACAATATAAACAGAATTTAGGAAGGGAAAGGGCTGTTTAATAGCTCCTTCTCCAAGTGAAAGTAGCCCCTGCCCTTCTTAGAGTGAAAATCTCCAGTGTTGCTCTACTATCCCCTTCAAGAATCATCATAGTACTTTCCTCTCCCTTTAGAAGTCCCAGTGCATTTTATTCTCGTGGGTGTGCTAAAAGAAGAGTTCGTGTAGTTTACTGCATGCTGCCCAAAACAATCCCAGTTGCTGCAGACCCAGGAGTATGCCTTGCCAGGTTCTAGATCAGTGCTTTGTGCATGTGTGAACAGATCTTTTGGACACAAACCCTTTTGTGTCCTGTCAGTGTCTGATAACTGCAGAGTAGAGAGCGCGCGCTACATCCAGCACAGCAACCAATAAAAGCACTATAGCTGCTTCTCCAACAAGTCCCCAAACCACTGTTTTTCCCAGGCTGAGATCTGATTACCAGGCTGAAATCCATTACCATTAAGCAACATACTTATCACCTCAAAGAACTACTTGAAATTTCTATGAAGCCCTTCTGTTCAAGCACAGAAGCAAAGTGAGACAAGAGTGGATATTGTAGGTGGAGGTCTGATGTGATAGGAGCAGTTGTTTGCTCCCTCTGAGCTTGGTCCTGAAGAAGTTTTTAAAACATGCCTAAATACTCCTAGGAACAGGCCAGCTTATTATGCTCAGCTGGGAGCACAGCTTTTTTGCCTAATCAGAAAGCAGTACAGCTGCAAAAGGCAGACATTTTGTGTTGCCAGTTGGTAAAGATACTAACTAATCTCTGCTGGTATCTTCTCTCAGCTAGCACCTACAGGCAGTGCTTCTCTGCTCAACTCCATGACATTTATCCAGAACCCAGTAGAGGTTTGTAACCAGGTGTTCACTCTGATTGAGAATCTCACCTCCCAGATACAAAAACGTCTTGAAGACCCCAAATCTGCAGGTGAGCATCAGAATGGGAAAGGGTCTGGAATGGATTCATGTATTGTTACATCTTCAGAGCTCCCAAACACCACTATAGTTTGTGTTTATCTGTAGCAAAGAAATTCTAAAGTGAAATTCTCTGTGTTATTGATGTAGAAGGCTCTTATTTGAATCACTTTTAACTGCTGTTAAAGAGAGCCTTAATGTAAAGGAAATTATACGTGCATCTTAGGTTTAGAGCAAATGTAAACAGCAGCAGTATAGCCTGATTTTTTTCAGGCATTTCCTGAAGTGAAGCTTAAGACTATAAACAAAAAATTTTTCAGTCACGTTTTGCTCATCTCTAAGATCTTTCCTAGTAACAGTGCAGGGGTTTTAAAAAGGCATCTGTGGAACGTTTCACATGATTTATGGCAGATGTAAGTCAACAGGCAAGCAGTTTTATCAAATATTTTGGAAATAGCTTGTTCCTGCAGGTTAAAACTCCTTGCAACAGGTCCAGTGGCTTTTCCAGTCTAGGATTCCTGTGGGTGGCATACTAATCAGAGCTGTTTTGTGCTGGGAGAAGTCGGTTACAGCTGTCACTTGAAATCTGCGCAGGTCAGGGCGTGAATGTGGTTTGGTGTTCTTTGCTGTTTAGACCTGCAGCTGTACCACAGTGAGACTTTAGAACTGATGCTGCAACGCTGGAGTAAGCTGGAGCGAGATTTCCGCATGAAGAATGGGCGTTACGACATCAGCAAGATCCCTGATATCTATGACTGCATCAAGTATGATGTACAGCACAACTGTGCACTGAAACTGGAAGGCACAGCTGAACTCTTCAAACTTTCCAAAGCCCTGGCAGATGTGATCATACCCCAGGTATAGCCTGTCCTGCCTGCGTGACGATGTCTTGTGGTGTCAGTTTCTGACCATTTCCCTGTCTGTTTTTTCTCTGTTCTCTTCCACATCAACTCTCAAGACTGCATGTTACAGGTATATCTCTTAGTGGTTGTATAAGGCTAAAACCATTTCTGACTGAAGATGTGGCAGGGCTTCCTGGGTGAGGATTCTGACAGCATCAGAATAATGAACAGCTGATGCAGAAGCTTTTCCACATCCACCATGGTGCATTACAGCACAGCTTCAAGCTGCATGTGTGTGCTGTAGTAACACCCCATTCTCCACGTATAAGATGGTGCAGGGGAAGAGAGATTTCTGTGTTGAAGGTGGAGGCTTGTTCTGGCAAGTATGATATTCTTGTCAAACTAGAACTTGTTCAGTTTGCACGGTGGGCTTGCTTCTCACAAAGTTTGTGCCCATGAACATGGGAAGGGAAAGGAGCGCCATGCAACGGATCTCTGTATTCACTGTTGTTCTGGCAGAAATGGTTCCTTTGTAAGGGATGAACTTCTACCAGCAAGGTCCAATTGCACTTGGTGCCTGTGTAGAGCAGAACTGGTCTTCTAAACTTGTCCACAGTGTTTCTGATGAGATGCAGTTTGGCTATTTCCAACGTAGCACTTGAAGTTTAATCCTTGCAAATAGCAGTTGTTGCATTAATGCTCATGCCAGGTGAGGGTATGAGTTTGTGTGTCATGAGAGGAGGTTCCCTGATGGTACTTGTCCCTCTCAGCTGTTGGAAGAATACTGACAGTCATGTCTGGTCAGACCGGGATTTTTGGAGGAGTCTCTGTCCTCTGTTACCCTCTGCAATATGTGTGGGGGATAAAGAAGAGAAAGGTGCTGAGTGACATTTCCCTTTCTGTCCTTGCTTAGCTGTCGGGGTGCTTGCGGACAGGACTGTTGAAGTCCAGCCTCCTTTCGTATGAGGATGTGGCAAAGAACCAGGGCTGAAGGCTATCTATTGTTTTGTTCCTGCAGGAATATGGGATTAATAAGGAGGAGAAACTGGAGATTGCTATTGGCTTTTGTCTTCCTCTCATTAAAAAGATCCAGCTGGACCTACAGAGAACCCATGAAGATGAGTCTGTCAACAAACTACATCCCTTGTAAGGATTGTGCTGCATGCTGCTGCTGGTGGGGAGGGCAGCTTTGGAGCAGGGTGTGGGAACCACACCAGGAGAGTGTACTGGTGTGGAAGGAGGCATTGAACATACACTGAAGGACACACCAAGACAGAGGCATGTTGATGCTCCTGGGACTAGAAGGGAAATGGAAAGGCACATTGAGACTGCTGAGCAGGAGCAGCGTGCCACAGAAGCTTAAACCTGTTGTCGTTGGATGGTGGTGCCTTGATCCCTGTCTCTGCAAGGGGCAAGTGCTAGTATGCTGAGGCCACGGCCACCCCACCATGTGTCTTCGTTAGGATTCCATAAAAGCTGCTGCTTCCGTGCCCAGTGCTCTCACTGTTTGTTCAGCTCCTGCTGCTCTCTGACAGTTCCCAGTGCGGGGTTATCTCACTCCGTTAAGCCTGCAGAAATGCTGCTGTATGGTAGATGGCAATTCATTGACAGGCTGTGAGTAACACTGCGCTGGTTTTGGTTTAGGTACTCAAGAGGAGTTTTGTCACCAGGTCGCCATGTTCGGACACGGCTCTACTTCACCAGTGAGAGCCATGTGCACTCTCTGCTCAGTATCTTCCGCTATGGGGGGCTCCTGGATGTAAGTGTCCCAGCAATGCTCACAGAGTAAGCCTCCCTGCTTTTTTTCAGTGGCCCCTTTCCCAGGTGGACAGTGTATGTTCATAGGTTTCCCCTCTAGCCAGCACCCCCAGTAATGATGTGCATCAGTGGCCTCTGGCCGACTCCATCTCTGCTGTGTTTGCATGCTGCAGCTTCCTGCCTTTCTGGCATGCAGGAGGGTTGTTCTTCCTCAGTCCTGACACTGCCTGCCTTGCTTGTAACAGAGGCATGTTTTCTCCCAGAGCTGTCCTGCTGGTTTCAGCTGAGTAGACGACTTACCTGTGTAGGAGGATAGCAGTATGAGACAATGGGGATGAGGGAATTTCTCTCTTCCTGCTTCCTTCAACCCTTTATTTCAAGAGCTTGGCTCTATTCTTTAGTGACATTCTGTCAATTTGAAGTCAAGAAAATCAGTTTGCTTACAGAGGAAGAGATTTGAGGTTGCAAATGCATAGTGGGCGCTCCCTACCAGAGGGACCGATGACACATTTTTAGGGGAGTGACTCATCCAGTCTAACCTTCACTTGCTATTATAACCTGCCTCCTGAAGGAATTGGCGTGCAGACCCTGAGAACAGCTCTGCTTTAGACTCCTCAAGAGGCTTTCTGATTTATCTGTCCATTTTTAAGCGTGGTGTTCTGAAACTCCTTAAGAATTTGGGCTTGCTTAGCAGGCGTCGTTTCTGATGTCTGTGGAAGTTCACTGTATCTGTAGTCAGTGATCCTGCAAGTACCTCTGAATTGCTCACTGAGTAAGATGCTACTTCACTCCCCCACTTGAGTGTCAGAGGATGCTGTGTTGCCAGCACAGGGATATTAAGCTGCATCTGGGTTCATTTGTACCGGTGGGGTTTATTCCATGTCTGTCAAGGTGGTGAGATGCTCCACAGCAAACACGAGTGGCACTTCAGGTATGGCCATTCCCCAGCAGTGCTGGGAAGCAATGAGGGGTGGGCTGCCCTGCCTTGTCGAGCCCAAGGGTCCAGTGAGGCTCTGTAGACTTTTCATTCAGCATCACGTAAAAGGAGCTTCACTTGGTCCCTTATTTAGCACAAGTTCATCCCTTGTGCTTTTTTTTATGTTTCTCTAAACTATTCCATTCTGGAGGCCACTACTTAAGAATAACTGTGTTGGGGACCTGCTGTGGGTTATGCTTTTCTCCGGTCAGCATGGCATAGCAGGGCTGGCAGCTGGATGCGCTCAGATCTGCACGTGGGTTGTGTGGGTAGCTGAGTGTCCCTCTATGCAGTTGCTCCTTACTGTAAGCACCCCACTGAAGGCCATCTCTCTCTGTGCAAGTTAAGCAAAGTGGTTTTTGTCCTGCCAATGTTGTTATCTTGTGGAGAGACAAAGTCTCTCAGACCCATTTCACCGAATGCTGCAAGGTGTCTGCTGTTGCTTATACCATGCGACTGTTTATGTGTATATATCAGGAAAACAAAGACCAGCAGTGGAAGAGAGCCATGGACTATTTGAGTGCTATCTCAGAGCTGAACTACATGACCCAGATTGTTATCATGCTCTACGAGGACAACAACAAGGTGAGGGATATAGCTGTAGGATAAAATACTTCCTGCCATGATGCAAGGGGCAGTCACCAAGAGGCAGTTCAGCTGGGAAGTCTGTAACCTGAGCGCTCTCTGCTTGTGAATAAAGATGGACAGGTCATTAACACAGCCGCTAGATTTTATTTTTAGGTGGGAGGCAGTGACCCAGTTAATGCTTGTTACATGTAAGCAGAGTGCCACCCCGAGCAGTAACACCAAGCTTACGTGATCGATACTATCTATTTTAAAGCATTTCCTACCAGAAAATAATTTGCTGTTTCTTAATATTAATGACAAATGAACAGTAGAAAAAAATAAATAAAAACAAATTGTATTTGGCAGGTTTTTCCAAATATTTCTAGAAAATACCCAGAAATTCCACATTCGTAACCTTTAGTTACTTTAAAAATATACTGATACAGTTAGGGAACTATATACTGGTATCTTCAGGAAGTAAAGAGAATAATTTAAAAACCAGCCCGAATGTGGAAGCTGGTGGTGATGACTGTAACTTGGTTTGGCACTGAACTGCATGTTCTGAATCCCAGGTCCTGTGGCTCAGGTCCCGTACTGCAGGAGGCTGCGGTGGGTGAGGGGAGCAGTCCCGTTCCTCCGTACGCTGCGGTTAGAATCTTGTATTCACCGAGCTGATGTGGGGTTCTGATGGTAGAAGTGAAATGCTTCCTAGTGCTGTTTGTCAAAAAAAAAAAAAAAAAAAAAAAAGTCTGGGTAGAGCTCTTCAGAGTGGTGTAAATCTTCTAGTAAGAAGAGATGGTGAAACTTGTGGTTTTAAATCGTTAGCTCCAGATACTGTAAAAGCTCTGGCTTCCTTTAAAAAAGGAAAAGAAAAAGAAAACATTAGAGACCTAAATCTTGGAACAACCTGACTAAAGGTCCAGGAGGGAACCATCTCTCCTTGCCCCAGCGTGTGCTGGTTTTGCCACAGGAGTGGATTGGAAGGGGCTACGTTCTAGGTTTGTGTGTATCTAATCTACCTATATACATACCTACACACACACATGTGTATAGCCTGATTCTGTTTTGGTCCTCTGGTGGCTGTTGTCACAAAATAACAACAATTTGAATGCCTCAGCTTCGTGCTAATAAGGGCTGTCCTTTTGGATGAGACAAAACTAGAGCCATTACGTTCGTGGTTTCTTGTTGCTTCTGCTTTCCTTCCAAAAGGATGCGCTTGGGATGCGTGCTGCGCCGGCATGGCAGATGGCCGGGGTCCCGACACAGCCTGTGCTGACAGCAGGACTGCTTTTTGTGTATTGATTTACTCCCCCTGCCCTGTGTTCACAGGACCCTTCTTCAGAAGAGCGTTTCCATGTGGAGCTGCATTTCAGCCCTGGTGTGAAAGGCTGTGAGGAAGACAGAAACGTGCCCACGGGGTTTGGCTTTCGGCCCGCCTCTGCAGAGGTGAGCACGCTGCCCTGCTGGGCCACGGGCTGCCCTGCCCGCCGGGGACGTGGCGAGTGCTGGGCTCGCCGCTCTGCCGGCCTCTGCCACTGCCCGCTCTCCCACGGTACATTTTCCTTTCTCTTGCGCCCGCAGGCTGTTAGCGAGTTGTGTTCCCTGCCTCGCTCCGAGGGTTTGTCGAGGCAGCCTTTGAGCGCGCTGGCATCCTGCCTCGCTCCGCAGAGCTGGGAGACCCAAGGCTGGAGCCGGTGGCGGGGCAGCGCTGGCCAAGGCCATGTGCCTGTAGGTGTCAATGTTTCCTTGCTGCAGAATGAGGACAAGAAGGCAGACCAAGGCAGCCTGGAGGACCTCTCCAAAGAGAAGGGCATGGATGAGCCAGACCGCGCACAGCAAAGGTCCCCGCAGCCTTCCGAACCGGTCAGCATTCATCGGAGATCGCCGCTCATCAGGAACCGCAAGACAGGGTCCATGGAGGTAACAGTGCGATGGGCGCTCTTGGTTGTTCTGAGGAAGTTCTTTTGCTTGTTTTTTTGGTTTCCTGGCTTTTCTTTCAATGTGCCAGAGTTGGAATTGATTCTGGGAAAGGATCTGCAGAAATTAAGGAGGGATTTTTTGGAAGGTAGACCTCCCAGACTCATCCTCATTGAGGAAGGACAAGGGGAACACAGGTCAGAGGAATCGATGAGGAAGAGCAAGTAAGGAAATGCTTGAGAAAGAGAAGCATTACTTGGATTACGTGCTCTGTAGAGGCATCAGTGTAACCAGCAATGAGATTATGTGCAACCTGTTCACCTAGCCACGGAGACATCTTTGCATTCCCATAGACTCCAGCCTTTGCCTCATGCAGTTCAGCTCCATGTATCTTGTTCCTGTCTCACATCTAAGATCTCGTGCAAATCGGAGGTCCCTGCTAACCAGTGGGTTTATTATGGAGTGTTTAAACTGTCAGTGTTGTCTGTCCCATTCACTGATCTGCTAAAGTAACAAAGATCGATTTTACAGTCCTTACTTCTCTCCTTCGAGGCTGTTATGTGTCATAAGGCTACTAGCTTCACAGTCCGCAGGTAGCTGGCACCTTCAAAGTGCTCTAGAATTGCTCCTCCTTTTGGAGGGGTTTCACAGGCATTTTTACCATCTGTTCTCTGAACCAGTAAAAGCAGAGAGTTAGGGCTTGAGGTATTTGTAGCTGGTTCCATCTCTGTGTCACCCATGATGTAATCCTTCCATGCAGCGCTCAGGGGCTCTTTGTAGCAGGCACATACTAAGTTAAAGGGGATATACTTCCCTGCAGCTAAAGAAGGAACTCTGTGTCCCAGTGATCCCAGCAAGAGTCTTGGGAGACAAGGAACCCTTCATACTTTTGAAATCACTGCTCTTCCACAGCCCAACACAAACTTGAAATTAAAATTGAGCGTGCACTGTCACAGCCTTAGCATATGAGTACTTTTATGCTTCTTGAAAATTGTGATTTTAAGGAAGAGACGTACTTTTCTTTACATTCCATTGCTGTATCAAGCCTTTTGAGACCAGTGGGTACCTTAGAGCACAACACTGATTATACTGTCTGTCTTTGCAGGTGCTCTCTGAATCTTCTTCCAAATCAGGAGGTTATCGCCTCTTCAGCACTTATTCCAGGCAGTCTTCTGAGATGAAGCAAAGTGGCTTAGGTACTGTACTTGACCTGTAACCAGCCTGCTCACCTGTATCTCTGTATTTCTGTGGGCATCTGTCTGTCTCCCTGCATATACATCTGGCTTAAGTTCCTTGTATGTGTCTCTGTGTGTATCATGTCTTCTTTTAGTGTTACCATTTAGACCACTGTGGAGACTGTCCTGCTGTATTTCCATTTGTGTATGATCTTCTCCTTCACCTTCTAGCAACAGAAGATGCACTTTTCATCCTTTATAGTGTGGGAGCAACAGAGCAAGCTGTGTACTTGCAGGTTGGCCTTCTGGTTCTGTGTTGCTATCATTTGTTTTATGATTTCTGAACTTAGTAGGAAGTGATCTTTTATTTGAGAACTAGCATGCTTTCTGTTCTGTAAAACAGTAATTTACATGCAAAGCTACTCTTCATGTAAGACTATTCTATTTCTACTTTGATTGATAAAGATCTCTTGTATGGAAAAGATCTGTCATCTGCAATGGTGTTTGACAGCTCCCTAATTGAGCCTGAATCCCTGGTTAGCCATCCTTTGCATGGTAGCCAGCAGAAGAGAATGTGTTGGGGTGCTTAGTGTTCGCTGCCTGTCTTGAGAGTACCATTCCTTGTACTTGGAAACTGGAAAGCTGTATTTGCTGTCATGACGTTCAGATAGCTATGAAACCTACATCTTGCAGATGACTAATAAGCACCGGGAGGCGGAAATGCCCAAGTTATGCCCACTTTCCTCTTCTTTAAAAACATATTTGCATTACGGCATGGCTCTAGACTTGCAGCAGTTCTGACTCATCAGTTCTTCACTCTGTTACGTGGATATCCTGCAGCTAAGAGATTTCTGAAAGGCCTGATCATTTCTTTGTCACTTTTGAATGAGCTGCTGCTTTGGAAGCTAATTCTTACCAAGTAAAGGGAATTTTCCTCAGAGTCATTAGGAGGCATCCCTGGAGTCTGCCAGCTATGTTCCCAGCCAGTTGGAAAAATCTAAGAAGGAATGGCTGATGCATATTGTTTTCACAAAGGCACAATAGCCTTGGCCATAGTGGTTTTTGAATGTGTTATTTCATGTGGTGCATCTACTTCTGCCTTTCACAGACCCCCTGCAGGATTAAGTGAGCTGTAACAGACTGCCTTGCTTAGTCTTCAAGAAACCTGTGGTTATTCTGTGAATCCATGTGAATCAATATGAGAATTTCTGAGATGGCACACAGTCAAGGAAGTGCATCTGCTTGGAGAATTACTGAGTACATCAAATGCTACGTGCAAACAATCTTTGCTGTTTGGATGTCTGAGTACCAGAAGGCACATGCTCTGGAAAGCAGATATTACAGCCTATTTACTATAGCCTTTTTCAGCTTTCTGAGGAATGTCTGCTTTGGCCATAGAGAAGACTACTACTCTACTGGACCCTTGTACAGTACTGCTTTTCCTTGACAACAAATTTTGTAATGTAATCCCAGCCGGTTTAATTTCAGGTCCTTGCCTGACTCGCCTTGCTGGGAAGCCTGTGCTGGTCTCTCCCAACTGTGAAGCTCTGCAAAGACGAAACTTTGGGTAGGAATGATAGACCTCACCTGTGACAGTAGACCTCCAGCTGGATACTCAGTCCAGCCATCATTCTTCTCTCCATCTGGCAGCTGCAGGCGCAGAAGGGTTGAGCAGGAGAGACCTGTGGTGCATCACCAGCTTGCACAGTCCCTGGTTATTAGGGTGTCTGTGTTTCTCTTAACCTGAGAACTGTTAGAAGAATGATGCTTCTTTACCTGTAGAAGTCAAGCTCTTCAAGGAATCTTCCTGATTCCTTTCCTGCTTGTTTTGTAGAAATCTAATTTCTTCCCCCTTTAGGACCTGAAATGGGCGCTCTCTGTGAGAAATAATATGGAACTCACAGGAGCTTGAGCTGTGGCTTTAATACTTGTCTCAGCAGCTGTGTGATGAGGGGGTTCATTCAGATACTGCCTGCTGTTTCTGAGCTTTTCTGAAGTTGATCCTATCTCCTGTTGCCTGACCTTGTCAGTGGCTGGCTATCGTTATCTCTGGGAGAATGGATTCTCTGGAAGAACATCAGGTATAACCGCGTGTGTTTAGCCATGCAGGAACGGGGAGCAGGACAGAGCTCCCGTAACCACCCTGCTGCCATACCTGCCAGAGTTGTGGCTTTACTGTAATTTTAAAAAATGCCTTGAAGTGTCTGCTTGGAAGAGGGGCGGGCTGCAGCTGCTTTGTCTGTGCAAAGTGGTGCTTCAGAGTGTGCCACGTTGTTCTGGGCAGGAGCGCGTGCGTTACTGTGGATTGTCTGCAATAGCGTGTGTGCTTCTAGCTTGAGGAGCCTAGAGAAGCTTCAGTGTCTTTCTTTGCTTGCAAGAACACTTTAAAATGGGGCAACATCACTCCTTGCTGTTTGAGCAGTGGAGGTGTTGTATTGTCAGTGGGCATGAAGCTTTGTGCTAGACTCCCATAGGGAAATAAGGGATGTCCATTTTTTAAACATCTGAAAGTTTGAAAGTACATCTGAAAATTAAATATGCAAAAAAGATCCAGCACATACAGTAGCAAATGTTGCTGTCCAAATTAAATCCAAATGGCTAGTATACCATTATGTTCTTTAGGATGCACGTGTGTGTGTTTACTTTGTCTACAGTGGTCTCCTAGAGTTCACTGTAGACAATTGCTGTCATCCATAGAGTAATTTTTGTGAATTCTTTTCTGGCATAAGGGTGCTAGCAAAATGCCTCTGTCTGCTGTAGGATAGCAGAAGCATGGGGGTATCCTTAGCTTTATAATTAATGACATGAGGTTGCTCAAGATAGAAAGTCATAAAAATCTTCTGTTCCATTTTTATCTGCCAGTAAATGAGTCTGTTGGATTTGGAGGTTTTTTTTTATTTTGTTTGTTTGCCTTCAAGCCATGGAAGGATGATTAGGAGCATCATCCCGGCTGCTGCTTGACAAAATTTTGTTTGTGTTGTGACAGATTCCGGTTCATGCTGAGTCAGCACTGAGCTTCCGTTTAAGGCATTAGGAGAAATTTTCTAAGACTTGTGTATCAGTTCTTTGCCTGTTTGTCCAAGGACACATATGTGTTAGTCTCTCCTGTGAAAAGCTACCAGCAGTGTCATGGTGTTGGAATAGCTTAAATTCCGTGCATAAGAACCCTTTTGGTCATCCTCCACTGTTCCCAGCAGCAGATGTCATCAGCTTAGACTGAGCTTATGTGTGAATAGCTCAAACCTCAGGAACTGTGTGTTTTTTTCCAAAGAAGCTCTGGCTAAAAAGGAGCTTTGCAGAGAAAGCTGGGGTCCTGGGACATGAAGCAGCAGTGTGTCCTTCCAGCAGCAAAGGCCAACAGCATGCTTTGCTGAATTAGCAGGAGTGCAGCCATCAGGCTGAGGGATTTGGTTCTTCCCCTCTATTAACCCCTTGTGAGACTGTCTGAAGCGCTGCTGTCCTGCCCTGGGCTCCCTGGTGCCAGAAGGGGGTGGATATAGCGGGTGTGAGCCCGGGAAGGGGCAGTGGGGGCGGATGGGCTGGAGCACGCGACCTTGGAGGAGAAGCTGAGAGAGTGGTGCTTGTTCAGATCAGAAGTGGAGGGGAGCGGAGACCTTACTGCTGTTCAGCCACCTACATGGGAGGTTACAGAGAAGACAAACTGTCCTCCAAGGCAGGTGGTGACAGGGTGAGAACCGATAGACACAAGCTGCAGTGTGTCTGCAGAGTAAATTCCCATTAGCTGGGAGGAATAAATTTTTCACCATGAATGTGCCAGATACTGGAACACGGGCCGAGAGAGGTTGTGAAATCTCCTTTCTTGGAGCTATTCAGAACTTGACTGGACAAACACTAACAAGCTGATCCAAGTTGGCCCTGCTGCTGGGGCGTTGAGAAAGAAGCTTCTAGAGGTTTCTTCCAACCTAAGTCATGCTCTGATGCTGTATTTTAGAATCAAGAACTTCTTGCAATATAGGCAGGATCTTTTTAACAGTAGTAATAGTTGCACTGTTCGAGTTAAATACTAATAGGCAATATGTCATTTTTTTTGCCTTGGCAGACAAGGTGGAACAAGATCAACGTGCTTGTTTCTGGAAGCCTTTTGCATGTAAGAGTAATGTTATTTTTAACAGTTGGTATTCTCAGTACAGAATGCAGCATCAAGACAGTTTAGCAGAGAATTTATAGCCCATCAGTGGCTTTGTCTGGCTCATAATAAAGTTTTGTCTCATTCGCGATTGCTTTCCTCAGTGGAAAGAATCCTGTTTCAAATGCCTGATGTTCCCTAAATATCACATAAAGTCAAGTCACTCTGCAGAACACTGTGCCTTGGAGAAGCAAACACCAGCAGTTGCCAAAGCCATCGCTGTTAGGTTGCCCTTCTGTGCACGAGCCCGTCTTGCATGCTGTATTCCTTGCCATAGGGTAAGCCACGTTCCATGCTGTGTGCACATCTGCTGCTTTGCAAGGGTAGTTCATGGAGCACTTGGACCTGCTCTGGAGGAGCAAAAGACCAAGTGGATGTGAAATATCATCTGGGCAGCAGCTTGTGAAAGAAAACTCTGTGGTCGCGTTGCTTTCCTTACTGCTTGATAGAGTGATTAGTCCACATTTGTTGATTAACAGATCAAGCAGTCCTTTCTTCTTGGTGTCCTACAGAAAAAGGAACTTTCCAAAGAGAAAGGGCAGAACAGCAGAGAAATGAAGCCCTGTGACAGGAACATCAGTGATTTGGCATCCTGGCTTTTCTGAGTATGTAGATTTGCTGACTGGAGGGTGTCAAGGTGTCTCTCTCTGGAAATAAAACCCTGGACGGAGTTAGGAACTTTCCTGGTGCTGAGTTTTGGGCTGCCTGTTGTGCATTTGGCGCTACTGAATTTAGAATGGGGAATACTGCCTCCCTATCCTCCCCAGCATCATTTTTTCACCTGAGATTGCCTGTGAAGTGGCCAGTTCATTCTTCATTCTTTGACTAACCCTGCTTTTCTGTAGTTGCATGCAGTGGAGATACAATACTAACACCTTCCATGCCTTTCCAGGGTCACAGTGCACCGGCCTGTTTAGCACCACTGTGCTGGGAGGCTCCTCCAGTGCCCCCAACCTCCAGGACTACGCACGCAGCCATGGCAAAAAGTTTGCCAGCAGCCTGACATACAAAGACGGTATGTGTGTTCCCTGTGCAGCAGGTGATTGATTTGTGGACTTTGGTGTCTCAGGATGCTACTGAGGCAAAGACTTAGCCTGCTAAGAAGAATGACAGTTGAATGTGTATATTCGCTGCATCTACAGTAATGCACTTTATCGTATCCCAAGAAATCGTGGTCCTTGCTAGGACAAGACAGGAGCTGACATTGTGTGAGGAGTTTTATGCTGATGTCTGGTATTTCTGGGGTCTGACTTTGGTCTGACATTTTAATACTACTTGCTGTTGTGGAGGAGGATTTATTGGTCTAGATACTAAATAGGTTTGTCCTGGTATGGATATCCAGCATATCACATCATCTTGCTTACCTTGGGATCTTGCTGAGGCTAAATGAAGCTTTTGTGGAGACAGTAATCCTCACCCTATGGAAGATGGAGCCGTCCCGAGGGCAGAATGATGTGCTTGGGGGAGTGGATGAGACGGGCACCAGAGTAAGGCTGGGCACACGGAAGGGTCCGAGGTAGCTGTCAGAAAGCAAGTGTAATATGCCTGAAATGCTTGAGGTAAGTGGGATACTTGAATGAAATACTGCCAAAGGACCGGAAAGTCTAGTTATTGTGCAGTTCTGCAGAAACTGCCTTAAAGTTCAGCAAGACAATCTGGTAAAATGTATTTGGGTCATTAGTATAAAAGTGAAGGCTGTGTTGCCAGCTGTGAACTGATCTGCAGTCGGTACTAGTGCATTACACATTGAGAAGCAGATGCTGTGTTGCTGCTCTCAAGGAAATTGGAGCACAGGGAAAGACTGAGATATCCTGGAGGGATGTAATGCACAAGTGCAAGTGTCTGTTGTGATTCCAGTGAGAAAGGCACTGGGACTCTGGAAGTGCCGGTTAACGTGCCGTTTGTTGGAATGCTGAGCTGAGCAGCACTGAACAAACTGCCCCATGGGCTGGATCTGCACAGCGTGCTGTGCCCTAGTTGGAAATCCACCTAATGTTGCACAACTTGGGCTTCCCAGCGCCTGAGTGAATATAAGATTATCTGTCCTCTCTTCTTCCCTTTTGTCTTAGTTCAAACAAATGGTATTTTACTTCAGAGTCCGAGTACCTTTCTTACCACGATCATAAAGAACACTAGCACTGGTGGGTTACAAGGTGGGGAGATGATCAAGGCAGTAATATGGGGCCTTTGGAGAAAACAGGAGGTTGGTTTGTTTGGATTTTTGTCCAGGTTTGAGGCAAGGGAAACGGCCTAACAAATCAGGGGGGAAAGATGCTGCCCGATTCTCAGACCTGTTGGAACGCTGTTGCATTCTGGGTTTCCGTGCTGCTTTTCACTGTGTAAGGGGAAGTGGTTTGCTTCTCACCTCTTCAGGGAGCTCCCTAGCACACAGCAGGCTGTGAGTGATGGAGACAAGGAGGGTGAACCAGCAGGATTTTAAGCCCTGCGGTAACAGTCTGTGCTGCTCAAGGCAGCATGTGCTGGCTACTCATAGGTCCCAGAATAAGTTCATGGGGTTTGGCACAAAACTGGGGTGTGAATACCAGGAGAGCCACTGAAAAGGCCAGCAAGGGCTCTGGCTGCTTCTCTTCCATAACTCTGCAAGCAGCGTGAATCCAAGGCAGCACTAATTCTCAGGGAAAAGCAGTGAAGACTGCTTGCTCTGTACCCAGCTGGGAACAGAACAGATTCTGCTCAGTCCTGGTGCTGTGCTGCCTTGCTCTGTAGGCTGTGTGGTAGGAGCGTGCCTGCAGCTGGCTGCTCGCATTCAAGGTCCAAAGCAGAGTCCTGCTGCATTAGCCTAAATTCAGTGACCAGGTCTCTGTGTGCTGAGACACAGTTGTACCCTCAAGTACTTAAAAGGCAGACTTATTTACTTAGTGTATGACTAGCACAGCCAAAAATTGTTCATCTTGATGTTACACTTCTTTTTTTGTGTTTCGTAGCGTGCTATGGCACTCTGTGCTACCAGCACCTTGCTGCAATAAAAGCAATTGTGAGGAAGAAGCGGGGGCCTTAGAAAAACAAGTAGGAGGCAGAAGGGCGTTCAGCTTCTGGGGAAGGTAGTCTGGAATGTGAAACAAGCCCTTGGTCTGTCTGTTCCTGCGTAAATGAGCACCGATGAGATGCTGAACAAAGGCATTTAAGCCAAACATCACTAGAGCTGAACACGGTGACACAGCAGCTACAGCGGACTCTTGGAGTACAGTTATATCAAGGCCTTTTTCACAGTCATCAGGCTAATAATGTTTAAAAACCTTCAGATTCCGGAGCACATCTTTGCATGAACTCTGATATTTTTCCATGGCTGTGATGCTTCAAGGTATGGTGCATGGCTTATAGCACTTCATCAAAGACTTGCTCAAGTGAAGTTAAAATAGCCCTTATTTCTGAAGTCTTTTTTTTGCTTGGGACTGGAAGGGAGGTAAGGAGCGCTTCAGTGGAAAGTCGTGTCCCAATCTCAGCTTGAGGGAAGGTCAGCTGGTGGTTGTGGTTTGAAGCTGGCTTGCCTGGAGCCAGGGGTGCAGTAAGCGGTGTTGCAGTGCATTTACATAGTGAGGGGATGTGGAGTGGAATGGAGCTGGCTGACTGCAGCTCCAGGACCTGGGCACTTCTAAGGGACTGCATGTGCAGGGAAGATGGTCGCGCTCTATTTGTTGAGTTTAAAGAAAGGAAGACGATTTTTAGGGCTGTTAGGCTGGTGAAGGAAGTTGCAGCAAGTTTGAGGGATGGTTTAAATATGTTATTTGGCCAAGTCAGTGGATATAGCTAGAGAAGCACGGTGGGGGTATGGACCATAAATTGATGCATGTATCTCCTAACCTTGGTGCAGAGGGATAGGCGTGCAGACTCTGTTGAGTAGGTAGAAGGGACACGTGAAACATGAAAGAGAAATAAAAGCATTTTCTAATATTTCCTAAAAATTCCTAAATAGCAGCAAAAGGTACAGTTGGCTGGGTTCTCACATCAAATCCTACAAACAGGTGGTCTGATCTAGGCCACTTTTTCCCAGGATAGCTGAGGAATTTCCAGAGTAGGAAAGAACCGAAATTTTCAGCCTCTCTTTTTTTTTTTTTTTTTTTTTTTGTGCATATGGAGACTAATTCATGTATTTTAAAGGTCATCTGTTTGCACCCATTAGATACATAGAATCTGTCCTTGCACTGTCTTTCCAATGTGTGATTTCTATGGGAGAGCTTGACCTGGCCTGGGACATGACCAGGAGAAGCCTGAGGACCACTCTGATGGGTGTATCCCCAAACCTCTTCTGTACTGAAATGCTTTGAGCAACAGAACTGTAGAGGCATGTCTTATTGGGTCTTGCGTTCCCCAATTCGTCAGCTATTTACCTCTAAACTCATAAATAGCTCTGTTTAGTTTGTGTTAAGAGGATGTTCTGAACTGAACTGAACACTTACCAGTGCCAGAGCTCTTCAGTTCCTCTGCAGAATGGCTGTTGTTTCTTTGGGCAGAGATGAATCCTGAGAACTGTCCTCCTGTGCTGCTGCTGCTTGCTTGGCCGTGTGCTCGTGTGGCTGTGGGCATGGCTGACTGCATCTGGCACTGGGCTGAGCCTGGGTCGCTCTCAGGATGGCTGGAAGTGTGGTGGGAAGGTGTGAGATGCTGTCTGTGACTGAGAGAGCGTGGCTGAGGTCTTTGTAGCATCAGGGGAGACCCTGGCAGGGCAGTGCAAGGGAGCGGGGAGCTGGCAGAGTGTGAGGAAGCCGAGAGGTTCAGCCAGACCCACAGACGGAGAGTGCCGGGGGTGCTACAGAAGTGCCACCGGGACCACGAGTTACAGGGGTCAAGAAGAAGGTGAACCTGAAAGGCTAGTTGCAAGCATATGACGGTCGGGGGATCCTTAGAAGCAGGCTGTTAACTGAGATGATCTGTTTTTATTTCCTCAGAGCTCTTGTCTATGCCAGCCGTAAAACGATTTTCTGTGTCGTTTGCAAAGCATCCGACTAATGGTACGTTTGCTTCCTTGATTTGACGTTCCCTCACACTTCTAACCCCATGCTCACATTCAGTTCTCTCTGCACATGTCCTCCTCTCAGCCTTCTTGTGGTTTTTTTTGTGTCTGTGTATCTGGTGTCCAAACATGCTTCACCTTCCCCCATTGTCTTGTTGTGACTAACGTGTCCATTCATCCTCTGTTACCGCTCAGTGGTTCCTCTGCTGTCCCCCAAGGCATTTGTGTCCCAGGTGAAAAAGCAAGAGCAGTGGCTCTGCGAGTGGATTCCTAAAGCAGCCTTTAATTCCACTGCTGACATTAAGGCCTTCTTTCACGCTCCCTTTTGTGGGGTTGGGGGTTGGGGGGAGAATACCGTTGGATTTGGGGAGGGGGGGAATATCCACTCCTAAGAGCATCAGCAGCTTAGGTCCTTGGTTTCTACAATGCAGATGTGCAGTACAGAAACAAGGATAGCCTGAGGCTGCCCGTGTGTCGCCTGGAAGAGCTCAGTCTGTGGTGGGAGAGGAGGTGCTGGCAGCATTCCCTCTGCACACAGTGTTCCCCAGCACAGTCGTTTTAGGAGTACTGGTAACCTCCTGGCCTCCTGCTGGCAAAGTTGTCTGTTAGGGTGATCCCTTGGAGATGTTGGTGGGAGTAGGCTTGCCTTTCCTGCAGAAGTTATCCTGGCAGTGGTGTCTTTCCAAGAGCTTTGACTCGTCTGCTCATGGTGGACGTGCTGGCTGGGGCCTGCCACCTCCTGAGGTAGGAAGGGATCCATCCAGGGGGATGGAACCTGCTTCGCTCCGGTCCTGCTCGTAGCTACGGGAAGGCTTGGTAAAGGACCTCTGACTGTGCTTCTGTTGACTCGCTGCCTCTGCTTCATATTGCTGCTAACCTGACACCTGAAGTGTGAGTCTTTTGAGGTGAAACATCACTAGCTCTGTTGTAGAAGGTGCCTTGAACTAGTGTTTGTTATCTGAGTCTTGCCCAGAACCTTTTGACAAGGTTTCACAGCACCGCTGCTACCTCATGGCTCCTGCTGCTGAGACAAGGTAGCACCAAAGCAGATCACTGGAAGGTACCAGGTTAAGTATTTCTGTTTTAAGTGATCAAGGATGCTTCTGCAATCTTGTCGCTTAGTAAATACGAAGATGCTCTGCTCTGCGTGATCTGGAAGGTGAAAGAAGTTCAGAAGACTGTTGTGAAGACCAAAATTTTGGGAAAGATGAAAGGGGAAGGGGCAGCTAAATGCGGCTTTATAATATCAAATAACTGAGGGCAACCTATTTTCTGTGTTTGCTTGGTTTTGTTTTTCGCAGAGTGGCCAACTGCTCGATTTGTTTGTATGTCTGGATACCATCTGAGCTCACGTGGTGTATGTCAGCAGGATGTGTTGTTCTATCTTACCAGCAAAACTTGTACCAAGCGGCAGCCTTCCCTAAGCCACACGACGAAGCAACTGCCCCCACCCCAAATACAGTAAAGTGAAACTGGGCATCAGGTTTTCCCCCAAGAACCCAATGGATGTTTCTAATGGCAAAGTGCTCCTTAATCTGGAAAACAAAGACAGAGGTCCGTCAGGGGTGAGCTTGAAGTCAGGCAGGAAGGATGTTTAGCCACATGAACCACTTGCTTGAGAATGCAAAAGCTATTCACAGCTCTGAATCCGGATTTTGTGTCTGAAGAGCTGCCTCCGCGGTGAAATGGGAGGGGTGAACCAGAGCAGTGGCCGAGCACAGCATCAGGCCAGGTGGTGTATGCCCTGGTCTCGTGCGTCCTGGGAGCATGGCATGAGTCCTGAGGCTCTATACGTGGAGAAGACATGCCTGCATGCTAGCATCTTGTCTGTCGTGCACGGATATCGCAGAAGATTGCACAGGGCTGTTCTGAGAGTCCGGAGAGGGGAGGGCAGCCCTTCTGTGCCTTCTCTATTCTTCGATACTCTAAGCACTACGTTGTCGGTCAAACCCTGCTCGAAACCCGGCATCCCTTTCGCAGCCTCCGGTTGTTTGATGCTGGGCCGTTTGCTGTCCTTCGTGTGCCGGCGTGGCTGGCTGCCTCCGGCCGCAGGACCGGAGCGCTCTGTTGGCAGCCTGGGTTTCTTGTCTCGGCTGAGGGAGGGTGAACGTGAGCCTGACCTTCTTATCTAGCCAAACCTGAACTGTGTTGGGCTTGGAATGTATCCTAAAATGTAGTGGCTTGGCAGACTGACAAAGACGAAACCTCGCTGCTCAGGGGCTGCCGCTGCGTGTGGCGAAGGCTGGGCTGGGGGGAGGCTGCCTGCTGCGATGTGCCTGGGGTGTTAGAGCTGAGGGTGTCCCTGGTCTGCTCGTGGCGGGGGGGCTGGGCTTCAGCCTGTGGTGTGGGTCTTTCCCACCCAGCGTCCCTGGTGCTGGCAGCTCCATCCCCACACCTCCACAATTTCTCTATCCACAGCTGCGCTTGCCCCTCTCCTCTCACTCTCTGTGGCCCCTTTCCTCCAGATGCGTTTGAGCACCACCACGTTGCCCAGTTGCTGCGCCGTTTTTCCTCTGACTGTGCCACGAGCCGGAACATCTCCCTGGATGCCACTCTAGCCCATCACCTGCAGCAGTGCTCCTACCACCTGCGTCTCTTCAGGAGCTGGCTGATCTCAGGGCAGGATGACTTGGAGTGTCTTTACGGTACTGCACGCTGCAGCTGCCTTGGTCCCATGCTCTTGTAGCTGAGCACAGACCACTGTCTGCTTGAGAATGCAAACTATGCTTTGCTTCTAAAAAAGGAAAGCGTTTCCCTCACTGCATCCCTTAAATCTCTGGGCGGCTGCTGCAGCAAGCTGTGTGGGCTGTCGCACCCGGCAGTTTTGGAGCCTTAGGCAGTGGCCTTTCCACGTGGAGCCAGGGCTCTTCGTGTGGCTGTAACTGTGCTCTTTCCATCTCTGGCAATTGTTCGTTGCCTCCTTCCTTTAGCCAGGGTAAGCCCTTAAGCTTCCTTCAAGTTAGATGCTGAGCTTCTACTGATACAATGCCCTGCTGACATTACAGCCCAGTGCAGGTCTCAGTGGGGTGCCACGAGGTGCCCCGTGTTACTAACGGAGGAGCCAGAGTGAATAGTAAGAGTCTGGGAAGAAAGAGGATTGAGGAGGTGCTGCAGCTTGTCACGTGCAGAGTGAACTTGCTGTGGAAATTTCGGGGAAGCGAGTGCCTGTGGGACTGTGTTGTTTCTAGAGAGACCAAGTTAACATAGGGCAGGAGCTGAGCTGCTGCGTGGCTGCATTGCATGGCATCTGTTCTGCCTCAGGACCTTCGCAGCGTGTCGTCTCTGATGGGAAGAGGTAGGCGATTTCAGCATTGAATCAGATCAGCATTATACATCAAAGCTTGCTCTTGTTTCTCTCGTATTTTTCAGCCTCTGGCACAGATGGGAAGTCTGATGCATTGAGGTCTCAGCGCTTCTAAGCCAAGTAGAAGGATTCCTCTCTGAGGGGGACAGCTAGCTAGGGCCGGCTGTTGATGTTTATCTTGCACCATAAAACCCGCTTGGTGCATGTGGCTTGCTGAGCTGTGTGGTGTGATGCATGGGCCTTCTTTTGCCTTCAGACCCGTAGGCAGGTGGGGCAGAGACACTATAGCTTGTCATGTAGTGAAGCAATAGCATCAAGGGGTTTTCAGAACCTGGAAAATGAAATTTTTCTTACGCAGTCTGTTTTTTCTTGATACAGCCCTTTCTGTCAAGTAGGTAATTTGGAGATGGCAGTTGCTTTTCATATATAATTAGGACAATCCTCAGTCTCCTAGCAACAAATACTAAAGAGGAGCAAAATTGCTTCAAGGGAAGAGATGCTGGAACACAGCAGAGTGCTCTAAAGCCAAAGCTGAGCTTCCCCTGCTGCAGATCTCAGCCGTCTCCTGTGAGCTCTGGTAGGGAGAGGGAAGGAACTCGGTGCTTTGGGCAGTGGTTTGCCAAATATTGCAGCACGGTGCTGGGTGGTGCAGCCTGCCCCAGTGCAGCCAAATGGATGAGCTGTGTACCTCGGTGCGGCAGCCTTTCTGCGTGGGAATCAGATCTCTGTGATCAGTGAGTTCTGTGGGAATCAGATCTCTGTGATCAGTGAGTTCGATCTTGTTTTCTGGCTGTCATCAGGCCCACAGTTAATTAGCACGGTTGGAATTCCTGCTGGGGCTCTTCTCAGAGCAAATGTTTCTTTGGTCTCTGCAGCTGAGAGCACAGGTTCCCCCCCTTGTGAAAACTACATACTCTTATCTGCACTTTCTTGGCTTTCAACCGTATCCACACAAAGAAAACATGAATTAGAAGATAAAATCAGAGAGTTAAAAGTATGCAGTTGGCATCCATAGCTGCAAGGATCAACGGTGGAGCCCTGAAGCGGCCTGTCTGGCAGCCTGTGCTTTTCTGTGTGGTCATAGCTGGGGAAAAGAAGTGTGAGGTCAGTCCATGGTGGTAATAAGTAACAGTGGTACCGAAGCTGGAGGGCAGCTGTGGAGAACCAGGGGATGGCTCTGTGATAACGAGGGGGCAGTAAACCAGCAGTTGATGTTCAGTGTAAATACATTTAAATGATGAGGGGAAACAGCCCCAAATGCATATATAAGTGGTGGGCTCTGATCGGACCATCACCGCTTCGTACGATGTGGGGAAGGCAGGAATGCGCAGTCTGGGAAGGATGGTGGTGGTGGTGGCTGGACTGGGCTGGAGAGGGGTGGGGGACCTGCGGTCAGTGCCTGCTCCCACACAGGACCTGGGAGGCTTCCAGCAGAGCAAGCAGAAGCAGCTTCAGCCAGAAGGGATTTTTTCCCCCGCAGTACGTGGGGGTGTTGGGAGCTTAACTGGGCTCAAGGGGAAGCTGGAGATTATGGAGGAGACATCTCAGGTTCAGAGCAGTTCTGAGCTGTAGGTCGCTGCGGTTTGGGGAGCTGCTGGGGGGAAGGGTCGCTGCAGCTGTCCGCCCCTGTAGCCCTTCATTCATTGCCGCCTCTGGCACTGTGGGCAGAGGTGCTGAACGAGGACAGACCTTCAGGCTGACTGTACAGGCTTAGATTTAGAAAGGCTGGGTAGCAAAAATCCTAGTTCCTGTAAGCATTGTGTATGCATATCTAAACATATGCAAATATACACGTGGCGTATTTCAGTTCTCCCCACAACATAAGGCTGGACCGACCGAGCGTGCTAGAGGGGAAGCTGCTGGGTGCGCTTTCTCTCATGCCCTTCAGAATCTCTGCTGAGGCTGGGCAAGTGCTTCTTCACTCCCCAAATGCTGGCGTGCGGCCCTTTGGCGTGCAGACCTTTTGGGGATGTGCCAGGTGCCCTCGGTCTGCTCGTTGCTTTCAGGATCTGCGTTAGAAAGGAGCAGGCACCCTCTCTGCTCCGGTGTGGGGTTCACAGCTGGAGAGCCGGGCAGCAACCTGGCAAATTGTGCGTAATAATGTTTGGAACAATTAGGCAAAAATATAATACACAAAAAGGATTGCTTCAGACCAGAAAGTCTTCTCACCTGAGTCTTCCTTGGGCTCTCTCTCTGTTGGCTGGCAAGGTTTTGGCTGCTTTCTACCTGCCAGCCTGCTGCAGCAGTGAGTACGTTCTCTCTTTTAACGACTCCACTCTGCTAGCAGAGAAGCTTGCTGTCTTTGGGACCTCAGTTCAGTCTTGGTAAAGCTGAGGAACATGCCGTGGGGACTACTTGAAGGCTGCTCCTTTGTCGTGCCCACTAGCCAGGAGGTCTGTTGGCTCCTGGTGATCTGCTGAATTGCCAGCTCCGAGGGTGATCACACCGCCACTGATTTCATTCGATGTGGGGCACGTGATCCGTATAAACTCAACTTTCTCAGCTCATACTACACAGGAAGCTTTCTTCTTGTCACTCTGGCACATATGTAAAATTTAGGAAACTGTGGGACCTTGATTGAAATTAGGTGTTTCCTTTTAATAAGATAGTATTGATTTCCTCTTGAGGGTTTAGACTGGGACATCTCCTGCAGTAACCAAGATGATGCAAATGAATTCAAGGTCTTTTTTTTTTTTCTCCCCTTTGTTCTTCCCTTTTCCCAGTATAAAAATCTGCTTATTTCAGTTCTGCTGCAAACACCTTTGGTTGAATTCTCTTTCAGACCTCAGGGTGACTGAAGGAAATGCAGCTAAACAGATGAACATACCTGTTAGACCCGCAGCGAAAGAGCAGTGGGGTAACGCAGCGTACAGGGCTCGCTCAGAGAGCTGTGCTGGGTTTGCTTGGTGTTCAAGCCATGCAATCATAAAGTAGGTGTTGGCTGTTTCAGAATTCATCATTGTGTAGTCCAGGTAAGAAGGTGGCACTTCTTAGCTCTTTCTTTGAGGTCATCTGTTCACAAGAGTTCTTTGTGTCCCTTCAGCCTGCTGGAGTCTCCTGGCAGTCTGGGATTCTCTGGTTTAGCTGGGAGGTGCAAGACAGGTGCAGGTCTCCATTTGCTTTATCTGGTGTAGTGTGCTAGGTGATCTCTGCAAAAGGCCCCTTACACCCAAATCCCCTCCTTAATGCTCTTATGAAGTGCTGTGTGTCGGCACTAGGCAGCTCTGGAACAGCCTGGCTCTCGGGGGAGAGTCACTTGCCTCCTTGAACGTGCAGAAGACTTCTCCATAACCCTGATCACGCCAAGCGGACTCTGACAGGGAGCAGTAGAGCGTGCACATGCCAAGAACCTGGAGCTCCAGGGAGAAGCGCTCAGACCGGAACATAATTAACTCAGCTGTAATGTGAGTGGGCCTTCAGCTTTGGCATCAGCATCCCTGGGAGAGACAAAACAGGACTTGTAATCCTCCAGCGGGATTGTACCCCCGGTGCTCTCAGCGGCAGAGTGGCTGCAGGCAGCACCAGTCTCTCTGCTGCTGGCTCAGGATGCTGCTGCGTTACTGATTCCAAGTGGACATTCCCCCATAGCTGCTCCCCCACAGCACACACAGTCTCCAAAATAATACATCCTCAGCAGACTCCTCTGCCTTGTGTATCTTAGGGTTTTTCCCATAACCAGACCTTGTTTTCTTTACTCTAATAGATGGTTTCTTCCTATTTTACTGAAGAAAAATTTTGGACACATGACCAGCTGTACTTCTTGCCCAGAGAAGGCGACAGTTGACTTTGGGATTCATTTTTAGCTACTTTGGTCTGCAGCCCCCCGCCACGTGCCCCTCCTTGCGGGGCAGAGCTAACTCTGGAGGAAGCGGTTGCCTTCTGCATCCCTAATGCAGCTAGCGTAGTCAAACCTGAACAAAATGAAAAACAACTTGTTCCTCTGTGGGCTGCTGCTGCTTGATGTTGGTACAAAATGAATGGAATTCTGTCTAATTTCTTGTGCCGGTGTCTGTATCGCAGACTCCTGCCCTGCAAGCCCCAGGAAAAGTTTTGGGAAGCATCGGCAGGAGCCCAGCAGTCAGCACCGGGTGACTGTCAGGCTGGCAGGGTTCCTGCGGTTTGCACTCCTGCTCTGGTTTTGCTGCCCCTTCCCAAAGTTGTCAGTTCTTTGCTGAATGCATGTGGTGTGGCAGTGTCTCCCGGGGACTCCGGCGGCTGCTGCGACACGCGTCAGGGTCGCAGGCTGTGGTGGGAACCTCTGCTTTGCCCCGGCTGCGGTGCTGTCAAACTGCCCCCAGCAGCTAAGCAGGGCAGGGCAGGTGTGCAGGGAACTGGGCTGCCGTACGGGAGTGAGAGGGATTTCTTGAAAATACTGATGTTTCACATTGAGAAGGGAAACTTTTGCCTCTTTCTCTACTTGCTTGAGACTGGTTAGGTGGCACAGTGCTGAGCAGAGCCTTGCAAGCTGGCATTTGGCACTTCAGGGATATGGGTGTATCGTTCCACATCCGTAACGTTGTCCATGTCCCATGTTTCCTTTAATGCTGGACTTTTCATTTCCTCTTTTTATTAGAGGAGTGCCCAAGCACTCAGACCCCCATCAGTGCCTACGATGTATCTTGTAACTGCGTTGTTTTGCCCTATGTTATATTCAAACTTATTTTTCTTTGGAGATGCCAATAGCTGAGACAACTTCGGCCCCTCAGCCAGGTTCTGTTGTGAAGCGGCATTAGGCTCGTACTGTGCTCCACCACCATCTCCACACGGCTGTTCGTTAAGGCTTGCCCTCCCCATTTTCCTTTAGCTCTGCCTCCCAGAATGCCTGTGAGAAAATAATGAACAGACACCCTTCCTTATTCAGGACTTCCACTCTAAGGACCTCTCGGCAAGGGACAGAGGAGTATGATATTTTTCTTGTGTCTTTCTACAGTCCTTCATTGTAGCCAAGGATTTGTTGTCCTCCAGGTCTTGAATGGATGTCTGTAGGCCCTTGGTGGTGTAGGTAGCCTCTCTGGGCTGTCTGGAGGGTTCTTTATCTCCAGTAGCCATATGACAGTGAATGTGCCTGCAGCATCGCAAACTAGAGATGATCAGGTCTGCAGCCTTCTCATACTGCATGTGAATCCACAAATGCCATCTGCTGGCTCCTGCTCCTTGCCTCTTGGAGAAACGGGTTAGGTGAGTGGATTGGAGCCGAGACTCTCCCGGAGGTGACTGGAACACTTAGCAGATAATTCAGGTGCTCTAGGCCTTCTCCTTAGGTGCTGTCAAGCTGCAGGGATTGAGTTTAGCCCATCAGTGTGCTGGGCAGAAATCCTGACGCAGTACTAGATCAAGAGTGATTTCCTTTCCCTGTAGGAACAAACCCAGTTCCTTCCTGGGGTCTTTTTGAGCTCCTTGGAGGGACAGAGACAGTCACAGAACGGGAAGCCTAAGCTTAAGGAGTCTAGAGGGCTTTAAAGTCAAGAGGTGCAGAGGAGAAGGAGGCACCTTTCCCATATGACCAGAGACTCATTTGTTCCTTCCTTGCTCCTCTGGCAGTTTCAGGTTGGCTTGGTTCCACAAACCATCGCCGAGAAGTTTGGATGAAGAGGAAGATGCTTTGCCGTAATATTCCACTGGTTTGAGTAGCAAAGAATTTATCGTGAGCAGTTGTGACGCAGCATAGCTCCGAGCAAGTGTCTGTTACACGTTGAGATACCTTTCTGCTAATTCTGGCTTTGCTGGCAGTGATGTCTGTTAAGGGGACAAGTAATTCAGACTGTGTCCCACCCCTTCCTTGGGATATGGCCTGTCGGGCGTACACTGAAGGGTCTT
The DNA here is from genome assembly GCF_963210335.1 of Falco punctatus. Taxonomy (NCBI): domain Eukaryota; kingdom Metazoa; phylum Chordata; class Aves; order Falconiformes; family Falconidae; genus Falco; species Falco punctatus. Next base: position 70,272,018 of record NC_137587.1, read on the forward strand.
GCTGTGAGAGAGGGAGGTTCTGCTGCTCCCCGCATCTGTAGCAGTGTGCACCGCCGTGCTGGGGGGGGGAGGGCGGGCTGTGTGCCATGCGGGGTGTCACTAGCGGTGGGAGCCCTTCTGCGGGAAATTCTGTTGACTTCACTCAAATTCTGTTTGGCTTCTGTGAAGTGTGGGCACCGTGCCAAGTTCTCCATCACAACCATCTATTTTAGCAAAAGGGTCACAGGCTTTGCAGCAAACATGGCTGCTGCTAGACAGGCTTCCTCCTCTTCCCCCTCCTTCTGCGTGTGCCTGGATGCTTGCTTTCAGGTCTGTTATTGCATGTGATTGCCTAGTGGCGATTTTCTTGGCCTCCAAGAGGTGACCTTAGGCCTGAGTGTGCCTGTTGTTTGATTCCCAGACTGCCCAGCTCCTCCAGCCGTGAGCGGTCCTGCATGGATTTCGGTTGCTGTTTGCTCTATTCATTTTCTGATTGGGTTTCTTTCCAGGTTTTGAAGGCTGTTCCATGGTTCCCACCATTTATCCCCTGGAGACCCTGCACAACTCCCTCTCTTTGCGACAGGTCAACGAGTTCCTGACAGCTGTGTGCAAGAGTTGCAGCGAATCGCATGTCCAGTCTACTGCAGGTACTGGTGAGGTGGGCTTGGCGCTGGGTAACCAGAGCAGTCGAGGCAGGGAGAACTTTGTCTTTTACATTACCAGGACAGCTCAGCCCGACAGGGCTGGCAATAAGCACAGTCCCTGAAGCCTGTTCCAGGGTGTTCGAGCCCAGGAGTGAGCTATGGATCCAGCCCAGAGCCACCCTAGGCCGCTTGCTTGAGAGACAAGTAGTGGGTCAGGTCCGTAGCTGACAAGTACAGTGATGTGGATACAAACTCCAGCTCGGGAAATCTTGGCCTCATATTCCCAGCAGCTGGTGGACAGGCATGGCTCTGGATTTGCACCGTTCCTGAGCTCTTCCCAGAGTGCCTGCTCCTGGCTGCTGGGCTACGAGCCATTCCTTGATGTCTGTCTGAGTAGTGCTGATCTGCGTGTTTTGTTTTTCTCTCGAAGCTCTGTTTGATTCAATGATTGGCAGCCAGATACCAGGAGACCCCTTTATGTCCCAGCGGATCTTGTCATCATCCTCTTTGCCGTTGCGCCAGCGTTCGGATAAGCCCCCTTGGTGTGAGTGTGCTCCCTTCTTCATCAGGGTGAATGCGATGGTGAGGGAGGGAAGTAAAGGGTGCCAAATGGTGGAGGCCAAGTATTTGTGCTCAGGGTTTCTATGCTCTCCCCTTGGAGGAACAGGAACAGAAGGAGGAAATAGGTAAAAGGGAAAGTAGTCGTGTGCCCCCGGAAAGAACTTCCATAAAGATGCTAAAAGGGGCTCTCTGTAGGACTGTGTATCATGGGGACATCTGCTGCTGGGTGGAGGCTGTCTCTCCAGACATCCTCTGCTTCGTGTACTGGAACACGGAGGGCCTGAATGCCCTTCATTTTCACTTCAGGTTTTGTGATTCTCCATGACATGTGGCCAACTCAGTGCTGGCATGTGGAAGTGCCTTCTTACCCTAAGCAGCCACGTACGTGCCTCACTCAGAGCTCTGTATGGGACAGCCGAGCATTCAGTTCTTCACTTAAATGTGTTTCTGCAGCTCCTGGCCTCGCTTGTCACAGCCTCTGCAGAGCTGCTGACTGCTGTTAGTCGCCTTTGCAGACTGACTGGAGCTCGAAGGCGAAAGCGTTGGCCAGCAGTCGCACAGCAAGTGCCTTCACACAAGCCAGGCTGCTGCTGAAGGAGCAGTCCTACTCTTCTCCGAGCTGCACAGCCCTTGTGCCGGCAGTAGCGTGTGTTTGTGTAGGCAGCAAGGGCAGGGAACTGATCTGGCTGGAAACAGTTGCTTGATCCTCCTTCCTTTATTGGGCTGGCTCTAATTTAGATCTGTTCTCTAGTTTTGCTCATTGTACAATGTGAGGCGAGAATAAGCATTAGTGCAGAAGCAGTATTTCTTCTTCCAGCGGTGACTCTAGCTCAGCATTGGGGGGTTTTGTGTGTCAGGAACCAAGAGGAGCAACACTGAAGCTGAGTGTGTTCCATAATTAGGAGGGAACAAAAGAAGCTGCTTTTCAGCTCAAAGCCCAGCACCACCCTTCCCGTTTTGCTCTGTAATGACAGCAGAACCCACGCTTGGCTGCGTGCCGGCATAGCGCTGTGTGACGCGGTGTCCTTGTGGTGTTTGTGTTGGGTTTTCATCAGCTGAGCTGCCAGAAACACACCCAAGAGCAGCTCCATGCCCCGGCCACGTTGCGTGGCACGTGGGCGACCTTCCCTGCTGATGGTAGCACTGTGGGACTGCGACAGCTCGGGTCTGCCCAGGCTTTGGGCCGGGGGAATACCCGCAAAATGTTGAGAGTTTTGGGAATACCCACGGAATGCTGAAGGTTTTGGGAATACCAGCAAAATGTTGAAGGTTTTGGGAATACCAGCGAAATGTTGAAGGTTTTTCTTCCTCTTTGCAGACAGCAGTGGCCCCTCCAGCACTGTCTCCAGTGCAGGCCCGTCCTCCCCAACCTCTGTGGACAACTGTGCTCGTTTCAGCTTCACTGAGAAACTTTCCGTCAGTCCCCCGAAAGGCGACGAGCAGCCGAGCAGCCAGTCCCCCGAGCAAGAAGCGGGGCAGCCCCCAGGCGGAGGGCTGGGCGCAGAGGTGGGCACGGCCGGGCTGGCGGTGGCAGAGCCCAGTGCCCCCGAGACCCTGACCTGGAGTACGGGCCCAGAGCCGGGCAGGGTCCTGGAGCTGTGCAAGAAGGAGCTGGCGGAGAAGGACCCTAACCCAGAGGAGAAGAGCGTGGTGGAGCTGGATGAAGAGAAATCAGCTGGGGAAATGTTAGAGCCAAGTAACACAGGGAACCCAGAGTGTGGTGCAGGGTCTGATACGAGGCTGGCTGGGGAGGGGGTGGAACCGGGTGAGGGGCGCCCGGGGGGAATGACCAGCCTGGATCAGGCGGGGCTGTCCGAGGAGATCTTGGCGCCCTGTGAAGAGGAGCTGCTGGGAGAGGGGTTGGACCCAGAGCACACGGGCAAGGAGCTGCTGGGGGATGGTGCGCGGCCAGGCCAGCTTCTCTCTGGTCGCCTGTGCCAGGTGCAGCCACCGCCTCCCGAGGAAGGGGTGGAGGAGCTGCAGCCGCTGTGTTGGGAGGCTCAGCAGAACTAGTGGCTCGCGGGCCAGCACACTGCACGTGCTTCTAGCCTGGAGGCGGCCCGGCTTCCTGCACAGCACCTCGTGCAGCTGGCTGTCCGCAGCACAGAACAAGCCATGTCCCAAGGCCACAGGACTCTGGGGTGTGGGAGAGTCTGCTCGGCTCCTCCACAAGCCAGCTGTCCGCCACTCGGCAAGGGGCAGTGCCCCATCTGCCTTGTTAAACGAACAAGAAATGCAGCCTTGGTGCTGGTGTGGCGCCTTCATGGAGCAGGGACATGGGGCTGCGTTTGCTCCCAAGGGCTGTATAGCTCGCCGGGACAGCAGTGAGAGGATTGGTACAGCCAAGGCATTTGGGGTGGTGAGTCCAAAGGGGACAGATGCTCCCTTGAGAAATTTTGGCCCATGGCCTTCAGAGAAAGGTGTTCTGGGCCCAGACTAATTGGATCTGTCATGACCACCAACCTCCTCTCTGTTCCTTCCTTCTTCCTCTCCCAGTTCCCACCACTGGCCACCAAAACCAGGTCCAGAGAGTCCATGGCAGAAAGACTAGGAGGAGCAGAAAGCGTTCTGAGTGAGTGTGGGAAGGAGAGTAATGGAGGGGATCGGGTTCAAGACCGCTGCTTGCAAGAAAACGTCTCTTTGGTGTGGACTTGGACGTTTTCCTGCTGGGCTGGGGCAGGCAGACAGGAGCCTGGGGGTCCAGCCTGAGAGGTGGGCAGGGAGGACACACACGGGTGTTTTTTTTTTCTAGTCCCCAAGGGTCAGGCAGGGTACAGCTCTGAAGTCTTGGTGACAGAAATTAAAAGAAACTGCTATTTGAACAAATCAGGATTATTAGAAACCAGTAAGGAGAAATCTTTATTATATATAAAATGAAAAGTATTTAATGCATATTTATGTAAAAGACTTGCGAGCACAAGCCTGAGGGCAAGATTGATACGGGTGGCCCTGCCGCACCGCGAGTGCAGGCCGGGGCTGTGCCTCCTGCGCCTCCTGTATTTATGGACAAGTCTGCGTGTTCGTCTGTAGCTAGGTTCTGTGTTCTTGTGAAGCTGTGCCCAAAGATTTCCACGCTGTGTTGTGATGATGTGTGTTCACAGTAAATCTATGCTGTGGGTCTGGTGTCTCTGTCTCTGATGCCGACGGGCGCAGCGGGGTGTGCACGTGCAAGAGCTTGCAGGTGCCCGGGACAGCGGCCCTGCCTGTGCCCCACCGTCCTGAAGGAGGAACCATGGCAGAAGCCACAACCAAAGCGTGTGCGCAGGCACGGGGCTTTGCTCAGGAAGGCCAGATACCTCTTTTTTTTTTTTTTTTTTTTTTTACTTCCACAGAAGAACTGGTCATACTGGGCAAAAGGTCCTGGCTTTCCAGGTTCCAGGGTGGTTTGTGGTAGAGTGAAGATGCCGGGGTGACGTGTTTGGCTCCTTTCACTTGGTCCTCACCTTCTCGTCACTTCCCAGTGCGTTTTGGGTACGGTATCCTCCTCCTCATGCTGATAATCCCTGGCTGCCAGCGTGGGTACTTAAGAAAGGTCATGTTTACTTGCACTTGAGATGCAGCAGCCGTACAGCTGCCTGGAGCACAGCGCTGTGCTGGGAGGAAGCCCCTTCTGCAGGGCTGCTCCGGTGCGGCTGTGTGCCGAGGTCTGGGAGAAACTGGGAGAAGGGCCCGCTTCGTGCTTGCGTTGTGTCGGGGACCTGGAGGAACAGGAAGGTCCCTCCGTTCCTGGAGGGAAGGCACTAGGTCCCGCTTGTGCCCCAGGCAATGCCCACGCCCCAGTCCTGCCGTCGCAGGGTCGGTAGCGCGAGGCACCTGCCGCCAGCCCAGCAGCAGCATCGCTGCCGCACACGGGGGCTGTGTCTGCTGCCGGGATTTGCCTGGTTTTGTCATGGAGCGGAGGCTGTGGCCCAGCTGGGCAGGGGGGTTGCCCTGGTGGACCCAGCATTGCCCACTGCCAGCTGTCATTGTGGAGAGGAGCACAAGCGATGGCCCAAGATTGTGGGGTGAGGGCCTGGTTCTCAGGTGCCCTTTATTTTAAAAGAGCTGCTTAATAGCTGCCCCTGTTGATAAGTTTGTGGTCTTTCGTGATGCTCTAACGCTTCCAAACGAACACCTGCAGAGTGTGCTGTGAAATGTGAGCACTGACCATCTGCTCTTACGCAGTGCCTTTACCCTGTTTTTCTTGGCTTAGCGGCAGCAGTGAATAATGACAAAGCCCTTTCCGAAGAAGAGAAGGTGGTGTAGGGAAGTGCTGTGAGACACAAAGGAGGAAAAAAAAGGACAGTTGCACAATTTCTGGATACAATGGCAGGAGCCGATGTTTTTGCCTTAATCCTGCCCAAGCCTGTTCTGGCTCCTCAGATCTGTGCTGGTGTGGAAGCCGCTTGCAAATGCCTTTGGGCTGCATAAGCAGCAATAGGCACAAGCGGCTGCTGCGTGGCCCTGTGGCGGGCTGGGTGTAGCCACAAGCTTTGCCTACAGTCGCTGGGATGGACTTGTCAGATCCCTGGCAGACGCAGCTAAGCAAAACTTTTTTCCCCGAATTGTTGTGACCGTGTGCAACGGGAAAGCCGTACAGAGAAACGGGTCGGGGTCGTGTGGCAGAACAGGAGGGAACGCCAGCTGTCCGCACCGAGGAGCCGGTGTACAGCGATGCCTCGTGTAGACTGCAGTGTGACAGGTCCCCGTCATGGCACGTGCGAGCAAAGTCCTTGGAGAACCTGTCGGGCTGTACGGCGTATGCAGGCGCTGGGCATCAGCGTGGCAGGTCCGGGCAGCCCCAGCTGCTGAAAGGAGACCGACCTCGGCGTTGCTGCTGCTGCCTCGGAGGCATCTCTGGCGCAGCAGTTTGCAGACACTGAAAGAGCGGGTTAAGGGGGGGCGGTGGCAGCGCCGTGCTGGGACCTGGTTTTGCTGATCTGCTCTGGTTTCTCAGAGCCATGCCACTTCCCCACAGATTACTAACCCTTATCTCCCCGAGTCCTCTGCAGAAGTGATGGACCCGGGGGGTTTCTGTGTGAAAGGCCCGTTCCCCCCGCCCCTGCGCTCCAGGACTGTTGGCTCCTGTGCCGCCCAGCTGATGCCTGCTCTGTTTGCTGGCCACAGGGGAGCAGCAGGCCCGGGAGCCTGAGGGATTGCCGCTTGCCTTGTTTTTGTTGAGAGAAGTCCGATTTGCCGCTGACCTGTAGTGCTGCCAAAGCCAAGGCTTGCTTTGGAGGTCTGGGCTGATCCAGTTCCTCCTTGCAGATACCTGCCCGTGGATCAGCCGTGATGCTTCTATCCAGGTCTCATGGGCACTTGAAAGCTTCCCAGACTCAGTGTACTCCTGCGCTTTGCTGGCGGAGCATTGCTGCCTCGGGACACAGCTACCTGGCTTACACCGCTTCCCTGCACGCCGCCACGTGTGTTCTCTGCTGTGGTAACCTGATTTTGCCTCCCTTCTCCTGCAGAACAGCCTGTAGTAGGTGTGTTCACCACAGCCTGTGTGGTGTATCTCAACAGCTGGCCAGGGAGCTCTGCACTGCAGGATGGTGCTGAGTAGGTCCTCAGACCCCCAGCACTGTACCCCTATGGGAAATGCATGCGTGGTCACAGCCTCTCAGTCGGCAGCAGCACGGCCGTGTCTCTGTGCTTGCTTAGCTGCGAAGCAGCTGTGGAAATAGCTCCTGGTTTATGGTGGTGGTTTGCGGTTGCCCCCCCGCCAGCCGCAGCGCTGGGAGCTGCCCCGAGCTCTCCGTCCCGTGCTGCACAGGCTGTGGGACGCTCCGTGGCCGCGGTGGCCTCTCTCCGGCGGGTCGTAGCCCTGTACCCGCTTTCCTTTTCCCTCGCGTTCCGCTGCGCCACGGTGTTACCTCCCGAGGGCGGCCGGGCAGGAGCGGAGCCGAGCGGGCAGCAGCCTCGCCGGGCAGCTCTCCCGCGGGGGCAGGGCAGAGGGCCGCTCTGCCGCTTCTCTGCCGGGTAAATAAAGGGGCTTCTCCTTCGCAGCTCGGCCCGGAGCTCGGCAGAGGCGCGGCGGGGCCCACCGCTGCGCTGGGAGTGGGCACCACGTGCTGGCCAGGTCCCTGCTGGAGGTGCCACCGCCGGGCTGGGGGCAGCGGGCGCCCGGCCGAGCACCGGAGATGCTTCCAGCCCCGGGAGCGCCAGCAGAGCTGGTCGGAGCCGCCGCTCCCAGGAAGCGCAGGGCCGGGCGGAGGGCCGGCCCGGAGAGCGGTTCAGGAGCCACGAAGAGCTGCAGCGCCAGCAGGACAGGCCGTGCTGGGCTCCATCCCGGGGCATCCAGGGCTGCGTCCCCACCAGGGCTCGAAATGTCATCTGGAGCAGAGGCAGCTGGCACGGTGCATCGCCCTGCCGGGGCCGGGGGGAGGGGTGGGTGTCCCGGGTGGGCTCACTGCCCCTGCAGTGCCTGTCCCTTCCCTGGGGCTGCAGGAAGGGGGGGAACTGGTGGTGGGGAAGCCGGGGCTCACCTGAAGCCATGGCTGGGAGGCAGCTGGCCGGTGCCGGAGGGACGGGATGGCAGCCGCGCCTGGGCCCCCTGCCTGTGCGGACTCACTCAAAGAACAGTTTGAAACCGTTGGAAGTGTTCTTGTTCGCAATTAATGTGGCTTTATTATTAATGTGTTGGGCTCCTCTCTTGACAGCAGTTAGTTACAGAGTGTTTCACATGGAAATGGGCAAAAGGACAGAATTCAAGGAACTAAATTTGAATAGAAACATGATGCTGAAGAAAAGAATCAGGGCTCTGGTCTTAAAACATTTAGCATAGAAGAAGCTAGGAGCACAAGTTGCCATTTCAATACAGTTAAGACGTTCACTTTTTTAATTATAGGTTTAAAATAGTATTTTGTACCTATTACATACAGGAAGTTTACGCGTTGTTGCCCACATGCAGAAACAAGCAAAAGCAGAGTTTAACTGTTTCTCTCTATAGTGTTGTGTTACCTCTGGCTCTGGCTGGGTTCGGCTGGCTCCTGCAGGCTAAGCAGGGTCAGAATCTTTACAAATTGGCATTTTTACAAGTCTTTTTTGCCCATAGTTTTTAAGACGGGGGTAGTGGAGGGGAGGGAGGGGGGGAGGACGAGGGGAGGAAGACCAGGAGGGAGAGAAGCTGAAGGCAGAACAGACTGCCACAAAAGGCTTTAAAAAAAATAATAAATAAGTAAAACTGTGGAGCCTTGAGGACAGGGAAGCGAACTGGTGTGGGATAAAGCTGTCCAGGCAGCATTGCTGCGGAGTGCAGGAGCACAGCGCGTGGAGGGCAGGTGTTTGTCCTGGAACACGTGCCAACGGCCGCGCTCCTGCCTGGAGGACGCAGGCACCTTGCAAAGCTTCACTATTACTGCTGTTTAGTCGGAATTGCTTCAAGTTTAAAATTGAGAAAACATTCATGTGTGGGTCTATCTAAAGTTAGTGCATTAGCTTTTACACCTAGCCACGCTTAGGGATCCAGGGAGCCAGTCAATGAGGGTCACGTTTGTTCCTCTGTAGCATCTGGCATCCTGCGCCTGCGTGGCTGGCAGCCAGCCCCGTTGGCAGGCGAGCCAGGCTCTCCCCCAAGCACCGAAGGCAGCACCCCCACCCCACCCCCCCCAGCAGTGTCCAGGGGAAGCAGGAGCACGGTACTACCTGCAGTTGCTTGCCATAACCAACATTCATGGACGCTGACCCCATCGGGTTACAGAGAATGACATTTATTCTGGCAGACGCACCGTGATTCCATGGTTAAAATGCATACAGCACAGGGCAGGGATTTGCTAAATCCCCCGTAAGCTCACATGCTCCTAACAAGGGCTGTGTAAAAGGGCCGGCTGCTCCTAGGGGAGGGGCTGCGAGCCTCGGGCTTTGTCCTGCAGCTGCTGGGTGTTAGACACAGCCTCGCAGGTGGCAAGCGGAGAGACCCCTTTCACTGCCAGCATGTTCTCTACCGTCTTTTTAGGTTGTTGTCATAATTTAAATTGCAGCATCTAAGTATTTGTACCGAGAAACCTCTCTACTGACACTAAGAGCACGTGGTGTCCATGTTAACATGTATAAATTAAACTACTAAGTCCACACAAAATGCAGCTTAACATCAAAAAATAAATATATAAATTAAATGCAAAATAAACCCTTTCCCTAGAAACTCCATTTTAGTCCTAGGAGCAGGTTTCTAAGCAGCATGTTCTTTATGTCAGCTGCCAGAAAACTAGCGCTGGGACTGGAGCGTCCCAGGCAAGCACAACGCAGGCTCCCAGGGTGCTTGTTAGGGAGTCGGACCTCGGCACGGGGCCAGGCGCAGCGGGTGACACAGCAGGTGGAAATACCCCCGAGCTGTATGTCAAGCCTTGCAGCATCGCTTTCCATCTCGCCTCGCCTTCCCCAGAGCACACCCTGCTGCCACTCCGTCTTACGGGAGGAGAAGAGCTAGCTTTGTGCTGAGACGCTCTGCAGCACTCTCCGTGCAGCGAAGGCTCTCGAGTGCTGCAGGCTCGGTGCAGCCGCGTGCTACCACCCCCGGAGCTGCTCTGCCCGCAGGACTGCCAGCCCCACGCCTGCAAAGGTGTTTGCGTGCCGAGGTGACTCTGCGTGACAGTTCTGCAGCAATGGTGCACTCACGGCGTACAGCTACGCTTCTGCCGGGTGGCCAGAGTCACCCACCCTGGGCGCTATCGCGGGGCTGTGGGCTGCACAGCGAGCACAGCGCGGGTCGGGCAGCACCCGTCTGCGCTGGCCACCAGAGTCTGCCTGTCCCTGCCACGGCTGTGGGGGAACTAAGAGCAACTGCGCTTACTAAACTGCTTTCCCCGAGTGTTCTTGGGAGGGGGTTCTCTTCCGTCACACCACAGGTTCTATTCCCTGTGTCCTGGACACTTAGGGGGACAACAAAAAGCTTGAACACAGCTAAGAGGCTGGGCCCGCCGGCACACAGGCGGCGAGGACACTGCTGCTGCCTGCAGAGCGGGCACACTCCAGGACGGCGTGCGGGCTCCTCTGCTGCCTCACCGCAGCCCTCTGGAAAGCCTTTGGTTATGAGGACAGGGAGGTTTCTCGTACATCTTAGGCCGACAGTGGCCAGGGTGGTTGCAGCCCTTCTGCATCAGAGAGGGCTGTAATTGTGCGTTTGGACACTCCTGTGTGCCTGCTCAGGCAGCGGCCCCTCTGTGCCTCCTGCGGTCACGCTGCTCTTGCGCAGGAGTAGGTTGGCCGCTCTGTGTGCAAAGCTCAAGTTAGCAGGTTAGGAATGTGCTCTTTGTAGCAAAGAAGAACAGGCTGAACCCTCCCCTCCCATCGCTGCCCCACACAAACGTGTCCTTCATCCCAGCTCCTTGAGCACTGCGAGCAGGTGTTGCAGGATGCCGCAACCAAACGCCTTGGACGGAAACCTGCAGAGCTGGCAGAGGGTGGTCCTGCCTAGCTGGAGTAAGGTCCCCTTGCTCAGACCACCACCTGTGTGTTCAGGATGGGAGATGGAAGAATGACCTTCGCTGTCATGATGCAGTTGGAGGGTTTCACCTTCCCTCATCTTCTAGGTGCATTTTCTTTGCAAATTAGTTTCCTTGCCTGCCCCCCCTGCCCCCCATGCACTGTCTACATGCAGCAGCAGCACTGCAGCCCTCACCAGAAAGATGAGGTTCATGGTGCTACACGTTAAATGGCAAGGCAGCCAGGAAGAGAGTAGAACAAGCTCTCACAGCAGCAAGGCAGCCAAGATAGTCTACAGAAACTGTACAGGCAGCAGAATAAAGCAGGGAAAGTGAAAGTGCCCCTGGCCTGCAACTGCTCTTGCACAAACTCTTAGCTCAGTCCAGAATATTACAGAGCCCTGCACTTCTTTCTCATGGCATCCAGTGCTGAGCTAAATGGATACCCGATTGCCTGACAAATGGGAACCATGTAGAGGACTAAACCAGAGAAGAACTGGACTGTGATTAGATGGTGTCTCTGATGTTGCTTCGGTGATTGGAGAGTCAATGGATGAACGCAAAGTGTGGGAGATTTAGAATTCGATCTTACAGGCTGGAAAAGATTCATCCTGCATCACAACAGTGCTGCTGCTTGCCAGTACCATGATGTTTAGCTCCTGCTGTTTCTCATGGGTCTGTTGGTACCATTCTCGTGTCACCTCAGTATCATGTGTTGGGATCAATGTCACCTGGGAAAAGAAAGCAGCAGGGATGATTGTCTGAGAACAACTGCAGTGACAAACAATGCCCATAGGAGCTGAGGCTAAAATTTCCAATTAATTTTGGAACGCTGTACCCTTGGTACTGCTTGTTCTATTTAATGTCTTTCAGATGTCAGGTCCTCTAAGGCAGAGCTAGCGCTTTATTTTATGCAGTGCCAGCACAATGGTGCTCTGAGCTGCCTGCAAACTGGCAGTACCAACACCATAGTGATGAAAATGGCTGCGGTGCAGGGGACAGCATCGCTCTGTGGAGCTCCAGAGACAGCCTTAGAAAGATCCCTCAGTGTGAACGTGAACAATGCTGAGAGTGTCACTGTCAATGGCCCGACATTAGACTTTGTGTGCCTTTTCACCCAACGTGCAACTTGGGGACCTTGAAATCTGAGGCCGCTTCATCTGAAAGAACATTCACACTGTCCTGTACCTGTCTGCAGAAAGAGCGCCCACCTGGGATGTCCTGCAAACCTGACTAAGGAAGAACTATGTGTAAGAACACTCTAGTTTAAAAGCACTAATAAAAAGTTGCTATCAGAAAGATCATCAGCAAGCAGGCATAGCAACACATGCCACTGGGTGTGGGACACTGATGAAAATTCAGTCTGCGATGGTGCTTGTTTTCACGTGAGGATAGGCTTGTCCTGTAGCAGATAAGTAGGACTGTATGATCTCTGAATGCTTCCTCCCCTCAGAAGGATGTGAAAAGACAGAGATGCTTCCACTCGCACTATTTTGGAGGCCTCCTCCTCCTCCTGGACACAAACTCTTCTAAGACTGCAGAGCAGTGCCATTTGCCTCCTCTTGGTGTGCTCCCTCTGGCTACGGTGTGACACACCTTCTCCCCAGCACCTGTGACACAAGCAGCATCACACACACTCCCAGGCATTTCCATGACCTACCTGCAGGTTCTCCCCCCACTGAGACTTCCCCTCCAGGAGCGCATCCAACACCGCACGGCTCGGTTCTCCGTTGGCTGCATCATTCCCACTCACAACATAATACGATGCTCGAACCCGCTTGAAGAACTCCGGGTCTGTGTTCTTGCCGCTGCAGTGGTTGGGGATGTAAGCCAAGTCCACATAGACAGGTGGACCCATAGGCACAGGCAAACTGCTCTTAGGACTATTGGAAGCTTTGGAAAAAAGAGAAGAGAGGCTATCGAAACGCTTTTGGAAAGAACAAACACTCAAATTAACGCTGAAGGACTTGAATTCCAGAAAGGTTTTTCTCTGCAGCTGCAGCAACAAAGTGACCTGGGTGTATTTCTGGGCCAGTGCTGTCACAGCTCTGGGGAGGGAAAGGGAGTTCTGCCCTTCTTTGGGGAGGGACTGGAAGGCCTTAGGCTCGGAAGCTTTTCCTGGGGAAGGGAATCAAAAATCTCCATTATTAGCTTTTCCAGAGCTGTCGCTGCAATCAGTATTTAGTCCTAATTTTTGTTGTTTAATAACCTACATTTACTGAAGAAACCTGTTCTGACGGCCTTTATATGCTATCCTCGGGTACTACAGTATTCCTTCTGGAAGCTCCACCCTGGCTTTCTGCCATCCCTGCGAATCGCTGCTCTTCCAAGGACTCTTGCTCTTTCCTATCAACCTTTTGTACCTCTTTTCTTCAGTTGCTGCTGCTTATGTTTACAAGATGAGAGATGGTCAAACAAGAGCTGTTGTACTCCACAGTATGTATGCATATATATACACACACAGAGCCCATAGGACTGTCCCTTCACAACCTCCTCCTCTCTGTGGAATCACAGAGACCTCTGGCCTTGGTCTTTTGTTTTCCTCCTGGCTTTGATCTTTTGAAGTGCTTTGTGAGACAGCCTCTCTACCTTATCACTGCTTATAACTTTTTATGACTGACTGGGAAGTCCTGTTCTCTGTTCTGCTACATTCAACTCAGTGCTTTTTCGCTGTGTTGGACCTAAAGAGAAAATGCATGCTTAAGGAAGAATTTCTTACCAGGGTTTGTTTTGATGCCATTAACAAGGCTCTTGCCAGGGTTGCTGTGACTACTCCGGGATAACTCATCCTCTGTGTGAGGAGGCTGCACCAGTGTGTTACGTGGTTTGGGCTTCTCTCCTCCATCTCTTTCTTTTTTGGCAGTGACAGATTTTGAAGATTTTTCCGATGGCTGTTTCACAGGAGTGGGTGATCGTTTCCCTTTTGCATCTAATTTCCGGGCAGGTGAGGAAGATTTGGGTTTGCTCAAAGGCTTCCTCACACCTTTGTTCTTTTCTTTTACGTCTTTCTTGGAAATTTTATCAGTTCTGCTCATGCTTTGCTCATTTACCAACATATCAGGGTCCACCATGCAAACATCAGGGTGAGGAGGATGGGGATGGGGATCTACCATTGGAACGGGCTGAGGATCATGGCTGGACCTTGAGCTGGCATGGTGGGCATTCCCAACAGCTTTGTCCACTGGGAGGAAATCGGCATCTTCATCCGAGTCCATGTTGGCATCTGCTGTGATGGACGGACATTCCTCTGTCTCAGGCGGGACATCTGAGTCTGACTGGGAGGTTCCAGAATCACTCACTGATGTTGGAGGGGTTTCCTCCACTGTGGCACTTTGCATGGGGCTACTACCAGTGTGGGGTGGTCTTCCCTGCACTGAAGGATGCCCGTCCTCCTGTGAGAGGTCACTATCTTCAGAGAGCTCATGAGGGCTCGGGTTGATGAATGAGGGAGAGAGCTCTCCCTTCCTCTGCTTGTATTCACATGAGGAAAATTTATGTCCACAATCAAAACTGCCTCCTAAATGTGGCTCCATCTCATGGGAAGCATCTCCATGGTCCTCTGTTTTTCCACCCCTCTGCACATCTGGGAAAAAGGGCTGGAAACTGTGTTCAGGGGACACCAGAGAGGAAGGACGGCTCTGCCTCTCTGTGTCCTCTTTGCCTGTGCATGGAGAAAAACTGCTGTCAGAACGAGGAAATGGTTTTTCATCTTTTGCCTCTGCTGCATGGTATGTACTTTGGAAAGCTTGCAGACTGGTGCTCACCTCTGTTGGACCATTGGCTGTGGTCTCATCTTCATGCTGCTGATGAGGAAATGATGTCAACACATCAGGGAGAGGCGTCAGTGTCATTAGCTGTTCTGCAAATGGTGCCTTCTGCTCTGGACTGCTTACACAGGGCTGCCGTTGTTTCTCTGCAGAGAATGGTGTGGGCTGCGAGCTCTGGCACTCCTTTCTGCACGGCGAAATGCTGTCCCTCATGCCACTTGCGAATGGAGAACCATGCTCTTCAGCAAACACAGAGTCTTTGGTTTCAGCTGTATGTGTTTTCACAACATTATCTGCAACCTGTGGAGGCACGTCCCAAAGACTCCTGGAACCTGGTTCTGCTCCTGCACCCGTGTATGTGGAAAGCATATGGGAGTAGAAACTTTCTGCTGTAGTCGGTATCACAGGAGTGGTCGCTTCAGACGAAGGTTCCTCTGACAGGCTGGAAGAGTCATCTTTCAGCTGCTGTTGGGGCACAGACTCTCTTTCCACAGCTTTGGAGAACAACTTATCTTCTTCGTATGGACTCAGTGGTGAGAATTTAGTGAAAGATGAGTCAAGGCTGCTGATTTTCTCAGAAACCTCCAAGTACTCATCTTTCTTTCCCTGGTCTGAAAGCAAAGCACAAGGAGTCTTTAGAGGAAGAGAGATATCCCCTAAACGGCTTGCTGAGGTTTGCTCGTGTCTGAACACACTGGGTGTTTCTCTCTTTTCTAGGAAGGAGTATTCAAACCCAGAAGAGCTATCCATCCCTCTGCCCTCTACTGTTGGGTCCTGTTTGTATGCCTCATTCTGTTTTTCAGAAGCAGACTTCAAGTACATGGCCTGCTCTTGGCGCTCCGAGACCACCGCTGCACTTGGGTAATCTGTTACGCAGAAATGTGATTCCTTTGTGGATTTTTCAGCAGCCTCTCTCTTTTGTGAAGAATCGTGTCTTAAATGGCATGTTTCTGAAGCCTGGTCACCTCCGCCTACGTCTGGCAGGTCACTGTAACCAGCACCGTATGTCCCCACAAGAGCAGCTGATGCAGTCTCCCTTGCGTACTCGTCTTTCCAGCCCAGGTCGGAGGGTGAAGAGGCAGTAGAAGTGGGGGAAATGGAGTCCTGATGCTTGCTGTGCAGAGGGGCTTCCAATACGTGAAACTTGTCCATCGCTGAGATGTGTGCGTAGACAGTACCTGCAGCTTCAACGGGGCTGTGCAGTTTAGACTCTTTTTCAGATTTCTCCTTAGCGCCTTTTTCTAACTCTGAGTCACTCATGCTTTCTTCCCCCTGACCTGCTTTCTCATAGTAGGAATCTTTGGGACTTGGGCTTTCAGATTTCAGGGATGGGGAGCTCTGCTCCTGGCTAGACAAAATAATGTTCTTATCTGGACACGCAGCGTCAATATAGGCAGCTGATTTTTCTTGATAAAACGTGTCGGTCACGTCTGTGGGAGAGGTGAACGCTGTGCTTGCTGACGATGGGTGCAGTTCAGAGTCCAGCTCTTCTGGCAAGGCAGAAGACACCTTCGGTTTTTCCTGTCCTTCAGACATCTGAGCCTTATCTGTTTCAGACAAGGGCAAGTATCTCTCATGGATGTCTGTATAGTCAAAGGTCGAATCTGCTTTATCTTTAGGGGATGCTGGAGATGACAGCTCCTTCTCAGCAGAGGTATAAAGGCAGGACTCTTCTTCCTTTGCGGAGACGTGAAAACTTTGACCTTTTTGAGACATCAGCGCTGTTGGTGATACCTTGTCAGTGTGACCTGGGCTGTCTGCACCCTTGGGTGTGAAGGAGGAGGGTCCAACTCCAGACACAATTATCTTCTCATAGACGTCAGCGTACTTGAAGCTTCTTTCATCGGGGTAGGGAGTTGGTTCTCTTTCTTCTTGCTCCTGTCTTGTAGCACTGTCATCACCTCTGGCTCTGCAGAACCCCTCCTCATAGGAATAAGGCTCCGGGGAGCTGCTGGAATAGGTCTCTGGAGGATATGCCACTTGGCCGGCAGAATCCACAGCCTCGGCATGGCCCATGGCAGCGCTGCTTTTTTGACAAGGGCCCGGGCCCAGAGGGGAGTGTGCACGCTGCCCTGACACTGCAGCACTTTCTTCTGGGGACGCTGCTATATATTCATATTCTGCTGGTCTTGTAGATTGCACCAGAGCAGATGCTGCTGCCGTCTGCTCTTTTCTTCCTGCAGAGTCATAAAGACCCTCCGTGGATTTGTAGTCATCCTCTTGCTTTCTATCTGACTTGTGTTTACTGTCTATTTCCTGATACAGACCATTGATGTCTGATTTCTTCTCTGTGGTCTTTGATGGGACTTCCTCCTGTAAAAGTGGCTTGTGCTGATCTAATTTGTAAGGCCTTTCTGTTTCTGGTGAGGTGTCAATCTCCTTTTCCAGAGTAGTGGCCGTTACAGACAGGGGAGATGACATCAGTGCTTGGTCTAGTGACTTTGCATAGATATCTAGGACAGCTTTCTCCTCATCACCTAAGTAGGAGTAATCTTTAGATGTCAACAACAATTCTTGCCTTTCTTTGTTTCCAGTTAATGCTTTGGCCTGATTTTCCTCACCAGAGACATATTGAGAAGACAGAGAGGAACTTTCCGTTTCGGTTCTTTCTGGGAGAGTGATGCCAGCAGGAATTACTTCCACTTTCTTTGTTTCTGATATAGGTTTGGCACTCTTCTGTGTATCGTCTTTGTAACCACATGATTCCATCTTTAAACATTCTGCGTCTGCTTGCAGTAGCACAGGTTTGTCTTCAGCATGATGGAGACCCTCACCCTTCTCACCAGGTGACTGCCCTTCTCTTCCAGTCTCTCTCCCTTCCTGAAGATACCCGTACGCAGAGCCCCACGCTTCATCTTCTGCTCTTCTCCAGGTGAGGCTGCCAGGCACTGCAGGAGACAGGATCTCCTCTCCCATCCTGGGAAGGGATTTTGTTTCATATTCTGGCACCTCATCCAAGAACGTGCTCTCTCTCTCTTTATCATACCTCTGCCACCTTCCCTGAACAGGGATCTCCTCCACCTCTTCTGGAAACCACACTTTCTTCTCGTAACTTAAATCCTTCATGTAAAAGTCTTCCATTTCTGGACATTTTTCTTCCTGAGCTTCCTTGTACCTGCAAGATTTTATACCTTCAGCAGAAATGGGTGAAGGTGTTTTACCCTCAGGTGGGCTAGATCCTGTGAAGTGTAAGCCCTTTGCATCTGGAGATACTTGCTGGGCGTCCAAGCCTGCAGTCCTTCCCGTAAAAGGGCCCTTTTCTGATGCAGAAAATAAACTGCTGTCATCGGGAGACATTTCTTCAATTGAAGTATCTCTGGGTGATGTGTCTTTAACTGAGCTACTTTCTGGGCAAGGAAAAGATTTTGACACTTCTGTTGCGAGTTCTTTGGCAGAAATTTTCAGTGATTTTTCATACATAGCTGGGCTCTGCTCTGTGAAATCCATGGATTTCACAGCTTCTGAAGGGAACTTGTCAGTAAAGTCAGGCATAGCTTTTTCTTTTACAGGTATCTCTTCTGTGAAACTAAGAGACTTGATGTCTTCTGGAGAAGTCCCTTTAACAAAAAGGTCTGAAGAGATTTCCTTGCTGGGACTCTCAGTGAGAGAAATGGATTTGGTCTCTTCTGGAGAAATGTCTTTAAGGGAAACATGAGATGATTTTTCTTCTTCTGGGGTGTCTCCTGTGAAATACAGCAGTTTTCCTTCTTCAGTAGTCACTCCCTTAATGGAAATATCCGAGGATTTTTCTTTACTTTCTTCTGTAAAAGAAAGTGATTTGGCATCATCTGGTGAAGGTTGTGAGGATTTGTCACTTTCAGATCTGCTTTGGCTTGTGAACTGCGGAGGACTCATTTTTCCTGGCGACGTTTCTGTGGTAGAGAATGGCTCAAAGGACAAGTGCTTTGAAAATCCCATTAAACTTTCTGTCATGGTTTTAGTTCCTTGCTCTTTTTCTGGCTCCAGAAACTTATCTGTGCTGGGATGGGGCAGCTCGGGACGCTCCTCCTCCTCCCCTATCACCACTGTGTCCTGCTTGTGGTAGGAGAGCCAGGGCAGCTCCTCCTTCCCCACTGGTTCTTCCTGCACCTCCTCCCTGGGACACACTGGAACGTCACTGGTCATGTCCAGCTGGTGCTGTACAGATCCAGGCACTTCTTTTTCATGTCTGTATTTAGCTGCAGATACCTCGTCTTCTCTGAGAGGTTCACCCTTGGCTCCCTTCACCGCAAGAGAAGCTTGGCCTTCCAGTTTCTTGGCAGCAGCATCTGTTTGTTTTTCAAACAGATCTGAATCTACCGTTTCTAGTTTTTCCTCCACTGGAGACTGGTGGAAAGGTGTGTGTCCTGCACTGGTGGGGCCAGATGGGGTAGGAGAGGCCATTTTGACTGTACTGTCATCAGGACTCATGCATCGTTCTTCAGCCTCTCCAGAGTCAACCTGGGAAAATGGTGTTTCTTCAGTGGATAACGGCAGACCAGAAGTTTGCATCCCTTCCGTGGGAACGCCGATTAACACGTTATCGGGACATTCTTGATGAGCAAACATGGGGGCACTGTAATGCCCTCTGAGTTTCCCAGGCATTTCAATATTTGGAGTCTCGTCTTCTTCTTCCTCTTCCTCTTCTGCCTCTTCATGAAGATCCTTTTTTTGAGCTTCCAGTTTTCTCTCTCCTTCTGCTAATGCATGGAAATCTTCAGGGGGTGGAGATTTAAAATATTTGTCTTCCTCCAAGGATGATGTGGGAGAGATTGTGCCAGCGGAGGGAACGTAGTCGAGACCTTGGGTTGCTTCAGTCCGAGAAGAGGGCATGCTGTTCACTGTGTCTAGAAGTAGAGAGCTTTTCCCAGTCTCTTCTGTTTGGGGTGCTGTTATAGATGCAACAGACTGATCTTCTGCTACTGAAGTTGCAAAAGACGAAAGCTTATCACATTCTGTAATGGAGGTAGCAGAGGATATATGCTCCTCCTCGGCCAGGGGTGCTGCCACAATGTTTGTAGGATAAGCCAGGATTTCAGACTCCTGGCCAGCATAGCCCTTGGCTGAAAGGTCGGCAGCAGGCATGGCCTGTATTCCGTGTATTGCTTCAAAAGAGCCTGGGTGGTCAGGAACAGAAATGTCATAGGCACTGACATCATACTTCAAGTGTGGGATCCTCTCTTCCTGTTCATCATGTATTTCTTCATCAGAAATAGTCTGCTCTGTTTCTGAGTAGCCTGGGATAGTTTCATCTTGGATATATGAAACATGTTCTGCTGTTGCTCCTGGTGGGACTGGCAGACTGCTCAGATATGATTCTTCCTTTGTTACGTCCTTTCCAATTAACTTGGTTTTCTCACCCATGTCACTAAATTCTTTTTCCTTTTCTGTACTGGTAAATATTTTGTCCCTCCTCTCATCCTGATCATAGAAGTCTCTATTCTTTTCCACCTTCTCCTCTGCCTTCATATGCTGTTCTTCCTTTTCTTCCAGTTCTGCCTTTTCTATCACATCTTCTCTCTTTTCCTTCTCACCCTCTTCCTGTGCCTCTGTCCCTGCAATATACTTTTCACCAGTCTTTGTTTCTGCTTCCCACTGTTTTCTGTCCAAAGAGATTTTCTCCTCTTCCTCCTTTTCTTCCTCTTTGAACACTGGTGACCGAGCACCCTTTTCTAAGAGGTCTATCTGTGATGGTACCTGTACTTTGTCTGGAAGGAGCTGAACTTCATTGTCTTGCTCAGCTTTTCCCTCGCCGTATCTCATGTCATAATTTTCATCTACGGCTCTTCTTTCCTCCTCTGTTTTTTCAGCATGACCTGCTCTCAGTTCTAGCTGATGGACTGCCTTTTCCTCTGCTGGTGATTCTTTTTCTGTATCAGTAGTAGTTATCCCCTGTTCAGGAATATTTGTTTTCAAAATCTGATCTGCTTCAAGGCAACTCTGAACAATCATGTCAGCAGAGTCTTTTATCTCTGTTTCAGGTACTCTCACAACCTTATCACTAACCTCAATATCAGACATTTCTTGAGTCACCTGCAAGGCCCCTTTCTCCTCATGCTTCAGTTCCTCAAAGTCCTTTGTAAGATCTTCTGGTGAAGACAGGACTAACCTCTGTTCAGCTATGGAAGTCTCTCCTGGCTCCACCTGTACAGGTGCCTTCTCCATTGGTGAAGTCTTCAGGTCAGCAGGTACCTCCTTTTCAGGTTTGACTTTGATCTTCTCAGTTTTGAGTCTGCCTGGAACTTTTGCCTTGTATAATGTTTTTCTTACTTCTGGGGTAAATGGTTTTAAGTCTGGTTTAGAAATTTTTTTGGGCTCTGGTTTGGTTTCTTTCTTTTTATCCTCTTTCTTTGAATCTTTTTTTTCCTCTTTCTTTCCATCATCTTTTTTTAAGTCCTTTTTCTCTTTCTTAATCTCTTTCTTTTCTTTGTCTTTCTTCTCCTCTAGTTTGGATACTTTCTCTTTGAGGTGTTTTTTTCCAACCTTGTCTTTTGCCAATTTTCTTTTCTCAGCTTTGAGAGCATCACTTGTTTCTGTCTTTATCTTTTCATGTTTAACAGGTTTCTCAGGGATTTTCTCTGAGTGTTCTTTAACCTTTTTCTCAATTTTAGCATCCTTTACGACTTCTGGTTTTACCTCCTTAATCCCCTCCTCAACCGCCTCTTCTTTCTTAGCTTGCTTTGTCACAGATGGCTTGGGGGAAGACTTAAGACTCTCTTTACTGTCAGTTCTTTGTTTAATTTTGGTCTGCTTCAGCACAGGTGGAGGTATTCCAGACGTGATATCTTTCTGAGTAGCCACTGGGTACCTCAGAAAATCCAAGTGCTTGAGTTTCTCAAGACCTTCCAGTATCTTATTTTGAGGAGCATTTCCAGGAAACAAAACCCTGACAATTTTCTCTGTTGGGCTAGCTGGAAGCCACACCACTAGGGCTGTGATGGATGTGAGATAGGGAACAGAAATTTCACCTTCTTTCCCACTCGCGAGAATTATGCCAGTCTTTGCTTTACTATTACCAGCCCATTTCTGCATTAGAAACTGCATTTCTTTACTGTCCTTGACGGGATTCAGTATATACATGTCCAGCTTACCCACTCCCATTTTGTGGAAAAGGGTGATAGGTTCAATGGTACTGCTTACCACCCTGTAGAGAGGCTCTGATTTAATGCCTAGTCTGTTGAGATACTGCAGTGTCAGACAAGCTTCTTCGATGCTCCTCTTTACTTTCATGGATGATTCAGGCATCTTCAGTTTATCAGGAACATTAAAAAAAACCACCCCTAGCTCAGGGGAAATTAGGTTCTTCATCCAGTCACTGTAGTTGGTAGAGCCCTGGGATTGTTCCTCCTCTTGCTCAGCGACTTTCCTCTGCAGCAGCCCATTGATGCCAGGTAGGTTGTCCGCACCAATGTGGGTGAGCAGGATTGAGTCAATTCTATCCAGGTGCCTTACCAGCTTCCAGAAGCAGGATTTCCTGTCAGAGCCACCATCCACAAGGATGTTAAACCCATTGACAGCAAAGAGAGCAGAATCGCCTCTTCCCCCAGGGAATATGTAGCAGCAGGGTTTAGAAAGCTTCAGAAAGCCCCCTGACGTGGGTGGCTCCAGGAGATCAAATGGAGACGGCACGTCAACTGTCTCGGAGACATATTCTGCAAACTCAGACACCCCGTCCATTTCTGGCAGAACTGGATCGGGATTCAGTTTCAGATTAATAATTTCTTGAAATCGAGGATGCCCAAGGTTGCTCCAGTCTCCTTCTCCCAAGCACGACACAGTAAGGGAGGCCTTGATATCTGAATCAATGTTGCTAAGAATCTGGGTGACCTAATGAGACAAGCACAGACAAATAAAGGTCAAACAGAGCTCTGAGACCAATTCAGCACTTAAAAAAAAAAAAAAGCAGCAAAAAAAGCCAGTTAATGCAGAAATACTGAAATCACCGGGAGCACTTTACTGACAGGGAACACTGTGGGTAGATTAAACAGTCCAAAAGCCCACTGCAAATAGATGCACGGGGCCACATTCTGCTCTATTTTGAGACTCTTAATGTTGATGGGCTGTTATGCTTCCTGACTGTTGGGAGTGCACAGTGACAAGACCTCAGGAAAGAAAACGAAAGCAGGAACCGCCTTGTCCTCTTTCCTTACTTCTCCCTATTTCACCTGGGATATCAGTCCCTGGCTCGGGCTCAAAAGTAGCAGTTTCTTTCTGATTTGTGAATTCTAACCCTCAGGTACCCTCTCCAGTGCTAAGCATCATCATCTGACCTTAT
This sequence comes from Falco punctatus, assembly GCF_963210335.1. Taxonomy (NCBI): domain Eukaryota; kingdom Metazoa; phylum Chordata; class Aves; order Falconiformes; family Falconidae; genus Falco; species Falco punctatus. Next base: position 70,294,621 of record NC_137587.1, read on the forward strand.
CCTCACTCATCAGCTACCAAAAGATCACATAGCACTTTTGTGCAGTTTTAGTGCCACGGGACTTTATTTTTTTCAGATTTACTTTCTTTCCTGGGACCTATCTTGAAAGTTGTGACTCCATCTCCGATATACATACAGGTCTGGGGGACATACTACATGATTTATAGGTAGAACTAAGGTCAGTATAATTTCCAATGCTCCTTAGAGCTGTGCTGAACATATCCCAAGCAAAGAAGCATTAAACTTCCTAAGTCTGTGGAATGAGATTAGTGCACTTCTTTGCACTAATTCTCTTGCTTAGACAGCCATTCATTTTGAATAGTTCATGTCCAAATAAACGGGTACCAGAAATAAGTGAGAACAATCAGCCTAAAATAAATGAAGGTGGGCAGATTTGCTGATGTAATTACAGCAACACTGCTATCAATTGTCTAAATTCAGTGCCTGCCACCTTGGAAAACTTAAGCCAGGGAGTTAAAGCAAGATGCCCAAGACTATAGCATTAATTATTTACGCTGTGCAATTTTCTGGCTGGATTTCAAGCCCATCCCTCTGTGGATCTGCCACCTGAAGCAGTGGTGCAGGCTGCATTGCTCTGGTCACGCGCTCTGTGAACATGCTGGCTTACTGCTCACACCCACCTCTGGGTCTGAAAGTATCTCAGCAAACTTCTGGTATGTGAAGGTCCCCGTCTGCAGGATCAAGTCTCCTTCTTGGTCTGAGCTCTGACCACAGAAGATCAGTAGTTTGTGGGCTGATGAATCACACACCAGTGAGCGGACCTGTTACCATGAGACAGATCTGCAGTCAAAAAGCAAGTTATCTGGGTTCCTCACGAGCACGCAGACACCCAATCAGCCAGGCAGGCAGTACTTAACGCATTATTCACAAACAGCCAAAACGTAAGTTTTCTACATACAAGAGAGTAGGTTACTGAAGAGGGAAGACACTGCTGCTGCCTGCCTGACACAGCTCCATGTCACATCATCACTCACATCGAGAAAGTAGGCTAATGCTCAGAGAAGATGTTTGGCATTGCACTTCTATGGAAGAGGCTGGCACATTTAGACTCTTATCCAAGTAGAGTGCTCAAGGTTCAGAAGCCCTCCACCTTGTTTGCTAGGAAACTCTACAAGCTCCCGAGAGATCCTTATAATCAGGTGATCCTAAGGCACTAACTCTTCCAAGGGAAGTTCATTCCTAAAGGGCTAGCACACAAGAAACAATACATTCTCTGTGTTTCTTTGTCTAGCAGTAAATTCTGCATATATCTTGTTGGCAAGACCAGGAACAGGACACCTGGCCACTTCACTACTCCTTGCAGTAGACTGGCAGCGATGTTCAAACTGTCCAGAAGGTGCAAAGTGTGGTGATCATGACTGCTATGTCAAGCAAAGGCAGGAGAGCTGATGCGGAGAAAACCTGCTGGCATCTCGTGCTTACCTCAGACACGATGCTGTCCACATTGGGATTTACCAGGATCACTGTCTCCAGGGTGTCACTCCGGTGATGGAGGGTTCTTTGGCCTGAGGAGAGGTAGGGGATTAGACAGGATGGGAGAAGCTGGTGAGACAATATCTGCCTACTGATGTTTTAGCCTCAGAAATTCCACTTCAGCACTGGTTTGATTGCAAGGCTTCAACTTGCATTCTAGACCCAATTTAATACCTGAGTCTCATAGAACAAAGCAAACTCTTTTCAGTAACACGGAAAAAAAAAAACCCTAGTTCTGGATCAGCACAATTTGCAACTCAACTCCAGCGTCTTCTGAAGTCCACAGTGCCAGGCATATCAAGCTGCCCGCTTGTGCCAGACAGCTGTGCCCCATAAACACTGGCATAGACCAGTTATCCCCTCCAGACAGAAGTATCCTGTCTCATTGCAGCTACCATGGAGAGAGATTGTGGGTTGTCCAAGCCTTAGTCACCACAGGGCTTTGTGAGCCAGCTGGTGCGTGCCAACTTACCCTTCATTAGTGTGGTGCAGCAGTAATAATGAATCTCTCATAGTTCTTAGTTAGTGTTTTCCCTTACAAGTGTTTTTCTTTAATCCAAATGGGCACTCCTAGAGGAAAAGGCTGCTATGGGAACCACCTAGGTGATAAAAGCGCTGGTTCTCCTGTCTCCCTCCTGTGAGAGTCACTCAGGCACTCAGACAGGGCTCTGCTCACTCTATGCATATTTAGACAAAAAAGGAAGAACCAAAGAAGAGCAAGCAAGAGCCTAGTAGTGCAAAAAAGCGTTTTGTGTGCTTACCTTAGCATGAGCATTACATGGGTATTCAGCAAAATCCTGACATAATGCCTGGGTCCTACTAATTTATTAGAAAGATCAGTGGTGAGTGCCTGGCACCCTGAACGGCGAGGCTAGAGCCATCGCTGTGTGCCCACGTCAGACAGCCCTGGGAAGCAGGATGAGGTACAGGACCTTCCTGCAGCTTTTCCCTTGACATTGCAGGCACCGCATAATTTTTTGGGTTCTAGGCTTTGCAAATACCTACCCCTGGACATTACATCCACTCTGCAAGCCAGGCACGTAGAACTTAACTGTTAGAATGTATGATTTATAGGGTTTAAATCTTTCATAAGCTTTAACCCCTCATATAGACTGGAGGACCAGAGATATTCACTGAAAATTAACTTCTATTTTTGCTCTTCCAGACAACTGCCGCTCTCTGACAATGTTGTTCTTTCCATCCTCCCTATTCCACAGCCTCCCACCCGCTCTCTTTCTAGGCAGGTATCAACCCTTCTGAAATAGCATGATCAAACCATTATTGCAAAGAGACACCAAGAGGACACAAAAAGAAAGGAGTCAGGGAAAGGCCAACGCTCAGTATAGCTTTAATCAAACTCAGTTTACTGGGATGTTGTACTCTGGCTGCCAGCAATTAAGTACAAGCCAGACAGATATGCCCAGAAGGCAACTTTCAGCCCCAAATGAGAGCAGCTCTAAGCAATCAGCAGAACTATTTATACTCTGCATCTCTGGCTGCTTTCTGAGCTTGGGTCCTTTCTGTCTATCTGAAAACAGTCCCTCCAGACTAAAACAAAACCATCACTGTGCAAAGGAAATGCCTGCACTGAGTTCAGTGGCATTTCTGCCACTCAGTGTGGGATGTGGTGTATGGATGCCAGAGGCTGGGAACCAAGCCCCTGCACAAAGAAGGAATGCTGCGAGTGAGCTCGTGGGGAGCAGTGCGGGAGGGTGGGCAGAGGAGGGGGGCCCAGGAAGCGTCCTGGGGCAGTCACTGCAGCCAAAAGAAGCAAAAACCCACTCACCCTCGGGGTAATGGTAATTGTAAAGGCATTGCTGATACCTCGGCATTGTTTAGGATCCACCAGCGAACACAAGGAGCACCTCATTTCCTCGCTGATTGCATTGGGCAGTTTTCACACTGCTCACCCCACGCCAGGACCTCCACTCATGTGCTCCTCAGAGCACCCAGAACAGAAGTGATCTGCTCCCATTTTTCAACAGGACTGGGACAAACTGAAAACCATGCCATTCCCCAGGCTTCAGCTTTTTCCCACCTTCCTGCCCAGACATCCCAGACAGCCTTTTTTTGGCAGTTGTTACCACGGCATTTGGAGAACACGGCTTGGTGTGCAGACGCAACACCAGCAGCCTCTTGCTTGTGCCATGTGAGAGGAGGGCTGTTGGGCCCAGTGCAGTCACTGGTGCCCAGCATGTGGGCATCCTTCCAGGCACCAGGTGCCAAGGCACTGCAGGGGCAATGCCAGCCTGAGGGCTGCAGGCTGGCCAGTGCTGGGTGGGCAACGCCAGCTGTACAGGGAAGGGGGCCTGTCTGCAGGGTAACGGGATGAAAACACTGCTGCTCTTTGCCATTTCTTTGGTTCAAGCCCAAGCAGCTGAGCTGTCGCTGCTGGGACTAGTAAACAAAGCAGGGCTGGTTAGCATTCTGCTCGCAGCCTCTCGCCCCCCCGAGGGGCTGTCCCCTTCAAACTTGAGAGAAAGAGAAGGGATCAAGCCGTGGGGCCAGCAGCTGCTGGCAGATGGAAGGCAGGAGTGAAGTACCGAGTCTTGTGAAGGGCTGCGAAGATGATTAAGGGACTGAAGCATTTTCATTTGAGGCGAGGTGGAGCGTGCCAAGACTGTTTATGCTGGAAAAGAGAAGGCTTGGAAGGGGGAGGGATCTTATTGATATGTATAAATACCTGATGGGAGGGAATGAAGAAGAGGAGGTCGGACTCTCTTCTCAGCAGTGCCCAGTGACAGGACACAAGAAAACACTTTTTTTACTGTGAGGGTGCGTCAAACACTGGAATAGCTTGTACAAAGAGGTTGTGGAGTCTCCATCCTTGGAGATACTCAAAACTCAGCTGGACACAGTCCTGGGAGACCTGCTCCAGCTGACCCTTCTTGAGAGGTGGGATTGGACTAGTCGATCTGAAGGGGTCTCTTCCAGCCTACAATTCGGTGATCCTGTAACTCCATGAAGCCATGCAGCCCTCCAGAGCCTTGCTTCTGACTCACTGTTGGACAGATTCCCTTTCTTCAGTTGCAGCAGTCAGTTCTCAGAAGGATACAGGAGCACAGCCACACAGACAGGCCATTTCCAGAAACACTGAGTCACTGCACACACACACGCATGCCAAAACTGTTCTTCAGCTTAATTCAGTGATGAAGCAGAGCAGCACACAACCCCCAGGCTGAGCTGCAAACTGTGAGTGAGATGGCAACACGGTGACCTTAACCCGGCTTGTGAACTCCCCAGGGCGGGTACCCCAGCCCCTGCTCCCAGCCAGGCTGCCCGCAGCAGCCTCCCCCAGCCTGGGGCCAGCAGCACCCCTGCGTGCGACAGAGCAGATGCTGGGCTGTGCCCAGCTGAGGGAATACCCGTCACCATCGCAAAGTCTCTTTGAGTCCAAGTGCTGATCAGTCTGAGGGGCCCTTTGCTGGCTGCCTCCTCTATACAGGCCTGCAGAAGCAGCTGTACAGACAAGTGATTTAAACTTACAGACTGGGGCACCCTTCTTCTTGCTAACAAAAATTACGTGCCACAGAAATGAGTAGAGGTGTGACTGAAAGCACACTGTTCAGGTCATTGTCAGGTATTTGTCCTTACTAGAGCCCTATCGCAGTGAAACGCATGCCTGGAGCTACCACTGCAAATGGCAAAATCCCCTAATTACATTTACCAGTATAAGGAATATCCTTCTCAGGTTCCTGAAGACTGCAGTCTTCAACTTGCCTGGAACAAACATCCGAACATCTCTCTCCGACCACACATCTCCAGATGCATTCTGAACACAGATCCCTGACGCTGCTCAGCCCTCTCAAACTATGCTCACAAGCTGCTGTGTTAAGTGGAATCTCCTCTCCCCCAGTAACTGTGGGAGTAAACATCATTAGCATTGAATTTCTCATTTCATACGAATTTTCACTGTGCATATTTAGGCACATTTGGATCACTGCAGTCATCACAACGCCTGTGTGCTTCCAGAGAATGTTCCTATCCATCATGTCCCCAAAAAGCAGAAAGCCCCCAGTCTTCGCCATCAGTTTCTTAAGAGGAGTTTCTCTAGTCCCTCATAACCACCGTCACCTGTCCTTCAAACTCTTCTAGTTCTGCTACGGCCATTGGGAGTAAAAGCAGAAGTATACAAGATGAAAAGGAACACAGAAGATTCTTAGGATGGCATTATTGTATTTTCAGTATTATCTCCCATCCTCATTTTTTTATGTATCGTAACATAACCTGACACTAGCTTTGCACCAAATAAAAGTATTCAGTTAAGGGTACACAGTGATATCCAAATTTCACCCTGCTTTGACACTATTAATTGAGCCCTTGTAAGGAGTCTGAAAGGTTTAATTTTTCTAGTGTGCTTGATTTTGCATTCTTTGACAATGAATTTAAAGGGACATGATGATGACTGTTCAATTTAGTTGCAGAAGTTCTTCATGGTCTTTTCTAGGTATAAGTAACTGAGTCATCTACAAATTTAGCCACCTCCATGTTCGTTCCAACCCCTTTCCTCACCATTACTGTATCGATCAGCTTTATATTTAGCATGAAGTCATGAAGCCCTTGTATTTTACCTCTGGGTGCTGCACAAGCTTGACCATATATTTGTTTTCCAATTTGTTTTCTGTCTCTTAGGCAGTTTTTGACTCATGGCTTTAGTTACCACACAAAGTGCTTGCTGCATAACATATGTAAAGATTTAATACACAAATGTACCTCATTCATGACCTCATGGAAAATTTCAGGAGCAGACAGGCATTTCTCCTTCTCCACACAGGTCGCACTACTTGCTGTTGTGCAGAATGAGCATCACCTTCATCCTGACGCACCACAGAGGGCACACATAAAACTCTTTCTACAGGGCAGCCACCTCTTGGATGGCAGTCAGCAGGAACTGGCTGCAGAGGCATTACACAAAAATCCCAGAGGTGATGAACAACAGCTTCCCCAGGCCATGCCAGAGGAACTTCCACGGCTAATACTACAGGGGCACTTCAGGGTGTACAGGCTGCAGTCATGGATCATTAGTGAGGAGGGAGGAAAAAGTCTGATTATTATTACTTTTTTTAAGAGTATATATAGCTTACATACTAGAAAGGCTGAGGGGTGCCCTCATTGCACTCTACAGCTTCCTCAAGGGGGGCAGCAGCGGGGAGGTGCTGATCTCCTCTCTCCGGTGACCAGCAATAGGACATAAGAAAACGGAATGGAGCTGCACCAGGGGAAGCTCAGACTGGGCATTAGGGAAAGGTTCTTCACAGAGAGGGTGGTCGGTCACTGGAACAGGCTCCCCAGGGAAGTGGTCATGGCACCAAGCCTGCCAGAGTTCAAGCAGTGTCTGGACGATGTTTTTAGTTATATATATGGTTTCGTTTTAGCCAGTCCTGCAAGGAGCAGGGAGTTGGACTTGATGAACCTTATGGGTCCCTTCTAAGTTGAGATATTCTATGATTATGTGGCCCATTAATTTGGTTTTGGCAGAGGATAGCAAGTGATGAGCAAAGCGACACAAGTTTTGGGGTCGATGTGAATTAACCACCCAGGGCTCCCTACATGCGCAAAGAGACGGAAGGCGAGAGAACGAAGGACCAGACACTGTTGTTTTAGTGACGAGCAGTCAAGCAAAAAGGACTATGTGGGGAGGTCACTCTAGGCTAAAACAAAGAACAGTGCTCTAGGTTAACTATGTGACAAACAGGATGCCCAAGAAAGAGATGATCCTAGAAGGAGACAGATGGCCGCAGAGGCAGAAAGGGAGGTCATGCTGCCAGTACAGATCCTTGCATGCCATGCGTTTTGCCACTCTAATTGAAAGCACCTAACCCCCCCTGTAGTTGAACAATAAATTTTGGGCTGGTCCGAACAGCTGCAAAGGCTGCTGCTTGTCATTTGCTTTTAATCTTTCAGGCCATCAAACCTCAGATATCTTGTTATTCTGTTGATCAGAACTGGAAGAACCATGGTTACTAATCACCGTGCTGAAATCAGAGACCAAGCGTCAGGGCAGTGGGACCCAGGTTCTCATCTCTGCGAAATACAATCACCCAGGCCAGAGCGCTAACGAGGCATCTCTTAAGGGAAAGACTGTGCTGAAGTCAGTCATCATACACCAAATATCAGACTGGTACGCCAAACTGTAATGAACATGAGGGCCACAGAGGTGATTAAAGGCCTGGCACATCTCTAATAAGAGGAGGGCTGGGGGTCTGCGACTGTTTAGCCTGGAAAAGAGAAAACTCAGGGGAGGGATCTTGCTGGTGTTTGTATGTATCTGATCGCAGGGCGTAAAGCTGCAAAGCTCTCAGGACCTCACCATACAAAGGGTGGAGACTGTTCATCTAACCACATGGGAACCGATCCTCTCCCCATCCAGGGAGCACTCTTGATTCCTCATTACCTCCCTCGTCCTTCCTGCACCCTTTACCTCTTTTGTCCCCAGGATTATTTGGCCTTACCAGGCCAGGATCTACCTGTAAAGCCACAGTCTGGACATGTTATCAAGGCACACAAGCCACAGTGATTAAAAAAATGATTCTTCCTAACTTTCTGATCTCTTACCTGATATTATGAACGTAACTCTTCAGGGCGGCATTTCTGAAAGGACTCTTCTTAACCAGAACCCGGCTATCGCTATGCTTCAGTACCTTTTGCTACGCTTTAGTCAAGAGCTGAGCCTTGTATGACATGGTCTTCCTGATGCTCTATTGAAAAAAGTCCACCCCTGAAGACAGTCAAAACTGTGCATGAGGGTTCTCTGAGTGCATATATTTGCATAATTAACATCAGCTAGTGCAAGCTGAAAGACTGCCATTTCCCTCATTCTGCAATGACATCATAACACTGAGATAGTAACTGACTCTTTCATTCTGAGGCTGTGAAGTCTCCGACTGCAGCTCCTTCAGTGCCAATGGGAGAAAAAGGATCCAGCCCCAGATGGTGTCCATTCAGAGAAAATGAAACAACGCATTCATTCACAAACACTCCAGGACTGTCCCGAGTACAGCAAAGCCGCAGCTCCTTGGGGGAGAGATTATAAAGACCAGAGGGGAGGAAAGGTCCCACACAGACTTCTGAGCAGGGTCCTGCCTCTCTTGTGTGCGAATACCCCTTCCGATCTCCTCCTGCAATATGGACACACCCCCCCCATCTACCATGGAAGCCCTGTGCTGTTCAGGGAGGGAGAGGAGTGCATGTGCTCTGGCTGGTAGCAACATCCTACACCCAGCACATGAAGGGGACACAGCTGCGGCAGCTCCTTCCTCCAGCACGCACGCTGAACACTGCACAGCTGGTAGGACTGGCTCCGGCTGGTGGAGATTCAGACGCTCTGCCAGCTAGTCAGATAGGCTCAGGAATTTATATAAAATAAACACAAAGATGTTTTGGCAGGCAGTGCACAAGCCAGCAATGGCAAATTTACCATTCAGCTCCTCCTTACCTGGACTTGTGCATCTCAGAAACACCTCTCAGCTTCCCTGTACCTGGGCATCTTTGCTGTACGTCGTGAGTAACAGCCCCGACCTGTCACAAGGGGTCAGAGGGATGCATCAACCCTAGAGACGTGCTTAGGGGATTTCACAGCTGTGGGCAGAGCTGTGGGCACTCTGTGGGCAACCACAGCACCAGCAGCAGGAACTGAAAAGTGCTGCAGAGCGGCACGAGGGAAGTTTGCACACAGCCTTCCTGCTGTCTGTGTGCCCAAACCATTCAAGAGGAGAGCCCTGAAATTTAAAAAGAAACCCCTCCACTGAGGGCTGGGCTGAAGAGACTCTGAATGGCACATGGGCATTTGTGGTGGGTTCTAGAACGGAAAAATTTTAGGCAGATTCAATTTTAAAGAAAACTGTGACTTCCGAGGGAAGCAGGCTGTGTCCACTTCTGGGAGCTTAGCCATGCAGGCGATGGCCACCGCCACGTCCCCAGTTACAGCCTGCTTCCCAGCCACATCACCCAGACACAAGGAAAGTGGCTTGGCCAGTTCCTCCCACTCCGGACAGAGGGGATGACCCACAATCTCAACTAGTTTCCACAGGCTGTAAATTAGATTCCGAAGCTGATGCAGTGCTTAAGTTGGCGGCAACAGTAAATGGTTTTACTAATAAACTGTCCTTGAACAACATTTTTTTTTAATTTCAAAGCAAAATATTCAGGGCTTTAGATTACAACAGAACATCCTTTTAGAGTAAAATAATGGCTAAAATTATTGCTAAAAGCAATTAAATATTTTCTCTTAAACTTGCTGTAATCCAGCAGTTATTTTTGCTTCTTTTTCTTTTCCCTAAAAACGTTGAGAAAATTCTTTTCAGAATACTCATTTATTTACGTACACAGAATCCCAGGCATCCAGTTGTTGGGTTTTTTTTTTCTTTTCTTTTTTTTTTTCCAGACAACAATGGCCGTATTGGGCTCAGCATATGTTCTGATCGAGAAGATATGACAAGGTCACTGCACTTCCTCAGTTTGAATCTCCCTGTTCTTTCTTGCCACCACCACTTTGCTCTCTGGGCTCTTGGGATTATGCTTTCATTTGTCTCGACTGTTTGAAACACCTTCCAATTTGCTATTGGCCGTGCCTACCATCAACATGCTGTTTACATCCTAATCCTGGTCTGCCTTAAAAGAGTATTAAGGAAAGGGGACGAGCTTGTTTCAGCTCTCCTGGGACACGAGAGGCTCAGCTGCCGGCTGCCTCTGCTCTGGCTCCACAGGCACCAACTGGCTTAGCAGCTGCAGAGGCAGCCACCGAGGAATAAAATCTGGGCCCCAATGCTATGCCATCACTTCTGTCCTCCTCAGACAAGAGATTCTCACCTGCAGCTCCTCCTTGCAGCCTGGGTGGAAAGCTGGAAGCCTGTAACCAGTCACCATCTTCTCAGAGGGTGATGAGAACCCAAAGGAAGACGGCACAGTGGCCTGCTTGTTGGCACGTACTCTCAGGGGACAGGTGACCACGGACTCCCCCCGTGCCAGTGATGGAGAGGGATTGCTCTCAGCCCCTCTGGCTGAAGCTTGTCTCTTTTGTGTACCAGCTAGCACCCACCAGCACAGAGACGTGAAGAGGATCTTCACACATCTGCGTCCCGAACACCAGACTGTACAGTGACTGTCTTTGCTCCCTCCCCCAACGACTCTAAGGAATAATTAGTTAATTATGCAAGCCACGGCTATCTCAACAGGAGACACAAAGAACACCCTTGGACTGGCAGCGCCCTGCGGTTAGGGAGGTATCTCTGCTTTGGTGCAGTCCTAAATCCGTGTGCTGGTTCCAGCTCAGGAATCCCAACACAATCTCTAACAGCCCCGTGGATGCCCTTAGACTGTTTAGCAGGAGGACAGGACACTCCCACCGTACAGCTCCCTACCTTCTAACATAGCGTTGTGTCAGAGGAGCTGAGGCTTTCAGGCAAGGCAAGTGGAGAAACACCAGCGGAGGACTACAGCTGGAGCTTGGTGTGAACTGCCCAGAAGAGACCGAGAGGTGTTGGGAGGGCTAGGGGGGAGGCTGCGGCGTGCACTGGTGCCTGACTGCTGGGTGCAGGCTCCTGAAGAGATGCAGCGGTCCCAGCAGTTCTGGACACATCCAGCTCTTTGTTTCTTTTCCAAAGATGAGCAGAGCAAAGGGTACAGCCAGCTCAGGAGGTGATCACAGCTGAAAGGGCTGTCCCACAGCCTCCTCTGCCCAACTTGTATTCACAACATGCAACAGTGACAGTAACCACTTACAATAAAAACATCATTAGGAAAACGCAGTAGTTTTAGCTTTCTGGTGCGATTCAACAGCTGAGACTGATGAGGAATTGGCTTCAGGCAGTGCTCTGCGGTCCACCAGCTAGTGTTCTGCCTCTCATGGTCTGAAAAAGTCTACAGTAAAGATTTATTCCATATACTTTCTATTTTTAGGTCTTCAAACACTCTGGAGAAATAGATAAATAAGTATCTATTTATTTATCAATGGCTAAATCTAAGATCTATCTCCTTAAAGATTTTCTTTAGTGATTTTTCTCTTAAAGAAAGAGATAATCACTGAATACTAGCAAAGAGAAAAAAATATTTTTAGTAGGAATATGAAAATCAGCTGAAAATTGAGAAGCAAAGAGCTGAGTCCCTGTAAGGGAAGGCTAGGGCAGAGCTATGGGCTGCCCTGGGGAGCAACGGAAGGGAGCATACAAGTGATCACCGAACAGGTCACAGATGAAACCACATGGAACATAAAATGAGGGATTTTAAACTGCACCTAGAGAAGGGGAAGGGAGGCAATGGTGTTTGAGCAGGAAAGCATTTCTGTATGCGGGAGTTTTTCTTTTTTATGCAAGTTTCAAAATAGTCTGTGCTGATTTTTTGTATTGGGATACTGAATCACATAGTTAAAATCATGGCACCACTGAAATAAAGCCTGTGACTGTGTGATAGGAGACTTGCCTTATCTGGAGGAACTGAATAGACAGTTACAAAGGACTGGAAAACACAAAGCAGTGTGCAGAAAGACTGAAGATAAAACAAACAGCTCTATGAAGCAAAGCATCCCCTAGGGACTGCAGACCTGAAAGCACACACACATTGACTTCAGCCTGTTAACAAGGGGAAATCTCCAGGTACCGGTTTTAGCTTTCATTAACATCCCAGCCACAGACGGATGGGAATTTTGGGTACACATGGTATATTTACCACTATTACCCACACTCCAGTTAGACTGAGGCTAGGTAGAGGGTAGAAGAGCACCCACTCAGGAATACACCACCACATCCACTAAAACCCCCTTAAGAGTTCAAGGTTTTCCTGATGTGTGGCTGTGTGCATGGCGAAAAGGGTGACAGGCAGGTGACAGGAGGCTTGGCAGCACAGCACACAGAGGACTGAGTGGAGAAGGATGCAGCACATGCAAGAGCATTAGGTGAGCCAGAGCAGAGCCGGTGACACATTCTGTACCCCTCCCAGGGCTTTGGACAGAGAGTTTCCAACCAGAGCATCTACCCAGTTGTCTTCAGGAGGACAAACAGGACAATCCGTTGCAGACATGCTTCCAGGAAACACTGGTACAACTTAACAAAGTGTAAAAAGAGCCATCAAGTACTAAGATCAGGATAGAAGAGAGCAGCTGATTTGGGACAGAATAGGCACTAACTTTGCAACAGCTCAGAGGCAGAGAAAAAACCTTAAAAGCTGCAGAACTCCACAAGCAAAGAACTCGGTGTAAAAAAGGCACAGAAGGAAGACAGCATCGGCAAGAAAGCTCCAAGAAGGAGAGAAGTTTCTCAACAGGAGCAGACTCAAAGAGTGAAATTAATTAAGAATCACACTGGGCAGGCCAGAGAAAGAAAAAACCACAGCAGTAACCAGTCTTTAGGGTCAAAAGGCTACTATTCTCTGGGAGGAGCAGACAGCAACAGATTTTGAAGAAAATGGGAAAGCACAACATATTAAATACTGTCAAAAACTGTAGCATGTGTGTGAAGACCTACACAAAGCAGGAGGGGCGTCCAGAACCATTGCCAAGTCTGTCAGGATGGAGAGGGCTGAGGTGTCTGAAGGTGTGTTCAGGTTTCCTTTTGTGGATCTAGCTGGAGATAGTTAATAACTTACCTCACCATACTGTTACTGCATGTCAGGAGAACTGATCATGCTTTAAGGTAAGAACAGGCTCTGCAAAATGACCGACCACCTCCTGGGGAATTGCTACAAAGCTGAACCAGCAGCAGGGCCAGAGGAGGTGAAATATTCTTTAAGGTATGGGAGGTTGTGGGCAGGAGATACCCCTCGTAACCATTTGCCTGTGTAATTCCTACCTTCCCTCCTCCCTGTGATTTTCATGTCATCTACAGCCACTTCCCCGGCAAGTTCTATTTCTATACTGTGCCAACCATAGCAACAATCTCATCGCTTCCTAATTGCACATACTGTCTCACTTTTATGCTAAAGAGCAATTTGATAGCTCAGCCATTTTAGAACTACTAACTGAAGGCACAGATGTTCAGTTTGGAAACAGCTGTATCTATTTCCAGAGGTTACTGTTCCTAACTAACTGTTCATTAAATACCCCTCAACTGGAAGTTACACCACCACTGAGCTACATTAACGGACAAGAAGAGCACTTCCATCTAGCTTGCCAGGTGCAGAATCGGTCACGAGAGATTCTGTTCCCTTCAGCAGTTTTGCTGACTCAACCTAGCCTTGCGTCCTTTTGCTGTGAAACAGCGTATGGCATTCACGTGAACCAAGAGCACAGCTCTGCACAGGGGCGTAAATCTCCAGCTGTGAGGAGCTGGAGCTGTAACTTCTTAAACATCTCCAGTTAAATTCACAAGAGAAAACCTAAACTTTAAGATACCCTCTGACCTGGTGCCCTCACTCCACCAACACCCTGGCAGACATACAGAGGTCCCTTTGGAAACAAAATTAATGTTTCATGTTTTCCTTGTCAGTGGGACTTCAGCTGTGATTTGCTGCCAGTCCCTGAACAGAGGCTCCCACAAAACTGTTCCCCTTGGCACTGAGGCAGATGCCCTGTTTCAGATTTCACAGCTGAAGACTCCTTTATGTCACCCAGTCAGACAGCTTCTGGTTTCTTAATTTTAATAAGAACATGCATCACAGGATATATGTTCTTACAACCAGAACATAGCACAGATTCAAGACAATGGCACATTTCTTCTAGTTTTGAAGTATCTGCGTAATGCTGACTCTTGACTGACTTGGAGGTACAGTTCATGATTTGTCCTATTTTTCTCTCTCATTTGTTTTTTCCCCCCTGACAACTGATCAACATGAAATGTGTAAGCAAGCGGCCTGAGGCAAAGAGAGCTTAGATGTATCAAGAAAGGGATGGCTGTCACAAATAAGGAAATAATTCTGAGATTTCCTCCTGTCTGCCTAGTGAGGTGCCACATTTCTGGCAAGAGGCTCCTGTCTCTGATCCGTTTAGACTCCTCAAACCTCCTTCCTGTTCTGTACTGTTAACGGTTTCATTCTAAGTAGCTTTTCTTCCCTCTCACCTGCTTGTTTTGAAGATGACCGGCTGAATGTCATCTCCGTTTAAGATAAAGATATTAACCCAGCTGTGGACTCTGTGTGGCTGGGGTGGTAAAGCACAGAAGGACTGTATTCTGCCAGCCCTTGAGAAGAAGCAGCTGTCCTCTGCCAATGTCTTTCTTTGCTGCATTTTAACTTTGCATTCTTGGGTCTAGTTGCCACTTAATAGATTCTTTACATGGTCTGGATTCCTGTGATTTGATTTACAGCTCAGAGTACAGCAACAATGAATGGGATACAGAAAGTTATTTCAAAGTGCAGAGCTGCAAGGCCTCCTGTCCCTTCCACTGGCAAATGCAGTCCTTGTCTGTTCAGCACTGAAGAGAGGGGCCTTTGGGAGAAGCCAAGGAGGTTCCCAGCTGAGTGGGGACATCTTCTTCTCTCAGTGCTGGTGACAAGCCAGCTCCGCACTGCCTCTCACCAGCATCTGCACTGAGCTCACCGAGGTCTCACTTCCAAAGAGGAGCCCCTACTTCTTAACGCTACCCGGTCTAGCCAGGTCTCTTTCAGCTTGCCAATTACACAGTGGAATCGGTGACTGGACTTACTGGCTTGGGAGAATAAAGAGGACTGGAAGAGCCTCAATTACAACGAATACTTTTGTCTCGGGGCCCCTCACTTGTTCAGCTCCCTCAGAGCCATGCAAGCACAAACCCTTCCACACTCCCATGCCTCCCTCTTCCTTGACAGTTGCCTTTGCCTATGGACCAACAGCAAGAAAGAAACCTCATAACAATTAAAACTCCCATGCAAATCTAGCCACCAGGAACTGGGCCAAAACACATTTTGTGCTCATACCTACTAGCCTGCACTCTGGTTCTTCAAAAAGAAGGTCAAAGCCACAGAGAACCACCCTAACCATTGTTTTTCCACCAGGGAAAGGAGTCAGATTTGTTTGAAGCCACTTACTTCTTGTATGGCCTGGGCAGTGTTTGCATTTCTGTCCAAGTACTGTAATTCACTCCTTTTAAACCATTTTAGGAAGCTTTTCAGAACATAAATCTAGTCAACCAGAAGGTAAATCACTGGCTTCTTGTCCACTTCTCCTCTAAGACAGCTATTAGCACCCTGAGTGCCTGACGACAGACTGACATTCCTCAGGCAACATCCGAAAGAGAGATAACTAATGGCCTTTTCCTTCCAGTTTTCTCCTTAATTATTTCAGAATTTGGCACTGGAGCTTAATAGAGTGGTGCAGGCGAGATGGCTAGATCCCGCTGAAATAAAGGTCAGCTACAGCAAGTGCAAAAGCAATTAACTTAATCTTTTAACTTTCAAGTCAATAAAGGAAACAAACGATCCAGACTTGCCAGTTATGCTGCCATGCTTTTTTAGCACAATCTATTTGTAGCTCTAGCACGTCATGAAAAACAGCACTAAGCTTTTATAGCCTTCATCTTTTCACTAGAAACACCCAAAAGGACTTTTCTCAGGACTACCAAAACACATGAAAAGCAGAGCTAGCAAATGCCAGCTCACCTGTGCAGTGGTACCATGCAGCTTCAGGACAAGTCTCCAGGTGAGAGCTAAAGCTATAGCTTGTGCTGCTTATGTCCTGCCAGCTGGTATTGCTATTTTATTACCATGGCCAGTATCTCAGAGGCAGGAACGGACTCTCCTTTCCAACCTTAAAACAGCTGCAAGAATTTCAGGTCAGGTATTCTATGAGCATATTCAATGACAACCACTTATTAAGCCAGTGCTGCCTAAGGCATTTAGCTGACTCCCAGGGGAGTCAGAAGAGGCTCAGCCTCTTGCTTAGGAGGGGTCTGAAACCATCTTGCTGTACCTAAGCTCTGTGATTTGTTTTCACCTTCATTTCACACTCAAGACAAGGAGATAGATTTCCACGTGTCTGACTGGCAACAACAGATGAGTCCTCCTCCTGTTGCACCTTCTTCTCCAGGACCTCAAGAATTAGCACAAATTTACAACAGATTTCTTGTTTTGCAGAATGCCAGAGACACAAATACCTTACATACCTGGTTGAACTGTGAATCCAGAGCTCTAAGGTAGGTTCTAGTAAATTGCCAGACTTCAGCGTTTCACAAGAAAGCTCATGCAAGACAATAGTATGTGCAAAGAGACACACAAGTTATTCAGTAGGACACACTGATAATAGACACGCATATTAAATCCTACACCTTCTGTGACTTACATGCCTCCTTCCACTTGAGACTCTCAACCTTCATCCTCTTAGAGGAGCTATCCAAGCCTTTACTTTCAAAAGAAAAGAAGGGTCTTGCTTTCTTTCAAAACACAGAAACTGGGATGATGATGCTTTTCAGAAAGGTGTAAGTGAATCAAAATTGCACTCCCCAGTAAAAAAAAAATAAAATCCAACCCAATATTATTCTATACATTTGACAGATTGATCCAGCAAGACTTAAAGGCCTGTCTTGGGAGAACTAAGAACCTGCTAGCCGAGGACACCAATGCTCAAATTCATCTACGAATAAAGGCTCAAAAGGACAGAGAGTTCCTGAAGAGCCGGATACACAACTAATTGTTCCATTAGTACTCCAGTAGCTTTTGAGATCCTGGAGACAAAGGTGTGAAAGGAGAACTGATCTGTAGTCACCAGTCAGCATGTGTAGAAATTTATCTCCATTTCTTTAGCGTGAAGCGAAGATAAAAACAAGACACAGAGTTTAAGCACAGCAAGGCATGGAATTAACAAAGGCTGCTTTTTGTGTCCACCCTGCACTGTCCCGCTGCAATAATCCCAGCTCCCTCCATGTTCCCTGCAGTCCCCTACAACATCCTCAGCCCCTCTCATGAGTCACAACCACCAACTGGTGAAGTGGCAGCATGCTTGGAGACAGAAGCGCACTGTCTGATGGCCTGTGCCTAAGTGGTGAGTGCCCCGATGGCAGCCCAAACAGAATGCATACTGTCCCTGCGAAGGCACCCATTGGGATCACTCCCCTCTGCTGCCCCACCAGTTTTCAGAAAACTGGTAGAAATTTGTTACTTTTAATGCTTTAGCAGAAGGGAAAGCATTACTCCAAATGCAAAGCCTATGTATTTGTAAGAGGAATCGATACTACTCAACCAAGTACTTCTAAGGAGATGAAGAAAAAACTAATATAGAAAAGTTAGAACCAAAGTAGCTCAATACTTTCTTTAGTCTTTCCTTATCAACAGCTACAAGGCTGATGCTGGAGTCCAGAAAGCCGTGGTCTTGTAGCTAATTCTGGATTTTTGAGCAAAAAAGAAAAACAAATCCTCTTTTCCACCCCAGTAAATTCCCCCCCCCCCCCCCCCGAGTAATTTCTAAGCATTCATTTACATATAACACTGTCTGTCCTCCCACACGCAGTTACTGGGCTGATGGCTAGCCTTTAGCACCTCCCTTTCTTCCCCAGGTGCTTCTGCCTAACGAACACTTTGCAGGCTAGTGGATACACCCTTCATTTTCAGCTAGTTGCTGCTGTCTGGTCCCTGTATGCTAACCAGACAACCTCGTCGTCTTTGGTCCCCCATAGCATTTCTTTTCAAGTCTCTCTTCTCTATCCATCAATTAGTAGTGGCAACCCTGTGACAATGCACCTAGCACACTTGGCTGTGCTAGCCAAGTGGCCAGAAGCAGCACCCACTAGGATCTCTCTACTCAGACAACTACCCCAAAGATAAATTGCTGAATCCTTATTTGGCTCTCAGTTTCTTCTTCCTTTGTGAGATGCAGCCATCCCAGGAGTTACTTAGGATGGTCTGTGTATGAACACGTACAAAGAGTGCAAGACCATAGAAGCTCCTGCTGAGGAACCCATCTTCCACCCCTACTCTGGTGCCCAGCTGTGCTCCTTTGAATGAGACCCTGCACCTCCTGTTCATGTACACACGGTTTCCTCGCTTTCACCAGAGAGAGCCTGTGCTCACCACACTCCTGTGCTCAAGTCCATCATCCATTTACCCCCGCATTTGCTGAGGACATGACTCAGGTATGCCAACAACACAGACAGGAGGAAGAGTGGCAAAAAGGCATGACAAGACTTGGATTGTTTTGTCAGGAAAGAAACCGCTGCAAAGCTACACATCTCTCTGCCTGTTGAATGTGAGGAGGGCAGAGGATCTGACAACCTGGCCTTGTCAGATTGCAGGAAAGGAAAGGAGGAGAGGAAAACCCACCGATTCCCAGCCTGTGTACAATAGCTACTTGCTGGAGAAAGTATAAGGACATGCAGTCTGGATGCCGCCAACCAGTACGGAGCCATCAAGGAGATAAGGAGGGTACTGACCTTATACAGCAAAAGGCCCCTGCCCCATCAGAAGAAAAAGGAATTCCTGTCATTCTGGAACAGTGCCCACGCTGCAGGGCTTTTCACAGTGGAACCAGAGCTACTTGGAATAGAAACAGCCTCGTCTCTGAGATCAGAGAGTTTAAACCAGAGCTTGTTTTTTCTGCAGTCATAAGCCAGCAGGCACCAGCTGCAGAATTTGCCGCAGTGTGTGTGTGTGTGCGCGTGTGTTTCTGCGTGTGTGAGTGTGCAGCAGCCACGCTCCTCCCCTCCAAGCTCACTGTGTGATAAACGTGTCCAGTCCCTCCTTTTTCCCCTCCCTACATCACTGACAGTCCCAGTCTGATCACTGTCAGCCCACTCTCTTCTCTATTAAGAAAGCTTTTGTTGGCATCACTGCTGACTTCTTTTCATTGCTCCCTCCCTGGTCAATGAGGTTTGCCTCTTTTCCTTCTCCCTCTTGCCCAGAACAGCAGCATCTGAGAGATATTCATGGTCACATACCCTGGTCTGTGCACTGTGCCAGACCCTGCTACAGCCCCTCTAGCTCTGGACCCTGGAGATAAAAGGCTCTATTTTGAAATCCTTCAACACATTTTAGCATTAGCATACAGATGATTTGACACTTTTAACAAGGTGTTTGCTGGTGGCAACACTGAAGGATGTCAAAGATACCCTGTGAAAATAGAATCCTGTGTGTCTGTGGACTGCAAAGGTGTCACCATCACACAGTACTACCAGTGATGCAGGAGACCTAATGATAAAGGGAGAAGCTGGCCCTTTGCACCTCTGTGCTACACAGGAAACATAGCAGGGTAAGGGATGACAAAGGACTACTGCTAGGAACAGGAAAGAGCTTTGCTGTTCTCATTTCCAAAGCACAAAACCCCTCCCTATAGCCTACTAGATGAAAATCAGCTCCAAGCCTGGCTGCATCTTCTCTTCTGCGCTGCCCTAGAAAGGCTGCATCACTCACATTTTACAAGAACCTTCCCTTTATTCCTCCCCCACTAACTGGACGCATTTGGATGCTTTTTGGCTTCCTGTAGTGAAATACTGTAGCGTTGAGCAGCTCAAAGCCAGACTTCAGCTACTTCAAGACCGCTTGTGTGTGGGTGTGCGGCACCAAAGGAAAGAGAGGTTGGAAAAGGGGCCCTGTATCTCTCTGCCATCTCATCATCAGCATGACAGTCCACCTTAACAACCCTCCCCCCTCCTGACTGGCATTAGCCTCATTCCAGCATCAGCACGGTGCTGAACAGTGATACAGACATTAATACTGGCTTTCACCAAGCCCTGCCCGAAAGGAGCATCTGTGAGATGCCTTGTGCCACCTCCTCCCTTCCCCAGTAGCACCCCATCTTCAGGAAAGACCACACTGGGATAAATCATAATGCTGCAGGACTCCTTAAGTCCTCGACAGGCATAATATCTTCTCCAGATTCTTCTCTAGACCCATCTTCATACTTCCTTCTCTGCGTTTGAGCTAATGACACAAGTGCAGTAAACAGCTGAGCAGCTGGGGAATTCGGCTTCTGCTCCTATACTCAGGGCTCAAGCAGCTGAGAAGGGGCGAGGTCCTCAGATCATTTTTTTTTTAAAAAAAGTCACCTCCATCTGCAGCTACTGTTCCCTCTCGTTACTAGTCCTTTCCCCCTCAGCCACCAGTCGGTTGCCCACCCACCCCCGCCCTCCGGCTCAAGTTCCAAGGAAAGAAAACCGCATCTCCACAAAGATTTCCTCGCCCGCTGCTCTGCAAGGGCAGCGCAGGGCGAGCAGCTCACGCCCGGGGACCAGGCGGAGGACAGGAGCCGGTACCTGCACCTACAGCCCACCCCCCCAGGGCCACCACCTCTCTTCCTAGCAGCCAAGGGCATCAGAGCAAGAACAAAGCCAGTGCTGGCTCACTGCTGCAGCCCCCCTCCCCGAGCAGCATCGCTCCTGCCCGCTCCCAAGCCCCCCAGCCCCGCTGGCAGCCGCGGCGGGGGGTGGCAGGGTGGGAAGGGGCCGCGCACGTACCATCCCGTCCCGCGGCGAGCGGCCCATGGAGCAGCAGCAGCCGTGCGGGGCCCGAGGAGCCGCAGACGCGCCGGCACAGCCCGGGCTGCGGGAGCAGCTGCGGTGTCAGCGCGGGCGGGGGGCGGAGCTGCGCCCCCCCCCACCCCCCCCCGGCACCGGCCGCAGCGAGCCCGGCCGCCTTAACCCTCTGCGGGCTGCGGGCTCCGCCGCGGCTGCGGGGGAGCGCAGTCCCACCGGACTGCCGGGATTCTGGCCAGCGCTCCAAAATCCCCGAAACTGCACCAAGTCCCGCAAACATGCGGGTTCCCACCCTACCCGCACGGGTTTTTCCTGCAGTCAGGCTACTCCTCATGGGAGCACCCCAAAGGGGCACACACCCCCATGTCTTCGGAGGGGGGCTTCGGCATGAATCACTTCAGCCGGAGCCTCATGCTGGGGTCCCACTGCAGAGCAGCTCCCCCAGTTCAATAAGGGGCCAGGACACAGGCACGGCATCGCAGCCACTGGTGTACGGTGGCTGGCGAACTGAGCTGTGTCATGGGTGACCTCGGATCCCACCGAACCCACAACTGAACTGGAATGAGCAGTGCAAGAACACCGGCAGCCTGACCTCCGGACACCTGTTTCCAGCACTGTTTTCAGATAAAGGTTTAAATCACTTTCTAAGAACCTCGCAATTTGCTTCATAACCAGCACGGATGCCTGGCTCGTTTGACCTCCATAGCACCCAACAGAGAAGCACGCTTCCTCGCTCTGCTGGGCTTAGGCCTATCAGTCTGATGCTGGAACAGATTTACTCCGTGGCAAGCCAGTCACCAGAAGTGACCTTTTTTCACAGCAAGTGCTGAAACTGCTACTGGTGCCCTAGGCCTTATACAAGATCCTGTCTTACTTTTAGATTACAAATTAACTGGGGAAGCTGGAGATGTCCTGCCTGCTCTACAGCAAGTCTCCCTCTCAGTGATCTTCCAAGGGCTGTCAGAGACAATAGCACGTTCAGGAATAAAATCACAAAATATTGATGAGTTTTAAAAAAATAATTAGAATCTTTTCTTCCGCAGTTTTTAGGTGTTGCCAATCAGTGGCAAGTATCTGTGAACCTCAGGCAAAACTAATGTTTGGGAATCAAAATTCTTAGATTTTCATGTTTCTAACAACGAACACATCCTCATCTTAATGCCCTATTTAAAAAGACCAAAGATTAAAAACCTCACAAGGGACGCACAATTGAAAAAGATAGTTCCATGCTATGGGAGCTGCTGAACTGCTCCATTACACCTGTCACATCCCAGTCTTCCTGCTTGCCAGTTCCAATGCACAGGCAGTAACACCGGCTGCTTGATGATGCCAGTTAGTCTGCTGCGGTGGCTGGGAACCACTCCCAGTGGGCTGGAGCCTCGGTGGTGAGTACTGCAAGAGAACAGAGCCTTCTGGATGCTGCTTTCACCTCTGACACAAAAGTCACTGCAGCGAGCAGTTCTGTAGATCTGTGCCCAACCCCCACTTGACAGTCAAACCAGACAGCTAACAGATGGTAAGGGACACAGTTCCCTTCCAGTCACCAGAATCATCAGTTCAGCATAACCTCGCAGCCACAGGAATACAGCAACAACTGCCATGAAGTGATCGAGCGTTTCTTTTTAACACACACCTTTGGACTGTTAGATCCTGGGACGAAGTGTTGGAAAGTTCTCTGAAAGACCTGCAGCAAGGCACACCGGCCTGCCAGCGACCCAGAGGGCAGCAGGTTCTGGTCACCAACATAAACACACACAGGTAATAGTAAACACTTTCAAGCATGATTCTCAACTGAAATACTTAAAAGGGTTTCATCTTTGGAAAGAAAATGAGGGTTCAGTCTGAAGCCAGCTTTTTTGGGTGAAAAAGCCTTGGTTCTGAAGAGCAGTACAAGTTCCTGCTGTCTGAACGAGAGAAGAGAGCTGATGAACTCAGCAGAGAACCCAGTAAAGCTGACCCTTTTTCTGTTTTGGTGGAAAGCGAAAAGGTTTTTTTTGAAATGTGTACTACATGAATGTAAATCCCTAGATTCTCATTCCATATTATTTAATTCAGGAACTAATGGATCAAGTCTACTGGAAACTACAAAGACTAACTCAAAGTAAAAATTCCTTTGGGTTTATGTCAGGGCTGGGATTACAATGAAGAACAGTTCTATATACGCTGAAGAAGCGGCCACAGTTGAACGGCTGCAGCCACCCATTGATCTTAACACTCAGTTCAGTGTCTACTGAGCACTTACATGTGACTTCAGCAAAGTCTTGTCATCATGGAATTCACGGACATGGATTCTTGACAGTAGCCAGGGCTGTGAAACAAGCGATCAGTGATGTGGAGAAGCAAACCACTGCACAGACTGGAAGTGTCCCATCTTTGGCTGCAGGAGGGCTCAGCTCCCCAACCTTGCACTCAGTCACGGGGAACAGAATTCCAGCTTTCACTTCTATGAAATGTTTGCCTCAAAGAACAGAAGCAAGCCTGCTTGCTGGTCCCAGGCTCTTTCATGCTGCTGCTTCTTGGTGCTGTTATAATTAGTTCTGCTAGTTGTAAGGTAACGATCAATCATTTCGGTCAATTTGGTATGATAGTTTTAATTAAAACTGTTTGGACAGCAGTCAGAACACAGCCCACCATACCTCCTTGTATTCTTTATCCGTGCCTGTAAAGAGTGGAGATGATGCAGAAAAGCCCATTCCATAGCGTATCTGTGCATCCCTGCTCCCTCATCTGATAAAGTTTAGCCTCAAAATCCTTCTCATGACCCTTAATCCTCAAGAACTGTAGAATGGGAACACTGGGTCAGGCCATGAGTCCACCTAGCCCACAGCCACGAGTGGACAGTTAAGGAAAGAGCACAGAATACATGACAGACTGATTTACTCCCAATTACACCTCTCGGCTCCTGGCAGATGCCCTCACTGACCAACAAATCTTTGTGTAGTGCATCTTTGTGTAGAAATTTCATGAGCTTCTCTATTGCCTTCTGAAGCTACATAGACTTTTGAACTCTGTGGCAACTGTTTAGTGATAAATCACGTGTAAAGATTACTTCCTTTTGTATATTTGGGTTGTAGCTTCTGCTTAGTGATTTCATTTGATACCCCCTAATTCTTAGGTTATGAGAGAGAAAAAAAAAAGAATAATTTCCCATTAACCTTCACTAGATGTTTTGTATTCTTGGATCTGTCACACTCTCTTCCACTGCCCTTTCTATAATGTGAGAACTGCTAGGTTTGTGGGGTTTTTTATTTGGTTGGTTGGTTGGTTTTTAAGTCTCCTCTTGTTGTAGTGAAGCCTTTTTGATCACCCCTGTCACTTTTCTCTTGTTAAAATATTCTTTCCGAGACAGGAAAAGAGGGAGAAGAACCGCACAACACGTTTAAGAATTGTGAGCACTACACACCAACATAAGGGCATAATGATGTTTTCTATGGAGTTTTCTACTGTTCTAATTCCTAGCATTCCATTTGCTTTCTGACTGCAGCTAAGCATTGAGACTGCTGCTATTCTTTAGAGCCAGCCCTTGATGTAGTGATCATCAATAACTTCAAATCAGCAGGCAGCTCTGTTATTTCAGCATTAACACTATACCCCAAATCCTTTATGAACGTGTCAAACAGCACAGGCCCCGCACAGATCCAGGGCATGTTGCTTGTGACAGTGATGCTGGTGAGAACCTCCCTCACCATGGTAAAGAACAGCATCAGGAAACATCTGCCAGTATCCATCTGTTCACTGAGAACACTGGTGTAACACTAATCTTAGTGGTCCCCAGGTCCTTCCAAGTCCTTTTTAAGGTCCCATGTTCCAGGGTTTTTTCTTTCATATCCTGAAGACATTTATGTTGATCCTTAATATAACAACTTGGAACTGCATATTCAATCTAGCTCTGGAAAATTTTTTAGCCACCAGTTAGCAAAAGCTTACCAATTTCCATCAAAACATAGAAGAGAAAATCTATTGTGGTGTACTCCCTGTACTTTTTTTTTTTTTTTTGCATATGTATACAGGCTATATTTGCCCTCCTCCTATACCCTTAACATTAATATATTACCTTTGTTGTCCATGCTCCCAGCCTCCTCTGCTCATCATTACTTCAGACTCATTTTTTTATCCCCTCTGCACCACAACAGATATTCTTAGAAACAGAGATCGTTATAACCACTTACTGCACCTGTAATCCCACTATAACCAGTATATCACAAGCTGGAGAGGTTTGCACAGTCAAAGTGAATAGGGAGTCAGAAGTAAAGACCAAAGTAAACAGGCGAGGGATACAGAACGATTGCAAAACAAACATGCAGCCCCCTTCTTCAGCCTTAAGATGTACAAGGTGAGCCAAGGAGATTACCTAAAAGGTGCTGCTTTGCAGCAGTGCTGAGGACAAAGCAAGGGACTATATTTGCCACTACTGCTGCAGATAAACTAGGCTTCTTAATATTTGAGTTAACATCACCCACCTAAGTGTAAGAAATGCCCAGGTGGCAGCCTACAGCATGGACCTGGCCTACAGGATAATTACATCCAGCTTACAGTTTTTCAGGTCTTTCCTAATAAACCCACAACACCAAGACACATCTGTGTGTCCCTCCAGAGATCATTGCAACTGGTGTGGGAAGGAAGGGAGGGGGCTCAGACAGCCTCGGTCCAGAACTGGTCTGTGTTGGAAATTGCACTGCCATTAATAGATTCTTCAGAGCACATCAGGCTCACAGCTCCCCCCCAGCACATATGGGAAGGGCATACGCGCTAGGACATTTCACACAGTGACACACAACTCTGCAGCCTTTTCCTTTTCTATGCCCATTACAACGGTGACCAAATTTAGCCCCTAGCAGGAAATTTAGGGCAGCATGGTCTCCTTCTGTATTGATTTTTTCTATCGATACAGCATATTCTATTTCAAGCAGCAAAGTAAGATTTGATATAACTGTCTAATCAGGACATTTACAGATATTAGTAGTTGTTCCAAAATCCTTCTCTGTCAACAGTCATGCAAGTACACTTTTACGTATGAACTAGTCTGATGTCCTTAACCATATTAAAACTTTTTTAATATATAGCAGGGCAATTTGTTATCTTCCATCCATGACCTTGTTTTATAAGGAAATTACATTGTTTCAACAATATCATATCATGCTTTCACCTCCCTTTTGCCTCAAAGTCTCTGTCCAGGTCATAAAATTCAGTGTCTTCCAATTGCTATAGAGAATTTACATCAGAAATAGTTATCTCTATGAAATTCTTGACTGAAGGTTGATGCATCTACTGTCTCTAATTCAACTGTCACTTTCCACTCCTGGTTACGTGCTCAGGCTCCAGCAGACAGGACTGCATCTTTTTGTGCTTTGCAAGTGTTTTTTTACAAAGAAAAACTACTTATGAGGTATGGTGTTCTGCACAAAGCACAGTCCTTTGGTGTATATGTACTGCTTGACCAGCAAGACACTTCCTCAAAGCCCAAGAGGTTCTTAAAACAGCTACTGCCTTTACCATGCACCAGTTACTTAACTGGCCTAAAAAGCCTCCTGCACAGCAGCTCTTTGAGGAAACCCTCCTGCCTTCATGTGATCAGGTAACAGTTGCAGATAACCTCTTCTTTTTAGGTTTAAAGAACACAACAAATGATCATTTAGCAAAAAAGGCTTAAAATAGCTGTCAAAAGCAGAAGAAAAGGGGCACTAACTAGGAAAGCACTTGCTGAGTTTCAAGTCCCTTCCACTGCCTAAAGAGAGGGCACTGAGCTTCTAGTTTCCACTTCCTACTTTCTAAACCCAGTAACACCTACAGAGCTATGATGCTATAATCAAGAATATTTATGTTTCTTCAGTCCTTCAGGAAATCAGGAGGTTTGCCTGACAGATATAGGACATCACAGACCTGGCACCAGGACCATAGAACAGGAGTACACAGAAGTTTAGGATTAAAAAAGAAAAAAAGAAACAAACACACACCAAAATCAACAACAACCAACCACCCACAAAACAACAAAAAAACCACACCACAACAAAACCAAAAAATCCCAAACCAGAAAACCAGTGATCTTACCAGTATTGAGGTAAGGCTCATTGATGTTCACTTCCAAGGACCACTGGAACATTGGTATTTAAGGACACTATTACTCTCTGATGCAAGGACAGATTTATTGCAGCTCTTGAATTAGAGAAGAGAGATGAAGTTTTCCCCACTTAGACTAAAAGAAGTTCTTCTCCAATTAGTCAAGCAGACAACAGTCACCAAATCACTATGGTTTGAAACAAAGACCCTGTCTTTTGGCTGAGGAATTCTGTTGCCTGTTCACGAGGCTTTGAAAAGGTCTCAGAGCTTCCTGGGATGTTAGGTGAAGCTCCCTTCTGACTAGGATATGGAATAACATATGGAATATAACTGTTAACAATGCGAATGCTTATTTCATAACTCCACACCTGAGACAGTGGGAAATAGACAGGAATGTGCTGAACCATAAATACTAAGAAGCCACAGACTGGCTATTGCCCCAGGCCTGCAAAAAATAACAGGAGCAACTTCTTAAAATATTTTTCTGTTATTTTCAAATTTTAGGATGCCACCAGGGTCACATCTCCATGCTTTTCTCTACCATGATATTTAAAACATTTTTATGTAAGTGAAGGCTGGGTGTTTTTATGAAATGTGAGACCTCCAAGAACTGCAGCTAAAGTGTAATACTGAATAGGGCTTAGAATACCTGTTCAGTCTAGGTAGGTCGTGCTTCTCTGAACAACAGCTCTGAGTTGCTCACTGCCTTCTGCTCAAATACACTTGATTTTCTTCACAACTACAGGCCAAGGGCTTTAATGAGAACAGAGATTCCAATGAACAGTATACCAGCTTCTGAAAAGTGTTAGGACAAAGAAGAATAACCATACCCTGACCCAGCCATAGCCCTGATATTGATTTATATGCTTTTATTAGGAAGGACAGGTACTTATTTCTCTGCACTTCTGCACAAAAAGTGTGCAGTTCTCAATGCACAGAACTCTAACCCCTCCGTTAGTCTGCATCCCAGGCTTGTGAGATCTCATTACACAGGACTGTCAAAGTAATTACAAGAGAAGAGGTAGCAGGCTATCACCA
Source organism: Falco punctatus (assembly GCF_963210335.1). Classification (NCBI taxonomy): domain Eukaryota; kingdom Metazoa; phylum Chordata; class Aves; order Falconiformes; family Falconidae; genus Falco; species Falco punctatus. The sequence goes on from NC_137587.1 coordinate 70,322,511, forward strand.
TGGCATGCTGCGCAGAGGCTATAGACAAGACTGCAGAGAAGCGCAGGGATTTGTTTGCATCCGTCGTCTTGGAAGGTTTGCTTTTCCTTTGACTATCCAGTTACTGACTTTCACAGGCTATCTGCTTTCAGTAAACCAAAAGAACTAGTTACTTGTTAGTCTTCAGCAAATCACTTCTCAAATCCTCTTGGCTATCCTCATTTCTGTCTAGGTACAGCAATTTTTACTCTTTTCCTAACGGCTTTACTGGGATGTTTTTAAAGGCTACTAGTTTTTGCTGAATACTTCTGCATTTTTCTGTGCAACTATTTACTGAGTCTTCCTTACTTCCTCTTTCCTTTCTTATTTACAGGTATTTGTACCTTTTTTAATTCTGTATGGTTGCTTAAATTCTGACTAAAGATTTGTTTCTCATTTTTGCCAAGTTTTCTTATCTTTTAAATAACCACTTTAAATGAAGTTACACCTCAATAGTTGTTTGTATACTTCTATTTCAAGGAACCTTCCATCCCTTAAGTATTTAATTCTTTCAGCTGCTTTGCAGGTCCAATGCAGTTACATATTTAGGCCAGGCCCCACAAGCACTTGTTTCAGCACTTTGATGGCAATTCTATTCTTTAATTTGAGAATAATCTTTTTCTCTTTCTGATACTTCAGGGCCTGAGCTATACAGAACTAGCTTCTCTAAACTTGATGTGGTATTTCACAAGTTTATAGGTGGATAGCCCAAGTCATCCGTTCTGCTTAGTTCTGTATCATTTTCTTCACCAAGTAAGGTTTTACTTTTGTGTTAATAGCATCCCCAAGGCGGTCCAGAGAGACTGTCAGCACCTGTCACCAGCCTCTTTTCCAATTCATACTTTAAACAAATTCATGAACCCTGTGAGTTTTCTGTGGCAACACTCTGGTCTCTCTTGTCCCAGAAAATAAGATTTTAAAAATGGTGATCCTAATTTAACTCAGCAACTCAAAAGCTTTAGGGAAAACAACAGAAGATGACCTGTCTAGAACTCTCGGTGGAAAGGATAAAGAGGTTTATAAATCAAGGCTGCGAAACTGGAGCAAACATGAGCAGCACTAAAAGACCAGAAGGAACATGAAAAGAGGCACTGAGGCAAATACTGGGGCACAGTAAGAACAGCAGTGTGTCCCCTGCATGAGTGCAGCATGACTCCCTTGGAGCCCAAAGGGGTGGCTCAAAACACCAGAGAGGAAGGAGGTGTTATAGTTGAAATTGAAATAGCTAGAGTCTGAAATAAATTCACTAAGTATTTACTAAGGCAGGAAAGCAAAAACAGCGCTGGGCGGCTGGGGAGTCGCAGCTCCATCCAGGCTCGCAAATTCCGACAAGTAACACAGCCCTTTTATTCTCATCTTCAAGGCCGGTTTAAGCAAACAGTTATGCTCTCAGTCCCGTAGCAAGAAGCTGTACATTACAAACTAAACTATTTTTACACTAAAGTCTAGACGAAGACAAAGTTGAGGAGGTACATCTCCAACCTCATGGTTAACAGTTAACTCTTTTCTCACCAGACAAAACATTCTCAAATCTGTTACAGCAAGATCATTCCTTTTGTTAAAAACCCCTTTGATCAGCAATTACCCTTAGTTACTTATTACAGAGGGATGAGGATCAAATCCTAGTGACTTCTTAGTGACACTGGGATCAAACCCTAGTGTTTTCCTAATACCACTAATACTGACTTCAAGGTAAAGTCTTCTCCCAAAGTGTTTCCAACAAGCAGCACACATCTACCTGAAGAAAAACCTGTGCCTTCTACACAGTGTTTGGGCTGGCTGTGGTTTATGTCAAAGACTGTAGAGGATGTGCTTAAAAAAAAGGTACAGTTTTAATTAACCCATACAAGTCTCACTTCTCCTCAGTAAGACAGAATTGGAAAGCAAGATGCTGAAATGCAGGCATTTTTCTGTAAGCAATGCAAAACAGCTCTGCCACATTCCTTGAAGCTACAGAACCTGTAACCCATCAGGTTCACACAGATTTAACTGGCATTGTATGGAGGCTCCTCTCAATGAATTTAAGTCTGAACACAAACAAAAAATTCTAAGAAAAAACTAACAGCCACAGGATCTAGTTGCTACTACATGCAAAGGTACCACAAGAAATAACTGTATATTACGATTACAGAACAGGAACTGTTCTTCCAGGTGTATTTTAAATTTAAAGTAGTAAAATGTTAGTCCCTCCGAACTAGTGCTAGTAAATTGTGTGTATGTTTGGGATATTACAGTTACCAGCCACTTGCTGCTTATAGGGCCTACTAGTCAAGAAACAAAGAAGATGCAAAATAAGCAAATGTTCTTCAGACACTGGATCAAAAAGGACATCCATTTTAGGCACTATTCCCTCTTGGGTTTATGCCCTCCTGTAGGATGAGATCAGCACTGCAGCACATGCTTTCTTGCAAGGATGCAGCTCAGATGAAACCAGAGATGAAAAACAAATGGAGGGGAGGAAAGGAAAAAAAATAAAATCAATAACCACTTTGAATTATTCATCTCCATGAAACAGGAATAAAAATGCAAGCAAATTCCACCTCTAGAACAGTGATCCCAGGAGAATTTCTTTTATAGAAGTCATACTGTCTACTGCAGATTTTCCTGCAGAATCATTAGTACTCAATAAAATTTCAGAAGCAGAGAGGTATGATTAGGTCAAACCCAGGCCATTCACCTAAAAAGAAACATTATGAAAAGCCATAACCAATTTCCACAATAACTACTGGCAAAGTAGTCGAAGGCAGAGAAAATCCAGAATGGGCCTCAGTTTACTAAAATATGAGTAAAACTACTGAGAACATGTCATCTGAAAGAAAAATACAGCCTTGTCCTGTTGTGTTCTTTAAAGATTTTTTTCCTGTCCTTTTTTTTTTAACCATGAGAAATTTAAGTCTCATCCAGCTTGTCTGTCCTAGAAAGTTCTACATAGAAGGACCAATATCCCTGGGGGAAAACACCATTCTTTTAAATGGATTTAAAACACATTCCACCAAACCCATTTAACAAAGGACCAAGAAATCAAAATCATTGAGTTATTCACAAGAACAGACTAGTGTAGGCTTAGTATTTCTTTTAAAAAGAAAACAAACAAGAAAACACCCACATCTACCAGCATACAAAGTACCAAGGAAAACAAAACAACAAAATATGCTCTACATCCTGAAAAAAGGTCCAACTCTTCCAACAATCTCATTGTTATTTTCCTTTTCTACCAAATTAAAGGGATAATCTTCTCTGAAGGTCCATTCAAACAGACTCCTCAAACCTTTATATATGAAAGCTAGTAGAGCAGAACTAGTTCAGCACAATGCACTACCTCCACTTTCCTTGAAGGATTCAAAAGACTGTTCCAGGACAAACCTGCTTGCTTTTTACTCTTTGCCTCCATATACGCTTCAAGAATCTGAATTCCATGAACTGCCAACAATATTTAACCACAATGTCTGGTTTTAGAAGCAAGAGTAATAATTTAGTAGGGCAAGTTCTAACTTTAGAAAAGCTACCAGTGAACTCATGACTGCGGTGACTTCAACTCTAGGAGCTTTGATCTAAGAAACTCGCAAAATTGGGAAGTTAATTATCTGTGGACATAAAATGCAGAAAAAGAAAAAACATCATCAAGCATTATTTTTGTCTGGGTTTTGTATAAGGACTAGTTTTGAGTAGAGAATAACTACATCAGTTTATTTCTAGTTAAGTAATTGTACCAACACAATCTGCTTGTGAAGATTTATTCTCAAGTAAGTATGCCTGCATCAGGAATGCTACTGCTAGCATTGTACTGACAGCTTTGCTAGCGTGCTTCCCCTACGCACCAGCCCTAAATGATGACTAAAGAAAGGAGAGGGGTGGAGTACAATAGTTGCCTGTGCTGGCTAAGTTTTTTATCACAGCAGTGTCTTACTGCCTCTCTGCAACAAATGAGCCCCACATGTAACATCTCTGGCAGACAGCTCATTCTCTACCATTTCCCCCACAAGACAGCAGGGATCTTTGGTTGTGCCAAACATTTTCCTTTAATGAACATAGATGTCCATAGTATTCTGTTTAGAGACAGCAGGTCGAAGAATCACACTTACATACCAAACAAGAAATGAGCTTGTGGTGGCCACCAGACCATGTAGGAACTCTTCCATTGCCAAGTGCAGCCTCCCAGAAACCACATCTGCATGTGCCATTTTCATGCATGCAATGCAGGCCTGCTCCCCGTGAAGTTTTTTATGACAAGCTGTACCCTGCAACGTTAGGAGCCATCCTATCCCTGAACTCAAGTCATCGACCATCCTGAAGTGAGAATCAAGATCTGGACTATGACTCATGGTTCTACAGGGAAGCCCATTCAGGCAGCCAAGGACAGGTCTGATGCATTTGTATTGTTAGGCAAAAAGAAAGAAAATAGTTTCACATTCTAGAAGACTGTTCGCTTGTATTGGGAAGGTTAAAATCAGTTTTAAATGATGGACAGCTCAGGAGCTGATATTTGTTCACGATATTTCTAGGGGAATCTCATATAACTGCTGTTATCAAGGAATCAGTTACCTGCAAGAATATACTCTAATTGTTAACTGGAACTCATGATTGGTACCAAAATCATTGACCTAACTTGTCTACTGGACTAAACATGTTACAGACAAGAGCAAGCAATTTACACCATACTTGTGCAACTGGATATATTTTAGGAAATAACTTCACAGCTGAGAACAGCACGCATGAGCTCAGCTCAGCGTAGAGAGCTAGCTGTGGATGTACTGCAGGTAATTCCTTTAGAGTAACAGAGTGATCAATAACGTGATCGCTACAGAGATGACTCAAGAGGTTTTTTGTTGGGTTGTGGGGTTTTTTTTAGTCTAGGGTTTTAATTTTTCAAAGGCAGATTCTAAGATTCTAAAACTGGTAAAATCCTAACACAGTTACAAGCATTGTTTGAGGTCAAACCACCCAAAATTAGTCTGATTTCTACAACAGAATACTTTATGAGGTGAGGAGAAAAGACAGCTGTGGGTAGTAAGACTTCTTCCAGAAGAGAACTCAGTCCCAGTAGATACAGGCAGAATGCAATATAGTGGCTGGACACCACAATAAACAAATTCAACATAGAAGTGAGGCACAGTTTTAACCATGGGTAATTAAGCACCGAATCTAATTCCCCATGCTTTATAGCAGACTGCTTGCAACCTGATGCATTAAAAAAAAAGAAAAAAAACACCAAAAAATGCCTCACCTTAAAGTCTGTATAACACAAAAATCGTAACACATACACCCCCAATAAAAAACACACGATAGTTAAAACATTAATTTGGTTTAAAATAAAAATAGGGGGCTGTCTTCAGGCAGGGAACTTATGTTCTTCACAGTGCTCTTAGTTTTCCAAAGCTCGAATTCAGGAATTGACTCATTTGTTCCATTACTGCTTCATACAGGCCAGCAGGATAAAACAAAAAGTAGAAAGAATCACAGATGGAACAGGGATCTGGTGTGGATCCTCTGCAGTAGTACATTGGCCCTAGCATGAAATCAGGAAAAACTGATTGCTTTTGGACACAATACCCTAAAGTTTCCAAATCAAGCAGCAAGGCATTCCATTACACAGAATGGAGCGAAAACAATTTGGTACTTCAGAAGAAAGATACCTCTAGACACAAGCCCTTAATGATCCCTGCTAACTCCACTTCAGAATGCATGGTTTCCTAGCACAAAGGCTATTATAAATTCTTAGTGTCAAATAGAAAGCATGTCATCCCAGCTCCCCCAGAAAACAAGCAACAGCAGGCCAGGAAAGGAAAACAGTGCCTCCAGTCTGCAATCTGAAGTCCTTACAGGGGGAGGAAAAATGTGTATGTTCTAGCAATGCCATGGTTAACAGGGCAAGACAAAATCCTGGAACAGAGCCAGTCATACTGAGGGACATCTGCTTTCTAAGGAGGTAGGAATTATGGCATTAAAATTACAATATCACATGACAACAATTAATCTCATGGCAAAATAAGATTAACAGGTTCCTTCCACAGTTTTTCCCTCTTCTGAATCTGCACCTATTTCCTGAAATAGCAGCGAAGATGCTAGACGAGATCACTTCAGGGGAATTCAGTTCTCTTGCCTGAGCTGGACGCAGCAGAGCACCAGAAGCAGTGTTACCCTCCTCAGGCTGAGGACTTGCCGCCATTTCAAAGCGGTGCACCCATACGGGATGCTGACAACATGCCTGTTCCTCTCGCATCTAGCACATGAATGCTGCCAAGTTGTTCTACTCCACACTGCAGCAGTGAGACGGTGCACGCTTGATGGCTCTAAGCAAAGAGAGGCTTTCCACCTCATGAAGCCACCATGGGAAGTGCTGCAGAAAATGATGGCCAAACTTTACAGCTGTATCCATGGGCTCAGGCATGGTAATGGCTCAGCCCAGGGTCCTCAGCCCTCAAAAGAGACCAGCACTGCAGCACCCAAAGCCACTTACCTCCAGCTGTTTAATTGCAATGCTCAGGCATTGAGAGCAGCTGGTCAGAGACTCCCTCCTCAAGCCCACGCTAAGGATTCTTTAAAAGCAAAGGAAGAGAGCTGGGGAACTGCATTCATAGCACAGGAGAAAAAACAGGCCAAGAAATCTGTCAGAAAATTATACACAGCTGTTGAAACTGTCACATGTTAAAGATTATTTTCCTACGTAATCCTCCTTCCCCTTTGCTCATCTTGTTTGTCTTAGCAAGGTCCAGTTGACGAGGATTGGAGAAGCCTACTCTAAGCCACTGAAGCCAGGGACGCTTGAGGGGAAAAGCATAAAGAGCCACAGTGAAATTATGTTACGCTAATAATACATTAACAAAGCTTTAATTACCAATCTCTATGCTAGAATCCCAGCAACATTCATAAAAAGTCACCCAAAGCTTGCATTAGCTTGTAATTAGTACCTCTAGCTTCAACATCTCTGCTAAACATGGAACAACACGAAGACTCCCAAAGAAGCATCTATTTAGAACTAGTCTTATTTAAGAGGTCACTTTGTCATTGCAGCTGCTGTGCTTACAATGCACACGGCCACCAAGAGAATGCTGCTTTTGTCAAGTTAAAGGAATGTCACTGCAACACTACCCCCCCCCCAAAAAAAAAACCCAAACCAAGCAAACAAAAAAAAACACCCCCCCCCAACCACACATCCCCCAAATTTACTCTGTGTGCAACTGCTGTGATAGGCAACACGAAATAATTATTAGAGCACTGTTTAAAGAACTGTTTGGCATCATACAGATCCTCTATAAACTGTGAAAGCTGCTAATGTTATAAGATGGAGAAAACCGTGTCTTCAGCAGCCTTTGTTGTTTTTCTGCTAGCATTGAGTGGAAGCACAAGGCCCTTTTTTTTTTTTCCCCCTTAACTGGCTCACTCAGAGACTTTGAACACTTCCTGAAAAAAAAAATAAACAGCTTACCAAAAAAGTTGAGATAAGAGAATAAGGCCAGTCAGTCAATGAAAGAAAAGAAAATGCTATTCTAGGCAAAAAAAAGAATTAAAATGGGTTACAAACTGAAAGATGGCAGGTGTCTACTAAGAAAAAAAAAAAAATCTTATGTAAGGTGCTAAAAACAGTGCCTGCAACCCTTGAAATGCCTGAGTTGTCAGAACAATGGAACTGGATGTTCACCAAGGTCAAAAAAGATGCTGCTCTATGTGCTCAAATGCTGAGTCCCGACAGCCGCTTCAGCTTCCCAGCTTCCAGAACCTGGGCCAGCAGTGCACTGACCTCAGCCAAACATCATGGAAGCCAGTCAGGTTTCAGAGGATGCTGAAGTCTTGAGCACAGGTAGGAAGGTTTATTTTGTGGTGATACCACTCATGAATAACAGCCAAGGATGAGAACTTGAAATCTTATATTTATTGTCAAGTACTACAAGAAGTCATAAACACACCATGCCATAAATAGGGCCCACGATTACAGAAGGCAGCAACACTGAGTAGTAGTCATTAAATAGGGAATCTAGCACCTTGATGAAGTACTTACGTGATGGACCTTGTTCAAAGGTGATGGGTTTTTTCCATTATTTAGAAGTACAGCTTCATGAACTCTATTATCTTTATGAGGGTAAAAGATGACCTAGGATAACACCGCATGCTGTTGCTTTTTATGAAGATAACACAAAGTATTGCGTCTATCGATTCAGGTTTAGCTTAGGTTAGGTTTGAACAGTAGCATTATCATAAGAGTCCTAAAAATCCAGAACTCTTCAATTTAGAAAGGCACTTAATTAAAAATAAATTAAATAAAAGCTAGTATATTGGGCCGTTACTCACTAAATCCAAAAGTTTTAGAAGCTGGGGAGCACTCAATACAGCTAAATCAACTTAAAACACAAGAGGAATTTCTTTAGACAGCAGTTAGTGAATTTCAGGAACTTGCTGCTACACGTGCCTGTGGAGGCAGGCAGCATTTGTAGATCCAAGTAAAAGGAGGTGCTCATGGTGTGCCCTTTAACCATTATGCCCAGTGAGGGACCGGGGGGGAGCAGAAGATGGGCAAAAAAAGCAGTTAGGCTCACGTGTTTCCCTGAATTGCACCTTTTGTTGCTACCTCTGGAGGTGGAATATTGGGCTAGACAGACCACTGATGTGATTCAGTAAGGCATTTCCTTTGATCTTATTTGCTTTTAAAAAGCTGAACAGAATTTTCACCATACTGTTCAGTAGAGGAGCTTAACAGAATCAGAGCAGCTACGAAAAACTGTTTCTTTCATAGGAATGATGCTTCATGTGAATAGATCCTATACGATTTTACTGAAGCCTCAGCAGTTTCAAATGTATAACAAATGCACAGAAATGTCAGTTGCAGGGGATCACTTTAATGTGTACATGAATTTTGGTGTGAGAGAAGCACCACTCGCCCTTTCAGGCAGTAATCAACATTTGGTCAGAACAGCATGAAAGGAAGGAACATGTTAAACTGACCTCTGCTTACTGAAGTGCAAAATGGCTTATTGGAGCTCTGGTTTCTTATCTTCACCAAGTAGCCTTTTGGGTATCACAGTGATAGCCGTAATGTGCACCTTATGAATAAAAGAACATTTTGAAATGCACAAAAGGAAAACAAAGATTTATCCTTGTAACTTCCTAGCCTGGCCTACCAAAGAAGGTTCAGTATGCTGGCTTCGAATGCATAAAATGCAGCCCAATATTATCATCAAAGAGAATTTTGAAGATGTGTAGTTTCCAGAGGAGCTCTCTTAGTGTTAAAAATGTCTGTTAAAGATGGGAAAAGCAGCATTTTGAAATACAGTTTTATATATGATCTTACAAGTTTTTGCTTTTGTGCTCTCTCGTTTTAAGTTTAGCTCTGCAGGGCAAATAGACCCAGAAATATTCAGTACATATTTTTGTTCTGTATTTGGAAGAAATGAAGAGTATATTTTAGACACAATGAAATAATTTCTATTTTAACAGTAACGGTGGTGGGAGACTGCATCAATCAGACTAAGTCTATAAAAACAGGTAATTTCTGTACGAGATCGAAGAGATGGACTAAGAAGCTCTCAGCTTCCAGCCTGAGCTCCAGTGCTCTGGCATTTAAGTCCTAGAAGGCTGGAAAACCCATCAGCAGTAAAGATTCAAACAGAACACAAAATGAACACCAATCAGCATGGCATTACAGAAAATATGACCTTGCTTCTTAAAAAAAACAAATAAGCTTGTCAAAATCTCAAAGGTTGTATTGATATAGTGTAATTATTATTTCATAAGGCATGTCATATAAGCCTACTCCAAGAGTCATGTTATTCACTATATTCATAAACAACCTGCAAAGGAGCAGAGCAGACTGGTGGCTTATGGATAATACCAAGTTATTAGCATGGCTGAGGAGGAACTGCTGAGGGAGACTGAGAGTTTCATTTGCCATTATTTATCAGTATAAATCACACATGAAATGACATTAACTATTTACCACTGGGGAGAGATCTTGAGGTTATGATAGTCTCAGTTCTATTCAGAAGTCAGCTCACTGCTCAGCAGCAGTCAGAAAGTGAATAGATATGGTAGAAATCAGGAAAACAAGGCGGGAGGCGGGGGAAACAAACTTGTGATGCTGTGTAAATACATAGCTCTACACCACTTACGAACACTACACACATCCCAGCATCTCAAAGAGGAAGATCCAGGCAACATTAATAAACCAAGAAAGATTAAAGGTATGGAATAGCTTCCCCATAAGGAACGATGTGGTAAATCAGGCCTCTTCAATCTGGAGAAATAATAAGGCAAATATGCCAAACCTATAACATAACTAGGTTGGACAGGAATTGTCCAGTGTAGGAAGGTACATCAAAAGGAAACCAGACACGAATAAGAATCCAAGGAAATAAAATGAGGTTGCAGGTTTCTTCCTGCAACATGTCATGGAACTTGCCAGATTTTTTACTTCTAGCAAGGAAAGACTCAAAACCTTTGTGGAAGTTGAAAGGTGTTACTCAACACATAGAAAGCATACCTCTCCATGAACTGGAAAGAGATGTGAGCTAGGATAGTACAAGGAGGCAGTATTTATGTGCTCATCTTACACTCCTGCCCACACATCCATTCTTTGTCACTGTGCTGGATGCACCTTTTGCTTGAACCAGTACAACTACACACCCTGACATATAGCATTCTCACAGGACATATTCTTGCAGAACACACAAGCAACTGATTAAAGTCTGTCCAACTGGTAGATCCTGGTGGTGCTTGCAAGTCCCACAGAGATATTCTTTACCAGTTTATGATTAATTATTAAATTACATACTTTAAATGAGAGAAGAATCTAAAGCTGTTTGTGAGATAGTCAGGTGAAAAGAGCAATGCTTGGGATCGCTGCAGCCACACGTAGCAACCAGAAACACGGGCTGCAATTACAACATGGGAAACTATATTTTGGGAGACTGCAGTTCACAGGATCTTTGAGGTCATGCTCAGTACGGTTACTAGAAGAGCAAAGACAGTCCCCAAGCACATAGGGAAGAAGCACAGAAGTTGACAAGTGCTTGCTTTCATATTTCTCTGGTCAGAAGTATGTTGGCAGCAAATGGTGCAGGGAAGTTAATTGCTCAAGGACTACAAATTGTATCTAAAAGTCCAAAGAATCGTTATTGCACCTGTGAAAAAAATAACACTAACCACTGAGTTTTTTCCTACCTAAACATGCAAGTTAATGACATAGTAGTCCTTTCCGTAACAGCCAAAAGCTGAAGCAAATCCATCACTGGGTGACCTATGTTACCCATGTTTCTCTAGCAAGAGGCCATAGCTGTGAGGAACATACCCTTTCACTGTAATATAATTTTCACAAGCAATCAGTCTTTTGCCTTTTGTTGCCTTTTTTTGCTTGAGCACACAAACTTGTCATCTGTATTATCTGGGAGCTATAATTTGATTAAACAAGGCAGCTTTTTTTACTGTCATGCATTTGACTTGATCACTGAAAACTAACTAAGCAGTGTAGTGGAAAAGAAGTATATGGCACAAGCTGACACTCAAAGCCATTCCCAGTTCCACAAAGAAGATGAGTCACTTGTACAAACGACAACATTAACCTATGAGAGATGTGTTACTGTAAAAGGAGGATCAAATGCAGACTTTTGAGACCAAGATCTGCATAGCAGACTCATGCATTTGCCTTTGCTTCCTATTGGGTTTGTAACTTAACACAACCAGCGTTGTGCCACAAGTAAAACTCCTTGTACTTTATCTGTTGCAAAGTTGAATTCATGGAAGCATAGAACAGCCCAGGTTGGAAGGGATTCCAAAAGATCATCTGGTCCAATTTTCCATGGGAGAAGGAACATAGATGATATTATCTAGCAACTTGTTCAATTACACCTTGAAAACTTCCAGTGATGGGGACTCTACTGTGTCTCTGGGGAGGTTGTTCCTGTGACTGATTGTTCTCCCAGTGCAAAAATTTCTTATCTTGGATTGAAACCTCTCCCAGTGCAACTTGCACTCATTGCCCCTTGGGAAGAGAAAGCCTCCAGCCTCTTTGAGGCTGCCTGTAAGTTCTAGAGAGGCAGTAAAAGACAATTTTTTTTAAAAAACCCCTTCTTCTTCTAGCTCAAGTTAGTAGTATTCTAGCAGCACTCATCCAAAAAGACCGCTGCCTTCTGGAACTGTAATGCAATTTTGCTACATCCTCAGTGGGCTGTGGCAGATATATCTGTACCCTCAATTGGCATTAAATGTAAAACAAAGGCATTCAGTAGGTCGAATATGAAAGGCTTCATAACCTGAAGGCCATCTGCCTGCAAGGCAGCTAGTTATTAGACTGTTACACAAACCCTGCTGGCTTTCAGCATAAAACATTTAAATTTGCAAAGAAACATGCAAGCTAATACGTGAAAGTGTTTAATATTTCTGATAATCCTTTTACAGAGGTAAGAAAAGTATCTCATCAATGTTTCATGACTTCATGCATTTCTTCCATCAAATTCAATCTCAATGTTGTTCTTAATTGCTTGATTTTCAATTCTGTCATTAGTTATTTATAAAAAGTTTTCCAAGACTAACACAAAGTATGATTTGGGAGGAAAGATCACTGGAATGGCTGTTGAGCTATTTAAAATCCCCTAGTCAGGCCAAAAGCAGCTGCTAATCTTTGTGTAGAGAGAACTGTTTTCAGGGGGAAAAGCTGTTTTCTCTGAACATCAAAACAACAGATACCAGAAAGCACACTTCCCTTGTGCCGAGAAGTAATTATTTTGAGCATTTCACCTTGCACCATGTCAATTTTTATTGGAAAGAGACAGTTCCTCTCGACTGTAGTAAACTATTAACTTCCAGCACATGGAGACACTGGACATCATCTTAAACTATTGTGGCAGCCAGTGGCTATTTCTGTGCAAACTGGGCTACCCTTACCACGGAAGAGCACACAAACCTTCAGTATTTCACCTTGAATTGTTTGTTTGTTTTTTTTTTTTTTTCTCATCACACCACCCTTTTTCTCCATCAGAACATTTACTAGCTTTCACATTCTCCATAACACATTCAAAGTTTGTCTTGCAAGGTCTTCCACAGCTGTTCCTACCTTTTTCTGCTCTGCTGCTGCCATCCAGGACTACCCTTTTTCCCTTTGGGCAGGTCATCATCACATCCATGCTTGGTTTCTTGCTGTCCCTACCATCCATACCCTGGAAACTAAGCTGTGAGATTACCCCTACAGCAAAAGTCACATTGTGATACTCAGAAAAGAGCCAGCAAGATAGCATAGAGAAAAAGAAACTCAAAACTCACAAAAATAACCCCAACACAAATGAACTTTCATAAGGTGCATTAGATATCACTTGTATGACCGCCTCACCGTTACCAACTGTCTCAGCTTTTCGTCTCTCATTTGTACCACATTTGAGACTCATTTGTTCCTCATCCTCTCTAAACAGGCTAAAAATTTGACAGAGGGATAACTATGCCCTCTCTGTTCTCACAGAATACTGCAGTTAACATTTTGATTTCAGCTTCAAACACCAAACATTAACATAATACAAATACAGTTTGGAAATAACTACTGTAACCAACTAGGTAGGGGTTTTTTTCCCCCTAGGGAAAAGAAATTGACCACCACCCACTTCTCTCCCCAGCTCTTCTCAATCAAGCAGCTTCCAAAGCTATTGAACTACTGAAGACATTACTTCTGTTACACGAAACGCCTGCATCATCTTCCAGAAAACAAGCACATCTGGAGACTTGTCCAAATAACCACATGGAACCACTCTGAAGCATAAGGATACTTTTATTCAACAGACCCATGGGACAAACTCAAGCACAAAGGCAAGACCTGCCAAGGGGCTTAAAGGCTTGTCTGTTTGGGGTATCTCTGTGCAAATAAAAGGGGTAAGTGAGAACAGAAAACCCAACCTTTTTAGACAGTGTGTCACCTGCTCCAACTGACCAGTGACAATTTGCTGAGGTTGTAACTAACTCATCGAAGCTACAATAGCACTGTTCGTACTAAATGGGGTTAGGAATTCATACCAGGAGTTACTTTCACAGTATATAGGAGGAGCACGGCCTCCCTTAGATTAGCTTACTAAATTTGATAGAAAATAGTTTATTTGGCATATCACTTTTGGAGAGATAACAGTATCTGGGAAATGTCTTACACCACAAGAGCTACACCTGCATAAACAAAACCTAATCTTCAATTCCAGCACCTCCAGAAGCCATATACACTAGACTGTTCTTCAGTATGTCCTGCATCAATATTTGCTAGAGGATAAACTAGAATTGCACTTGATCCCAGGTAAAAAACTTTTTTGTTGAACAGAGGGACAGACTGGTCAGGGACAATTTGCAGGCAAGTTCCTCTAGGAGAAGCTGGGAATTGTCCTTGAATACAGAGAACATCCTGCTGGTGTCTAAACTCTGTCACTGTTTCTCCACAGTGTTGCTGAAGTACAACAGCACCAGAATCCTAAGGAACCATTTGACTGAGCCAACTTCAGAACTTTCTCCAGCACACAGCAGTTCATACACAGCAACTGTGAAATCCCTGCATCACAGAGCGTGTTTCTTCAGCTCCACTAGAACCTGCAGATAGCAATGGCTGCTTAAAGTCTGCACTGTGCCACTAGAACCATTATTATGGAAAGGAAAATAGGTATCAATTTCCTATTTTGCACTGCCAGAAGATAGAAAACAGACTTACAGATCGCAAACTGTTCTAAATTGACAGGCCATTGTTCTGTTGCTTAGTTGAGACCACCAATATCTGTCAAATTAAAGCATAATTACAACAATCTGTATTTCTATACAGATTAGAAAATTACTGCTACTGATCAGCAAGTTTGTCAGTGAAGCATGTAACCAGACCACAGAACTGTTCATGTTACTGGAATGCTACACACACCTTAGCGCTTTCCTGAGCAAACACTGAACACTTCTTATCACATGCCTGTCTGATGCTAAGCACTATTGGGAAAACAGATCAGGATCTTTAGACTCTGGTGGGATAAAGCAAGGATTTTTCAGGTCCAGTGATACCACAGCACTTCATTAAAGAGATTAATGTTAGCCTTGCCATTACGTTACCAATGCAATATTAGCAATAAGAACCTGAGTCCTTAAGATCACAATGGATGAAGGGCAAGAACCTACAATCCTTTAGGCCACATGACTAACATCGCACGTTTTCCAGACAATTAGACTCAAGTGAGGAAGCCCACCAGAGGTTGCATGGAACCTTATACAACTCTTGCAGCAATCACTTCTGGAGAGAAGATAACTAGCATTTTTAGATGTTTAATAAATTAAGTATTTGCTGATATAGGGGAAAGCCTTCAGACAAGAGGACTTACCATGCTCTACAGATTGTTGCAGTCCTTTTAATTGTTTCCTGCTTTACAGCCTGAATCAAAATAATGCTTCAGGCTCCAGTTACACCTCTCCAGAGTTAGAGCTGTCCTGTCATACATGACCAGAGACATGGTTGTCAGATTAACTTCTAGGTCCAGTTCACCTACAGAACCACAAGGCCACTGCCATGACAGAGGCTTTTTACAGAGCAGCTATTTGCCAGCTCATGAAGCATTGAATTTAAAATGGGGCACAGAGAGAACCGGTAGCCAGAGGCCCTGCACAGTAACTGCGGTCTCCTACCCACACTGCAGTTCTGTTATTTCTTGCTTTCAGACCTGAATCTAATAGGATGCAGAAGTCCAACCTGGAGGTGACAAACACACACATCACCATTATCCCAGATAAAGACTAGATCGTAACAAAAAGCTGAAGCAAGACAAAATCGCAAGCGTTGTACTTTCAGTTATCAGTGGGGTTTGATTGTCCAAAATTGGGGTTATATGAGTCAAGAAAGGCTATCAGCTCAATTGATGAGTTTCTTTTTAACTAGCAATAATTATCATTTACTCTTTCTAAAAAAGCTGCCAGCCACAAGCTGTTCAGCTGTTGCTCTAGTAGTCTGGCCCATATAGCTAGAGCTTCCAGACCTGCATTATACTTAACTGAAACACAGCCCTTCAACAGGGCCCAGTGATTTGTTTCAGTTAAACATCTTCCTCTCCAGTTAACTCCTTTCATATTTCAGATATTATTATTTTTTAAATAAAATAGATCAGACAGATGTTTGGATGATTGATTGCTCTTTCGACTTCCCCTTGCACTGGTATTTGCCTACAAAGCAGAAAACTCTTCATTGCTTGCTACAACAGTGTAAGAGTCTGTATCAGACAGGGGCTGTAGAGTTGAAATCCCCAGACCAGTTATAGAAAACTGGGCATCTAACAGGTCACTGTTTAACTAGCTGCAATAATAGGAGACAACTTGAACAAATACCTCGTATGTTGCTCTACCCTTTCCCAGTCCCACTAGAAAAGGCCAAAGAAGATTTTCCACAAGGTGCCTCTGTTTCTTAGACCAGAAGTGGCTGTGAATGGCTAGTAAAAATAACATTCATGTCTGATGTTCTTCTAGAGGTGAGATCAAGTCTCTGTCAGACCCAGATCACAAGTTTGTGTTGGATATGCAAAAAGATGCCAGCTGACCTATGCCATTTAGCTACAGAAATTAATCAGAACTAAATGTATGTAACAGCACACTGAAAAGGCCCATAAATATCTAAGGAGTGTCTGTGGATGCACAGGTGAACAGAAATCCTTCATTGGACCTGTTTGCTACTTCATTTCTTCTGTTTTGCCTCATTTGAGATTTAATGTTTTGAAATATGTATTGAGTGTTCTGTAATAGGCTTAAGTAGGATTAGAAGGGACAATAAAGTCCCCCTGTTTTGGCTCATTCATTTAGTAATCCCCCCAAAGGATCTTTTTCAAATAATTATCCAATTTCCTTTTTGAACCACCTATCTTTTAGCCAAAGGAGGTTGTGGAGATAAATTCTGTGGCTCCACTATTGGCTGAATGTGCAACCATATTACCATATTTTCTTTGAACATGACTTCCATCAGTTTAATTTAATTCCCCCTAGGTCTTATTCATCTCTCTAGTCCATTCTTTTCCAAACTGAAGCATCTCAGCTTACTGGATCATTTCTTGAAAGAAAGCTACTCCAGACCTCTGACCATCCTCTATTACCCTTCTGAGCATTACTGTAGCTCCACTACATTTGAGATAAGAGGACCAAAACTGCACAGTATTCAAAGACCTGGGATCTAATACACAGTGCCATGATGCTGCTTGTTTTGTTCTCTGTTTTTACCCAATAATTGCTAACATTTGTTCTGGTTTGTTTGCTGCCAAGCACTGAATTGATCCTTCCATGAACTGTATCATAACTACAGAATTTAATTCCTCCATGGTAATGGTCAGTTCAGAAGCTGCTTTTTTTTTTTTAATTTCAAGCTGCATTTAGGTGTTGATTTTGCATATGGGCATTTACTTTACACAGCTTAAATTCTTCAGTCAGGACTCGGCATTACTGAGTCCCAAATGACTTTGGATTGCCTCACTGCTCACTCTAACATTTCAGTAGCGATGCTAAGCAGCATATACCTGCTGAACTCAACTGGCAATCCACCTCCATTGACAAAGCTGGCTATTTACATCAGAACTTCGGTTTGCCCATCCTTTTTCTCAATAACTTCTGCATACCAAAGCCTGGCCCCTAATTCTATGGCCAACAGGCTTCCTTAAACAGACTTAATGGACTTAGATTCCCAGAACATTTTTGGCTGGTAGACTAAATCATTTCTGTTTTATGATCTCTTAAAAAAAAATTCAAGACATTTGAAAAGCAGGATGTCCCTTCTCAGAACCGATAGTGACTCTTCCCAGGTAGACACTAGTTCTGCCTTTTATTATAGAGACTACTGATTTGCCCAGTAGACCTGGCTTAACAGACCTGCAGTTCCCCAGATCCCTCATGGAACCCTCGTTATAGACTGACATCACATTTATCACCCTTCTCCTCAGGAACTAAGGGGGATACACGTTGCAAATATTAATCCAAGTATTTCAGCCCTGGGTTATAAGAACTCTTGGGCAACTGTTATGGTGACTTGCTAGTGCTTGGTCTATCTGTACCACAGACTGTTACAGTTGCTTCAAAGTTAGACAGATCTTCTGCTGGGTGTTTCAACTGATACATTTCATATACAGTATTTTAATCCCACAAGTGTGTGTATACACACACACTGCTTTGCAAGGAGGAAGACTTTCCATCCCCATGTTAAAAAGTCACAGGAAAGTTAAAAGACCTCTCAATCAATGGCACATTCAAGAAGAGTCCAGGTACCTTCCTTCACAGCTACCCATTATGAGAACAGCTTCCCCAGCTAGAAAATATATTCAGAAGCTTTGACAAGAGTGAAAAAAATATATAGTGAGTTATAAGACAGCCTTATATAAAAAAAGACTTTGCAACAGGGTCATCTGTGCTTACTATAGTGACTTTAAGATACGTTACATAAAAGTATTATAACAGCCTAACCAGAGTTCAATCTTTTTACAAGCTAAGCAGGCATGCTTTCTAACCGTAGATGTCATTTTTATAATACTCTTGTTCACTGTTCTCTGGAAGAAGAGATAGGCCTTCAAAAAGGGATTCAGAAAGTCATTTGATGAGTCTTACACACTACTTGCAACACATTTTGAGCATACAAAAGCACATTCTAAAACCCAGAAGAGATACATAATAAATAGCTTACAAAGTAAAACTATGTTGTGCTACCTGAATAAGGTACAGAAGACAAATTGTAACTTACTAGCTTAATAGGCTTTTAGACAGCATATATCTCTATTCTTTCTATCCCAGTAGTAAGATATGTAATTTAAGTTCAATTCCTTGCATCCAACAGATCTTTCAGATGTTTTTTCTTGTCTGCAGAATCCCAGACAAACCCCCCACTAATTAAATTTGACACATTTGCATGTGATTTGATTCTAAATAAATTTATTAGCTAAATAAATAAATTAGCTTTATTCTGTATTTGTTTCAAACCCAAAAGATAAGTTAAAAGTTAATGCTGATAAGCCAAAAAGCTGACCTTTGACTTCTGAAGAAAACTGAGCCAGGTGCCGGGTTACAAAGAGTCGCAGTTGCTGATTCAGGTCACAGGACAGAAGGTTAATGTTCCAGGAACGAATTCCTGCCCAACAAGAAAAAAAAAAATAAAGAGAGAGAAAAAAAGAATATAGTGAGCTGTTATTACATTTACTCCAGAAACAGAAGTAGAGATAAGAAGTCAACAGGAGACAAGCACCAGTGATGCTCTTCCAAAAAGCATACTTTGGATGAAGAAAGTCTTCAGAAGCGGAGGGCCACAAGATGCTTACCTTCTGTCAAACATCTATCCCTGAAGTACATGCAGTGAGCAAGCCTTCATTCAAATTGCACTCCACACAAATGAAACTAGCAAACTATAAGGGATCGAGGCTGAATTACACTACTGCCTCACCAAGCAAATACATTATGTTAGTCTTACATCTTCTGCATTCTCCAGCATGGGTCACTAGTAGAGATGGTCTATTGGATGGTTAGCCTACCAAACAGCTCAGAGACACCAGCTTCTCTGCTCTAATAGCCTGTGCATCCTCCAAGTCACAGAAGCCCCCCCACAACTTGCTCTGCTTAATCACTCCTTCAGAGCCTCTGATCCCACCAAGACCCTTTGAGTTTGCTCTTTAATCTATATAATCTTTGTAAGCTAATCGCCTTCATATCACAGCAGGAAGCAGCATCTGCTCCCAAAGAAAGTGGCACCATGCCATGCTGGGGAAGTCACCTTCAGACCTCAGTGTGAGTGGCTGTACATTCTGGGTGACACCAAACACTACAGCTCACAGATCTTCACATCCCAGTGAGAAGCATCCTCTCCTAGATGGTGTGATACTACATTTTGGCACCATGAACAAAACCAGGATATCAACAGGAGCTACCACTCCAGCCTCTTGTGCTGCTGCCTGCTGAAGTACAGATGTTGAAGGCCAATGCCACAGACTTCTATGAGTTAACTGAAACAAGAATTTCAGCCCCACTGTTTATTGATGGAATTCTCACTGAGAGTTCTTCCACTGTCTTCTGGGGACATGTCCTCTCTTCCGTAAATATAATGTTTTATTGCATCTGGTATCTCCCTTCTTTCAAGGGAAGCATGTTGATTTTTCATGGAGATATCGTTCCCAGTTACTGCAGTTCTAGTTCTCCAACACAGTAACTCCATGTTGTGCAACAGCTTCAGCTGGCCACTAGTCTTCTCAGGTACAAGCTCCAGCTTTCTACATGTAACCAAGACAGAGTTAGTAATCATTGCATCACACAGTTCAGTACTCTCAAGGTCTGTAGAACCTACAACAGCTCAGGAAAACTTTGTTCTTAGTTTCTTTTTCTGGTGAGAGCTGACACAGTAGAGTAACATAGCTTATTTATCACCTGACAGTGCACTGCAAAGTGCACAGAAACCCCTTCAGTAAGTCCTCTGAACATCACAGGGGGAAAAAAAGAAAAGAAAAAAACAAACTACTTTGGTTGTAATTAGTAAATTGTAAAAACAATCTACTACCACTTTCAGTGTCACAGAAAAATCTATTCCTCTCAGTTTGGGTATGGGATAGGTACAAATGAAATGTGTAATAAGAGACAGGGAGCAAGAAGCAGAACAAAATGTTTTCCTATGCTATGCTCTTTGAAAACATGATTGTTTAAACAAATGTCCAAGTGTACCTTAATGCAGTACTGATGAGTATTCTGACCTGGACAGGAACAAGGTGGCACTCTGCAGGGCAAATCCTGCTGACTCTAGCTGCTGTGTCACTGTCATGGTGTCCTACTGCAGCAATAAATGCTATTTGAGGTACTGCTACACCCTCTAGGATGCAGAGAGGATAGATCCTCTTTCAGAGCAAGAAAAGAGTGAAATCATCATCTCACTCATCATCCTGCTTGTGATTATTTCTCCAACATTTTTTCCCCTCCAGGTAGCCTGAAGTTATTCCTAACTTCTTCCCATCTGCCATAATTTCCATTTACCATCCCAGAGCCCAGGAGCCAGAACATTGTCCTTGATGATTAGGACCTTTTCTACCTCCCGATACAAGAGTGCAAATTATACCATAATAAGGTTTCTAAATATTCATGCTTTTTGCACATGCACAGCTTGGGTAAGGTACCATGTGACTCATCAGCCTTCCATCTCTTTCCTTATGCCCTTGTGAACTTTTTTTATTTCCTGCTGAGGTCACTGGCTTATAAGATTTGGCATTTCCCTTCAATACTAGACCAAGTCTTTCAGATATTGTTTCCCAACTGGACAAAAGTCACACAGGAACAGAAACGTAAACCCAGCATTTTAGAGTGTTGTTCAAGCATCCCACAGATACACAATGCCACTACCTAAGAAGTGCTACACATGGAAATATGACAGTTCCCATGATGTGCTAAATTCACTATTCCATTCTCCTGAACCAAGGCATGGAAAGAAGCCTGGGAAAGCGTGTTTTTTGGATCAGCCAGAGCAAGAGATTTATTCACCCTTCAAAAAAATCTTTGTGGTTTCATTTTTCCTTTTTGCACAGACAGGGCACCACAGCCAACAAAACGACAAAACAAAACCTAGCTTTTTCATCCTTTTGAAAAACCTATCTAGATGTATAGTATGTAACACTTAGGTCCAACTTTGCTAACTTTATTTCCCAGTTTTGTTAATCTGATCGTTATCAGGGCTATAAGCCCCTTACCATACTTACCAGGTTGCAGAAAAACGCTTTTCCGAAAGGCAGAAGCATTTTGTTATTTACACTGCTTTGTTTCCTGAGGAAATCAAATCTTCTGCTTAGCAGCTTGTTCTACCCTCACACAAGCCTCAGGTGAGCCCTCCTCAGCAAGCAATCACTTAAGAAATGGGAATAGTCGCATGTGCAACATTTCCACATCTCTTGAACTCCCTGAATCAAGAATTTAACTGTCTCCAACATTATAATATGCTATCTGTTGACAGAATGCAAGGCCCTGCTGCCATTTTAGCTGTTGTTATTTTTTATATCCATCTTTCAATTTGAAGATCTTGGTCTATTTCAAGAAGAGGTCACTCTCTTGTTTCACAGTGGGGAAAACACCCCTGTGACTAGCTGGAGGTCCTACTCCAAGTCAGTGGCAGAGGAAAGTCTGAAATCCAGGTTCCTAGCTCCCTCAGCAGTTCACTTCTACTGTTAGTAACTTACCAGTACTGCTTAAATGTCAAGAGGCATCTGCACTTGGTAGAATCTCAGTAGGTTTCTGGTCAGACAAAAACTAACTTTAGAACTTTTCCTGTGGTGATTACAAATTATGTTGCAAAATCAGCATTTGTTTTTATCTCCAATGGGAAATCCCAGGTGATCAGCATAGGAACGCATAATCAAAGAGCAAAATCCATTAGTCGACAGTCTGTTCTGTCACTGTTTCAAAGATTCAGAGAACGGATAAAGATGCAGGTTGGCACACCCGTTCAGTGAGGCACCAAGCAAAGATGATCATCCTGTTGTGCAGGAAGTTGGCACAGCCCCTTTGAAGAGGGGCTTTCAGAGGCCAAATAGTCATAATCTGACCTCCCCCAGCTGAATAAAGCCATCCCTTGGAAGAGGGAATGAAACAGTGCTCTCAGAGTAGCTGGTAAGTGGCCTGCCAGCAGAGGTGGATGGAAAAGATGCTGAAGTGGAGAAATTGGATGAAATTTGACATTTTTACACCCGCCCCCTCTTAAATTGCACTGTCCATCTGTTCCTCAGTGCTGCTGATGCTTGGGAGGAAAACAGTCACAGAAATATCTCCAAATAACAGTCTGGCCAATAGTTACAACTGTTATCACTGGCATCCTTTAAGCTAATGCGTCTTGGAAACAGGGGTGGGGTGGGAAAGCAGTGCATGCAAAGTCAAAAGGCTGTTATTTATTTCTCAGAGGCGCAAGACCAAGCTGCTTATTAAAACAGGGATTCCCTTAAGGTCCTGATGGGCCTTAAGGGCCTCTCCTTTCTCTTGAGAACCACCAGAAAGTGCCGCAAAGCAAGAACCACCATCTCACCAGCGCCTATCCCCCTCCCTTTTGAACAGTGCCGCATCTAATGTACAAAGACTAAGTCAGTGCCAAGGCCTGCAGACACTGCCACAGTACAGCTAGCGGAGGAGCAAACCCTCACAGCCATTCTGTTTTGTTCTGTGTCATTCCCGAAGCAGTTTGCTGTGGTAGCTTATCCCACCTCAGCCACTCCTCAGACAGGGAGAGGCCCCAGCAGTGGGGCCCCTGTCTGCAGCTGTCCCCCTGCACCGAAGCAGCCCAGAAGGACAAATCCTCCAACTAATAAGATAGAAGCCTGGGGTAAGAGGGAAATAAGAGGTAATCCACTGAGCCACTAACAAAATAGAAACTCGAGGAAATTAGAAGCGTAACACATCTTCAAGCTTTAGGATGTTCACAGCCAGTGTTAACCGCATTTTGCTAATGCGAATAACGGCGTGCTCGGGGGTGGGGGGTGTAAAATAACAAAGATGTGGCAGTTCACAGCCTGAAGGCCTGCGAGTGCGGTGACGGCAGGGATGGAGCCGGACTCACTCGGCACCGATGCCACCGGGCTCGGCCCCGCCGGAACCGCCCTCCTGGCCACCGGGCCCGAACCACGCCCAAGCCCGGCGGGGCTTCTCCCCTAGCCCCGGGCCCTTCCCGGGACCCGCGGCCCCCAGGACGTGCTCACGGGCGGCCTCCGCCTGCTCCCGGCCCCACCGGAGCACCGGCCCTTCCCTCAGCCGCCGGCCCCGAGTCTCTTCCCCTGCCAGACCTCCGGGAGGAGGGACACGAAGCTCTGCGGCGGGGCGGCTGTGCCGCAGGACAGCGCGGCCACCGGCAGCCCCGGGCGGCGGGGACAACGCGGCAAGCGCTCGCATCCCCGCGGCGCTCGGAAACGGAGGGGGGTGGGGGGCAAGGGCCGCCCCTCCCCAGGGCCCTCCGCCGCGGCCTCGCTCCTCACCGCGCTCCAGGGCACCGCGCAGCGCTCCCCGCTCCGGCTCCGTCCCGATCTCCCCGATCACGACCAGCAGCGCGTGCCTCCGCGGCTCCCGGCGCCGCCGCCCGCCCGGTAGCCAGGGCGCTGCCGTCTCCATAGCGACCGGCCCGGCCGTAGTCTCCATGGCAACGCCGGCAGCCGCTGCTGCAGCGCGCGGTGACTGGCGCACGGCTCTTAAAGAGCCCGGAGCCCCTCCCTGATTGGCCGGGCTCGCACGTGGGCTCGCGCTACTGCGGGGGGGAGGGGGCGTGTCCTGTGGGGCCCCGCCCACCCGCCCCCATGGTCCTGATCCTGGTCCTGGTCCTGGTCCTGGCCCTGGCCCTGGCCCTGGCCCGCGGGCAGCTCTCGGTCCCCGTTCCGGCCTGGGCAGAGCCGCTGTGGTGAGGAGGTGTTCAACCGGTCACTGCTGCGGAGCCCCCGGCCTTGATCAGGGCCGCGCCACCCCGGCGGGCAGCTCCGGCAGCTCAAGGCCAAACTGGCAGAGCAGGGGGGTCACCCTGAGCCCCCCAAGTCCCATGCGGCGGGGCCTCGCGGTGGGACACCACCAACGTCAAGGTTTGCGTCCCCTCGGTGCCTGAGCTGTTGCGTCCTTCCCCGAGCGCAAAGGCGGGCGAGCTGCGGGACCGGGCCAGGGGGCTCCGTGGCGGGTGGTCGCGCCATGGGAGCTTCCCCATTACCGACAGACCCTGGTGCCGGCTGCAGTGGGGCTCCCGGCCCAAGGGTGGGCTCGGGCGGTGGCATGGGGGCCGTCGTTGCTGGTGTTGCCTCGTCTCGGTCCCTGTAACCCTCTGCAGGAAGGATTCGACATGTTGCTCCTGTTGCTCTGTTACCGTGTCCTCCATAATAACTTGTACAGCTTCCTTTTATCACACTGCATGCTATTTCCCCTTATTACATCGTAATATAATAAACTGCATTTCTTCTTCTATTAGACATGGAACTCCTTTTTGCTCGGTTTCCGATCAGCAAAAGAGCCTCCCGCTCCGAGAGGCCCCAGTTCTCTCCCAGCTGAGGCAGTCCCAAGGGCTGTGCTGGCCTGTGGCACCCTGCCTGCCCGCAGGGGTCTGTCTGCCCACCCTGAGGGGACAGCGGCTGCTGGTGGGCTCCAGCCAGCATTGGGAAGCGAGGCTTTGGGGTCCCAGCTGAGCTGGGCACAGCTGCGCTCCCCGCTGCCGCACCAGGGGAAGAGCAGTGCGGTTGCCGAGCTGAGGTGCTCACAGCCTTGAAAACAGTAATTTGGAGAGGACTTCAGTTTACCTTTATGCTCTGAGTGTGAGAGAGTTACTTAAATATGGAAATCCACAGAGATTTTTCAGTGCCTGGTGTTGAGTTGTTGTAATACCCACAATAAAATCATGGAAGCCAGAGGTGCTGAAAGATGCCCAGGCTCGGTGTTGCCATTTATATGCCTTCATTCTTCTCCATCGCTTGGTAGTAAGCAGAACAGTAAGATCTGCATCTCTTCTGGTAGTTCTTATTCCTGTTCCATTAAAGACAAACGTAATGGTCTCCAGCGGTGAGTGAGGTGGTTTCCTGGATTCCAGAAACATGAGATAAGAGAAAAATCTCTCTGAACTTTGCTAGCTACCAGTGTAAAACTGTTGTGAGCTGCCAGCCGCTGTGTAGCAGACAGATAGTTGCATAGACAGGAGTTCTTACCATCCAGAGTGACCAGAGAGGGCCTTAATTCAGGGCACAAGTCCACACCACTGACAGTCAGTTCTAGCTAGCCACATCTTCAAAGCATTTCAATGCGGTATGTGGAAAAGCTGAGCAAACTCCCAGTGTGAGACTTCTGCATGCTGAACAAGGGAGTCACCAGAAAGTCGTTACAGATAGAAAAATCCACGTCTTTTCTGACAAAGAAAGGGAGAGCCATCCTGTGCTGATGCAGCTGGGTGGAAAAGCAACCCAGCTACTGTAAAACGAGAGTCAAGTCAGCAACAACCTGCAACGTTCCCTACAAGAGTGTCAGGTTCTGCTCCCCACAGTCGGCAAGGTTTCCGTAGGGATGAGCTGCAGTTTAGGAAGCTTGATCGGTAGATAAACCAGTGTCCTGCCCTGCTTTGTTCCCGAGTACCCACCAAGCCTGCAGTGAGGACACAGACGAAACCTCAGAAGGTTCGGGCAGTCAGCATTTTGGCAAGCATATGTGATTCTATAGCATCATAAGACTCCGACAGAAGACAATCAGGAAAAAAGCCAACCACAGAAAGGGGGAAAAATCCAGAATAATTATCTCTGCAAGCTACAACTGATGTTACTAGCTTACAGGGTTTTCTCAAATTGAAATCTTTAATCAAAAGGTGCTCTATCTCTCCACAGATAAATTAGGAGATGATGCAATAGGTCTTTTTCACATTAAATAGTGGTGATACCCCTGGCCATGATCTTTAGGAAGTAAATCTCATGAACAGAGAGAATTAGCGCATCAGAAAGTTTTAAATTATTTCTGTGTGTTGTAACCTGCATAGCAGCATTAATTTAGTTTGTCTCAAGGGATTGGACTGAAGCAGGTAAATATGTGAATAAAGCAATAAACCTGCAAATAAACAGCAGTGTACAATAAATTCTATCATGAAAGTAGGATTGTAGATCGTGGAGGGAAAACATGATGTTAAAACATGAAGATGAAAGATTTTCAGGTATTTTCATACCAGCTGGCAGAAGTGCCTTCTGTTTTCAGGTGATTCAGTCTTAATACTTGCTGCTTATTTTTGATATGGTAGCTTTCCAGAGCTGCAGCTTTTCACTGCAGTGCAGAGACGCTCCTCCAGCTGGCTTTCTGCCAAGGAGAAAAGAAACAGGAGACATGCAAACTGGAGTGAAAGCTTAAGAAGAATATCTGAGCACGGTTCTGTACCACAAGGACTAGAACCTCTAGGGGAGACTGCTTACAATTAAGAGATGGGGTTTTACGATGTGGTCTGTTTGCATTCTTCTACTATGCCATCAAATGACAGAATAATGATATTTCCGTTGCTTTCTGATGTGAATCAGAGCTGTCTGTGGTCACGGCAGAATTGGAGTGGCTTGGGTGCTAGTGTAAGTGCACTGGTAATGGCAGTGAAATGAGGGGTTTCCAGCATACTAAGTTCCTCCTTTCCCCTCTAAATTCACACTCTGGATCCATATAGTAGATCTGTATAGCAATTACAGTGTAAGTTTCTGCTTTCATGCACTGCAGCAGTAGCTGGCACCCCCATGAAATATCAAAAGCTGACTGGGCTGATTACAGATATTAGAGGTCCTGACAAACACCACAGAATGAGAGGTGGCAAAAGCAGACAAAAGGATTACCTCTGAACAGTGAAGGACAATGAATCACAGGTAAATGACCATCATAAAAATGGATTTAGAAAGTGGGCTCAAAATAGCATAGAAAGGATCTACATAACATCACAGGAAGAACAGTATGCACAATTTCAGTTTCTCAATGTCTTAGCCTGGAGTGACGGCCTCCTGCCCTCCCCAGCTAAAAATGTCCGTATGAACAAAAATACTTCTGTGAACCAGAGATCTATGGCGGCAGTATCTGAATGAGGGTAATACCTTTAACAGAGGTAAAATATAATGTCATTTTGGCTGTGACATTTCTAAGAAGCAGAGAAAAATATGTGACTGCCTAAAGGGAATTTGTTCATTGTTTAGGCCTTGATCGCTGCTGCAGTGAACACAGCTATCCTTACATGGAGCAGAAGAACCCAACGTTGATAATGCTTCCATGTAGAGATGGAGCCATGTGGTTGGGTATATTGTCACTTACAGGATGTGTTGTAAGATACAGAAAGAGAAACAGAGGGTTAAGCCCATCAGTTTGACCAAATGACATCTATTTTTGCTTCTATTTAACCCTATGGGCATTTTATCAGAGCAGTACTCCTATTCCTCCCACTTCAGTCTTACAGAAGGCGTTACAAGGTACTGAATGTCTTCTGTGCTATTTGGAACAACTGCAGTTCTGACCAAGACTAGGATCTAAGTGCCTATTAAATTATTGTGCATATTTGTTGTGTCATTTCCACTCCTCGTAAGTCATGACCTCTAATCCTTTCACCATCTTTGTTGCCCTGCTTTAGACACATTCTAATATATTTATATCCTTCTCACATTGCGGAGCCCAAATCTGCACACAGTACTCAAGGTGAGGCTGTGCCAGTGCTGTGCATAGTGGGACGATCACTCCTTTTGGCCAGTTAGCTACACTGTGCCTAATGCACTCCAGGATACGGCTGGCTCTTTGGGCCACCAGATCATGCTGTTGGCTCATAGGGAGCTCACCATCAACTGAAACCCCCAAACACCCTTCTGCAGGGCTGCACTCCAGCCTCCTGTCCCCCAGTGTATATGTACAGCCAGAATTCCACCATCCCAGGTGCAGAACCCAAAATTTGTCCTTCTTAAATGTCATACAGTTGGTGATTGCCCAACGCTCTGTTCTATCCAGATCTCTGCGTAAGGTCTCTTTCCCCTCAAGGATAACCTGAATGGTTCCTCCTAATTTAGTATTGTCAGCAAACTTAGTGTGCACTCAACTCCTGTGTCCAGGTCATTGATAAAAGTGTCAAAGAGAACTGCTCTAAAATTGAGCCCTGGGGAACACCACTAGTTACTGGCCACCAGTCAGATCATCAGGTCATAGAATCACAGAAGGGCTTCGGTTGGAAGAGACCTCAAAGGCCACCTAGTTCCACCCCCCCTGC
Source organism: Falco punctatus (assembly GCF_963210335.1). Taxonomy (NCBI): domain Eukaryota; kingdom Metazoa; phylum Chordata; class Aves; order Falconiformes; family Falconidae; genus Falco; species Falco punctatus. The sequence continues at coordinate 70,351,183 of NC_137587.1, forward strand.
CACAGGCAGGGACACCTCCCACCAAACCAGGTTGCTCTAAGCCCTGTCCAACCTGGCCTTGGACACTGCCAGGGATGGGGCATCCACAGCTGCTCTGGGCAACTGTGCCAGTGCTTCGCTGCCCTCACAGTGAACAATTTATTCCTAACAACCAATTTACATCTACCCTCTTTCAGTTTAAAACCATTACCCCTCGTCCTATCGCCATACTCCCTGATAAAAAGTCCTTCCCCAGCTTTCCTCCCTGCTTTAAGTACTAGAAGGCTGTTATAAGGTCTGCCCTCAGTCTTCTCTTTTCTAGGCTGAACAACCTCAACTCACTCAGCCTGTCCTCTGTCATCTTCGTGGCCCTCCTCTGGACCCACTTGAGCAGGTCCACGTCTTATGCTGGGGGCCCCAGAGATGAAGGCAGTGCTCCACGTGGGTCTAGCTGTATGCTGGACATTTTGTCCAGAAGGATACTGTGAGAGACGTTATCAAAAGCTTCGCTAAAATAACAACCCCCCAAACATATCCACTGCTTTCCCTCCATCCCCCACGCAGGTAATCTTGTCATAAAACAACATCAAGCTAGTGAGGCATGTGTTTCCCTTCAGGAACCCATGTTGGCTTCGACTGATACCTGCATTGTCTTCCAAGTGATTTTCAGTAACTGCCAGAATAACCTTCTCCATAATTTTACCAGGCACCAAAGTTAGACTATCAGGCCTGTAATTACCAGGGTCTTCTTTCTTGCCCTTCTTGAAAACTGGAATAACATTTGCTAGCTTCCAGTCTACTGGGACCTCTCCAGATTTCCAAGACCATTGATAAATAACTGAGAGATGTCTTGCAATAACGTGGGCAAACTTTCAGTACCCTGGGATGAATCACATCAGGCCCCATACACTTATGTACATTTGGTTGCAACAGCAAATCCCATACAAGTTTCAGGTCAGCTGGGAGCTTATCGCTCCCCTGTGACAGTTGTCCAGCCTAGGGCTCCAGGCATCCCAGGGCCCATCATTGATGTTAAAGAGAGGTGAAGAAGGCTTTAAATGTCTCTGCTTTATCTTCCTCCTTATTTGTGAGGTTAGCAACTTCATCAAGTAACGGACCAATATTTTCTTTGTCCTCCTCTTGCTGTTAGAATACTTTAAAAAGCATCTCTTTGTTATCTGCCACAGTACTGACCAGTTTCGACTGCCATTGAGCTTTGGCTGTACAAACTTTCTCCCTGCAGTGGCAAACACATCTCTGTAGGGTAGCCTGATCTTGCTTCCAAAGTCCATACACTTTCTTTTTCTTTCTAAGTGAGAAGCGGCATTCTAGACACTAGACCAGTCAAGTTCTGGAAGACTCTGTCTGGTGACCGGAAACATACTAAGTCTGAACGCAGAATTTAACATAGTTATGAGGTTTATGTGGTAGGGATGCCTGTGATGTTAAAAGCCTGGGACTCCTGAAAGAGGAGATCCCTTTTAGTTATGTTTCCTACACTTCTTCGTAAGCCGATCACTTTCTTTTATAGCTATGTAAAGTCCACTATGCTTCAATCTTAGATGTTTTCATCGGTGAGAGGGAAGCTGTGATGTCCCAGATATGTCAGACTGGGGAAACCAATTTGGTTTTGGAGGGTTAATCCTTATCGTTTGCATCCTTTATGCTCATCTAATTAACTATGCTAGAGGATGGTCTCCTCTGACACCGTAATATCCACTGCTCTTTAAGCCAGTAATTAAAAAGGCTCCTGAATGAAACATCTTCAAAAAAGAATTAAGTAACTTAGAAGTTATATGGCCAAATTCAATTATCCTAAAGAAACCAGACTTCTGAAGACACACCTGAATTGGCAAAGTGCTTAAATAAGTGTTTACAGTGAAGAAGCCCTAAAATGTTTTAACAGTTTTTAATTTACATTAACCATCTTTTTTTTCTGGAGCAGCACACTAGAACAAGAGTTCCCAATCTTTTTGAGGCCAGACCTCACTTAAGAAAGTGGTATTTATTTAAAAAGAAGGCTGTGAAGGAACATGAAGGTGTTATTATAATGTCACAAATAAACCATCCCTTGGTGAATGAGGTTATGATGTTAGAAACAAAAACCAAGCTAACTATTCTTAATTAACACGCTGGTACCAGCCCTGTGTCAGGGTACTGGAGGAAGGTGGGAAGCATAAGGGCTTAGGGGAGCCCCACAGCAACACGTGGTGGAGCCAAGGTCAAGGCCTTTGGCGATGACCGGGACAGCTGCTGCACCCCAGGACGATGCCCGGAGCCCCGGAGGGCTGCACAAGGTCTGGGGTGGCCACACTGGTGGCCCTTGCTCGGCGGATCCGAAGATGCCGAGAGCAGGAGGCTCGGGGAGGTAGCCGGCGGCGGTGGCAGAGCGAGGGTGCCCGCCGCGGGTCGGGGGGGGCCTCGGGGTGGGATCCCGGGCTGGCCGGGCCTCCGCGCCCCCCTCGCACCTCCGAGTCGGCCGGCCCCCCGCTGCCGGGAGCCCCAGGGGCGGTGCGGGCGGCGGGCGGGGTCCGGCCCGTTGCCGCCCGCCTGATGTCAGCGGGGCGGGCCCGGCCGGGGGCGGTGGTGGGGCTGGAGTGCCTGTGCCTCCGCCCGGAGCGGCAGTACCGGCCCGGCTTGCCGGCTCCCGCCTGCGATCAGGTAAAGCGGGCTGGGCCGGGCCGGGGCCGCTGCGCCCGCCGTGCGCTGCCCGGCGGAGGCCCACCCGGGAGGCGGCCAGGGCAGCCTACGGGGCCGGCGGGAGCCGCGGGGACACCCTCCCGCCGGCGGCTGAGCTCTGGGAGCGCGGCGGACCCTGCCCAGAGGTTCCGGCGGCGCTCGGGGGCGGCTCACCGGCGGGGCGGAGCGGGGCAGAGGCCGCACGTCGCGGGGCGAGGCCGGGGCCCGGTCACGGTCACGGTCAGAGCGCGGGGGCGCCGCGCCGCGCTGGGGCGGCTCGGCGGGGCAGGCCTGCGGCGGCCGGGGCGAGCAGCAGCGGCTCGCCGTGCAGAGGGCGAGGATCGGCCGGCTCGCTGGGCCCTGCCGAGCTCGGGAGCCCGGTGACCCCGCCGCTGCCTAAGTGGGCACAGCCGGGACCGCTTCTCCCGCAGCGCTCCGGGTACTTTCCCTTTTAGAAAGCACATCGGCTCATGGTGACCTTTAGCCGGTAGCATGCCGGTGTTCTTACTTGCCACGGGGCTCTCGGCGCATAAAACGCGGTATTTACTCCCGGATTAGAGCGGAGAGAGAATAACGCATACAGAAAGTGGCTGGGTAGCTTTTAGATGTCTCTTGTGTAAATAATAATTGCAATAATACAGTACAATACTTCAACCTAGATTTTCACAGAAAAGTAGCATCCTTACTCCTTCAATAAGTTTGGCTATCTTGCTAGGTATCTTAGTTTAGGTATCTAATTCGCACCTGATTCCAGAATTTGGTGCTTTTCATACAAATACTACCCGGCTTTGAAGGTGGGGCCTGAGGCTGCACTGAGACCCAGAGAAATGGATTCACACTGGAAGAAAAGAGTACTAAGAGTCCTGTTCTCAGTTTCCCATCCTGATTAGTAGACTACATTGGAAAGGAGTATTCAAAACAAAATATAGCTTCAACCATCCATTGCAAATTCTGTAAGATACAAGAAATTCTGAAAAAATACTCCAAATACAAGAAATCAGATAGTCTTCATAACTTTGTTTGTTGAACGTTTGGTGCTGGGCAGTTTGAAGGGAAAGGAAGCAAAGGTTAATTTTGCTCTTTTATCCCCTTTCGTAGATAAAGGTGGCCACAAACTCTGTAATTTATAAGACTCAGAAAAAAAGGCTGCCTGCAAACTGAGGGGGGATATACAGAGCAAACATTTGTATGTTATAAAGAAAGCAGGCTGCTTTGTTCATGGCATAAAAAAGATGGGAAGATAACCAGTTTGTCAGGCACCATCACCCCTCATTGCTTTCTTTTATAGTAATGGCATGTAGCCTAGCAGCCCCATCCTGAACTTGTGCATTCAGTTCTTTCCTTTTGTAGAATATTGTTCATGCCTGCATTGTACTTTGGCATTTTTCAGAGCATTGTTAAAAATTTTTTGTTCTACCACTTGTAGTCCCTCTCACTTTCAGATTGCTTCTGGGTTTAACAAGTGTACTCCTTATTTTGTGACCAAGGTGATTAAAGAAAACAGCAAACAGAATAGGAATAGCACATTGATGTTTGGACCCTCACTCAAACATACTTGTTTTGAGATAGAACTGTTGATGATTACTTTCTGGCGATGGATATTCAACAGGATTTTTACTTATTGTACTGAAATTTCATCACAGCTATGCTTCCTTTGCTTGCTTATTAGAACCCCATCTAGATACTGCCAAAAGTCTTACTATACTAAAACTGATATTCTGCCACTTTTCTTCTGTCCATGAGGCCTGGTGCTCTGACATGAGAAGAAATCAGATCAATGTTACGTGCCTTGTCTTTACAGATTTATGTTGGCTGCTAACTCCTCTCTTTGATAACTTCCAGATACAAACTGGTAATTTGTTTGGTGATTTGTTATCAAAGTTTTCAAGGATTTGAAGGGCATTCTGAGAAAGACTGACAGGCACATTTGCCACTTCTAGTCTTCAAATACCTCATTATCTTCCATGAGTTTTGAAAGGTAACTGTTAACACTTGTAAGAACATTTTTTGGGAAGAAGTCTATACTCAACAGTTTTAAAAACACCTGGCTTAGATAAGCACTCTTTAACCTGTTTCAACCTTGTTGAAGGCTGAAATCTTGCCCTTTGTCATTGTTGTTTAACTGACCTAGCTCCTGTTTTCTGTTAACCTTTTTAGAGAAGAACAGTAAATGCTTCTGCCTTCTGGACATTAGCCACCCAGTTGTGTTCCCTCAGAACAGCAGACCAACAATTCTTACAGTTGTTGTTTTCCTACTAGTGTGTCTATAGAACATTTTCTTGTTGCTCTTGATCTGTCTGGCCTTTTTAATTTTTGCCCTTGTATGCTTCTGCCATTCTTTTATACTGATCCTTTAAGAAAGCTGATACAGTTCTGATTTCTTTGTTTCCTTTCCTGTTTTCTTATCATACCCCAGTCAAATCACGTTCTATTACATTTCTTCTCCTTTCTTTGCATTGATACTTGCACTTCTGCCTTCAGTAAAGAAACTTTGTAACTAATTTTGTGCCACAAGATCTTACTTGCCAATTATCTGTTTATTGGCATCTGCTCCTCAAAATCCATTCTTTGATTTTCTGCTCTCTTACTTTCTTCCCAAAGAATAAGTTATGCATGGCCAATGTCTGCCCATCTGCATGTACTTCTCATGCTGTTATAAACACAAGCATTTCCCACCCCACCCTCCACGCCCCCAGTTAGTAGTTAACTGTATCTGTTGTAGAAACACCTTCAGACAAAAATCTGGAGTTAGAAGAAGGACCTAGATAGGCATTTCAAATGCACCAATCAAGAGCATTTATTATTTAGGAGAAGCTAATAAAGAAGAGGTGCTGGCAGGACAGAAGCAAAAAAGATTATATGAAGACGGATATAGATATTTAATGTTCTGTTGTTAAGGAACTTATTCCTACACACTGAAGGGGAAGACAGTAGCAAGCTTGGAAACCCATTAGTAAGCCCAGCAAGGATCAGTAGTGGAGTACTATAAACTTGCTTAAAAAAAGGAGGGCTTATGCTATACTTGTGCCTAGAAGACAGCTTTGCTTTCTATTTTGCAAAAAAATAATAAAAAAAAAAGAGTGGGTGGGTGGATTTTATATTTTATTTAATTTTGAGAGTAAGCATGAAGGAAGACCATCTGAAATACTTTCATTCTGAAGGAAGTGGAATCCTGCTTGAAGGGAGCAAACTGCAAGGGCCTGTTCTAAAATTTCTGAGACACTTGAGAATCATAGACTGCGAACTGTCCCATCACTATCCCAGTCTCCTTTTCAGTTCCCTGGGATAAAACATTTTATGAACATGAAATCTGGCTTCTCCAGATGGCTAGCAAAAGCCTTTGAACAACTTCCTCTTTCAAAAGAAGGATGTAGTAATCATAGGCCTTGTGGTGGTCTTTGGCATTGGAGCAAATTTCAGACAATATTTATAGTTGTAGGTATTTTTGGAACTAGTGTACCAGAAAAACTTTGCAATAATACAGCTTTGTATGTGGTAAAGGAGCATCCTTCTGGGACCTGAACAACCAACCACTAAAGCATCCTTCCTTTGTAGGAATTGTAAATATTTATAGCCTGTTAAATGTTCTTAACATGCACGTGCAGACTTGGGATTTCACATTAGACAGAAAACTTGTTAACATGGACTTGTATTTACAGTGTTTCACTATGTAGAACCTTTTTAACTCTGCGTAACCTCTTTAACTTTGTGTAGTAACAGCTTCTTTCAGGCCAGGCATAATTTTTTTCAGTCTTCTGCATTTTTGGTTCTACAACAGGTTTTTAAATAGAATATATAGAAATCTTATCTATAAAATACAGAGGTGCAAGAGTAAAATTTGCAAAAGTGGATTTAAATTAGTCTATTCAAACTAGCTTTTAGGCAAAAAGCTTAATGCTGAATGTCACAATTTGTGCCCAAGGCTTCTTCAATTAACTGCTATTTATTAATATAAACATGGATAAATTAATCAGGTTTCACTGTCCTATGATACCTCAAAATATACATGCATGATGGTGGTTGCCCGGGACAAGCAGTATTCAGTTCTGTGGCGGAGCCAGAGCCTGGGGTTGTTTTAGGTGTTGGATGAAGAGGTGTGTCAGTTGGGCACCCTTGGCTTGAATGGGACACTTGAGCCTGGAGCTGTCATCCTGGAAAGCCTGGGCCTGAGGGGAACCCCTGGGCCTGGAACGCCCTGGCCTGAGGGGAACCCCGGGGCCTGGAAGGCCTAGGCCTGCCGCCTTCGCCCCAGCCGGGAGGTCACTGTACTTGCCTTCGAGCGAGCCCATCCGAGGCGGCCGGTCTGGTCCGGAGGGCCCGGGTAAGCCTTCCCTCCGCCCGGCTTCCCGCGCAGGCCTCTGAGGGAACCGGGGGGAGGGGACAGCGCCGACAGCGCCCCCCGCGCCGCGCCCGGTGCGAAGCGCGGTGCCATCTGCTGCGCGCGGCCCGCCAGGCGGCGCCGGCGTCTCCCTGGTAACGGCGCTGGCGGCGCGGGGCGGGCGGGTCGCGCGGGGCCAATCGGCGCGCTGCAAGATGGCGGCCGCGGGAAGTGCGGCGCGGTGAGGCGGGCGGGCGGCGCAGGGCCGCGGCGGGGCTGTAGCGGGTCGTTCCGTCTCCCGCCGAGCCCCGCATGGAGCCCGGCGGCAGCCCGCTGGACCCCGGCTTCTCGCCTCAGGGCACGCCCCGCCTGATCGTGGAGGACTCGCAGCCCCAGAGCGCGGGCGCCGGGGAGGACGCGGAGCAGGCCTGCCTGGGCGTGCTGGCCCGCCGGCTGCCGGCCCGCCGGAGCCCGAGCCCCGTGTTGGTGAGCGCCCGGCGCGGGGGCGGCGCGGCCCGGTCCGGCCCCGGCCCTGACGCGGGTCTCTACGTGTGTTTTGCAGGAGATCGTCTGCGGCGCCGCCGGCAGCCGGCCGCCCGCGGGTGGCGGGGCGGCCCGGGAGCGACCCGCAGGTAAGGGCTGGGCGCGGGGCCGCGGGGAGCCCGGGGGGGGGAGCCGCGTGGGCCGCGGCCGCGCTGACGGCGCTGTGTTGCAGGCCCGATGGAGGGCCCTGCCCGCCCGCCCGCCGCCGCACCGCAGGGCCGCCTCGCTGAGGAGATGCCACCGCCCGGCGGGGAGAGCAGGTGCGTGGGCTACCAGCCCCCGGCAAGTGCCGGCTCCCGGCCGCCTCCCCCGGTAACCGGGGGGTCTGGAGATGGGCCCGGGGCCGGGAGGGCTGGGGAGCGCCCGGGCCGGTGCTGCGGCTGCGGAGCGGCTCCTGGGGGGGCTGCGGGAAGCCCCGGGGCGGTGCGAGCGGATCTGTGTGTTGCAGCGCCCTTGGGAAGGCCGAGGAAGGAGGTGAAGGTGATGCCGAGGACTGTGCTGCGGCGCCATGTGCAGAAGGTAACTGCTGTGCTCCACGTCTCTCCTTGGGCTGTGGATCTGACCAGCCATCTGTGCCGCTTTTCAGTTCAGCTGCCCCGCTTGTCTTTCGAGTGGTGGGTGTGCTGGCGAGAATGGGTCAGAAATCGGCCTTTTTTTCCCCAAGTTGAGCTATGCTTTGATGTTTGGAAAAAAAAAAAGGTGACTTTTACATCATCGTTAACAAGGATCTCGGAGGCAGGAAATGGCTTAGAAGAGGCATGGCTGCTTTGTGACCGTTAGGAGATGGAGCTTTGTTATGGCAGAGCAAAGAACTCCTGGCATAATGGCTGTTGTCATCAAAGGACTTTCAGGCACGGGCTGTGTATTATCAGGGTTGTTTTCTCATCACAGAATCCAAATCTGCTGCAGTACCTAATGGCATTACATAAGACCTTGCTGATTAACACCAATTTCTGAGTTAATGGCCAGTGTCCCTCTTCCATTACTGTATTTTTAATCAGCACAGCTGAGGTCGGAGTCTGTCAGTTTCTCCAGAGTTTCAGCGATAGCCTAAATACTTGTTACAGAGTGTATCTTTTGCCCTTGTAATGTGGTAGATGGCTCTTTGATTTTATTTTTTCTATATATATTAGTTATGAATGTTTGGTGTTAGATACAGGCATGTCACAGCTGCAGTTTGGAGCTCTAGAGCTCTCACAGAGCCAGGACTTTGAGAGTGACTTCATACCTAATGAAGGAGATGCTAGGCATCACTTTCACCCTGGAGCTGCTGTCCCTTCTTCCAGACTTGTGAAGAATGATACTAAAGATGGTATGTGAAAATTACGTTAGATGTCCTTTTGTTGCTCTTTCAATTCTCTCTGGTTTCTTTAAGTTACAGATGTTACATTTCTTTGACAGGAAATGCAATGTTAGTACTTTTCAAAAATGAGCTCACAGCTAGCTTATTGGTAGTTGAAAAGAATTTTCCTTCTCTTGCCTTTGGGCTAGTTCGTTTGTTTTCTCGTAGCTCTCCCAAGTGCTGTCCTTGATTCTTGCACCTCTTTTTCCTGCTTTGTTTTCAGAATATTCAGATAACCTGGTACTGAAAAACTTACCGTGTCCTTTGTTGTTGTTGCTGTTGCTATCATTGATAGTTCAAAATTTTTTTTCTTCCATACAAAGCTTGACTTGATATTTGTATAATTTACAGAACTACACTTTCTTCTTTGTGTATTAGTCCAGGTGACCCATGTAACAAGTTTGGTGTTTTTCCGCCCCCCCCCCCCTCTCTTGCTAGAACTGCATGGGGACAGCACAGAAACTGTCTCCAGCACAGAAGCACATGCTGCCTTGGAAGGCCAGCCAAAGACATCTGAAAGGTATAAACAGTCCACGTTCTTTGTAGGTCTCTTGCTGACATTCTGGAAGTTGATTGATGTCTTTTTTACTAGATTTTTAGAGACAGGAGGGTTCAGGCTTCAAGTCGAAAGAGGAAAGTGAAGGGAAAGATGAAGTACTGATGAGACCTTTTTGCAGCAGTGCTGACTAAGGAGTGCTTTCACCATTCCTAGCTGAGAAAAGAGGTGGTGTCAAATTCTTACACATATAGATAACAATAGGTTGTTTTTAAGGGAGAGTGAACTGGATAATAAAATATACTAATAGTTGTCTTAAACAACTGGAATATAGTGAAAGTAATAATTCAGTTTAGATCACAGAAGTTATTTCAAGATAGCTTAATCACTGTAGCGTGGGCTTTGGCCTAGCAGGAGAAATCTAGAGGCTAAGTGGTGCCTATTTCAGGATGCTTTTAAGTATTTGTTACTGTAAGCTGCTTTATCATTTTAGTTATTTTTAAATGTGAACTTCAGTTTGTTGAAAACTCTCTATATATCATTTATGCCAGATAGAATAATACTGAGCTCCATATTCTGCCACAAAATAATATTAAAAAGGAGATGAAACAAAATTCCTAGAATCCATGTTGAATAGAAGTCAGTAGAACAATCTGCATTCTATTTAAGTATCACTTGTATTGTTAGAAAACTTACAAAACAATTATGAGAACGTAACTTGTGAAGAATGAATGTGTTATTTTGTCAGGAGGGAGAGTTGGTGTTGCTTCTTTTTTTTTTTTTTTTTTTTTTTTTTTCTCCCCCATTTCTTTCTCCATGCCTCCCCGCTTTCTTTCTCTGGTATACACAAATGAATACCTTTCATCTGTTTTGATAAATTTTCTTTACAATGTTGCAGTATTAATGCATACTTCGAATTTTTCAGGTCAGTGACTATGTCTTGCTTTTCCAGAACACTACAGGAAGCAGAAGAGCATACCAGGAAACCAGTGCCTGTCTGTGACCCCACTAAAACCGAGAAATCCCTTGATTCTGGTCACAAGGAGTCAGATATCTTGTCAACTCAGGAAGATATGTTTCCTGAGAATAATGCAACAGGTAACAATAGACAAGCAGAGCCAAAATGTCCATCCCAGAGATCATCATGAGCATTATCCTTACGTGACCTTTTTAGGCATGTAGTGTTTTAGGGTGCAGAGTGCTGTGAGTATTTTTCATGTAATTTCTGCTTGAACTTGAGAGCACTTTGGATATTAAAGTGTCTTTCACTATACTCTGCGTCAATGTCTAAATGTCATTTTGTGTTAGAACAATTACACTGGATTGTTAAATACATGTAATTTTCTTTCTTTCTGTGCCCCTTGAAGAGCAAAGCCAAAAAAACCCCTTCTACACTCTTCTGAAACTGGCAATAATAATACTTACCCTTTGTAGTGACACACAGTCTAAAGTGTGGATAAGAAGCGTAGGCAGATATTATCGACTTTGTTATGCTGGGTAACTCTGGCAAAACATTCCACCTTACTCCTCTGAGTTGGCCTTCCTGCTTAGGATAGGGACAGGATCCTGCAATCAATATCTTCATACCACAATTTTGATCAGTCTGATTGTCATCTAGGTTAATGTTCCTTCCCTGTAAGAGATGAGATTACATGGAATAGGATCAGGAGAGAGGTCATCACTGTCTTGCTAGGAGGATGTCTATGTCTGGTTTTGGTGTCCACAACTGAAAGGCTAATAAATAGGAAAGTTCTTAACAATTTTAGTAGTGAAAGACCTAGAAAATAAAGCTTTGAAAGGCAACTTTTTCACAGTTTATAAAACATAAGTTAAATGAAGTCTCACTTGATGTGGGGTTTTTTTTGTTTAGTTTTAGTTTGTGCACAACTGTATCTATACCAGATTGATCTTGTGCATGAACCCTCTGTATCCAGAAGGTTCAGTAACAGCCTCCAACTCACACTGGGTCAGTGGTCAGTCTAAGGTGTCTTTTCTTCTGAGAACCTGGTCTGTGTTGGCGTTCTAGTGCTGGATCAAATATGCTGATACTGGAGCCACTGGGGATTTTTCTTTTAGAATTCCCAAGTAGGAAGACCTGTGCAGTCTGGCCTGATAAAAACTATTCTTTTTCATCTTAACTATATTACGCTCACATTTCACATACTGAACTTTCACATGCAGTCCTTCTCCGATACTGTTTGAAAATCAGCTAGTCCTTGCCTACCTGAGAAGTAACTGTGCAGTAGTGTGAATATAATTCCTCAGAATTTTCAGATTAACTTGCTTATTGGCCAAATTTCTAATCTTATTTCCTTTCCTCCCTCCGCTGTAGAGAGTGGCTGTCCAGTAACCAGTGTGGAAGAGGGGAATTCTCTGGCGTGCACCCCTGCCCGCAGTCTGCAACTCCTGCAGCTCTCTGGACAGGGATCCCTTGTACAGGAGAGTCAGTCCACGTAAGCAGAAAAATCCCCACACTATTGCAATAGCTTAATTGCAGTAGTGCATTTCCACCACTCTCTTCTTTATTCAAAGACTTGTGCTTGATTTTAAGCATCAATGTTTTAATTTTGTGCTGTAAGAGGATAGCATGGCTTTATTTTGCGATGAAATGGACTGGTAATGCCCATGTGGTTAATGGCCGTTTCTCACACCTCTGGCTAGTGAACACCTGACACTCTCCTCAACTTACTGTGACAAGCTGGAGCTACATTAGGGGTGTAGTTAATGCATTTTCTAGTGATGTATGGTTGTCTCTTCCATGTTCCCTTTTCTTGGTCTGCAGTGTCTCTTCGGGCCTAGTCAGTCCTCCTCCTGTTGCCGTTGAATCCAGCGTTCTTGTTCCTAGCAGTCCTACTGAACAGGAGCAAACGAAAGGTAAAATTTTCTGTGTACTTGTCTGTGGTTGTGTTTCTGTGCTCCATGGTTTAGTCTGAACATGCAGCCTTTTCAAAACTTGCTAAAATTGAAGAGTAGAACAGGATTGAGAACACTGAAAGAGGTAGATGAAGGGAGATCTGTGTTTGTGACTCAGAGGCTAATGTGTTGTCACTATTTCCTGCATAGCTATTGTAATAAAATAAATACTGTTGGCTTGGCTCACCTTCACTTTGAAAGATGATGGGAGATACTTCATATGGGATACAGATTGCTGCCTGCAATTTTCCTTCTTTCTTGGGGACAAGCCATTCTTGCTACAGGCAGATACCTGTATTAAGTATATACTGTTAGGGCACTAGAAAAGACGGAGGAGGACTGCGTCATAACAGTTATTTTATCTTAACTTGGATGATTTGCACAGTCTTTTAAAAAGCTTTCTTGTATGTTATATGTCTGCATTCTAGAATGTCATGCCAAAAGAGGGATTGTTCTGTATGATACCTTGGTTCTTAAATATTTTCTCTAAGCAACCATTATCAATCCACACAGACTTTTAGTATGATACAAAATCACAATTCCTTTCTGTGAGATTCCTGTGACAGAATGTGAAATACTTTTTAAAACAGATATTTTGTTTGTTGTGATCTGAATTCAGTTGCATTTTAATAAAGATAGCAAAAGAAAAAAAAAAACCTCAGAGAAATGCTTTTTATAAACTTCAGGTACCTTTTCCTAACTGTAGAAACTCTAGGCCCATAACAAAATAGTTATATGAATTCTTAACAAAACACTTTCTTCCCCTCTTAAATTTAAGGATATGGATGTTTTTGTTGATTTCTCACCCCCCCCCCAAAAAAAAAAAAAAAAAAAAAGTTGATGTGGAGAGAAGATTTTAGATTCACCCATTAAAGTATGAGAAAGTTGCATACACCACTGAGGACAAATCTTTTAACAGAATGTTGGAAACTAGGTAAACACAAGAATTTGCTAGTAATGTATTTTCTGCTCTTTCAAACCAGATGAACAGATGGATGTATCTATCCTTGCAGAAGAAAGAGACCTGATGCAGAAGCAGAGGGGAGATAAGCTGGTGGAGATGACCATCCCATGTATCCCACCAGGACCTCTTGTCCTGCCACAGGCTTCAACTCCAGTGTCCCAGAGTGCCCCAGCCTTTCCTGGATCTCCACCTATACCATCACAACCAGAGTTCTCTCATGTAAGGGTTCATGTTGATATTTTTTTTGTATGGTGTTTGCAGAAGATGTGTGTTTGAGTCAGCTTCTGTGTTGAGATTGCCAGCTAAGCTGGTTCTCATGAGCTTCCATGTTCTCACCAGTCACAGTTATATATTGATCATACTGTGTGGCGGTTTATCCTGCAGGGAAAATACGGAACAGTTTAAGAGGGCATAGTGACTTACTGAAGGTAGAATTTTTTGCCTTTTAATCTATGCTGGAAACCCTTTTTTGTGTCTTCCCCCCCATCCCGTTTTGAAAGAGAGAAAGCTTTCTGATGCAAAGCTGGGTGTCCTGCATTTCAAAACTGCATCATAAATGAAGGCTTTTGTCAGGATAGACCTTAACATCATTTGTCATGGAGAAAGTGAAGCCATTTTGTAATAAAGCTTTTGTATTCTCCTGCAAGGCTAGAATTCATTTACTGCATTTTTCAGGTTGCTTATTCTTGTTATTGATTGTTTTCTTTGTGCTTTTTGATTCTGGAAGTTAGTAGTGTTCACAGGGATATAACAGAGTTGGTGGCTTTATAGCTTATTATTACAAATTTTGTCAACTTAAGGCAGAAAGTAAAGGTTGTACTGGAAACTGCAGTAGTCGAAGCAGGGATTCTCCTTAGCTGAAAGTGGATTTTGTACTGATACAATACATTCCTCCAGAGAATCTTTCCAGAACTCTCAGTTTTTTGACTAAAAATAGCTACTAATTTGCCATGCTTGACCTGTACTTCATAATTTGGTGGCGTGAAAGGTGTACCAGGGGTTGTGTGTGACTTTGCCACAGAGGTACTAAAAAGTAATTCATGGTGATAATTTTCCTCATCAAGAATGGGGCAGTGATGACTCATAGAAATAGAAGGGGGGAAACTGTTTGTGTTGTTTATTTTTTTAATCTGATAGTTTTTTGCTGAGCTTGCTCTCCTTCATAATCACATGTAATGTTCTAGGAATAATAAATAAACAGTCCTACTCAGGATGCTCTGATGCTTCATGTCCCACTTTTTTCATTTTAGGATATCTTTATTCCGACTCAGAGCCAAGAGAAGAAGCGTGAAGAAGAAAAAAATGCTGCTTTAACCCATTTGTGCTTAAGAGGAAATCCCTCTGGACCCAAAGATGCTTTGTCAGAAACATCTACAGGTGACTCTGTGTCAAAGTCTAATGATTCCTGTAAGCTGATGCTTTCTGCAAGTGAGTGTAGCCAGCCCACAAATACAGAGGTCAGTTTGGGCTCTTTGAACATGGGCCAAGATAGCGAAACCACGCAGGTGGAGGCGATTTCTGAATGCAAGACCTCAGACTTGAGACTCTGTCCTGTGGAGAATGACAACATAAACCCGAGGCTGAATGCAGGTGATCAAGCCCTCTCTGAAAACTGTGAAAAAGTGAAAAAGGAGGATTTACAGACTGCAGGAGAGCCTGTAATGCAGTTGGCTAGTGCAGATGTAGCAGGAGATGGGTCATTTGCTCCTACAGCTCATCAAGAGAGAGAGTGTATTTCTGGAAGTCAGGCTGCTACAGGTCAGTCTGGTCTGCCTGAGATTTTGTCATATGCTCAGCGTAAAGAAGCACAGTCTGAGGATTGTCTGTTGGAAGAGACTTCCAAAGCTGAGGCGGTTCCTGAGACTCAATGTGAAGAACGAGAAGAAAAACAGCAAGTGAAAGAGAAGCAAATAGATGAAGATGTGTCCCTTGTTAACATAACGCTTTCTCAGAAGTTTATTCTTGAAAGGGAAGTACAGTGTCATGAAGATATGGAAGTGGAATTTGCTGATGGTTCTTGTAAAAATAGCAAAAGTTCATCTGAGCAGGCCCAAGAGTTAGAAGAGATTAGACCAGAAAGCCAGGGAAAAGAGGCTTCAAAAGTTAGTACTTTTGGCACTGGAGAGGCAAAGAGCGTGGATAAACTGTCCTTTAAGGCTGCTTTGGAAAACATGCCAAAGCTCAATAAAGTTTTATCTAAGCCTTCTGTAGGGGAGTTACTAGAACAGCACAACAACTTGTTTCCAAAGTTAGAGTCTGATGTTCCATCGGAAGTGGCGTTGTGTGCCAAGAAACATCCAGGTTGTTTGGAATTAGGACAGATAACAGGGAGTCGGCCACCACCTCAAGAGAAAGGGGCTGATGTGCTGGTGACTCAGCAGGAGAATCAGGTACCAAAAAATACGGAGGATACTGTTACAACAAGGAATCTGGAGCAGGAAGAGCAGATGCAGGCTCAGGAGAAGGCAGCTGCTAAATCCCCCAGTCCTTCCAGTGGTAAGTGAATTTAGGTTAGTAGTTCACAGGGGTATATTTTGAATAATGTCAAGGACAGCTGTGTACAATGCTCAGTGTTTTCAGGGAGCACTGATCTCAGATGTGTTAAACAGTGTCTCTTCAAAGCAGCGCTACAATTCACTGTGTTATATGCATAACATGCCTTTAATTTTTCCCCCCTTTGTCACACTGCTGCAGGCAAGAATGATAAGGTAATCCTTGTTCCTAACTCTCTCTCGCAGTTTTATGGCGGAAACACAGAGCGACTTTGAAAACTCAGAATTTTGTGACCTTGGCAGTGCTCGGGGATTTTTGTAACTTCCCCCACCAAAGCAGCAACAGCAGTGTCCTTGAAAGGGAAAGGATGTGTGGTAGTCTGCACTTTACCTCTTGTAGGTCTCCTTACTTTTTTTCCCTTCTTAAAGGTGAATTTTCTTTGTGGGTGTATATAGAGTGGCTTTGCGCCAGAAATTAATACAGCTAACACAAACTAACCTTGAGGTTATTTTAAAGTAGAATGGCTTTTCACTCACGCATAAGCTGTGGCTTGGCAGGTATTGTCATGGTGCATTGCAATCCCTTTAGCATGCTGTTGTGTTGCAAGAAATGTGGGATGCTATACCTGAGTTCTGTGGCGCTTTTGCCTCGTAGTTGGCTTAATTTTTAAATGTAAGAGTTCTGTACTCCTCATATGAAAATGTAATAGAAAACAAAGTTTTACTAGAGTTTTGTATTGAATTGTACACGTTTTTGAGATCTAGGTCACCTTTCATTAAACTGCAGGATCAGAGAGGAGGTTTTCCCCCTCTTGTGATGATGGTAGGTGACTTCCAGTCTCCCAGAGTTGGTGATTATGAAAGCTGAGGGCCTGAAAACAGATGTCAGTAGGTGGTGGTTGTCTTTACATTGCCTGAACAGACTGGTACATCAGTAGGGGTTTATTTAACTCTTTTCCCCCGATTTGCTAGGTAGATTATGCTCTGTGAATTGTCTTAAATCTTTCAGTTAGAGTACAGTTGGAAGATTAATAGAATTGTGCGGTGCTGTGAGAATTAAATGAGATGTGTAGCAGGGAAGATGTTTGTGAACCATCTGATCGATTCAGATTGACCAGTCCTTACAAGTGGAATGTGTAAAGCTGTGGGCTAGATAGAGCTTCTCTTACCACTCAGAAGTCATGGCATTGTTACATAGCCCTGTCGTCTGTTCTGCAGAGCTTTGTTCAAGTGATGTTTTCTACTTTTTCCTTTTGAGAAATTAGTGTAAGATATAAAGCTTAAAAGACATTTCCTAACACTCAGCCTTCTTTTTCCTTTTGTGTACTCAGGTGATAACCAGTCTGAATAATTTTCTATTCTTTGTCAGTGAGGGACATCTCCCGTACGTTCTCTGCCAGTTTACGTTTGCGTTTTTTTCCAGATCTGTATGTGTCTTTAAAAATTCTTCAGAACTTCTCTCATCAATCTTATGAGTCCAATATTTCTTGTTACTGTTTTCTGAACCACTTAATTTTCCCAATTACAAACTGATCCTTACTGCTGTTTATGGCAGCTTTCGCTGTTTCTTCCTGAAAGCCTTTTGAGCTCGTTCTTATATGGTTCCCTCCCCTCTTCTTCAGTTCTTGTGACCTTGAACCATGCTGACTTCTGGAACATGTGATCCTGTTTGGAAAGATCAAAATGGCAGATTTCAAAAAAGGAGCAAGATGAAGAGCTTTCTTCTTTATGTTTGAACAGAAGTAGGTGAGATGACTTTGAAGAGCTAGATGGAGACTTGGATGAGAAGGGATTGAGTGTAATACTTATGTGTGTTTTTAATACCAAATTTGCTGACGAGTTTGAGAAAGATAACCATTTAATAGTATGGGACTGGCTGGTGAGAAGAAACTTGGGATACTAGAAAACAGGATGAAGGTAGTATCTTACGTTGTAAGATAAGAATGACAGATAAATATTGATACCTGTAGGAGGTAGTTACAGCAAGGTGTGGAAAAGAGATTTGAATGCTTATGCAGATCATCAGTTTTGGAGAAACTTCCAGCAAAAGATAATAGCAGTTTTCAAGCTAGACTTTGCTATAAGTATCTGTTGACCTATTCTAAAATGAAATAAAGCTCAAATTATTTTCAAGGGGTATAGATCCTTGTGGCCACAGCTTTAACATCACTGACATCTGAGAACTGCAGTTGTTACTTTATTTTGAGCTAAGTATATGTTTAGTCATGTAAAAACTGCTTGCTTTTGGGGTTCTGATATCTTCTTTGTTTAGATCTAGAGAACTCCACTTTCCCAATAACAGTCATATGAATTAATCTGTATTGTTGAGCACTGCTTCATATACAAGCTATCACAGCAATTTAATTGGTGTGACTTTTGCACCCGTTCTTCTGAATGCGGTAGGACTGGTCAGATGTTTGGGAGGTTTTTTGGTTTTGCATTCTTTAACATCCCATAACTAGTGACCATCGCTTTCTTTCAGAATGTTAGAGCAAACTGCTTTGTTGTTGAGCATAAAAGTAGAGCATTTCAGTTGGCCAGAAATGCAGTGATTTTTTAAAATTTAGTGCATTCTCTGAGGGTGGAGTCTTTGTTGGCTTGGGGAACCGGTGCTAAGCAAGTAACATGCTGGAGGCAGTTTGGTGGGTTGTTTAGTCAATCCAGACAGTAGTGTAGTGTCAATTTCATATTTAAGTTCTTAATTTGTGGTGTTTAGGTGTGTCTTAGCAATATCCTTAACAACTTAGCAAGCAAAGTTTGGAGGCCGCCTCTAATGATACTTAGGGAGAGCTTTGAATGTTGTTTGTAAGTGGTACAATTGAATCATGCTGTATTTTTCAAATAAGAAAAACAAACAAAAAAAAGCTTCAATGACGGATTTTGGAGACTGCACACAAAATCTGAATCACCAGGGTCTGAGGGCCAAGAAGACAAGCTGCTTTGTTAGTGTTAGATTATTCTGTTGTCGTTTAATGGGTTGGAGTTTTTTGTTGTTGGGGTGGGTTTTTTCAGTCTTTTCCCGTTCAGTGGCTTGTAGTAGGTCATTGTGCCTTTGTGATAACGCTGACCTAAAGACTGAAGATCGTGGTCTTTGAGAATTGAGGTACTACAACAGCCGGAGGAACAGTTACGCTGCATCAATCTAGCTTGGTGTACAAGTTCCCCCAAATTGAAGAGCAGATGCATATGGATGAATATAAGAGCACAGATGCAGTGGGGAGATACTTCTGAAGAAAAGTATGGTTTAGGAACACGCTGAGTCTGCAGTGATGTCTTTGGGTTTTGATATTTTGGATAGGTGTATTTTTCTCCCCCACCATGGAATTTCTGTGGGTGTTTTTTTCGAACCTCGGTATAAATTTTTAGATTTCAAAGCTTCCTGCATTAAGAAGTTTGACCACTTAAATTATATGCTGGGAAAAAAACCCAACTGTATTTCACCAGGTGTTAGCATCATGTGATGCCCCCTGATTCTGAAAACTTTAAAGCCTGAGAACTTAAATTGTATGTAGAAACTTGCACATGGCAAAAATGAAGGAACTTGATGCTAGTATCAGAAAATCTGTTTCCCTTCTATTAAGACTATCGGGGAAGTGCAAAGATTGCAGAACTCAAATGTTACTTCACATGAAGTTGAATTATAAGTTTTAGATACAGTATTCTTAATTTCCTTTAACTGAAAGAAGAAAAAAAGCTTTGTTACGTAGAAAATAATGCTTTGAGGGGATCTACTCAAAATACTGTTCAGGAAGTTCAAATGTGTTCTGATCCCATTGCATTTTATGGTCTCAAATTAACTTTTCTTTGAACAAGTCCAGGGCATTTGATGTGTTGGGACTGCGTGTTTCTTAAAATAATTTGGCATAGTAGAGAACAGTATTGGTCTTTGAACTTAAGAACAGTATAAATTTTATTAAATAAAATAATATGCTTGTCAGTACACTGCTGAAATTATGATAAAATAAAGATGAGTGGCTGCAGTTACATAACAAGGTTGAAAGTTAGGTTCCACTTCAGTGTGGCCTTTCACAGAGCTCACAATCCAAAGCTTCCCTTTTTAAGAAAGTGTGAACAAAACGGTGTTTATCTTCAAGTAACATTTCCCTTGTTATATTGTACTTGAAATGTTTTTTTCCTAGATAAATCTAAATGCAACTTAAAACACATCACACTTGGCGGGATTTACTTTCAAAAGAGAACAACTGGAGGAAATTAACTTGGAAACTGGTGCTGCTGGTTGTGTGGTATGCATTTGTATTACGCTAAAGGGCTGATCGGTTTTAGGAGAGAGTTCATACTTCTAAGATGCTCTGCCTGCTGTCTTCAGACTCATGAAGCATGGTGGGAAAGTCTGTAGAGCAATATTTGTTCTCTTATCATCACTCAGGCCTGAAGGTGAGAGGAGCTTTAGAGCAGGCTTCTTTAAAGCAGCTTTGTTCTCATTATAGTCATTTCCAACAGGAGTCTAATCCCTTATATGCTTCATGATGTGTTGATATTAGTAAGCACAAACTTTGGGTGAGGTCTAGAAGGATCTTGGAGAAGAGTCCAAGAAGCAGGAGTAGAAACTGGATGGTGAGGTTTGAGGGGTGTCTTTTGGGTTTTGAAGTTGCCTTGAAGTTACTTTACTAAAAAATGCTCAAGGGCTAGAACATGATAGAATATAGGGATACAGAAAAGAAATCTACTCACTGAAGTCTGTTTCTAGGACTCCGTGGAATTTGTAGATGTTTTGGTTGTCTGTGAAATCTTTTCTGTATATGGTACAATTTTGTACGTACAAAATCTTATTTGGGATGATATCTTTGTACTGACAATAAAAAAATAAACAGATCAGCAGTGCAGTAAGTATAGTTATGATAAAGTTTAAGCATACCAGGTGAAATAAAAGCTTAATGTTTTTATTGAAATAATGAAGAGTTGTGTTGTAAAAGCTCTTAAACCTTTTTAACCTTGCCTCAGGCCTGGCTAGAGCGATGATTCTTAATCTGAAAGACTTCTGGAAGTAAAGTTGTTTCTTATGTTCTAATGGGCTCCTTTTGATATATCACAGCTAGATATTAATTGCCAATGGAGAAAGATGTATGTAATCAAGCTTTTGTCCTGTCTATTCGATAGTTGTGCTAGTGAGTTAAGAACAGAGCTAAGAAAGGGGCTTTTTGAAAGAGAAAGCAAAAGATCTTAAATAGAAGGCATGGGGTTCTTTGGGGTGGTGGTTTTGGGTTTTTTCCCCTCCGTTCTGTATACACAGAAAACAGAGTGGCCGTCCAGTACTGCTGGCCTTCTGTGTGGGTCCTCATGTGGATGTGCCACATCCCTTGAGAGGTGATGGGCAGGAGAGAACTAGAGCAGAGGGAGCTGCGCTTCAGCTGCTCAGGAGCTGCCTGCTGGCCGTCCATGCGGTAGCAGTGTGCAAGAAACATCACAGTAGGCAGGAAAGGTGGTGAGACTTACCTTTTCATCTAGAAGAGGATGGTAGCTCTGCTTCACTTAGCTTGATGCAGAGCTGGGAGATTCCTTTGTTCCCTTCCATCGTGAGGGTGCAGTTTTGTGCTGTGCTGGTAGTTGCTGTCTGCACTGTCCTAGAAACATCCAACTCTCCCTGAGAAAGTGTTACCCAAGCAAATTAAATCTAGCATTAGCATTAGCAAACTTGAGAGAGACGAGGTGGGCCAAAGACAGACCCAATCTTTTGATGCTGAAAGATAAAAGGAAATATTATAGGATGATGGTCTTAAGGACATAAGAAAAGTTTGCAGAGAGAATTAGCCTTTTTCATTTTACAACAGTTGATGCAGTTATGTCAAAGCAATTAAGCTTTCAGGCATGTAAGTTTTTTTCAGGTCTTGTGAGTGTGAAAGCTTGTTTGTTTTCTCTAATGGTATCTGTTGGTTTAGTAATTAGATTATCTCTTATTAAAGTGCAGGCTAATCATTTCATAAATGCTTGTGATCATGTGTTATTAGCCTGCTAAACTGTGTATTTGTAGGCTAGAAGAGATGGTGGTAGCTAAATTGATCAAAATTCAGTTTCAATTGAAGACTTCATTTTCTAAATAAA
Organism: Falco punctatus; assembly: GCF_963210335.1. Classification (NCBI taxonomy): domain Eukaryota; kingdom Metazoa; phylum Chordata; class Aves; order Falconiformes; family Falconidae; genus Falco; species Falco punctatus. The sequence goes on from NC_137587.1 coordinate 70,372,969, forward strand.
ACACTTCAAATGGAGATCTGCTATAGGTCATACAACATGACAGGCCTTCATAAAGCTGTTTGTGAGGAATGGTAGTTGGCCTTTCAACAACATATGGTGTACCCACAAAGTGTGGGTACCCCTGCACTATGAAATAATACCCACTGCACAAATACAATGAAGCCCTTAGGTTGATCTCGAGGATGTTGTAATTGCTGAACCATATCTTTAAACCTTGTGACAGCAGGGCAGGTGATGGTTTTCAGACGGACAATAGATAGCTTTTCCCTGGATGGTTTTTTTTTTTCTGTGAGGGGATTATGTCTTTGTCATGTATTTACAGCTTCATTTGCCGCAAGGTAGTTGTGTAAATCATATGTCAGCATCTTGTGTAACTGAAGAATGATACACTGCATCTGGCTGTCACTGGGAGTTGTATCTGAATATCTAGTGCTAGTTCTCAAATTGAAGTAACTTGACTCTGTGTTCTCATGACCTTAACTAATACTGTTTAGTTTTGGGATTTTTTGGGTTTTTTTAATACATGCTTTTTAAAATTCAGGAGTTATGTAAACTGTGACTTGCATTGTTCAAGTAATATCTTGGATTAAATCCAAAGAACAAATACAGTATTAGGAAAAAGGGAAAAGGAAGGATAGTGACAAAGATGATGAAAAACTATTTGGACCTCAGTGTGGGGAGGAAAGGGTTATTCTCTTAGCTGTGCTAAGTACTTCTATGCAATTTGGAGAGAATCCAGCCTGCAAATTACTGATACGTGATGTTGAAGGTTTGCAAATAGATGTCATGGGGTGAGGCAAAAAGGGGGCATTTTACTAGTTTTTTAATGTATTTATCTGTTAAATACTGTAAGGTCCCCACGTGGTAAATGCACCAGGTCGTGGTTTCCCTGATGGGATAGGCCACCTCAGCCAGTAAACCCTGCAGGCCCTTTATGCTGGGGGCGGCACAAGAAGGGGGAGAAGTGTGGGAGAGGACAGGAGGATGGGTCCAGCCCTTCTGGTGGCAGCCTGCAGCTGGTTACGAAACTGCAGCGTCTGTTTTTTCTCTTAAAGCTTACTTTCCAGGCAAGTTTCTGCTATCATTGTCTAACCCTTAATTGACTGCTACTAATTGCTCAAGCTCATAGGTGGCTATCTGAGGTGTATCTGCTGACCTTTTATCCAAGGCTGTTTGATGATGAAGCATCCCTCTGTGTAAGTTTCAGGTTATTAATTCAGGCAGCACGTAGCTCTGCCAGTTCACTTCTGTCCTAACCTTCATTGATGTTTCTGGCCTCATCTGCCTTTTCTGTGGAACATCCTGAACATTTCTGAAGCAAAGCTGCACTCTATAAAAACCCTAATGCCGTCAAGATATTTAGTCTCTCTTTTATCTAGCACCTGGGGACAGCTACATCAGGTTGACCACAGCCCAGATTTTCATGGAGAGCTATTTTCCACACAAAATGTGAGGAAGATCAGTTAGAGCAGCTGTCCTGAAACCAGTAACTGTTCAGGGGAGTTTTGTACAGGACGGCACCAGGGTTATGCTTTTCCCCATTTCTGCAGCCTAGTGAACCTGTGCTTTTGATGTTTGAACCAAAGTAGTCCCCTGAAATTAGTGATCTTGGCATGCTCTGTCTCTTAGGAACCCCGTTTCATTTTACTTTGCCGAAGGAGGATGATGTCATTCAGCCCTTGACCAGCATAACACCACCTCTTACTGGCCAGCTTAAAATGGGACCCAGAAGACACAGCACACCAATTGGTGAGTTTGACCCAAATGGCTCTGAGCTGCTGTGGAAGCCTGTTTGGAAGCTTTTGAATCTGGATGTGGGATCTGATGGGGACAGCTCAAACCTACCTTGGCAAAAACCATCGCTGCTCTGTGGGGAGGGCTCAGCTCTTCTCCACACTTCCCTTGTGATGTTCTTTCCTCGGTCTCTGGTAAAGGCGTTTGCTCCCCGAGTATGGGGTGGTATGGAATGGGTCTTCCTTGCACTCACTGCGTTTTGCGTACAACTCCATTAAAGAATGCAAAAGACTCCTGAGTAGTGAAGGAGCTTAAGATTGTAGAAATCTCTTAACTCTAAATCTAAAAGAATATTGTTCCCAGTATTCATCGTCTTTTAGGAGGACTTTCTCTGCTAGGTTCACATACAGCACCCCTGCCTTTGCTGGATGAAAGGAAGTGTGTAATTCTGCTTGGGTAGTAGCAAAGTATTCTGTCGCAAGCTGAGGAAGATACCTGTGCTACAGAACTTTAATGCTTCAGAACTCTAGATAGGAATTTCCACTACTGCCCTGTTGGTAATAATGCATGCAGTGAAGCATCTTCAAAGCAGAACTGGGACCTGAACCCCAGAAATGTGAATGACAGTAGCTACTTTTTGTTTTACTTTTTTTGTTGTTGTTTTTTTTCTGATTTTCAGTGGATGATAGTTGCCCAGACAGCACTATAGCAACTAGTGATGTTACAGCAGAGGGCACAATGGAGACCAACAATGTCACCTTGGAAAGTGCAGTGGTATCAGCAGATGTGTCAGAAGTGTGTGAGAAAGGAGAATCTTGTGTGGTTCCTGAGGCTGATGCAAAACTCTCTCTGCGGATGAACCTTGTTACCCCTGTGAATGATGGGAGCGAGGAGTCCCCGCCATTCAGCCTGGAAAGTAAGAGGATGGAGTCTTGAAACATACAAGTTGTACTCGATCTCGACCCCAACTCTAAACCTCTTTGTGGAATTCCCTGAAACAGTCTCTGAGTCTCTGTAGTTATTCTATTTTTTTTCCTTTTTGGGGCAGTGCCACTTAAATTTGTTTCTCTGTTTCTGCAATGCCCTAAGCAAGGATGGAATGAGAGGAGAGGCCTTTGTTGCAAGGAAAGCTGTTTTGAGCAGACTAAAAGTTGTGATGTGTAGCAGCAATGTCACAGGACAAGAACTGGAGTTTGGTTGTATTGGGAGGGAAATTATTTTAAAAGTGTAATCTGGACAAAAAAGCTTGTTCGCATTTTAAGCAGAACAGTGACATTATCTAATAGTCTAAAACCTGTAGAAACTCAGGTCTGTGATAAGTTGGGCAGGGAGGCTTGGGCACCCTTTGTCCAGTGTTACTCAGCCTCTCTTCACTGAGTGTTGGGGGGCTGGGAAGGTGCAGGAGAGTCTGTTGAGGTGACACCAAAATCATCCTTCCCTTCCTTCTTGTTTTAGAGCCTACAGCCAGCGACAGGAAAGACGGATCCTCTGCTGCTGCCAGGTAACTGCACAGAGTTAATACAAAGGTCAGGGTAGATCCTTTTTCCACTTGTTACTAGCAGCAGGGAAAAAAATATTAAAATGAGACTCAGAAGCAGGGAACACTTTTAGCAGTAGCCATGACAGTGACTCTTACAGCAGGTTTTAACTACATAGGCAAGGTGAGTGCCCTGCCTGCTTTTTCACTACAGGCTTTGTGCTTCCTACTAATGTCAGCATTTTGTTTCCTCCTGATTGTAGTGAAAGCAGAAATTCACATCTTGTGCACTCCAGAATACAAGTCTGCCCTATCCACCTCTTAAATTTCAAACACGTGGTGTTCTGCTTTCTTTCCTTATCGTGCAATTTTCTGCAAAGAATCTCTGAGGAGTTCCAAAAGAGAATTATCTTTCTGATATGAAGCTGATGAAACATAACCAGGTCACCAACACACTGAAATGACAGTTTTAACACATTGACCAAAACATAAGTTACTTCCTTGGTCTTGGATTTATATTTATGTATCTTACCTCACATTTAATGCCTAGCATTGCTTGATTTTGGCTTTTGGGGAGTATGGTTTGTAAGTACTAATAAGAATCTCAGTCAGAACACAGTGACCTGTAGCCATCTGAACAAAGTACAATGGTTTGGAGTGAGAAAACTTTGAAATAAACTGAGTATCTCTTGTCACAGGGTTGCATGCTGGGTGGTAATCATGCCTCAGTGCGGAGGATGAGTGGCACTCGTTCCTCACTGGCTGAGGATGAGTCGCCTTTGTAGGTATAGGTTGAACTTACCTCTCAGGGTCTGCTTCATGACTGTCATTCCCAATATTTCTGCCGTGTCATGAAAATCCTGAGAAGTAAGCCATAAATGGTCTAACTGTGTCCCCTGGTGGGTACCAGAGGTAGTGGATGGTGAAAGTCCAGGTGGCACTGCAGTTTTCCACACTGTATTTTCTGGAATGGTTACATTGCTCTAGGCTGTTAGGGTGTCTGCAGAACTGACAGAAATGCTTATGAAATTGCAGCTTGTTTCTTGACCTTTGAGACTGACAGTCTCACTCGTTCTGTGGCTGTGTAGGTCAACAAGCTCAATACCAGTTGTTGCTTTCCCAAGGGGCTAGAGAACTCTTTGTTTTGCTGTATAAGGGATTTTCTCACTCCCTGATGCTTTTTTGTTTGTTTGTTTGTTTTAAATCTGCACTGCTAGCTCCCAGAAAGCATCATCTGTGTTTAGTCGTGTCTGTGAAGTTCGTCGAGAGGATGAGGCCAGAGGTCATGGTCTTTCCACTTCTCCGTTTAGGTAACTCCTCACAGTCTTTGCCTGCCAGTCCTGGTTGGATTTATATGCACATGTGCATTTTCTACATCAAAGAAATTGCACTAAGTCATATTCTTTGGGTGACTTAGAAGGTTGGGGACAGTGGGGTAAGTATAATAAGTACTGTATGTTTGTATCTCACATGGTAATCGGAGTTACCTTTCTGACGGAGCAGCTGTGTGATTCCAGCTGGCTAACACGCTTCGGGAAAACCTGAGGCTTGAGAGAACTGAGATCATACTTAGAGCTGCTGAACTACCTTTTCTTTCTCCTGTTTCAAGATCTTCGGACCTGTTGTGTTTGTTACTGTTCTTGCTATTGTCTCCCAAGTCCATCAATTTTTGCTGTCTCCGGTTGCTTTGAAAAGGACTGTACTGCTGCATATGTTATGGTGATCAGGGCGCTGGCTGGAGGACCAGGTGTAGAAATCCGCTTCTTCAGTGTTTTCCATTCTGTCTTTTGATGGGGCAGTGAGGTCTTGGTCTATGGAGAAAGAGTAACCTGTATTTCAAGAGCATTGAACGGTTGTACTGAAGACTGTAATGAATAGGGAGTTCCAGTGCTGGGTGATGTATAGACAGAACAGAAGATAGTCACTCCTCAAAGTCCTCCAGTGCATGAGGGAAGGTAAATGTATACTTCTAGTATGGCTCTGTATACAGTCCTATATAGTACCTGATAACAGGGTACAAATCTTGACAGGGCAGACAAATTAGACATTAGGCAGCATTTGTATTTATGCTCCTGCCTCTTCTCACTAGATGTGATTACCAGTTTCAAGCCTCAAGTGCTGAAGCAGTCTGTAGCAACTTCAAGATGGCATGACTTCCAGAAGCATGTTGCATAGTTTGTGCTTGCTGTGCGGAGCGTAGATTGCTTTATTAGTGTTTTGAAAAGCACCCGGTTCTCTACAAGCATCAGCCATTCTTCTTGCTACCATGTGCATCACTTGAGAGATGTTCAAAGTTTTTTTTATAACTGGGGACTCAGAGAATTCTGTGTAATCTGAAGTAGCTGAATGACAGGGTGATTTGTTTTTTTTATAGTGCTTTTGCTTGAGTGACAGCACATTGGTTGTCTTGCTCTTTTAATCAATAATTTTCATTTGTATATAACTGGTTTGCAGGGGGAATCTGTTCAGTTTTCCTGGCATGCAAGAAGATGCTGAATTCCATAAAAAGCCCAGTGCTCAGCAGTACCAGCAACACAAGGCAGATGAAAGTGGTGGGCAGGTCCTGATTCCTCAGAGGATGCCACAGGACTGCCATCAACAGCTTTCTGGGGCAGAGGACGGGGAACCTGTGGAGACTGGTATTGTAAGCACTCAGACGGAAGAGGGGAGAGGAATGCAGAAGAAACCAAGTAAGGCTGTTAAAACTGATGAAAGCCAAGAGACGTGGGCAAACACCAAAAATGAAGGGATTCAAACTACAGCAGACTGTCTTTTTACCCCAACAATGGTTACAACAGCAACACAAACATCAGAAGAAATCTGTAGGCAGGTGGATGTGGGAACCAGTATGTCTGGGCAAAGACCTGGGCGACAAGATGCAAATGTCCAGACTGAGGAGAGTGGGGAAAAGCTTGTGAACGCCGCTGGAGAGGACACGGATTCCCTGCACAGTCAGGTGGGATGGAGGCTGCCTCTGTTTAATTTTACTGCTGTAGAACAGTAAAGTGTTCCTTCAGCCAGAAAATTCACTAGAAGTAGTTTCTATGTTGAAAAAAGCCCAAAGACCACTTTAAAGTGTTAACGTCGCAAGCTTTCCTGTGTCAACTGTACTCAGCAGCTGAGGTAGCAATACTCGGTGATCAGCGTAAGCTTGGGAAGTAGTCATCTCCATGTTAATTTTCTGGAAAAATATGACAAGTTCTGGTTGCTTGGTTGGGTGGGGGGGAGGGGGGGTTTGTGTTTTTTTTTTTTCTATCCAGATGTGGTTACCGCTGTAAAAAAATACTTTTATTGATTGGAGAGAGGAGTTGCATGAAATTCTAAATGTGGGGTTTGATGCCTTCTCTGACAGCTTGTTCTGCCACTCCATCCAGTCTCAACAGATGAGCACATGAGGGGAGAGCTCCTCCAGAAAAACGTTGTAACAAGATTAATAAATTTGAATTAGTATTTCAGAAAGCATTGCAGACTCAAGAAAAATCACTGCTTTGCAGTACAGCTTGTATATTTTCTTGTGAACACAGAGCTAGAAAAATAATTTTCTCTAAACTTGATTTAAGAGTAGTGCATCCTCTGGGGAACAGATTAAGAGGGCTGTAAATATGCAGTGCAACACTGGTGTGTTATATCTGAGAGTCCACTGAAAGAAAAAGCATCAGAAGCCATGCTAAGCAAGTTGCTGTTTCCTTCTTGGACTCCTGTGATTTCCCTTCCTCTACCTGTCAGCACATCAGCGAAATGTGTTCAGCTCTCCCTTATTTAGGGTCATTTGTGTTGTTGCATCTAATTTGTAACAAGATGCTGAAGGGTTCCCTACCCCAGTACTTGAAGGTGATATGAAGAAACCGTACTGCAGAGATGGGTCTAACCAGAAATGACTTGCTTTTCATTGTGGTCTATTTTTGTTTTCCATTTATCCTGTTTATTACAGGGAGAGGAGGAGTTTAACCTTCTTCACCCACCCAAAGGCCAAGTTCAGCATCGCCACATGAGAACTATTCGAGAAGTGCGCACTGTTGTTACGCGTGTTATAACAGATGTTTACTACGTAAATGGTGCAGAGGTGGAACGAAAGGTAGTTGAAGTAAGTTCCTATTTTCAGGGCTAAATGTACGGATATGTTGACTGAAAAATAATCAGAATGAGAATGTGTTGTGGCTGCAGAAAAGAAGTTGAGTGAACAAGTGAGTGTTGACAAACACTTCCTCGTGAGCAAACGTGTACACCATTTAGTGCACGGCGAAAGCTGTGTACTTGTTGCTGGTGCGTTTCATGCCCATTGCTGTATTCTGAAGACATGCTGACTTTTTCTTCTTCCCAAAGAACTGAACAAAAGACTTTACTATGTGCGTCCAACTGTCTTAAAATTCTTGGGGTTTTGTCAGAACAGATTTCAGAATGGGCAGAAATTCTATTAGTTAGCAAAAATCACTTCTGCCTGTAAAATTGAACCATGTAAGGTCGTTTAGCCTGTTTTGCAGCTCAGCGTCATTTTTTTTAACAGCACTCTTTTGAGTCCTATGGACCAGATTCTATATGAGGTCTACAAAAAGCAACTTAACACCCACCCCCCAAATAAACAAGCCAATTGTTAGCACACTTGTGTTGGTGTATGTCCATTCATTAGGAGGAAGATCTTCAGGGAGTTCCAAAAGATTGCTGACAAATGCTTATTTGATCTGCACAGTAATCATATCAGCCTGCTAGCAATAAAATGTTATCGCTATTCTGCTATAAAGGTAAATAATGTAGGAGTCTTGTGCTGTGTGGTTACAGTGAGTTACACAGAAGGATAAATGAGTTCAGTGCAAAGGTTATACTTTCACTCCTGACACTGCACGTGAAATTGCTTATTGTAACAGTAAAATGGAGAATTTTCCTGGAATATGCTTACATAGGTTGTGTAACCACAATCATATAACCATTTCCAATTTATCTACCAACATTTGACATTGCTATTTTGTAGATACATATTTTTATATCCATAAACTTCTATGGCCCCAAATGACCAGCTGCCTGAAACTGATCTTGGATTATTAGTAACCAAAGGCTGCTAGTGTCTCATGTATTTGTTGTGCTCTTACACTGTTGAAGGGTGGGAATCATTCGAAGCCTGATGAATTTGCTGCCAACCAAGCTCTGTCCTGATGACTGATTTCTTAATGTGACTTATTTATGCAGAGCAGCTACAGGCCTGTAGCGAGACATGCTGCTCACCACTGATCAGTCCCGACTCACACCTGCATGGCTGTCTTCAGTTTCATGAATGTGGTCTCAACTTGTCTGCACTTTTGCCTGGTGATTGTAGAGCTTCCATCTAGCAAGTGCATCACCTTTGACAAGCCTCTTTTTTTTTCTCTCAAGGAAACCGAGGAACCTGTAGTAGAGTGCCAGGAGTGTGAGACTGATGCATCCTCCTCTAGAACTGCAGCGGGCTCGTCACTGACCTCGGGGGACCTTGGTGATGTCAGCTCCTTCTCATCTAAGGCATCAAGCCTCCACCGTACATACAGTGGAGCAAGCAGTGGTCACTCTGCCACACACAGCAGCAGCGGCAGCTCAGGGCGAGGCACTGGAGCTGTCAAAGGGAAAGTGTGTGGGGCAGACACTGGAGAGTTTGCTTTACCTGTCGGCAGAGGCATCTTAGGAAAATTAAGGTAGGTGCAGAGCCTTGGGAAAGGAAGAACAGCTATTTTGCAGAAGTGAAGAGCTGGCTTGGGTGGAGTGTGAAGTAGGGTACACCCTAAACCAAGAATTTTCTGGGAAGGATCTAGCAAGATGAACAGAAGTAAGGGGATGGTCTGCTTTCCCATCTGTTTTTTGTAAGGAGTAGTTTGTTTCCTTGAGAGGTGTTGCTTTGCCTAAGCTCTTGACAGTTTAGCGGCGATGAGGCAAACCTCTTGACCAGTAGTGAGATTACAGAGAAAATGGGGGTTACTAATGAGCTGGCTGCTTTTCAGAACAGTTAACTTGTAAATTCTGTAGCCCTAGGAAAGGAGCTGGTCAGCCAGCATCTCCGCTCAGAGTCAGCCAGCCGGGAGCACTGCCTTGTGAGGAAGAGGATGATTCTATGCCTGGTACTCGTCAGGGTGGCAGAGCACCTGTGACACCTCGTGGGCGAGGAAGAAGAGGCCGCCCACCATCTCGAACAACAGGAACAAGGTACCCTGGAAAAAGGAGACTGTAGCTTTCATTTGTTGCCCAGGAAGAGAATGGGGAGCTGCTGTCTTAATGTGGCAGAGGAAAAAGGGGTACTGGCTGTTTCAGTAGCTAATTTTTGGTGATAGCACATAGCAGCTGCAAGCATCTCGCCCAAGTATTCTTTGTTTAGTAACTGTATTTCCTGATCCTTCTGGGAGTGCTTTTCTCATATTTTTTTTTTCCTTCTGGGACTGCTTTTCTCTTTTCTACAGAGATTTAGCTGGACTGACAGGTGTGGAGGATCTTTCAACAATAGCATCGCCTGAGGAGAAATCATTTACTCGTTCAGTTCGCCTGCCAGATGGAGGGGAGAAATCTGACACTTCTGGCTTCTGTGCCTTACGTCGAAGTGACTCTCCAGAAATCCCATTACAAGGGGTGACTGGTCCTTCGGACTGTGCAGACTCATCCTCTGGGAGCAGCTTTGTGGGCCTCAGGGTTGTAGCAAAGTGGTCCTCAAACGGGTACTTCTATTCCGGAATGATTACTCAAGATGTTGGGGCAGGAAAGTACAAGCTACTCTTTGATGATGGATATGAATGTGATGTGCTAGGAAAAGATATTTTACTCTGTGATCCTATCCCACTGGAGACTGAGGTGACCGCACTCTCAGAGGATGAGTACTTCAGCGCAGGTAAGAGCAGTGCTTGAGCTCCATCCCCGGGTTTTCTGAGTTGCCGAATGCGGTGGGAAGTGGGTGCCTGTCCGGGAGGATGAGAAGCCTGGGTGTAGCTGGTTAATGGGTGTTACTCGCTGTCTTGCCAGGTGTGGTGAAGGGACACCGGAAGGAGTCTGGAGAGCTATACTACTGCATTGAAAAGGAAGGCCAGAGGAAGTGGTACAAACGAATGGCTGTTATCCTGTCTCTGGAACAAGGAAATAAGCTGCGGGAGCAGTTTGGGCTGGGTCCTTACGAACCTGTCACCCCCCTGACCAAAGCAGCTGACATCAGTCTCGGTAAGGGGAGGTGCTGTGGAGCTGCTGGCTGTGCTGTTCTGCGTCTTGTTCCTTTGAGGTGCTTCTAGTTCCTGACCTGAATTGCCAGTGTTTAAATCATTCTGGGTATTCAGCAGTGCTTTCGGTACTTTATAATGGGATCTTAGAGATCCTTTTATTGTTTTGCACCTTGCTCAGAGACTTACTGGTACAGACTGGCTTGTGGAGAGTGGCCTGCTTCTACAGCAGGGGTGTTTGCTGTGCTCATGTGCGCGTGGTGGATGGCTGATATCATACAGGCTCTTCAGCAGTACTGGGAAGAAGACAGAGACAGATGGGCAGAGTACAGGGCTTGAGAAGAAAGATATACAAGCGAGAGAGTTGGGGTTTTTTGCTTGCTGTTCTCTGCCAGAGCGTAGCAGTGTGTACCTTCTAGGTATTATTGAGTTTAGCCACCCCTGTACGGGTTGGATGAAAGCTTGTGGATTTAGGTGACAGCCAGTGACTGAACTCTGCATGCTATATTACAGATAATCTTGTGGAGGGGAAGCGGAAGCGGCGTAGTAACCTTGGCTCTCCTAGCACTTCCAGCAGCAGCACAACTCCCACTCGTAAAGGGCAGGAGAGTCCACGCATCCCACCAGGCACGCTATCTGGGAAAAGGAAGCTTGTTGCTTCTGAAGATGAGAGATCCCCAGCTAAACGTGGCCGCAAATCAGCAATGATAAAGCCTGGTGAGAACCTTATTTGCTGCTCTTAAACTTGAATTCAGCTATTGTTTTCCTCCCTGGTATTTCTGTAGTTGATCTTTCCACTTCCCATAAGCAAAAAGTAGATGAGATTGCGTGTTTGGCCTGCAGGGTTTGAGACTGGACGCATTCAGCAGCCAGAGATATTTTTAGCATAGTTTGAATACTTACTGCCGTCTTTTCAGTTCCGCCTTTTACAAATGTTCTGACCTTAATGCTGTGATCTGCCTCTCTCCTTTCTTATCCATTTAGTCAGTCCTGAAATGCCTGGCTGGTAAAGGGACCCTTTGCAACAGTAAGTGTTGTTTCAGGATGCTGATGCTGTTGAACATTGTCCCGTTAGTCATTCAGGTTTTGATTTGAAGATTCTTTGCATCCAGAAGGGTAAAAGGTCCCTGCCTATCTTAGTGTAATCCTAACCCAAAACCCTGCCTCCCTCTGTCCCCGCAAGTGAAATAACTGAAGTTGAACGTATCTCAAATCTTACCCAGGGTCTTTGGGCTGCACTTGACCTCTGAGGGCCATGGTGCTTCTGTCTCCCTGCAGGGTCTGTGAGAGCCGGAGAGTTTGTAAGCAGCTGTGAAGGTGTAGATGCTGTAGATCCCCCAGTACTGGAGGACCATCATGGACCCTTGCCCCAAAATAAGACCCTCTTTTTGGGCTATGCCTTTCTTCTCACCATGGCAACACCCAGTGACAAATTGGTCAATCACCAGAAGCAATCAGATGGTCCCACAGGGAGCAGTGAGGAGGAAGAAGGTGAGGCAAATCTTACTCATTGCATTTCCAAGTGGGATGCTATGGCTTTAGGAAAAATGCTGGATGCTGTCTGATCAGGCATTTCTGTGAGCGTTTGTTTTACCCTTTTGCTCTTTAATTCTTTGCAGAAAGGATCTAAAGTGCAGTCTTTGATTTAGAGAATTTATAGCTAGAGATGTGGCAAACCTCAGTGGTGAGCATAGGACTGCTTAGCAAGTTAAGAGTGTGAAAATTGGTGAAATCAGCAGTCTCAGAATGGTGTAATAGGAGAAGAAAGGTTTTGAGAGATAAGGGGTCGTGCTGGGAAATACAGGACTTGAAAGCATGAATGGGTTGCTCCAGTTTGCCTTTGTTTCATGCAATGAATTGCAGCATGAGAAAAGCGACAGGGAGGAGGGCTGTGTCGATTGAGGAGTGTATGGACATATGCAGATGGATTGTAGCCAAAATCTGAACTTTCTGTTTCTGCTGTAGAATTTTCAGAGATGACTCCGTACGACAAACATTACATAGCCCAGCAGCTGCGAGCAGGAGCTGGCTATATCCTGGAAGACTTCAATGAAACCCAGGTAAGGGCTCACTCAGTGATCTAGAACGCAAGTCACTGAGTAGTCGAGATTGGAAGGAATCACCTTGTCCAACCCTCTTGCTGGAAGCAAGATCGAATAGGGTGGATTGCTTAGGTCCTTGTCCAGTCAGGTTTTGAGTATCCTCAAGGATGGCAACTCCACAACCTCCCTGGGCAGCTTGATTGCACATTTGACCACCCCCAATTTAAAACAAAAAAAAAAACAAAAAAAAAAAAAAGGGGGTAAATGGAATTCCCTGTATTTCAATCTGTACCTGTTGCTTCTTGTCCTTTTAGTGGATAACACTGAGGAGAGTCTGGTCCCATCTTTTGTACACCCTCCTATTTCCTCTTCACCTACCAGATCTACTTGGACAACTAGTTTCATTTTGTGTCACTTTTACTTAAATTTAGATTTTTATTAGAGAAGGTAAATTGTCCTTGGAGCATCTTGCCTGAGGGTGCAGGGTCTTCTCTGGTGACTTGGTGAGTCTCAGAATAAAAGATGAATCTTATCTCTTGTCTGAACAGGAAGAGATAGTTAATGATAAACTACTAGGCAGTTTTTGCCTGTGAACTGCGCAGCTTGGAATGGGTGATTGTTATAGGTACTCCTGATGCTGGAATTGGTTTCTCTAATTTACCTTTCACATAAATAGCTGTGAGAATTGGGGTTTCAGTTGTTTTCTTCTTAGAAGCGTTTAGCAGCTGGATAACTTCTGGGGCTTTTTGCAAGCATTGTTTCCTGTTTACATGTCTTTTTATTTCCCCTGAAGTGCAGTGCAGCATATCAGTGTCTTTTAATTGCGGACCAGCATTGTCGAACTCGGAAATACTTGCTGTGCCTTGCCAGAGGGATCCCTTGTGTGTCTCATATCTGGGTCCAAGATAGCTGTCATGCTAACCAGCTTCAAAATTATCGGAACTACCTTTTGCCAGCTGGTTACAGCCTCCAGGAACAAAAACTGCTAGAATGGTAAGCGCCACATAACCGTGATCTGAGTCCACACACCAAGGATTTACTCAGAATTGTTATGCTTGAGAGGCTCTTGAATACTACAAGTACTGAAGGTGTCCCTAGTACTGCTCCCCATGCTTTCCCTTCCATCTGTTTCCTTGGATTTACAGTGACCTCTAATGCCAAGGTACATTTGAGTGCCATATACACAAAAAAGTCTCCTGGGAAGTAAGAAAGATGTCAGTCTCCTCATGAGGAAGACGGAATTCAGGCAAGGCTTCCCACACACTTGGCTGACTTCTCTAATTGCTCAGAAATGGATAAAGGAGAGCAATACTACTGCAATTTCCTTTTCCTTTGGTACGTTTTGGAGCCAGCTTCTGCGTTTTCTATGGAGTCTAATCCAGTAGGTCTGTTCCGAGAGAACAATTGCTGGGTCAGGCTCCTCAGGCAAGGTGAGGGGTGGACAAAAGCAGTTTGTAAATCTCTGTGGGCTTCTGGGCAGGAGACTAACGCCTGCCTGCTCAGCCCTGTCCAAGTGGAGGCATTTTGGGTATGCACTGCAGCGGTGGTTCAGGATTGAGGAGGAGCTTAGCCTAACTTTGGATTTCCGCTGCTGCACACACATCCCACCAATGTTGTCCAGCTCTGTTCTGCTATCTGTAGACAGAGGATAATTGTTCCAAGTATTTCAGGAGGGGTGGTAAGAGAGCAGGTCGTTGTATGCAAGATATTAAAAGAACCAATATGGGAGCCAGTCAGGTAACTAGGAGTAGTAGATAATGGTCCTCAGAGTCTGAGACTGCTGGGCATTCTTAGCAGTCTGTGTTCCTCTTCTTCATTCTGCAGGCATCCACGAGAAAACCCATTCCATAACCTGAAGGTTCTCCTGGTTTCTGACCAGCAGCAGAACTTCCTGGATCTGTGGTCTGAAATCCTCATGACGGGGGGAGCAGCATCTGTTAAGCAGCACTACTCAAGTGCTCACAACAAAGGTACTCACTGGCCCGTTTCTCAGGCCTAGTCGTTGGGAATCCTGTACCACTGTGGTCCCTAGCATGGTTTGAAAGCATTTTTGGTGGCTCACAAGGTAGGCTGGAAGCATAAAGGCAAAGTGCAGACACCAGCGCTCTGCTTGAGTGTAATCTGGAAGATGTATCTGCCAGAGGAGGTGCTGCAGCAGTTCAGGACACAAGCCATCAGCTGCCAGCCTCTGGTGAGGGGGAAACAGGCAAGAGTAGCTCCTGGACCTCCTGTAAGCCACTAAAATTGTGCTCCCTTGTCCTTCTCCCTCTCTGTATGGGATGTAGGCCCTGGTACTCGCAGCCTGAGGTCAGGACCTAGTGATCTGGTCGTGCCTGTAGTGTTGGCTGCTGGTTTTCTGTTCATTCTATTGGGCTAGAGGGAATCTCTTACTCGGAAAGTGTAAAGTATGTTTGCACCTCTTGAATTCACTGGCTAGGAATGAGAGGATGTGGAGGAGATTCATAGTGGTGAAACGCCCTCCTCTGCTGCTGCAGAGATCCATTTTCTTCTCACCTGACAGGTGCCTGTCTTTCCTTCCGTGCAGATATTGCTTTGGGTGTTTATGATGTGGTGGTGACTGATTTTTCCTGCCCAGCTGGTGTCTTGAAGTGTGCAGAAGCTTTACGGCTGCCTGTTGTCTCGCAAGAGTGGGTGATCCAGAGCCTTATTGCTGGGGAGAGAGTAGGCTACAAGCAGCATCCAAAATACAAACATGACTACGTCCCCCACTAAAGCATTGCCCTGCTGTCCCACTGTTGTGCAGACCGTGTTTTAATCAGATTTTAAATGTTTGTGTAATTGGACAGTGTGCATGGATTACTGTATATAGTTTTATCTGCTGGACTTTTATGATGAAATAAATGTTCAATCTCTTGTGGTAGCTGCTGGGACTCCTCATTTATCTGTCTAAACTTACTCTAGGGCCACATTTCCAGACGAGGGCAGAGAAAAGAAATGCCAATGTTTCTCTGAGCTGAATAACACTGATATTCTACTTCCAATAAAGGCTGCCCTCGACACAAAGTCAATTAGAAAGGAAAGTAAAGCGGTGGTCTCAAGCGACAGCCTGTATTTCCAGAAGCGAGTACCCTATGACCAAGTTCAGGGCAGTAGGACTTCCCTTTGTTGGAAGAGTAGCGTGTTGTCCTCCAGCTTGCTGTTATTTCCATTAATGTCATCCAAGATGTTGCTGAAGTGGCTGGTAAGAATTTCTAGAACAAAGTGCCATTTTGTTTTGGCTACCTCTCTTTTTCCTGTTGTAACTATATAGGCACGAACCTGCCTTTGTGCAGACGGGCACTACCTGAGTAGGGACCAAGACGCAGGGAGCCAGGACGACTGAACTGCTGGGAGACTGAGGTGCAAAGAGCACGTAAGGGCTGCGTGTCTTTGTTTAAATGGCAGTGGGGTCAGTCAGTTGCTGCTGAGCTGCTGCACTCACAGCTACACTCACAGCCAGGCACTTCACCTTAGTAGTCAGCCTCTGTAAAAGCAAAAGCTGAGCTCAAAGCTCTTTGCTCTTAACAGCACTATGGGCTGGAGGCACCCCAGGCCTCCACGCAGCCCCGTACGCAGCCACTCCTCCCCTGCTGCGGAGGTGTAAGTTCTTCTTGAGAGGTATTTTTTCCCCCTATAAATTTCCCAGCTCAGTCACCTTCTGCCTGGGCAGGTCTGTACATCCCACACCCAAACTCCACCACCCTTTCTCCAGTTCTCCGGCTTTTTTCATGGTCACAGGATTTTAAACTTTGCATCAGGCCCAGTCCTACTGTGAACAGCTGTAGCAGACTGAAGATGCCATGTACATGCTGTCTGTTGTTACAGACAGAGCTGAGAGGATTTTTTTCCCCTGAGGATGTGTAACTTTGCCCAGAGCTGCAGCTTTGGACAGTGTGAAAACACCAGCCCTGGGAAGGGAAGGCTGGCTGCCCGACAGGCTGCTTTTGTGCTCAAATTGGGAAACCTGATCCTACACCCTGGTGATGGTGACAGCAGAGGACTCTTCTGCCACTCTTCTTCTGCCACTCGGCCACATGGACTTAAGGCAAGACAGTTTGTTTGGTACAGCAAGGCTGGGAAATCCCAGTAACGTGCCAGAAGTTCCTGCCAGATGCTGCACTTCACTGAAACAGGATGCTGTCCTGCTCTAGTCCCTTTGCATTTGGGTGCAGACACTGACAATACTCCACAAAACTGCATGACAAGGTGGTTTTATTTTGGTTCATTAGGATAATCACTAGTAGCATTCTAAATAGTCTTGCATGAACACGGTACATTTAGGGCTGGCATCCTAGTTAAGTTTTTCCATAGTTTCCATTCCAGCATGTTCTTCTGCCAGCAGCGGGAGCTTTGTACTATGGATAGGGCAAAGCTCCTCTGTCTAGTAATTTTAACACACAAATTGCATTAAGTTTATATTGTAGAGAGCATGTGACACGAGTGGCACCTTTACCTACACAGATATGCTGGAACAGGGCACTGCGTGAGAGAGATTCTTAAAATCTACCTCTGCTTCCCTCCCCCTTCACCTCAAACTGCTCAGGCAATCATCGTTTAGCTGGAGGTGTGTGTTTGATTAGCAGACATCGTGTACTGTGATACAGCCAGAACTTCACACCCTCCCCACTCCACCCCCCAAAGTACTCCAGCTGAAGAATCAAGATGTTGCAATTCTTGTTGCGCTTTCTGAAGCAGCACAGACTGGCTCCCTGGAAGCATTTATAAGTACATGCAGGGCTGCAGAAAGCATGCTCTTAATAGCTCCGAAAAAAGCAAAGTAGCTTTGTGCAGCCGCTGGGCAGCCTCATGTAAGTGACACTTCCTGCCACTCCTTCCAAAACAGCGGTTCGCCAGGCAAGAGCCGGCTACAAAGAAAATCGCAGCTGAGTCCAAACTTTCTCAAGAGCACCCGTCTCTGCTGCTTGACATGTCGCAGGTCACAGCCTGAAGAAAAGGTCTTAGTGCTTAAACCCCAAAACTGCAAGAGAAGGGCACAGTATTAACTACACATTGAAAGGAACTCCCTTTGTCAACCCCCATCGGCATTTTTCAGCCAGTATGAGCTAGAAGCTAATTCAACCGCAGGCCAAAACAAACTCGAAGGGGAGAAAGCATGCGAACACCAAAAATTACCTCATGCTGATTAGTTACTTTTCTGCTGTAGCATTCAGCAACACTTTGCTGCCAATTATTTTGGCTTACACAATCAATAAAAATTACTTACGATCATTCAGATCACTTCGTACTTCAAGTACCTCGGGATAATGCTACAGGCAACCCTGAAGCTATTCCTACCTGCCCAAGGTTCCTCCAGCCTGGGTGTAGTACTTGTTATAATCCAAGCGCAGCAGCAGTTGAGCTAAGTCGGAGTTTATCTGATGGTTGCGAACGCTAGAGAGAATCTTGAAGAGCAGTGACGACTGACGACTGAATCCCTGTAAGTCAGAAGAAGTCAGTTGTCAGTTTTGGGCACTCAAGAGCACAAGCCAGCCAGCCTTTCATCTGTGTTCCTGCCTAAACAATCCTTTAACAGCCTAAAGAAAATAACTGCTGCAAAGAAGTGATGCTTGTGGTCCAGTGTGAGGTAAGCTGTCAGCCGCAAGCATTACTAGGTGTTCGGTATCCAAAAGGAGGGGGACCACCCCGACAGGTAGCCACCCCCTTCCTGTTCCAATAGGGTTATTTCTGCGTATCTGCCCCTATTCCTCCTCTCTGTGCACACAGAGTTTTCTACTCGGGAAGAGCTAATTAATTAAAATCATTGCAAGCACTTGCATAGGAGGTCTTGGCTCAAACTTGCTCTGGTTCTGCAGCTGCTAAAGCCAAGACGGCTGCTCCGGCAAATGCTTGCATGGAAACAGTCACCTTCACCAAAATGCTGAGTTGCGCAGCTCCCCGCTCATCTAGTGGGCCCAGGTTCTGACTGACCAGGGAACAAAAACTATGGCAGAGATCCAGGATTTCATTTAAGCAGTGGAAAACCTGCAGAGGATAAAAA
Source organism: Falco punctatus (assembly GCF_963210335.1). Lineage (NCBI taxonomy): Eukaryota > Metazoa > Chordata > Aves > Falconiformes > Falconidae > Falco > Falco punctatus. The sequence continues at coordinate 70,391,374 of NC_137587.1, forward strand.
GTACAAGATGGCTGTTTAAACAGAGTCCAAACCCAGAGAAAGGTGTTGTTAGTACCTGAAAAGTTGAGGCGTTCATAATGAAGATGTTGCTGATAACATTTCCCAATCAGGATGTTAAGGCACCTGTAGCATTTTTATAAGGTTTTCTACAGAGAAAGGACGTAAATGTTATGCTGCACCCCACCTCCAGCCTTTTGCAGATATTACTGGGGAAGCAGTGATTGGCATAAGCCACCCACCCAGGCAGACGTCGAACGCTGGCTCCCCTACGCAACCAGCAGGCCCTTCGGCACTGAGGGGGAAGAATAAAGCACAGCACGAGCTGGGGGTCAAGGCCTCGGTTTCGCTGTTCTCAAAAACTTGGGATTTCTTTTGTATCAGTTGGTGAAGGTAACTTGCTTTCGAGAGTTGTTAAGCAAGCCCAGATGCCTCAGACATAACTACTGGCACACTTAAAAGTTCCAGAGTGGGTAATGAGCATTCTGCCACCTTTATGCTACAGCCTTGGAGACTGAGGAAAATAACGGAACAGCCAAGACGTGCGGTATCACTGCGTCTCATCGATACCAACCTTCTTCGGGAATATTTTTGTGAAGCTCCATGGTTAATAAAAATACTGGCAACACTGTAACATATTTTTTACTAAAACAACAATAAGAAAAGATCCTTAAAGTCCACTCAGGAATATCTCAGCTATTTTTATTCTCTAAGGTACAAGAGGGAATTTTTCCTAATCTAATGCTTTTCCGAATGAGTCCCTCAGGAATACAGTTCCCAGTACTACGCTAATTAGTAGTTCTTTAATAAATTGCCTGTGAGAAAAACAGCAACAAAATTTAAGATAATAAGCTTAACTGAACACTGGAATAATCTTGATTTAAAACTGGCAGGAACGCAGCATCCACACTCACTGACTGTATATTAAATGATCTTAATTCAATTATCTCTTCTAGTTTATACCTGCTTTATTCCTAGAATTGTGATTTCTGCTCTGCAGGAGATTATCACCGATCTGTTTTAGAAGAGACGGTTTGTCCTAGCTGTTGAAAAAGGTGTGTTTCTCAGGGTGGCTTGGAGAATTTGTAGAAAGAGATGAAACCAAGACCTACTTACGGGTTTTAGGAGGATGAAAGACTGAGCCAACAGATTACTTAAGAAATGATCATGAGCCAATCGTATACTCTCAAAATCCCGCGTGGCATTTATCTGCTGCAGAAGTTGTGAGAACTGAGATTCCAGTACATCCACCTGATGGATACGTAAAGAAATTTCATTACTGTCTTGAGGAATGGGAGTACTTCCAAACAGCCAGAAGTTTTGTGTAAGAAACTTTCCTTATTGCTACTCTTCCATTAAAGGTGGAAGATCACCTTCTGTCTGCCTGCTGAATGGGGAATTATATACAACAGTAGTACATAACGTGGGGTAGCGGGGACAATTTTTGATGCTTAAGTATTAAGTAGAAAGAGAAATAGTCGCTTTCTTTAACTACTGAAAAAGCATATAGCTAGCACATAAACAAAGGTCTTTGCCTGTAGCCATAGTCACCTCTGAATTTTACACTGGGAGCTACTATCTGGAGTCTGAGGGCAGAGGCCACAGTGCAAAAGCTCAGCCAGGTCACTGCAGCATCCCAGAAGCCAGGCCCCCGGTCCCGCTGCTATGGCTACAGTGACCCCGCATTCTCACAAACCCACGCTACTAGTAACTAACCGGTGTTTAAACTTGAAAAGTATTTTTTACTTCAAATGGTCAGAATATGGCTTCAGTTCTTAAAAACACCCCAAAAACCAAAACCCCAAACAACTTGTCACTTAACTCAAACTGGAATTGACTTAAAGCGACAAGGGAAGAAGCCAGGATGGGATCTTAATGCTGCTACTTCAGAGATGACTATGGCTTCTCACTAATGTTTCGTAGCACTAGAGACACAAAACTCCTGCATTTCCAGTAACACTCACTGATTCACAAGCCCCAAAACTTAATTGTAGCACTAAGCCTGGGAACTCAGAGAAAGTTCTAGACTCATTCCAAAGAAAATCCTGATTTCCTTAAAGCACAAAGAATCTCAGCCCTGAAAGACAGGACTTGGAGTGCTCCCTCCATGCACTTCTGCTGGTTCCTGATAACTGATACACTTCACCTTTCTCTATAATCCTGACCTGCAGATAATACTGAAGATTGTCCACAAGGAAGGCCATGTGGTCCCTCAGACGCCACTTGATGGCATCCGTTCTGTTCGATTTCAGGTGTTTGCGTTGCATCTGGAGAGCCCAGCAGTGCTGCAGCTCAGCCTGGACTCGTCGCACACTCAGCAGGTATTTGAACACAACATTGTACCTACAGTCAAAAAACCACAAAGCTGTTTAAGATTAAAACCTTCCTTGGGTGCACATACTGGAAAACCTTAACAACCCAAGACGGGAAAAAGGGAGAGGAGACGGCAGCCTGCCAACAGGTAGGGTAGGTCAGGTGGTGGCCTATCTCAGGGTAACATATTTCTGCTTGTAACTGACCTAAAAAATAAAAAGTTAATTTCACCACAAGGAGGGAAGAGCTGACAATGTTTTGTCAGAATAGCACTGTTCCTAAATAGCGCCGGTCTGTCAGCATCCTGCAGGTCTAACTGTCATCACAAGCGCCCTCAGTATCAGTAAGTGTGAAGAGTCATTTTAAAGTTCAAGGGGCAAGAAGTAGGGCTCTACCTTTCTCTCCATAGAGAGGAAAAAAAACCCCAACACACTAGTGAGTGCCTGCGGTCAGGGAGCCTACAGATAAATATACAGAGACCATACCTAGTACTTACTTCTCCAGAACAGCAGGAGTGAAGAGAATATGCAGTGGCCATTGAACCTTGTAAGAAAGGCCCAGAGCTGCCCACCCAGATGCAGGGGCTTCACGTGGGGATAACTCTCGGGAAGGCCCGTCACGAGTCTGGGATGCATCTGAAAACAAACGAGGTGCTGAGTTAAGTCGTCTTCTCAGTCAAGACAACCACAGCAAAGAAGAAAAGGGGGAAAAACAGAGTAAGAAGAGCCAATGCAGGCTAGACCATCGCATAAGGCTGCAAAGGGACAATGGTAATTTTTCTTGAACTTCAGAGAAGGGTGAGCAATAGGACATGAAAACAAGGTCATCACCTCCCCTCTTAACTCACTACTAAATACGCAAGTAGATACCTTTATGCTCCTTTCCATGATACTCAATGGTTAAGTGAAGCAGAGGAAGAAGGTTGTCATCATCTAACAGCACCTTATGAGCAGACTGCTGAAATGCAACGTTGACATCTGACAACGAGAGAGCACAGATATCAGGACAAGATGCTGCAGCTAGTGCTGATCTTATACCCATTAATTATTTATGTTTGGCCATAAAAGACAACCCCGACATGCTATTTACACTCGTTTCATTTCATTGCAGTTTCAAATATGGAGAGAAACCTGCCACCTGAAAGTTCCTGAGGTGTTATTTTCACCCACTCTGTGAGACATGCTAATTCACAAGCACTGCTCTTTCAAAACTGACGACAACATCTAGAGGATGACAGAGCTTTTCTGTACTGGACGTGGCTAAGCACCTCCCTGCTATACCACAGCGAGGACAGTTTGTAAGTGAATAAGCAACACTCACCGTGCTCAGTTACAGCTGTAGGTGGTGTTTTTAGCATGTGTTGTGCAGTGTCAATGAAGGCCTGAAACAGCTCACCTCTTCCCAAAAGGTAAAAGTCTTTTATAATCTGTGGAGATAAGTTTTTTGTATATAAGCATATGAAAAACTAAGCAGAATTCCTATCTGATAGCATCCATTTTTATTATTGCTTGGACAACTGCCATTTCAAAACACAGCTGCAGAGCTCTGAATTTCACCCAGTGCCCAAAAAGTCTACGCTGCTTTTGCTTCAAGATGCAAACTACAAAGCCACATACACAAACCCCTCTAACTCTGTCTCTACTAAATTTATCACACTCTGCTCATTCTTGAAACCTAGGAAATGAAAACAGCTTTACCTAAAAGAATAAAGCACAGAATCTAAGACAGTACAGTATTTAATGGGAAAGAGCCATTAAAAAAAAAGAAAAAATATTAAGCTAGCAGTTACGTTACCTTCAGTTGTCCTAGTAAATCTGATTCCTCCACCATCAGTTTCCAAAGATGCTAGTGAGGAAACAATAACCAAACAGGTTTATCTAAACCCATTCAGTGAGAACAGCAGCTGTCTTAAAATACTTGTGACGCACACAAAAAAGCACCTACATAAAATGCTATACAAAGCACAAGAGAATGCACTAGGAGTCTGTGCGTAGGCAGCCCATGCTAATAGTTAGAACACTCTTGATGCACACCAGACCAGCAAGAAACTCTTAGAAACATTAAGATCCGTAGCAAAAAATAACCAAATTCTTAGGAAATCAGTTCCACCCCAGCTCTGTTTTCACTTTTCTAACCTCCTCATCTTCTCAGGTTCCATACCTCTCCCACCTCAAACGAAAAAAAGATTTAAAATTGCCAAAGCAAACAATCTGCCCAGTGAGACGCCATCTATTATGCTGAAAGCACGATAAAGAGTTCTTAAGTAATTTCAAGTGAAATTAAAAAACACATGACATTTCCCTTCTTTCCCCCATGAAAGCCCACAGCATTTGTAAATGTCCTTTTGTCACTGCAGCTTGGGGTAACATGAAGCTTTGAGCCCCATAAGAACATGAAAGCTACCTGCAACGTTCACATGCTTGTTCAATCGTCGATGCTGAAGAGCCCCCTCCTCCTCCCAGCCCTTCACAAAACTGAAGGGGCTCCTCAGCCTGCGTAGCCATGACCCTTCCGAGGATCCTCACCTCAGCAACGGTGCTCCGTATCCAGTCAACCACTGACTCAAAGTCCACCAGACTAAAGAGCGGCTGCTGCTTGAGCCGGTGTAGCTCTGCTGCAAAAGTGTCCTCCTGGTTTTTTAGGATGGAGCCTGTGCAGTGAGAGGAGTGTTCTGGTCAATAAAAAGAAATGCCTTTTGGAGAAGCGCAGACCCCTTGCAGCACAGTGGGGCAGAAAGGCTGTCCCCGCAGCACCGCCTCAGGTCTGGCAAGGAATGCGAGGCTGAGGAGGCCTCAAAGTACAAGTACCAAGGTACAAGACTACTACTGCTAGTACAGTTACGGTACAGACACTTGCCATGGCAGTGCTGTGGTATGAGTAAAAACCCAAGTATTTTCTGTGTAAATGACAGCCACTAACAGCCCCCTTCCTAGGGCTGAGCTACATCTTTGAACCCACAACTTCTGTGCCACGTTAACCAGTTGGTTTGGTTCTCCACCCACCCAGCCCCTTTCAAATCAATCCCACTGCTTGAACTTGGGAATTATTTTTTTTTTAAACCAACTAAGCTAGACAAATTCCTTTTCACCTCACCTCTGCTAAAGCAAGCAAATAGTCTAATTCAATGGTCCTTTGTTCTCTGCAGTGTCCCTTGAGTCATTTGAGTACTTTTGCATAGACAAGCAAGATAAAGCCACCACCACAGTCCTCCCCAATGGTGGAGGAATAAATTTCCAAAACCATCTCCAATGTAAACTTATCTCTCAAAGAGAACCACCAGCTGGAATTCTCTCTCTTGCTTGTCTTAAAGGCTCCATCTTGATCACTTGTCTTCCGCAGCCACCTTTGAGACCACTTTACAATGAATCTCTTATGTTTGTGGATGTGTTTTAATCCTACGACACCATTCTGCAATGCAACACTCAGAGCAAGATGTGCCTTGTGTCTGTCTGCACCCTTCGGGGGCAGGGATACAAACTGAAAAGAAAACACGACCTTCGCAATCGCTTTATTTATCCAGAGCAAATCACATAGTGACTTCTTGCTGGAAACCTGGAGACTATGTTTGGAAAGTGCTATTATCTACTCATCCTCTTCTTATACCGCTCCTTGGAAACAAACAGAACACTGGGACCACTGCTCTGCCCTGGCAAAACCATCCGTATGGTCTGAAGAATATCAGCCAATAGTCAGCAACTGTTGAGGAATAAGTTAACACAGGCTTTTGGAAAAGATACTTTTCAGGCACTCACAACTGAGCAAAGGCCACAAGAAAGACATTCCTTACCTTTTCTGGTCAAGTTAACATTTTGGTTCTCAAACATCTGTACAGATTCTCCCACAAAAAGGATTTTCTCAGCAACTCGCACAGGAATGTATGAAGGCAGCATTTCTACTCGCAGAGAAAACTGTTTTAGAGATGGAGCTAACATGTTCTCCTCCTCAATCAAGCGCTGTCAGAGACCCCGGGGGAAAAGAAATCAAACAAAAAAAAGTGTGAGAAAACCAGATAGAAAAAGCGTATAAAGGGTGATGTGGTGTGTGTGGGAGGGGGAATCCAAGTACACTGGAAGTAAGCAGAAAGGCAGCAAACCTGATCTGCCTCATTTAAGTAAGCCTGCAAATTTCTTTATAATTCTGGTACACTAGATCTCCCTAGAGAAGATGTTGCTTCCATCAGAGAGGGGAGCAGAAGCAGGAAAAGGAGAAGCTAAACCTTTGTGGAATAGCAGCAAATTGGCTCTCCCAAAGGATAATGTTACATCAGCAAAAGAAATTTTTGTTGCAACTGCATTACATTAGGTTTTTTGCAGCCGTAACAATGTTAACAGCATTACCAAAAATAGCCATTTGCTACACCCATTCCTGTACATTTTAACACTGCTATAACGCTTGTGATACAGGCCAAATGTAAATACATCCACCGGCAAGCAAATAGGTTAAAGAGCTGAAGGCCTGGTAGCATAAATGAGGCAATTTTCTCAGTTCCTGCAAAAGGTGTTTAAAGCAATGCAGTAAGATCTTTTAGTTGAATATATTAATAAAGAACTCCAAGTACAGAGGCAAGATTTTCCTTCAGAGAAGCAATACTGATTATTTAATTTGGCTCTCTTGTTACTGGAGAATTAGGTTCCTTATTCCATAATCCAAAAAGCACCGCACTAACAAATCTGTGAGAACATTTGCCATCTACAGAATTCTTCATTTTAATAGGAGAGTTCATTGCAAGTTTGTATACTGATGTTAGAACCTCAGCAATTCTTAAGATCCTTCTGACACTTTTAGTTGAGGAAATACCCAAGTATTTTATCCATCTGTCCCATCAACACTCAGGATTTCTTACTTTACTCTCTGACTGAAGAATTGCCAATACTGTTAATCAATAGTACTGAAGAAGAGAGTTTATTAGGCTGTCTTGGTGCCTACATTTTCCACCATGGATCTAGAAGACTTGCCAGTATTCACATTCTTCCTATATCCCATACAGTGAAATAATAGATTTTTCACTGTCTTTTAAAGTTTCCCTTGGTTTTGCCTGTGTGTAGCCTGTCCTCAGCAGAGACTGTCTGCACAGGGTACTTCATGAGTGTGCAACACAGGCTGTTTCAGGGGTGAATCTTCTGCCTGTTCACAGCAAAGCTGCATGCAGCACACTAACACCACGGGTACCCAGGAAATGTTTTCTTGCAGTAAACTAGAGCGTGAATTTACAGAGTTGCAGTTGCTCCTCACTGCTCCCTGATGCAGACACTATTCAGATGCACGAAGTGAGGGAGATTACTCCACTGAGGAAGATGCTCTGCACGAGGGCACTATAGTGGGACGCCATCTACATGAGGAGTTACGGCTGGCAGGTTGCTCCCTTGCTTAACTTAGCATCCTGCGCGTGGTCTTAGCAGCCTCTTGAGTCCCACAGAGCACATTTTTCCCCAGTAATGTCAGTGCTATTATCCTGTTGGGTAACGTTTGCACAACAGATGGTTGTGCAAGAAAGGTACCTGACCCGGCTGCCAACAGAAAGGGTGCAAATCAGGTCCACGCCCAAGCTCCCCACACCCTTTCCCTGACAACTGCTCACACTACCACCAATGCCTACGTGGAGCAGATCACAGTGGTGACCGAGTCAGTAAGAGCAGGGTGAGTACAGCACTGCCAGTCACTTGGCATCAGGTTATGGATTCCACCCACAGGGCTTTCTGCCCCGAGATTATCCAACTGTGCCAAACCGTATGTCTCTGTCCTTTATGCCTAGCTGCAACCTATTACAATATTCTGTTGATTCTCACCCTTCAAGGTCCCAGTGTACATCCAGTCCAGCACAGCTTGCACTGAAGCAGAAGACAATACATTTCTTCTTTAGTTCCCTAAGGACCAAAGGATGCCAAGCTACAACTTGCAGTCTTACCAGGTCCTGCAGTTCTCGTAGCTGTTTTCCTGTAAGTCCTCCAATTCCTAGGTCATCGTCATCTTCCTCAGGTTGGCTAGGGACATTCCCAGAAGACGGGCCCTGTTTGATAAAGAACTCTTCATGCTGGTCTAGCAGCAATCCATGCAGCATCCAGGCAGAGAGCTGCTTATACATGACTCCATGACACACAGCCAGAATCCTGAGGTCAAGAGAAACAAGGGCCTTTGCACACAGCAATCAAAACCTCATCATACATCACTCTGGAAAGTCCAGTTAGTCAGCCAGACAACGTGGCAAGTGCTAAATGGCTAATGTGGAATTTTATAATTTTTTTTTTTCTTTTTAAACACAGTAAGGTAGACCAGCTTTGTTTTGCAAAGCTAAACAAACATATCCTCTGAATATGTGACTTCTCCATAGAGATCTGCTAGCATACCAGAATTACAAGTAAGTTTGCGGTACCTTCCCAGTCCTGCTGTTTCTACTCAATTACCGTTTCAGCATGAACACAAGTTATCTCTTAGGTAGTCTTGACTTTCTCCCCAAGGACATACAGACCTAGTAACATTCACCCAGGCACACTTATCCTTTTGAAGGATCAAAAAAACAGTAACAGGTCTACCATATGCAAAACGGTTCAAGTAGACCTCAGAAGAAAACACTGGGTCTGAACTTCCCTCAGGCCCAAGTCTCCGAAGTCCAGAGAAAGCCTGAATCCCTGCCATCAGCCTGCTTTAGATAAACATTGGGGACTTTGACAGTTTTCCTTGCATAGACTCTCCTACTTTTATATCACACAAGCCTGTCTTCCATGCACTCTTTTCACAAGTAAGATGCATACTCTGACACTAACTCCAGTTACTACAAAAGAATGAAGTAATAGTAGCTTTACAGTATCTACGTACTTTTCCAGAGCACTGCGAACAGGAGGCAACCCCCCACAGCTATGTTTGTGGACTGTCTCTAATATCTGACATCCATGAATCTGCAGAAAAAACCCATGGTTAGACTAGGTCTGTTATTTGGATCTTTACTGACCTTTTCAGACATTTAAACACTACGCTAACAAGAAAATGCTGTAACAAGCTGCAGAAGTCTTACAGAAAGAACGATGTAATGTACATAATGTAATGAAGAAAGAGGCCTTCTATGTCTGTCTCTACACACAAGCTTCTCTCAAAAATTTCCCTTAACAAAAAGCAAGCTTCTCTGGATTCTGAAAACATTAGCTTCTGCCTTTTTTTTTTTTTCTTTCTTCTTGCGACAGTGGGAGAAAACACACAGAAAAGAGGAAATTCCAACCAGCAGCAGCTCATACCATGAAATATATTGTGATTATAAAATGCAAATCATCAAAGATCATGCTGATAATGCAAAAGTCAAATCCAGTGTAAATGGATTTGCAAAATAGTTACTCAGTACTTACAGTAGTACTAGAGGAATAGGGCACCTGTTACTGAAAACACATTCTTTTCTAGTATTAAAGGTCTGGGATGGGGTCAGAAAGAACTTTATCAGCTCAAGAGGAAACTTGTTAAGAGAAACTACCTACAATGTTACTACTGTACCTTCTGAGTCTTGATCTGCTCAACCATGACCATCACAGAGGGGAAGAGTAACTGAAACTGCAGAACAAGGAGCAAAATATTGCATTAGGTTGCTATGAAGGGAGAGAGAAACTATACATGAGTAAATGCGGACAACAGCTGATTACATTAATTTAATGAAACTATCATCTGACTTTCCCCACAAATTAGAAACATGACATGAAAATCTCTAGGAAGTCTGTCCTCCCTCCATCGGACCAAGATGCCTGAAGTTACTGTATTGCAGCTGCAGTTCAGGCTAAACACAGACAGTGAGGAAGATGTGAGGGTCAAGGTGGAGGACCTAAGCTTTGTGTCAAAGTGCAAGTGTAGACTCAAGGAGCGATAAGAGTAACCAAAGAGCACAGAGAAAGAATACTACCTGTTCATTAATATGACATACCTGGTCCAAGGAGTAATTAACATGTGAGATGGAAAGATGTGGGTCAGCCAGAAACTGAAAGAACAACAAAGCAATTACTGAAAATTAAAATAAGGTATGGATAAGTAAAAAAGCACGTTTGGGTCTATATTCCAAACCTTTAGTTCCCACAGCTTCCCCCTGCCACCCCCCCACACACACACATTTTTGGGCTGTCCCCCATTTTAGGCTGTAACAACCACTGGATGGTGACAGTACCCAAGACAGGACAGCTGTTAATCTAGCAGAGATCAATCAAAACCTTTACAACTGAAAACAGAAATCACAACAGTTTAAGACAGCACTGGGCTCTGAGGCAGATGGGGCACCTACGGAATTGAAGGCAGAGGGAACATAATACTTATTAGGATGAAGAATCATTTCAGTGGCACCTCAGAGGAATATTTTGGAAAATATTCCTGATGTGGAAAGCAGAGTACCTTGTCTTCTCTTTAGCTACTACTACTTAGCCTATTAATTCCAGAAATTACAACTTTCCACAATCTGCCAGCGGCTGGACCGCCTCTTGATCCAAGTCTCTCTCTTTTACCTCTTGTTCTAGGTCAAGTAGTGCCTGTCGATATGGCTGCAGCACTGAATCGAGACCTGTGCAGAAGGCTCGCAAATAAATGCCATGTAATCCACTCTGGTTTTGCTGAGATGGATGATGGTCCTGAAACCAAACAGTAAGATCTATGTCAGCTCCCCCCAGCGCAGGTCAGAAAAGTAACTGAGTTTCTGTGCAGTGTTATACCAGCAGCCAGTGGTCCAAACATGCTGGAACGCACCTTAGCCCACCAGAAAGTGCCCAGAAAACACCCAACAAACCCAGAAGTTTGGCACAAGGAGGGTTACTTGTGCAGAGTTATATTTGGCTCTTCTGTGGACCATGCAAGTGCTGGGAATCACTGGTAACTTCAGTACTTCTTTGTACCTACGCCATGCCTCTTGGATCTCAACACTTGCCCCAAGGAGGGTTTACTACATCACAGGGATGTGCATCCTATACACCTCACAAACCCTGCCCAGCCTGCAGTGACCAGAAATTATTGCAGCATGCTTCCCCAAGAATGAGATTTTATATTTGGCTCATTTTTTGCCGTGCTGCACCCTCCCTTGTTTGCAGCACACAGAGCTTTCTGGAGCTCTGCTGGGGAATCGCACCTCTCTGTGCTAGTGCGGGTAAGCGCTGCAGGACACCCGTGTGCCGGGGTGCGCTGAGCAGCCGGGCGGCCCGACCAGCCGGGTGCCCGGTGTGCTCTGCCCAGGACACGCAGCGGCCCCACCTGCTGCTGTACGTGGCCCGTGTACTGCTCCACGAACTCGGCGAAGCGAATGTAGTCGGTACCGAGGCGGCAGAGCCGGTTGAGGACGCTGGTCTCGCTGGGGTGTAGGAACGGCAGCTCCTGAGACACCTGAGGGGGAAACGGTGGTGAGGGGGGGCCGGACACAGGGACGGCGCTGAGGGGGGCGGACGGCGGTGAAGGGACGGACACACAGACGGCGGGACACGAGCGGCGGAGAGGGGACGCGGGCGGCGGGCCGGGCCGGGCCGGTGGTGAGGCGGGGGTCCTGGGCTGGGCCGGGCCGGGCCGGTGGTGAGGCGGGGGTCCTGGGCTGGGCCGGACCGGTGGTGAGGCGGGGGTCCCGGGCCGTACCTGCAGGCCGCCGCGCTTGCTCCAGGTGAAGGCCGCCCCCGGGTACCCGCTCAGCGCCAGCAGCAGCTCGTGGATCATCCTGCCGCGCGCCGCCGCGCGGGCTGCTGGGAGGGCGCAAGGGCCGCCGGGAAGGGCGCGCGCCCCCTGCGGGAGCGGCGGCGGGCCGGGCCCTGCGGCGGCGGCGGGCAGGGCCGGGCTGCTGGAAGAGTCACCGGGAGCGGCCGAGCGGACCGCGCTGTGAGCGGGGCCCAGCCCCGGGCCGCTCCTGGGCCCTGTTGGCCTGGCGTGCTGCGGGGGACGGCTGCGGTGCTGGCCGGTGCGGGCCCGCCCTGCCAGGACAGGGGCACACCTGCAGCCTTCTGCGCTGATCTGTCGGTTTGGTATTCCTTACCAGGTTTCTTTAGCAGTTTCTCGTGTTACTTGTCAGTGTGTTGTCGATGCCAGCTTTACCTTTCCCCATTTATTAGATGTTGCTTTCCTTCACTTTCTCTCTTAACCCAGGCAATATTTTAATCAAAACTGCCCACTTTCAAAATTGTGGCGTTATCTGGTAAGCTGTGTTTTATCAATCATTTTGTTTTCTTTTTCCTTCCTTTGACAGTGCTTTTCTTCACGTTCATTTTTACTCTTCCTCATTTTGAAGAAATTAGCATGAAGTACCATGTACCAGATATCTGCTAACTGTCCATTTTAAGTTTATGTTTGGTTTGTGATCAGCTTGTCACAATGAGGTCTGAAACATAGGAAGAACTTCTGTTACATTCTTACCGGGCTGATTAAGTTCCTAGTACTTTGCCTCATTTTCTAAAGAATTTTTTCTTTTGATAGTCTGTCCGACATGTGCATTTGCTTTCTGCAGCATCTTTTATGTGTAACTCAGGAGCCCCAACAGTATCGTTCAGTCATGCATCAGTGTAATAAAACAATCCTCTTTATATTGACAAAGCTTCTATTGTCTGAATAAAGACAGAGGAATTTGGCTAGGCGCTTGTTCATCACTGACATAGATATCACAGCGTACAGCTGGGCCAGGAAAGCTATGTGCCATTCCTGCTTTTGGGAAGCTAGTTTTGAGGTTTAGCGCTGTTGGCTGCAGTCTGCAGTGCTGAAGTCAGTGGCAGTCCTTCCCTTGCGTGTAAAAGGCTTTGGTCTGAGCCTGTGCTGCTGGCCAAAAGTTCTGTGCTAACAGGTGGGCTTTAATTAAAGCTGAATTTAAATACTACTTTCAGTAGGTCATAAAGCTAAGCGTGCTGTAGGTGGCTTATAGGTAGTTAAATATGTAGTGATTGCTTAATTATGGACCCAAAAATATGGAGTCTGTAAAGACTAAATGCTTAAGTCAGTGGTATCTTTGTACACTACTATTAATGTAATGTTTTTATTAACACAAATACATATTACCTTGAAGAGCTTCAGCCAGAGTTTTTTATGAGTGTGATAAGTATTTTATTTTTCTTATCAGGATGGGCCTTATAGGAAAGAGTAAGTTTATGAGATTTTTTTGGAGGTAGGATTGTGAGACTGCAAAAAATATTACAGGATTTTTAGGGGGAACAAAGCCAGTTCTGCATTCCACAATCTACATATAAACATTATTTTAAATGTCTCTTTGTTATATAACTGCAAAGTGGCCACATGTGAAGTAATGCAAATAAATGTTAATAATTACTACTATAACTTTGTTATAAAACCTTTTGTTTTGTAATTTATGTCTGGCACTCACTTAAGTAGTTATTTCTCTAACTTGAACTGTGACACGTAACTCTTGTAATCAACAAAAACATCTTTCACTTAGTCTCCCTTCATACCGACCTGTTAAATTTATGTAAATATACTTTTTCATGGACTCACAGAATCATTGAGGGTCAAAGGGACCTCTGGAAGTCTCCAGCTGAACCTCGCTTCCTTCACGCGGGGTCAGCTGGAGTGGGTTGTGCAGGACTGTAGTTAGGTGAGCAGTATCGTGAAGGACAGAGACTCCACTGCTTTTCTGGGCAACCTTCCTTAGGTGTTAGACCATCCTTAGAGCAGAAACATTTCTGCTTATGTTTAAGTGGACTTTCATGAATTTCAGTGCATTGCTTCTTGTCCTGTCCTCTCTCAGCCTCTCCTGTCAGGTGCTCCATACCCTTAATCAGTTGCTGTAGTGCTTCACTGAACTTGTTCTGTTATGTCCATGTCTTCCTTGCACTGAGGAAGCTGGAATTGGACCCAATGAGGTTTCACCAGCACTGGGAAGAGGGGAAGGATTGCCTCCCTTACCTGTTGGTGATGCTTTTCCTAATAGAGGCTATTGGTCTACCTAATTACTTAATTTGTGCTTAAGCAGTAAAGGTATGTCCTGGCAGTGAAATTCACAGGACTAATTGATACGGACATGTGGTGGCATCTTTAGTACCCTGATTCTTGAAGAAGAACCAGGCAAAGCAACGGTAATAGGTGAGCTTAACATGCACGGAGGGGAATGGAACTTTCCAGGCACAATTACTTCCTACAGCAGTGCTGCTGAACGTTGCTGTTGTTGTGTGCTGATGTTTTGTGGCACCCTGCTTCAAACGGGGGCTGACATTTCAGGTGGGATACCCTGGCGTGGCCAGCAGAGTTGTTTAGATGGGAAGGGCACACCTGAGTCCAGCAGGGCCAGGTTGTGCTGCTGAGGGGGCTGACGCCGCGTGGGAGCCCAGCAGGAGCAGAGGGTCTGGCCCAGCAGGGTCTGTGGAAGGGGGCCTGAGCCGACCGGCTGGGCAGAGGCTTGGGGGTGTTCTGCTGATCGGAAACCGAGCAAAAAGGAGTTCCATGTCTAATAGAAGAAGAAATGCAGTTTATTATATTACGATGTAATAAGGGGAAATAGCATGCAGTGTGATAAAAGGAAGCTGTACAAGTTATTATGGAGGACACGGTAACAGAGCAACAGGAGCAACATGTCGAATCCTTCCTGCAGAGGGTTACAGGGACCGAGACGAGGCAACACCAGCAACGACGGCCCCCATGCCACCGCCCGAGCCCACCCTTGGGCCGGGAGCCCCACTGCAGCCGGCACCAGGGTCTGTCGGTAATGGGGAAGCTCCCATGGCGCGACCACCCGCCACGGAGCCCCCTGGCCCGGTCCCGCAGCTCGCCCGCCTTTGCGCTCGGGGAAGGACGCAACAGCTCAGGCACCGAGGGGACGCAAACCTTGACGTTGGTGGTGTCCCACCGCGAGGCCCCGCCGCATGGGACTTGGGGGGCTCAGGGTGACCCCCCTGCTCTGCCAGTTTGGCCTTGAGCTGCCGGAGCTGCCCGCCGGGGTGGCGCGGCCCTGACCAAGGCCGGGGGCTCCGCAGCAGCGACTTACTGAAGCCACGTGAAGTTACCGCGCGGTCGGGCGGCGCTCGTGCGGTGGGTGGGGGCCAGGGCCCGGCGGGGTGTCACGGGTGGGCGCGGGGCGGGGCGCGGGCCCCCGCGTGGGGCGGGGCGGGGCAGCGCGCGCGGCGGCTCCGCCCCCGCCACACCCGCAGCGGCAGGAAGGGGAACGGCCGCAGCCGCGCCCAGCTCCCGGCCGGTCCCGGCCCAGCGCAGCGCCATGGCGGCGGAGGAGGCGGTGGACGGGCTGGCCATGTCCCGGCCCCACTATGGCTGTGAGTACCGGGGGAACACGCGCGGCCGCCCAGCCGCCGCCCCGCCCGCCGCCGCCCGTGCCCCCTCAGGGGCCGGCGCTGAGGGGCGGCCGCGGCGCCTCGGCTCTGGGCGCCGGCCCGCGGGGGCGGTGGGCCCCGCCGTGCCTCTCTCCCGCCGCGGGGCGGGCGCCGTGAGGCGCGGGGGCTCCCGCCCGAGCCCCCCCTCCCTCGCCGGGCGCTGGCAGCGAGCAGGGGGGCGGCCATCGCCTCTCCCGCCGTCGCCTGCCGCGGGCGGGCTCGGTGCCTCGCCCAAGATGTCCGCCGCGGGCGGGGCGGGGGGAGCCGGGGGGGGGTCGCCGCCTTCTTCCCTCCCGCCTGTTTCCGCGGCGACCCCGGGCTTAGCGGGCGGCCCCGCCCCTGTCACACGCCTGCGGCGCGGCGGGGGCGGCTCGGGGCGGGGGGGTGGGCTCGCCCGGGGGTACCTGGGCAGCACCCGGGGGCGGGCGGGGAGCGGGGCGGGGGTGCCCCCTCCCGGGCGGGCTCGGCTCGTGTCGCTGCGGGGGCGTTGGGGCGCGGGGGAAGACGCCTTTGGGGCGGCGGGCCGGCCTCGCGGGGACCCTCGGCCGCGTGATCCAAGGTGGCCCTCGGCCCCCGGAGCTGTCGCTGACGCCCCGTTGCCGGCAGGGTTGGTGGAGGGCACGGCGGGTGTCAGCTCCCCGTTGCCGAGTGTGCGGAGACGTTTCCTATTAGTCGAGTTGGTCCGTAAAACCTACGAAGTTGTTGGTTGGTTTTGTGGGTTTTTTGACACGAGAGCGTGGATGCGGTGTCTAGCAGTGAGGGTGGAAAGAGAGGGTTTTATCACTGAGGCTTTAAACACGCCGAATCTGGAAGGTTGAGGCTCGTAGCCCTATGTAGGTCCTCAGCTTGGTTCAAAGATGACGCACAGGTTGCGGTTCCGAATGATTCCCTTCAGATGAAGATGGAAACACTACTCACAGTCCTCAAGATTCACTATAAAGACATGAAGGGACTGTGTGATGTGAATATATATTGTTGTCCTGCCTTAATCTTTTGACTACCAAAATTGGAGGATAGATGGAGGGACATGTGGTCGCACATGTGCTTTTGAGGAAGAGGAAGGCAAAGCTAGAAGAAAATAAGAAAATGAAGGACTGTGTCTAAGAAGATGGAAGAAGTTGGATCAGTCAAATTGACAAATTGGAAGGAGGGAAGATGGCAAGTTTATGTGACAAGGAAGGAAGGCTAAAGAGACGAGGTGTCTTCTATTGCTTGCAAAGAATAGGTATATTTCATCCTTCATTTTTCTGAATGAAATAAAACCTGTGATAAGCTTCTGTGGGAAAGGTTAGATCTGGTTTTTGGTGTGCCTGTTCAGTTACATTCAATTTTCAACCACCTGAGAATGTGTTTTGCCTCTTTGCAGCTGTCTTGGATAATGAGAGGTTAACAGCAGAGGAAATGGATGAAAGAAGACGCCAGAATGTTGCCTATGAATACCTTTGTCATCTGGAGGAAGCAAAGAGGTAAGAATAAGTAGTTTTGAAACTGCCCGTGCTTTTAAAAGAAGTTGCGACACTTGGTAGTGGGAATAATTTGGATGCAGCTTACCTCTTGTCTGTGTTTCCCAGTAGCTATAGAGATTCATTTTGAAAAACAGAAACCCAAACAAAAATCCCCACAAAAGTGACTGATCCCCGGTGTGCTTATCTAACCTGTTCTTACAGACTTCTTCTGACAAGGACTCCAGAGCTCTAGTGCTCCCGTATTCCTATCACTGGATGGGTTCTCCCTATTAACTAACTTGTGTATGTCTTGGTGCAACGTTGCCTTGCTACTTACCAAGAGACATGAAGAAGGGGTTATTCCTTTTATCTTAATTGCAACCTTTTACAAATTCAAATTGTAACAGTGTATTTCCCTTGCGCTTACCTTCTCTTAGGCTGAAAACCAAATTCTCGTTTATTTCTCTGTGCATCCTGTTTAACAGTTCTCTAGTACGTTTGCCTGGATTGTTCTGACTTCTCTCTGCTCACTCTGTGTCTTTCTGAAAGTGCACTGCCAAAACAGAGAAGAATCGTTCAACGGGGCATTAACATGCGTACTTACAAAAGCACAAGGATTATTTTGAGTACCCCGATAGATATGCTACTATCCTACATTGTGGCATGCTATCTACATTTTTGTAACGGTGTGATGTAGTAGAGTTTTGCTGAGTTGCTGTCCTTTGCCTTGAAGGTGTGCTGCCTTCACTTGATCCTGCCACATTTGATTATTCCTGGTCTTTGTTAAATATTTTGAAATAATTTTTATCTTGTTCTTGTCCATGTGTGTAGCTTTTGTGTCATCTCCATGTTTAATAAGCATGTAAGCATGCTGTGTTTCTTCATTCAGTTAATGGAAGTATGATCAGAACACAGTAGATGCTATATATGGAAAAAGAACCAATACTAACAATGAATGCATGAAGACTTACTGTTGATATTTTTTCAATATTTTTCAATCTTTTTGCAAATATTCAATCCTGTATGTTGTACATGGGGGGATAGGAATGAGGCAGACCAGTTTGTCTACTCCTTCCCTTCAGCTGGGTCTTTTCATGCCTTTGTATAAATGGAATATTTTACTTGAAATTTCAAAATGTTTTTTTGAAGCTGAGATTGAGACCAAAGATACATTATTGAGATATAATACATAATATGAGAGTAAATTAAAAAAGAGGTCAGGTAATGTTTGTATTGGTGACTCCCTTTGCCCCCAGCACTTCTGAAAGTTAAGGGTAATGTTTTGGGTTGCATTTTGTAATTAGTTGGGAAATGGATTATGAGCTTAGAGTTTCCTTGTTTCTGCGAAGATCTGTGCAAACTAGCGAATGTGTATGCCACAGAAAATAACTTCTGGAGCAGCAGGAAAGTACAGAACATTCATAAAAAATTGATCCGAGTAGTCAACGGCATGTTTTGTCATGGCTCACTGAATACTTCAATCTGTCTTTGTCCTTATATAGATGACATGGATTAAGAGCAAGAAAACTTTCTCTTCCATGGGCTGGGTGATGAATTTGGGATAAATCTGTGTAAGTCTTCCCTGGCAAGACAGATGGGTTCTACTGTAGTGATTTCATTGAGTGGGAAATGCTGCATTTGTGCAAGTTCACTACTGTCAGAGTATAAAGGAAGAATTAATTCCAGGATTTCAGTAGTTTATGCTGCCTTACCAGGAACGTAGTATGTATTTTTGAAGTGGCATCGAGCACCCGGTTTATGCTATAGTCTTTTAGGTGCTTCATAACAATTGTCACTACTATGGATCCACAGAGGCTGCTCAGTTATTAGCAGATAATAATTTTCTGTACATATGGATTTGGATGAGTTTTGAAGTAGTGAGAAAGATCTGACTATATGTCAAAGTAACTCCTTCCCTTTGAATCCAAAGGCTTTAGGAGAAAATGCTGGGTGACGGGGAGAGATGAGTTGCGCTGTAGTCGCTGTCCGTGCTTGAAGGAGCCCTAGGTCCATCACTTGTGGACTCTTTCTGTCACTGGCATCAGAGTACATGCTTTCTGAGGTGCTTGTCTGTTCAATTCCATGTCAGATTTGCAAAAAAAAATCAGGCAAAAATGCCTTACACAGCAACAGCTTTAATATTTTGAATTAAGCTCTTTCTTAATCATGGAGACTTACTCTTTAGACAAATAATTTTTGACTCTTAAGTTTCTTGGCCATCTTACCTTTGCTTCCAAGTGTTGCATTGGTATTGATGAGACTGAGTGGCTGGGCATTTGATTTTGCTGCACCTTGTCAGAACGAAGATACTTTTTTTTTTTTTTTTTTCTCCTCGCTGTTTGGTCTTGGGATGAGCCTTCAGATGTTTCAGTTAATGCCTAGTGGTTGCCAGTATATTTTGTGATGAATGAAGCAACAGCTGTGTTGCTCAAAATGCATGTAGTGGTGTTACAGCCTTCCTCGTATCTGCCTTGGCAGTTGGAGCGTGTTAAGTGGAAGGTCTGCTTGGAGAGCTTCAAATACCCTTTTTCCAACCCTCAACCTATGTTTGCTCAGTGGCCTCCAGGCTGCTTATTCCTACGTGTGTGGGAATTCCTGACTCCTATAGCTGAACCCATACCACTTTCCATAAGAGTTAAAGATTAAGTGACCAGAAGGAGAGGACCAGATGCCTTAGTTTAATAATTAAGATATAGAAGTGAGAGTAGAAAAGCTTGAGTTCATGGTCTACTCCCAAGAATTTTTTTTTTCCTCGCTGAGTAGTCTTTTTGTAAATTGTCCTTTAAATTTCTTTTGTTATTACTAGTACAGCCTGAAAGAGGGCCCTTGGCAGCATTGTTGGAAAGGAGTTTAACAAAAAACACTAAACCAGAACTGTAAGAGATCATTATACTTGAAATTTATGTCCTTGGTCTGAGATTTTCTGTGTTTGACTTCTTTGCCGGTGGTGTAACTGAGGTATAACGTGTGAATTGGATGCTGCAGCATTTTGCTTGTGCTGTTGCTAACAGTGCCTCAGAACTATGGGCGTGGACCGGAGGGTTTATAATCTTTCTTCACAGTAAGAGGTTTTCAGAATGGAGGTTGTATCTGTAAGGAGAGGAGGACCTAGGAGCAGAGAAGGTTATCTGGTGTGCCCTGTGTCACACTCTCAGAAGCTGAAAAGGTGAGTGTTGTAAAGTTGACGGCAGCTGGGGCAGGGCGTGAGGCAGCTGAAGAACAGCTCTTGGTGGTCCCCCTCTTCCCCCTGTAGCCATATTATCGTATTATTTTGTAATATTGCATTCAAACACTGTAGTTGATACTCACTTTTTCTAGAACTTAAAGGCCCGTGAAATGATGTGAATAATAACATGCTGATTTACATTGCGTCAGCAGTGTCAGAGGCTTGCTATCCCTTTAACCAAGCAACATAGGAATCTAGAAGCAGAAATGATTTTGTTTCATAAATGTTAAAATAAGGTAAGATGAAAATTGGCTAGCACCCCATGTCATGCTGAAATGAAAAATCCAGAAAAGCCTTGATTTCTGAACCGTGTGGTATAACAGTGCGTATGCAGTAGCTTTGAGTATTTCATGAAGTTGTTCGGAGTACCTGTCTGCTAAGGAGCAAACATCAGAGGTGTTGTCAGAAGAATAGCAATAACTTGTATGTACTTAATGGTATTCCAGCCTGTCTTGCTTTTTCTTGAGCTGTCACTGTTGCTCCGTTGTTATTTAGCAGTTTTTGACTTCAGCTACTGATGTGCAAGAGTCTGGTGAAACAGGCATTATTCTTGGTAGCTGGAGAAGGGGAGGCAGAGCGTGCAACTAAGTTGCTCAAGATCATGAAAGAGATTGAAATGAAAATTGGAGCTAAAATGGAGATTGTGAGTAGAGGGGCTCCTGTACTATGCTTGGACCAGATACTTCAATCTTGAATAAAAACGGCTTTATGAATAAGTGTTGTGTAATATTTCAAGTTTGGTGTTTTGTGTGTGTGTTTGGTGGTTGTGATTCTTTTTCCTTCCCTGCCCCCGTCTCAATCACAGCAATCTATACAGAAAAGCTGTGGCAGCGCAGATAAAACTGTAAGTGGTAGTCTGTTCTGTTGTAACATGGCAGCTTGTGCTCGTAGAAGGGTAAGGGTGTACTTATGCAGAACAGAAGAAGCCCAAAAGAACTTTTTGTGATCCTTATCTAACTGGTGCACTATAATATTATTCATCTGTGTTGTGTGATAGCCTTTTTTCCTACGTGGGCTACTTATTGGGGTATTGTGGCACTTTCATGATGAAATCGGCATTTTTCCATTTGGAAAAGGCTTTTTCAAGCTTTGTCTTTCAATGTGGAATATTTTAAGTTCTCCAAGTTGGAAACTACAACTTTGTTGCCTCTTTCTCTTGTTTCCTTATCTGGCTTGCTGGGTGATGGGACCATGCTTTTCCCCTGGGATAGCAGGAAATACTTTCCTTCTGGGTTATGCCCTAGCATGGTGTAAGCATTTTAGTGCCCAGATTACGTGGCTTCCAGTAAGCGTGTAACTTCCATTGTGCCTGAGCAGTGCATTTCTTGTATGCATCAGGGTGGAATCTGACCATAGGGGGTTTTTCTTTCTTTCTTTTTTTTTTTCCCCTCTTTTTTGGGGTTTCTTGTAGGTGATGCTTCCTATTGAACAAGCAAAGGGTGCTGCTTGCTCTTTGTTGCTGATTTAATCTGTTCAGGTTTGAAGTATACTATGATTTTGTAGCAATCCCCTTCTTTCTGATAGATTAGAAGATGGCTTAGTGTAAACTGATGATACCATTGAGAGAAATTACTATTTTGTGTCTGTGTGGTAAAGTCTGAAGTATTTCCCATTGGTTGCTTTTCTATAAGAATTACTTTCCTCTGTCCCTCATGCATGCGCTCTCTCTTTAAAGTGGGGAGGAGTTTTTTTTGACAGGAATAACTTGTCTGTGTCTTTAAGCAAAAAATAAACTGAAATTGTTTACTGGAGACCCAGTTAAATTTTGTTTCCTAAATGAAATCTAGTGTTTAAATTAAAAAATCTGGTCTTCATCTTTCTGGGTTTTCAATTCCAGCTTCTGGTTTGAAATGGGTATCATTGTCTCTTGGAATTTGGTGTAGTCATCCAAGATCTGCTTAAACAGGTTTCTTATCTTTAGAGGTGTAGGGTGCCCAGAAGAAAGAAGAGGAAGAATTATAGAGGACCCCACTTTTTGGACAGATTGCACACATTTAGAGTTAGTGCTGGATGGGATGCTCTGTAGAGCTTATTCTGTGAGTAACTGTAATGCTGGATCATCAGTGTCTGTAAAGGTGTAGGTATCAGTTGTTGAAGGAGCTCTTGTTTGAAGACAGAAGTAGTGCACTACGGCTCAAATCTCCCTGTGAGGCAAATGTGATAGTTGCTCTATTACACAGAATTAGTCTCAAGAGGTGACTTCATTGCAAATCACAGATTTGTTTCAGAAAGGCAACAAACTGCGTTGATTCCATTATCTTATTAACCTGAACTTGGAAAAATTAAGGTAGCTTAGTTAAAATATGAGCTTCTTAAGAACAGGGCTGCAATAGAGCGCTAAGTACCAGTAGGGTACTTAGAGAAAAGCAGGATTAGGCTTTCTCACTTACTTTTGTACAGTTCTCAGTGTGCCTTAAATAAGCAAATCGTGTGCAGAATATCTTATTTAAATCCTGCTTACATCAATCTGCAAATTAGATACAGGCAAGTTTCCTGTGGGTTTTGAAGCTTAGAGTTAGTGCGCTACCTCTTGGAGGATTCTGAGGGTGAAGTGCTAATAGCAGTTTGTGGAGTACAACCTAGGGGGTGTAAACCAGAGCTGCAGTTGAAGAATTTAAATTTTGTTTGTATTGTAAATCTTGAGACAGCAAGAATTGTAATGCGACTCTGGATTACCTCAAATAAACCCAAAACAATCCTCACCTTTCTTTTTTTGTCTGAGCTCATTCATTTTTTCCTTTCTTTTCTATTTTCTTTTTTCTTCATGTCTTGCTTTCTCTCCTCAAACCTGACTTTGTAGGATGGGGTTTCTTTCAGCTTTTTTTCTATTTGCATTCATATTCTAATGTCCAGGGTGTATGCAGCACAGCTACAGTTTAGTGTCCTTCAGTGACTTATGGGCAATTAATTGTATTACCTCAGAAGCATAGAAATTATTGCAACTTTGCAAATAACAGGAAAAGATAATGCAGTGGATCTTAAACTGTTCACAGGCTAGGTATGAAACATATTCTGTAGTTATGATATGTGAAAGCTCTTTTGCCTTAGTGGCTCAGCCTGCGTCTAGATTTAACCCGTCAGATCATAGTGGTCCCCTCCTAATAATTGCTGGTCAGTATTGCATGCTGGAAAAGATCTAAAGATGGAATTGATTATGTTTAGAAAACATCTGCAGTAATTTAGTTAGTATCCTGTAGTGGAGAAGCTAAGAAAGAGTTCCTCTTACTGATGAGGTCTTCAGACTTCGATGGGAGGCAATCTGAGACCTTTGAATGGCGTCTGTCTGGTTTGACCATGTTTTATTTCAAATATATAACTCCTCTTTGGAGTTGTTCTGTTTTTATTTTCTAACTTTAGAATGAGGCTTGCTTTTTTTTGTTTTGTTTGTGAAACCATCTGTAATATTGAAGTATAATTGGATTTTTACAGTTGCAGAGTCAAGAGAGAAATAAGCTCATTCACGAATTGATGTATTTGTAGATATATTTGTATGTCAGGAGTCTTAATATATTCATGTATAATCCAAGTCACAGTATCACAGGAACTGGCATTTGGCTGAAAATGATTTACAGAATTCCCACCCAAAGTGACCCCTCTAGATCAGCTGAGTGGGTGGGAAGGTCACTAACTGACATAGCAGAACTTCTACGTGGCATAACCAGGGTTCCTCTTTTTATTCTAGTCTCATCAAGAGTTTTTTGGGTTTTTTTATTTCCTTGTATTTCCATTTTATTCCCACTTGTAAATTGGGTCACGTACTGTTTTTTGGGTTGGTTATTAGTTTGCTGGGGGTCTCGTGTGTGTGGTGTTTTGATTTCTGCTTCTGCGAGATATGGTGCAGGTCTCGTGTTAGATTGTAACCCAGAAATAGGTAACACTTTGTTAGAAACAGTTGTAAGTTGAAGTAGTTGCGTTTTAGCTCTCAGCACTTCATCTGGGGCTTCTTATCAGCTCCTGTTTGGACTTGACAAGGTATTTCTCTACAGTTCCTGTACTGTTTCATTGATGACCTCATGCAGCTGGCAGGGAGTGGCTGTCTGGACTGGAAGTGTCTTGGAATGCACGTTCAGAACTATATTTTTCTAAGAAGTGGGTGGAGGGAGGTGGGGGGAGGAGGACAGTGGTGGAGTACCACCATTCTTGCCTCACGCTGAATACTTTTTTTTTTAAATTTTTATGACTCACTGGAAATATTAATGAAAGGCAGGCCAGGAGGAGAGAAACAGCTGTTTGCACAGAATTCAATTCCTAGACCAGGATTTTGCTGTTTGGACGGTGGTTTCTGAAGGAATATTGTATGTAATGCAGGAAGAGAGCAGCCCAAAATAACCAAAGCAAGTAGTTGTCATGTAACGGTTCTTGACTATGGGGTACTGTGGAGTGCTGCTTATAACCCTTAATTACAAGAAAACGACTTAGTTTGGAGGTGATAACTTTAGTGATATTATACCTTCCAAGCATTTAAGCCTATTCAGTTTCCAATGGTAGGTGATCAAGGCAGTTAGCTTTGGCAACACAATGGTTCATTTTGCCTCGAAAACTATTTTTGCATACCTGATAAGTTCCTCACAGATACGTGCTTGGTACTCATCTGAAAGCTCTTCTTTTTGGCAAATGTAGCAAATGTGATAGGAACCCTATCAGCAAGAGCAAATACTAAGGTAATTTGTACCAGTTGTTGGCAGGTTTGCAGTGGAACTTTTACTTTTTAATTTTATTTATTTATTTCTTTACTTTTATGGAGGTGGGGGGAAAGGATTTCACTGCCAGAATATTATTATGGTCTTTGGTTCAAGCTGCATGTTGCCAGAGAGGGTGCATCAATCATCGGGGAAAAATCTGGCTTATGTTACTTGCTAATCCTTTTCTTTTTGGTATCTTTGAACTGAAAATGTCTCTGTGGATGATGAGAATCTTCTGGGACCTTTTACCTGTGGGCAGCACTTGTTTTTCTAGCTCTTTGCTTGAGAGACAGAGTCTTTTCCTGCACAAACTGTAGTGAAATGCTTTTGAATTTCCACCTACTTCTCTAGAACAGAACACTCCTGATGTGACAAGTTATCTTACTTTGTTGTTGTTTCCTCTCTGAGAGATCATCTTTTATCTTGGGCGATTTGTTTGGGGCTTTTTTTGTGTGTGTGTGTGTTCAGAGGTGGTAGAATGAGTTATTTTAGAGAGAAGTGTGTGTTTGGGATTTTTGCATGGCTGTCTAATGCCCGTGCTCAGGTGAATTGGATAAAGGATTGAGGCTGTCTGCACATTTTCTCGTCTGATCCTCTGTAAGAATGAGTGTCAAGTCTGCTATGTAACTTAACTAAAACCGTTTGAAATTCACATATAGAGGGAATAATCTGCTGGAGTATGAGATCCCTCTTCTTTCAATAAAATGAATAGTATGATTTGCCCCCAAAATGCCATACCTGTGGTGTTGGCAATACTTAGCAGTGCAAAAGCCTTTAAGCCAGAGCTTCGTCCATTCTTTCAGATGGCAAATGCAGGCACCGTGAGGGGTGCTGCCCTTTTGCTCTGGCTGCTTTTTCCTCTGCTGTGGTACAGCTGCAGCCATGCATATTTTGCTTGGCACACCTGTAGGGATTGCAATAGCAGGGCTAACTGGATGTGAATGGAAATGTCTAGATGCGGAGGTACCCTGTGCGATGGGGGAAGGGCTGTTGGAATGACTGGTGTTTACAAGTGCCCGGCTAGCAGCTAGTCATCAAGACCCCAGAATGTTTGTGTTCGGTTTCACGAGACACCCTTTGGAGACAGAGCACAGTGAGCAAATCCTGGTGAGTCATGGAGGTGGCACAGGACAGAGGTAGTCATCACTGCCAGCTACAAACGCCTGTGAAAAGGCCCATCTGTAACGTGTTAAATCTGCATGTGGTTGCTAGCTGAGGAAGAGCCCAGGAGATGAGGAGAACTTGACAAACAGCATCCATCTGTTGCCCTCCGTGTCAGGGCAAAAGATCCTGGACCTCCTAATGCTTGTTGTTGAGCTGGGTGTAATGGCCTGCTGCTGGGTGGACAGCCTGAACGTCCTCCTGGTTGCCTGATGGCTGGACAGACTTCTTGGGCACTAAATGCTTTGTGGTGCGTGAGACTGAGTGAAACCTGGTTGGTTTTCAGTTTTTGTCAAGTACAATCAGCTTGCTCCTTCTATAAGGTCTGGCATGTTTTGCTGTGTCATTGGTACGCGGGTATAACTGCACCTCCTACACGCCTGCCACCTTTACAGCTTCAATAGACACTGGTTATAGACCTAAGTGGAATTCCAGACCTTTTTGTTTTCTGGGGCAGTGACAAAGATTTCAATTTCCCTTTCAGCTCAAAGCTGTTTGAGTTGAAATTGAGAGTGCTGCTTTTGATGGAGAACTAGAGAAGAGAATTATAAACCAGTGGACAGTCAAAATGTGCTTTAGGGAACAGATCTTGCTCATTAGAATATTTCAAATTACCGTTCTGATTGTTTTGTGGTAATTGCTAGTGTAATTTTAATAGCTGTAAAAGTACCTGACTTAACACGTCATACCGATTTGAGCAAAGCCCTGTGTGTTCACAGGTGTGATTTCAGCTTTACCTGCTTTAGAAGACTTTAAGGGGCTGATCTTGAACACTGAGTCTCTTGATGATGGTCTTGTTTTCCAGGTTGTTGATTGTTAAACCATTGCGGAAGCCAACTTGCCTCCCCTTTCCCCCGGTGGATTTGAATATGTTCTTTGAAGAGTGGAATTCTAAATAAGTATTGTTGGTGCCTTCCTTTAGCTTGGACACCTGCTGCCTGGATGTGCTGGTGTCCCTCAGCCCGATTTTGTGAGCCCTGTTTTTGCAGGGTGAGTTGTCGGGCAAAAGGTGGTCATGTTTGCAGTTCTGTCTGTCGGTGCAGGGTACTAGACAAGATGGGGAAAACCAGTTACACAAATCCTGACCCCGAGGGTGAGCGAACCTGGTGGGGAGCTGGGAAAGGGAGACGGCTTCTCTCCCTTGAGGTTTTGTTGTTCTGACTGGAATGCTTGGTATTCTGAAAATCTGTGCGCGGTGTAATTTCTCATTTTTGTAGTATGAACTGAGCAGCTGGATAGCAGTGTTTGCTGGCTCGTTTCCAGCTTCTATTGGCGGTGGTACTGAATATACTGCTGAAACGCAGTTTGACAGAGGGTTCTGCCCTCTTCTCCTTGCAGTTTTTCTACAATCTACCAGATTCTTGCCAAATTTTCCTGTTACAGCAGCCGCATGAATAGATGTTATCGCAACCTCTATTGCTTAAGGAAGATGAATCATTTACTGTGTCAGAAATCCTTTGAAGCAAACTACTCTTTACTAAAATAAAAGTCCTTTTCAGCACAGGGACAGGTAAGTTATTTAAAGGTCCTTGTTTTTCAAAATGTAGGTATCCAGGAATTGTGAAACTAGCTAATTAACCGCCAAAACCTGAAGCATATGAATGTTTTGGGGTTTCTACTGTTGCAGTTTTTTATTCTGGCTTTGAGAGGTCAGGTGCAAATTTTCCACTTATTTTCTTGAGGATAAAACTGTTGTTCTGCCTTTTGCTTACCCTCCAGACTACTGAAAGGAGAAGAGAGAAAGTGTTTCAGTCTTTCCCCAGGCACTCTATAAAGTATTAAAAAAGCCCATACCTCAGCCTTTTTTTTTTTTTTTTTTTTTTTTTTTTTTTTTTTTTTGGGACCCAGCCCAGACTGGATGACTGTGTGACTCTACGCATCAGTGATGGAGTTAGGCCATAAAGGTATCAAATGCTGATACTTTTTTTTTTTTTTTTTTTTTGAGGCTCCAGGTACTGAGAGGTCAGGCAGTATCTAAGTAGATTGTTCCAATTGATTAAAGTTTGTGTGATTTCCAGTACTTTTTTCTGCTTTAGCTTCTAGCTGTTGCTTCTTACCGTCTTTGGCTAGTGGAGACTCCTACTCTTGCCAATACTCTTATCTGTATTGGTACTAGTTAAGAGTGATTAAATATTCTCTAATAGCCAGTTTGCTGACCTGGCAAAAATAATCTGTCCTTTTCCTTTGGATGGCAGGTGGGGACAATCTTAGTTGGGCGACTGGGCTGAATCTGCTTGCTGAGACACAAGGGCCTCCAGGATGCCAGGGAAACAGCTGGAGTCTGTTGCTGCAGTCAGAGAAAGAGATTTATCTTTTGTAGGTGTGCCTTGATATGGCCACTTTTATCTCCATGCAGTTTTAGATTTATCATCTGTGCCTAGACACTTATGCCTGTTCTTGCTTCCTGCTAGTTTATTACTCTGGTCAGGTGGCTGTCTCTCTTTGGTTTCCCCTTGAGTTTCCTTTTCCCAGTACATCAAATTCAAGCTTGTTTTTGTTTTCAGTGCATGTCATAGGTAATAATTTTTTCCCTACTACTTTCACTTGGCCAAAGACAGTAGCTTTGGTCAATTCACGTTCTGTATCTTCCTCCTGAAGATTTCTTTTACCTCCAGCTGGTGTAAAACTTCTGCCTTTCCCTCTATTTAATGCCTTCTGCAGCAGTGTCTACAATCCTTCACTAGATTTCAGAGTGCCAAAGTAGGTTTTTTTCTTTTTGCTTTTTGGAGTATGCTTTCTTTGTCCAGTGCTCACCTTTGGGTTTTTTGTGTGTTGCATGTGTTATGGCATGTTGGGGGCTGTCTGGGGCAGGGATGGCTTGGACAATAATGGGCTGAAGCACAGTGAATGGCTTGTGCATAATCGGGGTTTCTGTGTACCACAGTAAATAGTAATTCCTTTGTCTGGCTGCTCTGGAGGACCACTTTATGAAGGGGTATTAAAGAGGACTCTTTTTCTTGTTGTGGTGGGTTGACCTTGGCTGGCTGCCATGTGCCCACCAAGCTGCTGCTCTCGTTCCCTCCCCTTGACTGTACAGGGGGAGAGAGCATAAGACAGAAGACTGCTGGGTCAAGATAAGGACCGGGAGAGATCACTCAGCAAGTACCATCATGGGCAAAACAGACTTGGGAAAACTGATTTAATTTATTCCCAATTGAGTCAGAGTAGGATAATGAGCAATAAGAACAAACCTTAAATCGCCTTCCCCTTATCCTTCCTGTCTTCCATCGCCTCAACTTCACTCCCGACTGCTCTGTCTCCTTCTCGTGTGGTGCAGGGGAATGGAGTTGTGGTCAGTTCATTAGGTGTTGTCTCTGCCCATCCTTCCTCCTCGTGCTCTTGTTCCTCTCCAGCGTGGCGTCCCTCCCGCAGGAGGTAGCTCTTCAAAAACTTCTCCAATGTGGTTCCTTCCCACAGGCTGCAGTTCTTCACAAACTGCTCCAGTGTGGGCCCTTTCCACAGGGTGCAGTCCTTCAAAGTGGACTGCTCCAGCCTGGGTCCCTTGCAGAGCCACAGCTCCTGCCAGCAAACCTGCTCCAGCCTGGGCTCCTCTTTCCATGGGGCCACAGGTCCTGCCAGGAGCCAGTTCCAGCGTGGGCTGCCCACGGGGTCACAGCCTCCTTCGGGCATCTCCCTGCTCTGGTGTGGGATCCTCTACAAACTGCAGGTATATGTATATGCTATTCCACTGCTAACCTCCATGGGGTGAGGGGCACAGCCTGCCTCACCATGGTCTTCACCACAGGCTGCAGGGAATCTCTGCTCCGGTGCCTGGAGCACCTCCTGCCTCTCCTGCACTGACCTGGGCGCCTGCGGGGCTGTGGCTCTCATATATTCTCCTCTCTCCGAGCTGCTGTTGCACAGCATATTTTTCCCCTTTCTTAAACACATTATCCCAGAGGTGCGACCAGAGTCACTGCCAGGCTCAGCCTTGGCCCGCGGTGGGTCCATCTTGGAGCTGGCTGGAACTGGCTCTGTCTGACATGGGGGCAGCTTCTGACACCTTGTCACAGAAGCCACCCCTGTAGACCCCCCGCCACCAAAACCTCACCATGCAAACCCAATACACCTGTGCAGACATAAGCGTGCCGTGTGAGGACACTTGGGCTTTTCCTGGCTGGAGGGGAGATTAAGGCTTGTACCAGGCCTGCCTGTACCGGTTAAGAAAAGCTCTCTCAATGCTAAAGAAGTTGTTTGCATGTGTCCTTGATATGTGGTGTGTTTATGTGGCGTTGCCCTGCTTGGATACACAGGGGTTATCTCGCCTTAGAGTGCTAAAAGCAAAATGGGAGAAGAGAGGTTGGATTCTGTTGGATGTGTGTTGTCTGTGTCTGGAGCAGTGCTGGCACTTGGCTGTTCCTCTTCCGAATTCCTGCAGCGTGCGAGTGAGGGTGCAGCTTCAAGGTTTGCATCCTGCGAGCTGGCTGTCAGTATCTGGGTGAGGTCTAAGACCATGTGGCTCATGGTTAAGGGAAAGAAAGAAGTATGTTAGTTTACAAAAAACTTCTTTTAAAAGACCTTCTTGAAAATTACCTTCTGTTTTGTAATTGATTGCAGTATATAGAATGCGATCGGTTTGGAATGTTTTGTTCAGTCTTGTAAATGGTAGAGACATGAGAGGGAAAAAGTGCAAGAAAGCTTATTTTATTTAAGTCCATGAGAAGAATGAGGATTTTTCAGTTAAGGAGGAAAAAAAAAAAAAAAAAGCTCACACAGAGCAATAGCTTCAAAGATCTAAAAAGTGAAATGTTATTTAAAAAGATGTTCTTGCAGGTTAATAGCTGATCTTCACTGATTACTACAGGAGGTGGGAACTGGCGTACATAAGTACTTCTGAATGTTTTGCTAGATATCCATAGGCATTTCTGGTTATGAGTCTGATTTAGGTTGCCTAAAACCTGTCTGTTCATTGATTATAGTTAGTACGACTTTTTCCTGAGTGTTAAAGCAAAACATTCAAGTCCTGTGTACTTTCTGTGTGTGAGATACAGCTAGTGAAAGCAAATCTAAGGCCCGTTTTTATGCATTGTAATAGTTTTGGAATTCCCAAATACATTTTTGCACATTAGATAAACTCACAAACATGGCATTCATAAACTACTTTGAAAATAAAAGTTCCATCAATTAACACATGCTATGTACAGTCACGTAGGTAAGTATGAATAGATACAGCCATATTTAGCTGAGCAGTCGGTTACCTCGTTTCATAAAAGGCTGTTGATTTGCATCTCTCTTACCGGGCTTTGTCAGAGACCGGGTGTGGGGCTGTGTGGGGTGGGAGCTTCTGGCCTGACACCACGAACAGGCATCGGGCAGCTGTGGCCTGTGCCTGCCTTGGTGATCGCTTCCTGTGGTAAATATGGCTGAGGTGGCTGGAAGGCAGCAGCAACAGCTGTGCTCACCAGATTGCTAGACTGGATAGTCATAAAGTGCAGGCAGATGCTATCAAAAAAAAAAAAAAAATAGAAAGGGAACAGAAGTGAGCGTAGAGCAGTTGCCTAGTGGAGATGCAGATGATCCTGCAGCAGTTTGGGAGGCTTGAATTTTCTAAAGCTATTTGTCCCTGCCCCTTTCTGGCATTTGGTTGGTATGCTTTCACCTCTATTTTGTAACTTTCGTTGTGCATTTGGGAATGTGGTGACTCTGTGTGTGTGTGTGGATAAAATCCTAAGGAGAGATTCTCCCCCCCCCGCCCAGTTCTCTGTGGGCAGGAAAATACTAAGTTATAGTAAGTGCTTGGGTATGCCACCTGCCTGGCTAGTTTTGGCTGCCTGTCTGGTGTATTTTGGTGTGAGAAAAGAGCAGGGAGCCAAGAGTGAAGGCTGTTACGTGGTGGTAGCTGTACTGTTTAGATGAAGTAAAACTTTGGTAATCTTCGCTAGCTAGTTTGGAGGTGTAAGCAATAAACTCTTGCAGGGACCTTTTACTTCAAGGGCAGTAAGCAAAAAGGTTTCTTGTTCTGATAAATGAAGTGGGAGAATGCATTGCTGTAGGTCCAGCTTGGAATTACAGAGGTTTATTTGAAGACACGGTGTACTCTGGGGCTTCTCAGTCTTTCTGTAGGTGATTGTGTTTAAAGAACTGTGTTAGTTTCCAGTGAGGTACCAGTATCCCCAGGGATCTTGGCCTTGATGTTCTGGGGTTAGCTCATTTAACCATCACTTGGAGGCCTGCTCTTCCAGGAGCTTGTATAGAATCCCAGCCTGACGTGCAGCATTGGGTGAAAGGATCCTGGTGTTTGTGCATCGCAGTTCCATGCCCTTCCTAACGACTTGTCTCTACTTAAAATCAGGATAGCTGTTTCCTTAGGGAGTATGTTGGCAGTCCCTTAGCTGACTGCTTGCTGGGCACGTTTGGAGTAGGAGCCTCTCTGAGGTTGACAGGATGTCACTTCAGCAGCGGGATGAGCTGTAAGGCTCTCGCTGCTTAGAATCTTTTTTTTTTTCTGAGCTGTGTTTTTTAGCATGGAGTACTGTCAATCACTCTTTCTTTGAGCTATACTCATTCAGGATTTACAAATACAAGTTTGTAATCTTGGACACCATGAATGCTGTATCTTTAACAGGCTGAAGGAGTCCAGTGTGCTCTCTGACCTCTGTTTGCACAGCAAAGGACACCTGTACTGTTTATGTTGACACACAGGTGTTTGTTACACATGGTATTGGACTCTTAAGAACCTTCTCAAGAGTGCCAGTAATCATTGTGCTGTGAATACCTTCCAAGAGTATAAATGAGTTGGGTGTTTTTGAGAAAGACCTTTGAAGCTTTTTTTTTTTGTCAGCAGTTTTGTTGCTAAACACTACATGTAGCTTTTGCACAGCTTCCAAGTTCCAACCACAGTTAATGGTTGAGCAGCTCTTCAGTCCCTTTTCTGACAGCAGCCAGGTGCCTCTCCACGTCCCGGTGCAGGCTGAGCAGTGCTGCCTGGAGTTGCCTACATTTTAGATGTTAGGGGGTGAACGCTTGAAAGGGGAAGGAACTGGAAATAACTCTTGAAGTTCTTCATGGCATTTTCAGTACATCCATTCAAATCGCATCATTTCTTTTCTGTTTAATTTTGGGTATTGTGAGATTAGAAGTGAAGAGCGTAAGATGCACTTTCTGTCTGTATAGGGATATAGCAGCAGGCAATGGGTGAATACCCATAGGGTTGCTTTGAAAGCACAAAAAGATCACCTTGTTTCAAGAATTTGTACCCACCGTGTGAGCATGCACGTGGAGATCACCTCTTGAGGCTGTGTTTGAAGAGCAATCTTGGGCAAATAGCCTGCCTATTTCATGGTTTTGAGAAGATGTGTAAGACAGTAACTGTGCATAAGACTGTCTGTGTTAGCAGAGCACAAGTCTAGGCAGGCTTGCTTTGCTCATTAAAATATATTGGTATAGTATACAGACAGCGTTACAAAGAGTGGAGGATAAATATCATACATGCCTGGAAAGAGAATCAAGCTCTGTGTCCCTCCAGTCCACCTCTAGACCTCCTTCAGGAGATAAAGCATATTCAGCCTCCTTGAAGGAGGAGACAACACCCTTCTGAGATGGAGTTGGTAGGGGACCACTAGAAGCAAGCAAGGGCTGTGGCACTGACATGCTGGCAAAGAGAAGATTCCCGTGATTCTGGCCCGTGATCAAGAACTCTGTGGCTAGTGCTCCCAAACCAGAGGCTCAGAATTTTGCGTTGAGGTTCACTTTGCAGCTTTCCTGCTAATGAAATTGCTGAGGTGTGCAATAAGCAGAATGTGTTGTGGTCCTGTGGACAGCTGCGCTTCAGCCAACACTTGGTATTGGTAGCAGACTCTGATACGAAGGGTATTGGTTATCCTTTAGCGTGATGTTAGTGTTATGTACTTTATCTTAGAGTTCTTAATGGCTACCAGTACTGAAGTACTCTTGAGGCCGACATGGTGGAAGCGACCACTGGGTGCAGACCTGGATGGCGTGTTGGGCTGCAGTCTGGTCTCAGAGTTGAAAATGTCACTGGCTAGGTCTGTGTGTGAAAGGAAGAGCCGTTGTCTTGAAGCTCTAGGCCAGCTGAATGTTAGAAAAAGTTATTTCTGGCCTCTGCAAGTGACTAACTTTATCTTGAAATTACTACTACTTAGTAATGATCAAGAAGTGAGCTTTCCTCGTTGCTTGATAAGGGTTACTTTGTTTTTATTTTTGACTGTTAATGCCTTCTGTGTTTTCTATGTCATGTTCTGTTTTGGTTTTTTGCTGGAACAAAACTGGGAGCCTTGTCATGAAGCGAGCAGCGTTGCTTGCAGGGTTTGTCCAGTTTTTTTATTGTCTGCTCTGCTATTTTTGTTTATTAAATTGAGTATTGTTGCAACAGTTTCTGGGGAGATGGGTTGCTAGTTCTTCTTCCTCAGACTTATCTATAATCAGTTTGCGAGGAAAAGAGTGACTTTTTCTTTCTTTCCCCTATTTTTTTCCATTGTCTCGGAGTTAGCCAGGCTTCTGACATTTTCACAAGTGTGAGAGCAAAATGTGTGATCGATGTTAAGTTTCCCCTGTGTCTAAACTCCAGTTCTGGTTAAAACTGGTTTATGATAAAAGTCTGAAGATGGATTACTTGAGCCTGGCTGCCTGGTGGTACCTGATGTTATGTTTTTGGTGTTGTGTCTTCTCCAGGAAGGCCTGGCTCTAAATGGCAGCTGGTGGTAGCAGCTGCATGTAGATATTCAAGGATCCTTTTTCTAGGAGGGTGATCTGTATTTTGCGGTTGTAGGACTGATTAGAAAGGTGCAATGATCACTTTGAAATAGCTTCAGTAAAATTGGAGAGTCCAACATTACCTATGCAGTCATGTGATTAAATTTGAGTGAAGAACTGATTCTGCGTTAAAAATTCTCTTCTGTGTGCTGGCAAGAGGGAGGGAAGGTTTTGGAAACTGCTGCAGTAGCAAAAAAGAATTGAAGGTTTCTGTGGAAAGCGTATTGATGGCAAGTTGTTCTGATGCCTTATGTCTGAAGGGAGCAGAGGTTGCTGCCCATCAACCAGGTGTCCCCCCCTAATTGCCACGAGACGTGAGAAGTGCTTTCCTCTTGTTCGTCTGGAAATTCTGCATTGATTTCTGCCTTTTAAGGATGACAGGTGTTAATTTTAATATGAGTATGTGAGCTTTTAAATGTAAAAGGTACTGCGTAATGCTTTCTGGAAACGTGGCTTTGTCCTCTGGCCTAGCAAATGGTTAAGCAATGCCGCACCAAGCCAGAGCATTATTGTATGTAAATTGCCTTAGTTTTGTAGTTATATTAACACCCACTTAGGAACCTGTTGAAACAGGTATGAGTACATTGAGACAGCTTATGTTCTAATTATGGGCTATTTATCTTACTTTATGGAGATGCTTAAACGGAACGCCTCTATGGCCTTCAGTAAGGTATTAAATGATGTGGTTGCATGTCCCTTCTACTTTCATTTTAGGTCTTCCTGGGTTGAACAAAGTGGGTGGGTTTTTTTGTTGCTCCAGTAAGTCTCTTGGCAGGGTATTATGAACCCTGTTGCTAGCATTTGGACTCTTCCAGGGTTGGAGTAGCTTGGTCCTCTCAGGAGTCTGGTTGTAATGATCTAAGGCATGGAAGTGACGTTACAGAAAGCTCTTGCCCCACTGAGGAGGAATGGGCAAAAGGGGGCTTGTTCAGGTGGGAAAGCGTTGGGCTACATCACGAGAGGTTCCTTCCAGCCTCAGAGATTCTGTGAAGTTTGGGTTGAGGCAGCACAGTCAAAGTCACAAAACAATGTATGTATATCACATTATAAAGGAAAGTATGGTACTAAGACTCGTACTATAGGAGACTGTTGAGAAGCTTGCAGGAAAGCTAATTCTTTCCTGGCTAAACTGGGCTCAAAGTAACAACTTCCTATACACGCAAACACACTTTTTCAAGTTCAAAATTGTTATTTACTGTTTAAGTGCACTATACCTGAAGTACTAAATATAAGGTCTATGAGACTTTCTGAGGTTATTACTACTATTTTCACTTGAACTAGAGGGACTGAGCATCTTTTGTCTTGTGGAAGCTTCTCTAATATGGTTATTTTGATTTGTATCTTATTTGGAACTCCTCTGACATGTAGCCCCTGCCATCTATGACTTGTACGTGTCCTGAGTTGATGCCTTCTGTGCTCCCGTCCCTTTACTGCATAGAACTTGTAAGCTGTTCACATTGAGTACTGAACTCCTGTCAGAACTTGCTGAACTGGTTTGCTTTCTGTAACTTGTGCTTTGACTCAGTTCCTTACTCCCTTAACATGTCCTTCGGGTTGTATTTGTTTTCTGTACCTTACAGGCTTTGCATAAACAGTCTTCCTATTTTTTCCCTGAGTTAGATGGCAAGGTGGGAGAGAACATGGCTGCACATCATCTGGTGGCTAACTGGTGACTTTCTCATATGTGAATGGAGGGCCACGAAGATGATCAGGCTGCTGGAGAACCTGCCCTGTGAGGAATCACTGAGAGAGTTAGGTCTTTTCACCCTGGAGAAGAGAAGGCTCAGGGGCACCTCATCATAGCTTTCCAGTACTTAAAGGGCAGCTACAAAGAGGATAAAGGCACGCTCTTCACAGGGAGCCATGTGGAGAGGATGAGGGGCAGTGGGTGTAAGTTGCACTGGGAGAGTTTTCATCTTGATACAAGAAAGAAATTTTTTGCAGTGGCATCAACCACTGTAACAACCTCCCCAGGGATGTGGTAGAGTCCCCATCGCTGCAGGGTTTCAATGTGTAACTGGACAGGGTGCTAGGTAATCTCACCTAGGCTCCCTTTTCCATGGGAGCTTGGCCCAGATGATCTTTCAATGTCCCTTCCAACATGGGCTGTTCTGTGATTCTGTAAATAAACCAGGCAGTGACTGTAATTATTACTTCCAGTTAGTCAGGTGCTATCAAACAGCGTATAAATCAGTCCTCTGATGTTTCACAGCTGTTTCGGAAAGTGAGTAGAACCCACAAAGAGTGTGTGAGACTTGAGGCTTAGAAATGTCATTTTTATATACCTTTCCAAATAATTTTAGGTGCTTCTCCAGAATATGAAAGGATACTTTTTGATTTCTGCAGAGTATCCACTTTTTTTTTTTTTTTTTTTTTTGAGGAGGGGCAGTTTTTCTCCCTCTGTACCTCGCCATGTGGTGTTGCAGTGTCCCACTTTCATCAGTGGTGCTAGGGCCCATTCATTTTTTGTATGGTTTGTCTCAGCCATTCCAGCCAGCTACTTGTTTGCTGATTCAAAGTTTCTGCACACAGAGCCTTTGTAATCTGGACATTCAGAGCAGAGGCTAGAATTGTCATGTTGTACATCTTATGAAGAGTTTTCTGAGACATTAATTTGGAAATTTATTCTGGTTTTGGGGTTTGGGAAAGACTAGAAGTGAGACGGCTGGAGAATGAGAAGCCAGCAGAAGCTGGAAAATCTGGTGTGTTGCCAGTTTCCTGCAGAAACCACTCCCTGCTGTGGGAGGGCTGTCAGCAGGAACATGAAACTGTTTATTGCTGTTGATTTTTGTGAGTGCTGAGAGTTCCTGAGAAATGTGTAGTTTCCCTTTTCTCACCCCCCTCCTTCCAGGCTCTCCTGAAATCTCCACCACTGGGTCTGTTGGAGACATCTGGTTGCTGACCTGTTTCTGTGATTAGTTCCTGTGGCAACCTCATTGAAAAGCTTCGTGGCACCTTTCTCTTGCTTGTGTTAGCTTTTCAAAGG
Source organism: Falco punctatus (assembly GCF_963210335.1). Classification (NCBI taxonomy): domain Eukaryota; kingdom Metazoa; phylum Chordata; class Aves; order Falconiformes; family Falconidae; genus Falco; species Falco punctatus. The sequence goes on from NC_137587.1 coordinate 70,429,146, forward strand.
TGTCACCTCTGCTTGGAGCTGCAGAGAAGCCAAGTGAGAGGAAAATGTTTTCCTGGGCAGAGGGGGTGGGTCTTAAAACTGAGAAGTTGTTTGCATTCAGATGGAAGAATCAGTAGAACAGAGGTAGGTTTGGGGATTGTAGCAGTGGCTGATTGTAGGTACTTTGTGATGAGCAGCTATGGAATGTGAGTGTTTCTTTTGAAGTAACTTCACATTCTTCTGTGTTATCTGGAGAGGAATGCAGATATTGAAAACAATCTGAATAACCAAGGAAATGGGTGAAATCCAGTTGTTTGTAAAACCTCTACTGAATCATGAGTATTCCCTCAACAATGAAGCTTTAAGAATAACTGTCTGCTGCAGAATCCACAGATAGGAAAGCAGCATCAGGGATTAGATCTTTAAAAAAACCCTCAGAAGTGCAAGAGGGATGAATTAAAAATCTGAGGACTTCACGCTGTATTTGCTCTACAGTCACTTTTTAGATGCTCTTGGATGTAGGCATTGGAATCGTTACAGCTGATCTTAACTTGCACTAAGAGAAAAGACCATTTGAGGATTAGTGGCAGCTGAGCAAAATAGATGTGTTTGAATTGTACCTTTAGGCAAATACAGAGTTAGTGCAAAGAAGAAAGCACTAGTGTTATGCCTTTTTTTGTGGCTTTAAGAACACTGGCTTGTTTATCTTAAAAGGCAGATAGATGGATGGCCACTTTGCACTATGAGACCACTGTATACTAACATTTTGAGTAGGGAGAGATGGAGTAGTAACATATTCAGACATGAGAACTTGACTGGCATTCCCCTTGAGTTTGAATAGTGAAGACATACATTCATCTGAAACGTATGTTTTTGCCAAGCCATCAGTTGATGCTAATAGGCATGAAAACGGAGGAGCTGTGGTAGGGTAACAGCTCTGTAGTAGGTTAAATAAAGTGAACCTTAGAGAGAGAGTTGAAACTGAATACAGATAAGATGGTTGAGATTGTCTAAAACTGCATATTTGCACTAGCTAAAGTTATCTTTCTTTTGACTGTTAAAATACTGCAGCCTGTGAGATTTTTCATTTTCACTAACAGCTACCTGTCTTCTATAATTAGAAATGGAGTTTACTGCCTTCTCAGAAGAGATGAAAAACTGGCCACAGTGAATTTGAACACGTCTCATATCTGTTGTGTACTGCTAGAGTGTTCTGTATTTGAGAACAAGACTAAACTGTGCAAAAATATCCACAGAATGCAAATTAAGTTTTATGTTTATAATACTTCTTTTCTAAATTACTGTAAAGAAATGATCATATTTTATTGTTCAGTTCAAAAAGATTGGTTACTCACTTGGTCATCTTCTTGGATATTGCAGGTTAAATAATTCTTAGTGCTTTCCATTGAGCCTTGCATGCTGGGCTGAAAATTGGTGGTGCAGAAGCCGATTCATGTGTAGGTCATACACTCCTGCCTTAGATTTGGTGCTTTTTATCAGAAAAGGTGGAACAGGCTGATTACAATCTGCTACCAAAGGACTGTCAGAGCACCAAGCTGCATCTCAGACTTTTATTTCAACAAACTGAATGCACTGCATTGTTCAGGCTTCTCACTGTGAAGTTTTATCGTAGCTAATCACAGATTTCTTTCCTATCTTATTCCTGCTCTCTAGTTTGAAAAAATGCAGACCACAGTGACAAGGTTAGTCTCATCAGAGTTGTATACAAAAGAACAGTAGTGCCTGCCTTTACTGTTCCCCTTTGTATACACCCCATCATAATATTAATTCTTACAGCTTTAAACTTTTAATTCATTGTGTGCTGTACTCATTACGCATTTTTCAGTGCCACAGTTGTCTTCTAGGATACAGTTCCCAGTCTGTAGAAAATCTAGATCAATGACCTAATATTTAACCACGTCTAAAGCCTAGATTATTTGAACAGTCCTGTTACTCAGGCTGTGACCACCTGTGTGCTAATTATGGGTTACAGTTATTCTAATATTGGTGTAATTCTCTAATTCTCTGATTTTGAAGCCTCAGTTTTTGTATTTACTTCCTGGAGAACTGAAAGAGGGGGGCATAGCATGTATTTATGCCAAAATCCATTAGAAACAGCACTAGTCAATGAATCCCCATGAAAACACTGCTTGGAGTAGTCTTAGTTCTTAGTACATATGAGCTGGTTTTTGTATGTATGTACAGTGCTTGATTTTAATCAGAATATTAGGAGGCATGAAACCTCACACCTTGCAGATGTGAAATGTCTGCAGCTCTGGTTGGTCAACAGAGCCACATAGCTTTCCCGACTGTTTTACAGGACTGATTCCTGTGAAATTGTGTTAATTACTACAGTTACACACCCAGTACGGTGTTTTCCTGTTATTTTTGGATTCATGTGAAGCTAAATAGTTTACAGTTAGGCATGCATCTGAAACAGTATTGAGAATATTAAAATTCTGTTCATTGGGTGCAAGCAGGATCCTCTACTTGCCTGTCTTTAAGATAGTCCCAGTAATGTGGACTTACCATCCCCATGAGCCAAATCATTGCCCTTGCTCTGTTTCATGATATGGGCTACTGCTGTTCTGGGCCACTTTTCTGCGATCTTCACTGATCCAAGGCTCACCTGTCCTGCAAGAGCTGTAGAGCTCTGTCACAAGCGAGGTGTGATCTAGGGAAGACGCGTTACAAAGCGGCCCACGGCCGAGCAGCTCCCTTTTTCAGACAACAGCACAGCCAGGGAGCATGTCGTCTTTGGAGGACGGTGTGTAGCTGAGCTTGCATTATACAGCCTCAGGTAGGAGAAATACCAGGGTGCACCTCTGGTCGGAGAACAGTGACTTTTCAAATTACATGCTGCTGTAATCTTTGTTTTTGTCAGGAGGATATGTGACACCATTAAATGAGATGGAAGGAAATAATAATAATAATAATGAGATAAGGGAAGATCTGTTAGGAGGAGAGGAATGCCTGTTCTGGTTCCCCCTCCGCCCTCATGTTTAAAATGTAGAGTAGGGCGGGAGAAAATATATAGGTCAGAAAGGTACACTTGATAACAATGCTGTAGGGCCTCTCTACGAGATCAGCTAAAAGAGCTTGAGTAAGTGGTAGTGTCATGAAATAACTAGCGAATACTTAGTGAGAGTAGCCTGTACTCAAGAGGAAGATTTAAATTAGTTTAAAGGACAGGTTGGCCACTGTATCTAGACCAGTACCAGCTAAATCATGGGCTGATGGAGAAACACATATGGTGAGACGGTATCTTAATTACATGTGAAACTCTGGCTGCTGAGCTCTGTACTTAATATTTTGTCTGAAGTGTTACTGACTAGCATCTTAATCACACAGATTGCGTGGTAGTGCTATACCCACTTTCAGCCCCTAGTGCTAAGCAAATAGTAGGCTAGAATATGACAGCAGTAGCAGTATGAAACTTGTTAAGCGTGGAGTTCTGTTCACAAATTGAAAATACACGCATGTGACCAAGTTTGTTGTTCTTGCTCTTCCAGATGGATGGAGGCCTGTCTGAGTGAGGAGCTGCCTCCCACAACAGAGCTGGAAGAAGGATTGAGAAATGGAGTCTACCTGGCCAAACTTGGAAACTTCTTCTCCCCTAAAGTAGTTTCTGTGAAGAAAATCTATGATAGGGAACAGACTAGATACAAGGTGAGAGCTGTTGGCCATAGATACTACTTTAGGTAGACATCTAAAATAGGAAAATGTGCACATAGAGGTACAGTGTGCAAATAAGCAGAAAGTTAGTTTATAATAGTATTACCTGAGAAACTCCACCTTTACTCTAGAACAATGATTAAGTGAGAGGGGGTGGGCTCTTGGCTTTATATCTGGGCATGCACTCATGTGAACTTGTTGTAAACAATCAATATAATTGTACATAGAAGACTTCTGACCTCTTTTCTGTAAGAGTACCGTTTTCATTATCCATCTTAATGAACCTCCCTGCCATTCTTGGCAGCTGTGGTATTTTATTTCTTACTGCTCTCATCGTTGTTGCCTATTTTTATTTTAGGCAACTGGTCTCCACTTCCGGCACACAGATAACGTAATCCAGTGGCTGAATGCCATGGCTGAGATTGGTCTCCCCAAGGTAATTTCTATGTCGTACGTGCAGATAAATAATCTTAGAAAAACCTTACGTTCCATGGAAGCATTTTCTGTTGCACAAAAATCAGCAGACTTCCTCTAGTTAATTCTTCATTTTCTAGATTGACATCCCTATAGAAATTCTCTCCTAAAACTTGCTGAAAGTTTTCATTCTGCTATATGTGTGAGTGTGATTAGGAGCAAAATAACTCCTCCTCCTGTACCGTATCCTTAATGTCACTAATCTTGCATAACATCTGCGTTACATAGTTCTTGCCAGGCATTCTTTTGAGCAGTATCTGAGCTACAGTTTGATTGTGGAAGCTTTTTTAGAAATCTATGCTAAAAGAAGCAACACAACAGAAAATAGTGTTATCTATTTCTTCGGATTTCTCTATGAAACTTTCACATCAAGTTGAAACATTCCTGGTGTAGCTTAATCAAATATAAATTACTGGCTTCACTAGGGGAATGTCCAGATAAACTCCTCTGAGCTAATCAACACTGTTGCCTAAAAATATCTGGAAGTGGGGTAGTGCTGATAGTAAAGTTGCATACATGGATAGTAAGTAATTTTTTTTAACATGTTTTTTATTTTTTTTTGTAGGCTGTGTTATGCTTAGCCTCTCCAAAACCAACATTGCGTAGTTTAATCTGATGTATGTTTTGTTTGCATACAGGCTTGCAAATTGAACGCTTTATTCTTGGCAAAGATTTTGAAATAATTTGTTGAGATTTACTAGTTGCGCCTTGCTGGGATTTATGATGATTTTACAGGAACAAATTTAGGATTAGGAGATGCTGAAATACACTGTTAAGGTTGTTAGGTGAAAATAAATGAGGAGGTAGCTAGACAGCGAGAGTTGTAAGTGTCAGGTATGAGCCAAGATTTTCAGGTCTAAGTGAGTTTTGAGGGGGAGATAAATGTGTGAGGATATGTTAAAGAAACTGGGCTGGGATCCAGTACATTGACAAAGAGGTACTGGTGGTTTAAGTATTTTCCCATGCAGCAGAGCCAGGGAACTGATACTGTGGAATTGTGAGGGTCCTTCACTTGCTCTTGCCTTTACAGAAAGAGCAATGCTATTTTCTGCTCATTGGCAACAGCAACGTATCCTCCCAGTGACTAGAACGTAACGTACCTTGTCAGCACTTTCGAATGAATTGACATTTCAATATTAGCCCCTTGTGTTAAACTTTTGACGCGCTTTGCGTTTGAGGCTGTCTGAAAGCTTTTGGGTCCAGCTGCCTGACAGTGTAGTGTGCAGAGCACCTCAGTGCTGGTCTCAGTTTGCCTTTGTCACTGTCTTTTGCTTCTCAACCACATTTAGTCCAAACAAAATCCTCTTTTCTCTGTTCTGTTGCAAGTATTTTTTTTTTTTTTTCATCTCTTGGCTTTCACCAAAGTCCTTGCTAATGCCTCCTGACCCGGTATCTTGGTGGGCACATGGAAGAAGGGGTGTACTCGTCCATGTGTAATAGGACCTGGGCAGGAAAGGGGGCACCCTGGTTTGGGTGGTAGGAGCAAAAGAAAGGACTGGCTGGCACTTCAAGCAGGAGGAATATCGGGCTAGGGCAGAGAAGCTCAGAGAGTTTTGTTCTGCGGGCTGTTTCATTAGTGTGCTGCAGAAGAATTGGGCTTATCACAGTTGTGTGTGAGTGTAATTCAGACTGCTAACTCTGTTTTATCTTTAGATATTCTACCCAGAAACTACAGATATCTATGATCGCAAGAACATGCCACGCTGTATCTATTGTATTCATGCACTCAGGTAAGGCGTGCTAGGCAGAAATCTAATTGCTTCCGATGTCTTTCTGCAAAGCTGAAGGGTGGGAGGGGAGAGAAGTGAACTGAAGGCTGGATGAGGGTGAATTCTCTAGCAAAACAATCTTAGCAGGTCAGAGCAAAGATACGTGAAGCCGGTATTTTGCCTTGGGCAGTGGCCAGATCAGATGCTGAAGGAAAAAGAACCAGTCAAGTATGTTGTGATTACTATAGAAGTGAGCTTGATCCCAGCTTTAGATCTAAAATGAGTTATCTCTGTAGAATAAGTCATTTGGAGTTTATAAAGCAGTGAGGAGTACGCTGCCACGGTCAAAACTAATGCTCCTTTTTGTTCAGGTTACAGCAGAGTTCCTCCCTTGCTGGCAGCTTTCTAATAGCTACTGTAGCTGCTTTATGCCGGGGTTGGCTGGCATATATTCTTGTTACATGTTCTTTGTTATATCCCGGCTGTTCCCGCCCCCCTAGTAGCCTGAATTGTGAGCAATTACCGAGCTTCCCAAGAAAATTGTTTGCCATTGCTGTGATCTTTCTAGATCATAATTAAGAAAAGAAAATGAATTCGTGGAGCAAAATTAATAGATGCAAACAGTCCGAGCAGTTAAGACTGTAGAATTTAATCTGTAATCTTTCATCTAGTAATACTTTTTCCATACATTTTAATTTTTTTTCAATTGCTAACCTTTTTGGCTGAAATGTTCTGTAGCCAAATTTCTCTGCAAAGGCAGCCTCCTCAGGATTTTATCAGTTTAAGTAATTTTATTTTTCAAGGAAAGAAGAGAACTCTGACATGTAAAAATAAATGTGGAAAAGGATATTTTTTTATAAAAAAAAAACTTGTTCTTTTTTCAGGCTTGGTGCTGAAGTATATTCCAGTTAAGAAATAAAGATCTAGAATGAAGTTTTGTTGACAGTCCATAGGTCAGGAGTGTTCCTGCCTGCTGTTTGTGTTCTGTTTTGGGTTTTTTTTTTTTTGGGGGGGAGCTGCTTAGATTTATAGAGATTGGAGATTTATATTTGTCATGTTGAGGTTGTGCTTACCCTCTGTTTTCCTTTCCAATCATGTTAAAACTGAGTTTACCAAAGGAATGTATATTTACTTTATTAATAGTTTATTTTTAATGTTCCTGTATTACCAGATATTTTAACAGAGGGTACCTTTCCACGATCTGTGCTGAGCTGGTATGACAGGCAAAAAGGAGAGGAGTTGCTTCTCGTTCCCCAGCCCCATTTGTCCTGAGCTGTATGGGTTCACCCCTCCCGTGTAGCCATCCTGTTCCTGGTCAGGCTCCAAGTGGATACTTTAACAGCGTTTCAGTAAGCCAGATCAGCTGAGCGAATGCCTTCCCTCTGCTCAGCGCTGGTGAGGCCATGCCTGCAGTGCTGCGTCCAGTTAGTACTGTGCCCAGTTCTGGGCTCCCCAGCATGAGAGGGGCATGGACGTGCTGGAGAGAGCTGGAGGAAGGGTCACTGAGATGATTAATGGACCAGAGCCACTCTCCTGTGAGGAAGGACTGGGAGAGCTGTGACTGTTCAGCATAGAGAGGAGAAGGCTCCAAGGGGCTCTCATCAGTGTGTGCAGCTGTCTGATGGGAGGGTGCAAAGGAGCCGAAGCCAGGCTCCTTTCAGTGGTGCCCCATGACAGCACAAGAGGCAGCTGGCACAAACTGAGCCACAGGAGTGTCCCTCTGAACATCAGAAAACACTTTATTTACTGTGTGGGTGACCAAGGAGTGGCACAAATTGCCTAGAGAAGTTGTGGAGTCTCCTCCCTTGGAGATACTCAAAAGCCATCTGGTCATGATCTTGGTGAACCTGGTCTTTTGTGACCTTGTTTGAGGAGGGAGCTTGAACAAGACAAACTTGAGAGCCCCCTCCTAGCTTCAGCTGTTCTGTAATTCTGTCAAGACTTCAGAGTGGTGGGCCAGTTATTAGTTATGTGCGGCTGAGGGGAGGAGGGGAGTCAGCTCACTCTTTTGGTGATTACGAGGCATTACGTGGGCTTACCTGAGTGGCTTCTTGAATCTGTATCTCCTAAAAATTACCTGTGTCGTTGTCAGAAGCACAGGGAAAAATGACTAGTTCTAATTACTTGCTTATTTTCTGTTCTAGCCTGTACCTGTTCAAACTGGGTCTTGCCCCTCAGATTCAGGATTTATATGGGAAGGTGGACTTCACAGGTAAAAAAAACAGAACCAAAACCCAAACCCAACCAACTGAAACTCCCGCTGATACATATGCTGTCTTTACCTCATATTCTACTAGGTGTTGTATAGATCAGTTAAAGGATGGCTAATGTTGATATCCTAAATGCAAATTAAATTTAAAATTAATGGCTAGTAATTTAAGAAAATTTAAGAAAAAAGGATCGATTTGAGTACTTCTGAGCCAGGCTGTTGGTTTGCTAATCATTAGTTTTGCAAGTAACAGCCTCTTTTTTTGCTGTTGTTGTAAGACATTTAAACCTTGGCTCCATTCCTCTGGGAGAAGTTTTGGTAGATGGTTCTGATCTCGCTTGATTTTAAAGTAGAGGTGCCGTTAGCTGAGTAAGAGTTTGCCAGCTGATCTGCAACAGGAGATTCCAGCACAAAGTATCACATCCACGTGCCACCTCAAGGTTTCAGTTCCTTGATTTTTTGCAAAAGTGTCAAATTCTGCGTTTTGCATTAGTGAGGTTCCCACCTGAGCGCACACATTTCATTTAAAAGGTATATAAACTTCCATTATCCTACAGAACAGTTGTTGATTGCACCTATAAAATGCTAAACTGTCAACTCTTTGAGTTACATGGTATTGTTACATGTAGCAGCAGCATGTCGTGATAGCCTCTATTTGCTTTTCTGGCATAGACTCTCGGGGGGGGGGGGGGGCAGAGGAATGCTGAAATATTACGTGTGCATTTTCCTGACCTGTTGGCAGCTGTAGTTGAGGCATCGCAGAATAGAGTCTGTTTCCAGCTCCTTGTGAGTCACGTGTGGTTTTCTGCTGAGAAAGACTAGAATATTCTCATATGAGAATCGGGGAGAAATGTAGATTTTAGGAAAGTGTGCACAATGTCTATCAGTTCTCATTTATTTTGTTTCACTTACTGAGTTGTAGTCAAAGTATTATTTAAACAGTAATTGTAATTTATTGTGGTTATCAGACATTTTTTTGGCAATAGTTGTTGGTATAGCAGGGCTGATTCCTGGTGTGTTTAAGCCCATATAACACTGTTTTAATGTGTGTTTCAGAGGAGGAAATCAGTAACATGAGGCTTGAACTGGAGAAGTATGGTATTCAGATGCCTGCCTTCAGCAAGATTGGCGGAATTCTTGCAAATGAACTTTCTGTGGACGAAGCAGCATGTAAGAAAAAATGTAGTTTTGTTTTCTGCAATTAAGTCAAACTAGGAGATTAGGTATTTCTTTTTTTAGTGTTAGTTTTAGTGCCCCCTGTTGTAAGACAGTACAGTCCTTTTGATAGGCCTTTTGGAAGACTGGGAAGAGGGTTTTCTTCCTTCCCTTGTGTATTTTTATTCTTTCTGGAGCATGATGATCTAACTAGCTACAGTATCGTGCTAGGAAGTAGGCTGACTTTTTTGTCAAGAGCAAATGATGGATTGAGAGGCATTTTGATAATTCTCTTGCTTCCCAGTATTTCCAGGTAATTCTTCTGCCCTTGCCAATTAAGTTCTCAGTTTTTAACAGAGCTGTTGTGTTTGGGACTAACTGGCACACTGCGACGTGTTTTTCAGTACATGCTGCTGTCATTGCCATTAATGAAGCAATCGACCATCAGGTTCCAGCTGACACTCTTATGGCCATGAAGAACCCTAATGCCATGCTAATAAATCTTGATGATCAACTGGAATCCACTTACCAAGACACACTCTACAGAGCAAAGCAAGACAAGATGGAGAATGCTAAAAACAGGGTAGATCAATTCTTCTTTCAAACCATCTATTTGCATGCATTACAATTTTGTATTGCAGTGTAAACTGTGGAGAATTCACAGAATGTGTGTTACAGTCCCGTGTGTATAGTGTTAGGTGGGTTTACTCCTGGTGGTATTCTGGTGTGTTCCCCAATCTTCCTGTTGTAGAAGATAGCAGCAGTTGGCTGTGTGACTGTTTAGCCATCTGAAATATGGGCCACACGGATGCAGAATTAACGTCGGTCTTTCTATGTTGGCAGTGTTATCCCTGCATTGTCATATGATATAAATATGTTTTCTGAGCAATGAAATGATGAGCAAAACTGACTGATGCTGTCAGAAGGGGGTCAGTGTTGGTTTAGAACGCTGTGTATCAAGTGCCTAGCCATGTGTACTGCTTTCTGTGCTCTGGAGCTCTCCTGTGTGTTCATACAGAGCCATTACATTGAAATAAGGTGTTTCTAGGTTGTCTGTTCCAGAGTATGAGTATATTACTTTATATGTATTTACTTCTAGGGCTTCTTTTTGCTTGTGTAGAAGTAGCCTATCTATGACCTGTCACAACTCTATATAGATACACAGTTATCCTCCCTGACCTTTTCAATGAAACAATCTATAAGAGCAAAGGAAACTGTAGAAACACTAATTACTTTTTATTTCATCTTCAGATTGCCTCTGAAAATTCAGAGAGAGAGAGAGATGTGTATGAAGAACTTTTGACTCAAGCTGAAATTCAGGGAAACATCAATAAAGTGAACAGTAGGTATCATGCTGAAGTAATAGTCTTAATTAAAAGAGTACTGGAAAACAATACCTCTGCTTGTCCTTGCTTTCTGTAGTGCTAACAAAAGTGGAAGGCAGCTGCCCTGTTTTTCTGGGGGTTTTGTGTGTTTGTTTTACTTGGTTTGTTGTTTTTTGGGGGTTGTTTGTTTTTTTTTAACTTCTTATTAGTACATAATTGTAAGCTGAGTTCATTTTGGCTTCTGTTACCCTTCATTTAGGAAATGGATTGTCCGTGTTGCTGCCCACCCCCCAAGTTTTTCAACTTGAGTAATGCATGCTATTTCCCAACTTCAGCCCCTTTTTCAAAGTACTACTTTGCAGTTGACTTTGAGAGCCTTCCATTTGGATTGCATACCTAATTTGCTGTCTATCAGGTCTAAGAGTATTTCTTTTTGAGCAGTAGGTTATATAAACCATGAGACTTCCTCATTTAATGTTTCTCTCAAAACTCTGCTTTACTGTTGCTAGCACATGCAGCCATATCAAAGATTGACCTAGCTTTGGAACAAGGAGATGCTTTAGCACTGTATGAAGCTATGGCAACACCAGCCCTGGGACTCCGAGGATTGCTACGTGAAAATTGTGACTGGTATTTCAAGCAGTTTTTGAGTGACAGACAACAGAAACAGGAGGTATGGAAAAGTCTAGATTACCCTGATCCAGGAGGTTTTCCCCCTGCCCCCCTTTACCATACCACTGCATACTAATCACTTGCTAATTACCTGCTTACAGTTTAGTGTTGGTTTGAAAAAGTTAACACTAGTAGAGAGAAGCATACAGTAAGCATGTATATCATTTAGTTTTCATCTCTGCATATGAAAGGCCAATATAATGCTTGTATGTATGTATATATAATTACTTTCACCAAACCTTAAAATACTAACTCACATTTGTATAGAACCATTGTAATATAGGTGTGTCATCCCTCTCATTTTACTATTATCAGTGCCCAAATGTGGATATTTGTGTTGCAGAAACACCTGTCAGAGAAGCATACGCTACTTCCACTGTGCAGAATACCACTGTACACTATTTGTAGACGTGCTTGGGGACATAGTTTAGTTGTGGACTGGGCAGTGTTGGGTTTATGGTTGGACTTGATCTTAAGAGCCTTTTCCAACCTAAATGATTCTATAACTAAGGTTAACCATAGTTTCTCATTTCAAACAGAAAAAGGAAGCATACAAGAGGTGGATGGAAGCAGGGTCAGGTGTCTCGGGAGGAAGACTTACCCCTTAGCAGAGGAGGATCAAATTAGGGACCATTGAAACAACTTGGACAAGGGAGCTGGTGGGCTGCTGTCGTGGGTGCTGAGGGAGCTGGTCTGTGTGATTGTGAGGCCACTCTAGGCAGCCTCTAAAAGTTGAGGGAGACTGGGGGAAGTTCCTGAGGACTTGAGCGTGAATGCCACCCCAATGTCTTGAAGGGCAAGGGGAATCTAGGGAATTATAGGTCTGTCAGTCTCGCCTCAGTCTCTGGGAGGATGATGGAGCAAATAATCCTGGAAGCAATCAACAAACATACAAAGGACAGGAAAGCGGTTAGGAGTGCTCAGTGTTGGGTATTTGAAGGGGCAGTGATGCTTGACCAATGAAACAGCCTTCTGCAATGAGATGACTGGCTTGGTAGATGAGAGGAAAGCAACGGATGTATATCTTGACTTCAGCAAGGCTTTTGACGCTGCATCCCATAATATACTCAGACAAACTGCTGAGGCATGGGCGAAGTGGACAGCGAGGTAGGCTGAAAACTAGCTAACTGCCAGGCTCAAAGGGTTGTGATCAGCTGTGTGATGTCCAGCTGGAGGCCAGTCACTAGTGCTGTACCCCTAGGATTGGTACCGGGGCCAGTACTAGTTAACAACCCACTAATGGCTGTAAAATGGGACGGAGTGTACCCTTTGTACGTTTGCAGATTGTACGAAACAGGGAGGAGCAGTGAATACACCAGCAGGTGGTTGTGCTGCTACTCAGAGGCACCTCAACAGCTGGAGGAATAGGCCATTAAGAATCTCACCAAGTTCAACAAAGACAAATGCTAAGCCCCATACTTGGGAAAGGAATCACCTCACGCACAAGTATGGACTGGGGATACACTGGCTGGAAGGCAGCTTTGCAAAGGAGGATAATGGGTCCTGGTGGACAATGACTTGACCAAGAGCCAGGAATATACCCTTGGGGTAGAGGAAGCCAGCAGTGTCCTGGGACGCCTTAGGAAGAACGTTGTCAGCAGGCTGAAGGAGGTGATCCTCTCCCCTCTACTTGATGCTGGTGAAGACCACCGCTGGAGTACTGCTCCCAGTTCTGAGGCTCTGCAGGACAAGAGACACGGACATACTGCAGCGAGTCTAGTGAGGGCTGAGAAACTGATTAAGGGCTCAGAGCATCTGACGTGTTGAGAGAGGCTGAGAAGGCTGGGGTTCCGCATGAATGATGCGAGCTGAGGGGTGTGTGTTGCTGTTAGTCCCTTCTGTGAGGGTACAAGGACTTCCACAGCGCACGGCCCTGCAGCTGTTGTTATTAAGAAGATTTGTCACTTGTCTCTGAAGAAAGATCTTCACAAGCTGTGTTTCTTTGGACCTACAATTAAGACAAAATTGGAAAAGTGGGGACTTCTTAAAAACGTCCTGCCAAGCTTCAGCATGGCAGAAACTCTCCATAGCTGCCCAGAGGTGTCTCTAGGGAAGATTTTTACCAGTTTTTTTAGGAGCCACAAAAAACAAGTTCAGCCATTTTCTAAACTACAAAGTCAGATTGCATGTGTTTCCAGAACGGTCTTGTTACATAAATGTGGTCTGTTGGTGCTTTTGGAGAATTATCATCTTTACCGTGTAAAGGTGTAAAATGGAACATCACTGTGTCACTTCATGGCAAACTATGCAAGTACTAATTTCACTCTAGCATGCAGCTCATGTACAGGCAGCCTTTTCCAACAAAATTGTCTCCTTTGTCTTAAATGTGTTGTAATTCTGGAAGCTGGGTCTTTAATTGCTGTGTTCATGGGACTGCACTTCTAATACCGTAAAAGCTATCAGGCTGTACGCATACGGCCTTTCACCATATGAGTGGAGAATCTGGTTTGTCTTCCTCATGTGTGCGGTGTCCTTTGCAGAAGCTATGTGGCATTAAGAGTGTTTTAAGGAAGAGCTGTTTTTTGTTGATTTTTTTTCTTTCATTTTCTTTTCATTGAGCTATTTGAAATTAATAAGCTGACATTTTTTGACCCTTGTGGTTTCTTTTTCTCTCAGGCTGGCCTTACAGGTCCTCTGCAGAAGGAAGAGTTGCAGCTGGGAGTGGATGCTGCTAACAGGGCAGCGCAACAGTATCAGCAAAGTAAGGATCAGCAGAAATTATTGCAGCAAAGTGACCATGAATGTCATCAAAAGGATGAGACAGCACAATATTTGGGTCTATGTGGGGATACGTGAGGTCTCTCTCAAGCTGTTGTGAATTTTCTCGAAGTACTTCACAGCTGCCAAGAACATTAAAGAGAGGCAGTTGCCCTGTTTATTTGTAGTGTATTTTATCCTTCTCTTAAAATACTGCTGGAGATAAGAGCATATAATTTGAAATACTAAGAATTGTGGAGCTTTTGCGTCCACCTTGAATAACATCTTATTCTAGGATGCTTATGTGATTTTTTTTTTTTTTGTGCTGTGGAGCTGTAAAGGAAATCTGGATTGCTCCATGAGGTGTGAAAGCTAGGTTACCAGCTGACCATTGACGCAAACCTTACTTGGTTTGAGCTACAGAACCTTTAAGTGTTTCTGAATATCAGGTAGCAAATAAAATGCAGATCATAATGGCTGTTTATTTTTGATGGATGCTTCTGACACCATGCAGAACTCTTTTCTCTTTTCTATTTTTTTTTTTTTTTTCCTGGAGAAGAATGTTCAGTTCTGGCTGTGCAGGAGCAACTAGTTCAATTTGTAATAGGTAGAAAGGAGTCTGCTCGAGATCTGGGGAGAGGAGTTTTAGAATACAAGAGGAAAATAGCGAATGCCTAATAACTAGGAGGATACCTTCAACGTACCTTAGTTGTTCAGCATGGAGCTCAGCGTTTGTTTACTTGTGCTATTTTAAAGTTGGCCACTGCATACCCGCTATAGAGTGCTTGTTACTGCCTCAGGCAGGAGAGACGCGGGGTAGATGTGGGCAGGAAGAAAAAGTTGCTACTACTCATCCATCCAAAAACTTGCAATTAGAAGGCTTCTTACTGTCAGAAGACTGAAACTGTGAAACAGTCCTTTGATAACGAGCAAAAAGGTGTATTGGTTTTAAACATGAGCTTTATTTTAAAGAAGGCATTATGTATTTTGGTTGCCTGCAGTAATGGGAGACTAATTGGGGAAGCATGGATCGGAAAGCTTCGCTCATTTCCTGCAACTAAGGGAATTATCCCTTTTCTTGTTAGCTGTCTGATTATTGAGTAGAATAAAAGCGTTCTTGTTACTGGGGACTCGACCGTCTACCTTCCTCATTCTTTATGCTACCTCTTTGAACTTCTAGGGCTGGCAGCAGTAGCCAGAATTAATTCTGCAATTCGAATGGGTGATGCTGAGAAGACTGTGGCAGAACTGATGAATCCAGAGGCCCAGTTACCAGAGGTTTATGTATTTGCTGCAGACCTTTACCAAAGGGAGCTGGCCACCTTGCAGCAGCAGAGCCCTGAAGTAAGGACCATGTTCTCTCTTATTTCTGGAAGCTGGTATGGATCACTGGGTCTACCTTGTCTGTTTTGTTAAATATCTCTCTGCAACAAACCTGTCTTGAATCTTCTTAGAACTGCTTTGGTGTTCAGTCTGTTCTGACGTGAAGTTTGATCCCTGAATCTTGAGCTACTTGGCCCTGTAAGATTCTACTTCAATCTTTTACTTGGTGTTCTACCTTTCTTTATGGTTCTCATCTTTCTGCTTCTGTGTCATAAAGGTTGTCCCTTTGCTTTCTTACATGTCTGTTCTGACAACTGTTCTGTGTTGTGTGCAACAATAGGTTGTAAAGAACGCATGGAATTAATTTGTTGTCCTCTTCTGTTGCAGGGTAACCTCACTCATCCAGAATTATCTGTTGCTGTAGAGATGCTGTCTTCTGTGGCCCTGATTAATAGGGCTTTGGATTCAGGGGATGTGAATACAGTGTGGAAACAGCTGAGCAGTCCTGTCACAGGGCTTACAAACATTGAGGATGAGAACTCTCAGAGGTGGATATTTCAAGAAGTCATGTCTGTCCTTGATGTTGTTTACATTCTGTGACTTTCTGAACCTTTTTTCCCCACTTCACATTCTTTCTACGTTATTTCTTACAGTATTGATCCAATCTCTGTTGGCTCTCCCATCTTGTTTTTGCGATTACTGTTCTTGCTCGTCTGATTTCTGTGCTGTCTCTCAACGCTTTCTCACCGATTTCACATTAAAGCCGTGTTGCGATGCCATTAGGTTGTTGTTGGTACTACGCCAGCTCACCCACCACGTTCTTTGCCCTGGATTCTCGTTCAGTGTTATAGTGCTTTTGTCTATTTGACAATTTTGCCTGTTTTGTTGATGCGTCTCTTTGGACTGTTTCACATTTGGGCTGACCATCCTGCATGCAGCCTTTGCTCTTTCTTTTCCTCCTTTCTTTCACATTTGTTCTAGTTTCAACCCTTGTGTTACCTCTTACACTTTGTGTACAATTTTCGTGTTGTGTGTCCCTGGCCAGCTTGTTGCAATGTGATGTATGTTGGTTTTGGGTTTTGTTCTTTGACAGATACATCGATGATTTGATGAAGCTGAAAGCTCAAGCACGTGCAGAAGGAAATGAATTCATCACATGGAATGATATCCAGTCATGTGTTGATCGTGTGAACATAGCTGTGCATGAAGAACATGAAAGTAAGTTTTTCTGCTTGTTCATGCTAGGCTGATCCCAGCTCATAAGGAGTGATAAAACAAGGTGTATGTTGATGCACAAAGTTACTGTTTGACTTGTAGTTGTGTCATACATTAGATATCTAAGAAGATCTTAGTTATGAGCAGGACTTGGTGGTCTGTAGTACAAAAGGCATTGACAGCGGGACCGCTAATGGCGATCAGGCAGTCAGGAGTGTTCATGGCATTGAAATCAGTATCTCCAAACACGTGATTAGTCCTTCTAATGCAAATTTGAACCACTTTTGGCTGACAAAACGCGTTGTCTGCTGTCAGTGCCTAGGACTAATCTAGAACACTTTCTAATTTTGCTTCAATCCCTCAAATTTAATGAAAACTAATATTAGCAAAATCACTGAATTAATTTTAGCCTAGTCTTGGAGTACTCCGTCCTCCTTCCTAATTTGCTGTATTCAGTAGAATTTACTTTTCTTAAAGTCCGTTCTCTCTTTGGCTGCAATCTCTGCTCCTTTCAGGTTTTCCTCTTCTCTCTTTGTGGTTCTTCTGGTTCTGCATTGTTTTTAATTTCTGTTTTTTAGTAGTGTTATGTTAGTAAGTGTCTTTTAGCGGTGGAAATGATGAAAACTTAAGTAAAACAGAAAATTGGAGTAATTCTTTTTTCTCTAAGACATTATTAGTTGAATTAAAATCCACAGTAGAGATAGAGGAGTCCTTGAAAACAGCACAATTAAGCAAACCTATTCTTAGGTAGGTCCTTGTGAGGTTCTCTGTCAGGTGGTTTAATTTTTATTAATTTTTTTTCAGTTTCGTTAAGGGATCGTTGTTTTTGGCTATGACCAGTGCTGAAACCTCCTGCATATGGCAGGTAGCATGATGTTTACTTCCAAGCCATCTTTGTAATGTTTAGCTCAAAGCCTTGCATCGTAAGATGGAAGAGATTTGTCACAAATGTGGAGGTGATGATGAAGTTTATATTGTACACTGAGACAAACAAGTGTCTTCTACCACTTCTTGTTGTGTTCCACCTTGAAAAGAGCTTATACTCTAGAGAGGGTTACATTTTAATTTAGAGCCTGCTATCTTGATTAACTTTGTTTCCTGGATCTCCAAATAGACATTGGGTTTCCTGTTCGGGTCAGGTGAGCAGATTTGTTGAAACCACACAAACACACACCGAGATGCTAGCTTCATGTATCTCTTCTGTGTAAGAGGTCACAGCAGAAGTCTGAAAGTTTGTGTAGTCCCAATACCCTTTCTTATAATGCTTCTTATACTGTAAAAAAAGGTGCAGAAAATCCTGTAATGAGATAAGTTGTTCTCATGAGGAATTTCTTAATTAGTTGGTCTGCTTCATATCTGCCCTTATGCAAGGACACCTTTTATCTCCTGAACAAGTTAAATGAGTCTGAGAAGGTCCTCAAGGTATACAAGCATAGAGTTTTTAATTTCCTTTATCCTTGTAAATAGTTTCAAATTAAAAAAAGCTGTCTAGTGAGGAACTGGAACATACTGCTGTTCCATGGAGTAGTCTTGCCATGCCCGTATTGGCAATCTAGTCAGAGACAATTACTGCTTCGATTCTGTGCCCTTTCCTAAGTCTTAACAGTTACCATATCTGCTTTTTGACAGAAACTATGCCACCATTTTAGTGATCCTAGTCCTTGCAGTGTCCTCCACTACATTTTTCACTTACCTCTAATCAATCCAAATACTACCTCTTTCCTAAGAAGTTCTGGTTTTCATGTGAACTTTTGTTTTGTATTCTTTCCTGCCTAGAAAAGTCACAGTCTCCAGATACATCAACTGAAATTGGAAATCCCCACGCTGGTCTCCTTACTTGCTTTTATCTAAAAGATCTTGTTCTGCACTGGTCAAACCAGATTTTAATTGATCCTTCTTTAAGCAGGGAACTGAACCAGATGACTTGTAGGGTCCATCTCAACCTAAGCTATTTTGTGGTTTGCAGGAGATGGTTGCTGTATGTAGGGCCATGTGTGAGGTAGACTCTGCATTTAGCGAACTATATTTTTGTTTGTTTTTATTTAGCTGAATGGTAAATTTTACTGTGCTTGAATAGCATCCACATCTCTGATAATACGGCTAATACTACATATGTTTAATAAAAGAGTTTTCTAAAATATGAAGAGACTGTATTTTTAAATGGTATTCCATGCAAATCTTTAGCTTCATGTGATTTCTTTCTAGAGTAGCCAGAACTTTGGAAAACTATAACCTGTGAACTCTGGCCATTTGGTCTTTGATAATTCTCTCCTAGTGGCTCTGAGCTGGATGTCTGAGGACTCAGTTCTGTCCCTGCCTGTAGTCTCCCTGATTTTATTAAATTTTTTTTATTGCAATGCTCAGGCATTATGATTACTATTAAGATGGAGAAAAAGTCTTACTTTCTTTATGGGTAAATAACATTTTCTGTTAAACATATTGCAGTTCTCAGCTGATACTTGGTTTAGGAAGGGCTAACTGCATTTTTCTTCTGAAACAATGCTTATGATTATTGTTGACCAGAAATGGAATTTTGTATTTCTCCCACTACATCTTCGTCCCTAGGGATTTTGGCAATTGGTCTTATCAATGAAGCTCTGGATGAAGGGGACAGCAAAAAGACTATTCAAGCCTTGCAGATTCCTGCAGCAAAATTGGAGGGTGTAGCCCCAAAGGTAGCACAGCATTACCAGGATACACTACTTCGAGCCAAGCGAGAGAAAGCACAGGTGAGTGCAATTAAATGCACCTCTTGAAAAATCTTTACGTCTGTGTAACTGGCTTGTTACTGGTCCTCAAAGCAGGGAATCAAAACTGGAAGTGGAGAGCTGGACATTCTGCATACCATCAACTGATCTTACCCAATGAGTTTGAATCTTTCTATACTAGAGAAAGATTTGCAGCCAGACCGTATTAATCTTCATGAACTGCAGAGATGGGTACAAGGATATTAACTGCACGAGATGACTTTTTACAGCTAATCCCAGGTCCAGAATGAGATACATATATTTGTGCTAAGAAATAATATGCCTCATCTGTTTCTGCAGGGAGACCACATTCATTCTAGGAGTTCTGAACTTCTGACTGTTTCCTGCAAGCTTAAGTTGGGTTTTTTTTGTATTTTATTGTTATTGTAGGCATAATTTTATATGGTAAAAAGAAAGTTCCTGAAAGTGAAAAATCTGTGATAAGTTAGAAAAAAGAAATGAAGCAAAATACATGCTACTAGCAAAACATACTGATGCCTGTTGTTTACCCAGTGACACTTTCATTGGTAATGATTTTTTTGAGCCTTAGTTGTCTGTCTTATTAGCCGGGAACTTCTACCTACTTGTACATAGTTGCCGCTTTCACTAACTGACTAAATGTGAAGATGAAGATGGGGAGAGGAAGAGCAAGTCTCATCTTCCAGGTTTAGGAGAGAGGATGAGAGTGCGCGTGTTTGAGTAGTGTGGGCGGGATACTGATATTTTTACTTGTTTTATTCTCATCTATTTACAGAGTAGCAGACATCTGCTTTCAGTGGTTTGAGGGTGGTTTGTGGGTTTTTGTGTGCTGTGGAGCTCATTGCTCTAATACTAACGCAAAATTTTGCACAATTGTGTTGACAGGATAGCAGTAGCTGAAAACTGTATGAGTTTCTGATGAAAATCATTAAGCAGCTTCCCCCCAAGGGCCCTGAAAGGGTTAATGTTCATCAGGAACCCATTTTGTGCTGAAGCATTTCCTCCCGCTGAGTCAGAATGAAATAATGAACTCTTTTTAGTGTGCGCTTAAGCTTGTGCCAGCCCATGCTGGTAACTTCTGAGCTGGCGTGAAATGGCCTTATTTAGGCATATGTTGGTTTTGGGGCTGCTCCCGGCAGCGTGGCAGCACTGTCGGGGATCGAGAGATTGTATTATAAAGTAACACTGTGGGGAAAATAGTCACTATCTGAAGTCAGCTGTTACTAACTAGTGATTTCCATACTTCGGGGCTGAGAGGGATTGTAGTTCACCACAAGATGTTGTTCAGTTGCTTATGTGAATGGGGAGTGCTGTATGATGCATATTTTTTCGTGTGGTGAGTAGAGAGAGGAAAAACCCAGTAAATCCTGTAGTATGTTTCGCTGTGTGTGCCTTCCAGAAAGCCTGGAATGGTAAATCTGTAGAAAAGCACGGGATGGTTTCAGTACTCTTGGGGTTGACTTCTGGTGGAGATTGCAGTAGAGGAAATTTTCTTTGATTATTCTCCCCCACTTAGAAAACACAGTTTTGCTGTTGCTGGTACTTTTGTGGGACTGATGAAACCTGCCCATGAGAGGCACGTTGGCCTCCTGAATGAGATCCATTAAACGTGCCACTTGACCCTCCCAAATAGTGGGAAAAACGTGGAGGGCATGTAAGGAAATGTTCATTTTCAGCCTGGCCCTAAAGCTCTCGAACACTGTAAATAGTGGCTCTTTTGTGCAGCGTGATTATTATTCCATACCAAAAGTAAATGTTTCCTGTGTTGCCTTTGTGCGACCGGAGTTGTCGGAGGGGTGGCAGTTGCGTCTTACCATTTCTTTCAGTAGTTACCTACAGGAAGCAACAGTGGGTGGGGAGAAGCTGTGCTTGGCAACTGCTGGGTCATTGTTCTTTATGTATATTTTTGGACTTGCTAAACACTTGTCTACTTTCCTCTTCTCAAATTTCCGTGTGTAACGATAGTTGATTGATTTTCTTCAAATCCCAGCCAAAATAACAGGACACTGTATGAGTGCTGCTCCTTGACGAGCAATCTGTTAAAACAAAAACTTAAAATCAGTTTTGCCTGCTGTGTGTACACCCAGCCCAGTATGAACGATGCTTTTTGGTTTGCTGGGTTGTACAGGCCTGTGAACTTCCCTGGGCAGACACAAGAACAGCCTGATGTGACAATCATTACCTGAGAGTTTTTAGCTTCTGCATACAGATGTGCATCAGCAGGTTTTTGTTCTCTTTGTAGCTGCGTTCTCTCGAAGGATTAACTTGTGTTCCTAGAAAGTCATGTCCTTTTAGCAAGTCCAGCTTTAGGACTACCTGGTACCAAGTCCTTGGCCTTGTGCTCTCTTTGCTTATCAGAGTGACTCCCATTGACAGAATTTCTTCTTCGTTCCGTTTTCTGGAAAGAGTTTTTGACTGGGAGGAGGTACCGAGCCTAGTAATGCCATAGTAGTCTGCAAATCACCAGTGCACACGCTGTCCTTGTCTTGGAGTCAGTTAGAAAGACCAAAATGCTTCTTATTCCCTCTGATAAGCAAAATCACTGTATAGTCCGTTGTTGAGTATGGGTTATTCTACTTTGCAAAAATAGTGATACTTTTCTCCTCATGCTGTGTATATTTTTCTCATCATATTCTCTTCAGGACACACAGGATGAAACAGCTGTGCTTTGGCTAGATGAAATTCAGGATGGGATTCATAGGGCTAACAAGGACACAGAGGAGTCGGAGAGATGTAAGTATTGTCACACCATGTTGCAATTAATCCCCATTATCAACTAAATACTGGTTACTTAAGGAAAGGTTGGGAGCCTGAAATGTCATGTAAATGTGGCAAAGGGAATCCAATGCACTTATGTGCTTCTAGGGTAGTAATTTTTCTTTCAAGAGTGAGTGTCAGATTCTTCAAATATTAATTTCTTATCTTTGGGGAGGTTATGCCATTTTTGCAGTTTTGTGTGTGACCATATTACTTCATTGGGCAAATCTCTTCTCAAATTGTTTGTCATTTGCAACTGATGGTGCGTGCCTGTGGGTGGTTAGTTAGCTATGAGAACATTCACATGCAGAATTTAAATGGTGTTTTCCAGTGCGCATTATCTTTTGTTTGTGTGGCACGCTGTCTTGTCTGGGTGCTATTATTTCTAGACTAGCTTGCATGTTTTTCAAATGCAGACAATAATGCACATCAATACTCACCTTTGCTCCTTAGCGTGCTTTGCAGATGGACTGGCTCACCCATCATTACATCCCAGTTTATATAATGATGTCATTTCTGTCTCCAGAAACAACGAAGTAATTGCTACTCTTTGCTTAACTTGAGGTTTTTTGGTTTGTTTTTGTGCGGGGTTTTGGTGTGTAGTGTTGGGTTTTTTTGTTGTTGTTCCTGACAGAAGCTTTCTGTTTAAGAAAACACGAGGGTTTTTAAAGTAGTCTGATATATTCTAATGGCCTGTTTTCTGCATATGCTGTTTGTTTGCTTGGTACTGCATGCTTCAGAGAGCTTGTTTTTATATACTTTTAAAATACGATATTGTTCTCTTTGCATGTGTTCTACATCTCTAATTTTCTGTTACATTCAACATTTACACCTGCTTGCTTTGCTTGATTTGTACAGTATTAGTAAACTGATTGTTTTCTCTCTTTATATTCACGTTATAATTTTTCTTGATTCTGTTTCTTCATCTCTGGTGTGCTGATAAAATGTCTTACTTCCCACTTTCAAAACCTTTTAATTTGACATTAGGCTGATGCTTAGAGTTAGTCAAAGATGCACAGTCAGTCCCTTCTGATTTTGCTTTGAACAGACAACCATACTGGAAACTGAAAAGTTTCATCTGAGTCTGGAATCTGGTGCCTTCTGAAACAGGCTGTCCAAAGAGACTACAGAATCTCTGTCCTTTGAGATTTTCCAAACTCTGTCAAAGTCCTGAAGCTAGCGCAGCTTTGGGAAAGGGATTGGACTAGATTGCCCTCCAACATGAGTTCTTAATGAATCTGTGTATCAGATATGCAGAGTTTCTGGCATGGTTAACTCCTCTTGTCCTTTCTCTGTTTGTGCACAAGTGAGCTTGCTTTTAAATTCATGCCTTGTCCATTTGTATTCTTTATCTGTAGCTGTTTTAGAAGAGACAAAAATCAAAAAGTTCACAAAAAGCTTTCTTTCAAAAGACACGATGCGTTTGTGTCAGAGCCCGTTTCAGTTGTTTTTAACGACATTATTTGGTCAGAGAATTGCCTTGTCAACTGCCTTAAAAAAAAATAAAAATGTGAGGGAGTAGGTCAGAGCGTTACCTGCCTGTCTTACTGTCTGTTCCCAGCAGTACCAGTGCCATTTTTTCACCATTTTCCTACCCACTGCACACTTTGGCAAAGCAGCAGCTTGAATGTCATGCCAAGGAACATTGGCCAAAAGCAGGATTAATGTATGTGCCCTTAAACCTGAATAAGGTCTTCAGACACCCTTATCTGTCCATGTATGAACACACATTTTTGCCGTCTTACCCAGTGCTGAAAGTGACTGTATTTTGCGTTTGCTCTGTCAGTGCGATTCCTGTGCTTTGTGAACGTGTCTAGTTGAGTTGCATTTCTGGAGTAGCCCTGCAATGATATGTTGCTGTTGCTCTCTTCCTCTGCCCCCTGTCTTTCCCCAGTCAGGTTTCTGACTTGGTTGCAAACTTCTCCATACTTCTTTTTCACTAGGGATGGATGGCACTAGTTGTCGAAAAGGCCACTTTTGAGTTGTGACTGTCCCTGCCAGAGGGAACTGCCTTAAGGAATGTCAGAGGAGAGCTAAAATTTATTGAGAAATATTGGTGGTAGATCAGCATCACAGGGGGACTTGGGGCACACAAGTGATGTGTTGTCAGGTGCAGTACCACCTGTGGCTGGACACTCCATACTGGATAGGCCTTTATACTACAAGTTGTCTGATGTTTTTTATTTATATTTTGTATTTATAGACACTTAAATGTTTGTGTATGTACACACGGAGGAACTGTAAGTGTGTGTTCCTGTTGCCTTGCTCTGTTCTGTCATTTTGTGTTTACTGTGAATTACTGAGCCCCTGAATGCCAAGATAACCTGGTTCCTTATGTTATTAAAGTCTCCTTAGGAATTCTGGCCATTAACGAAGCGGTAGACCATGGTGTTGTTAGCCAGACCCTGAGTGCCTTGCGTTCACCTGATGTTGGGCTGTATGGAGTCACTCCAGAATGTGCCGAGACGTATCAGCGAGAGCTGTCAGAAGTCAAGAGAAGAAAAATGGCAGCAGGTAAACCTCAAGTAGCTAACTGTTAGTGAAATAAATTCAGGATTATTGCATGTGGAATCAGTACCAGAGGTAAAAAAAGCCTCTGGGGAGGAGTCTTGTGTTACAGGTGGCAATTGTGGATGCTTTGTGAACTAAGGCTTTAAAAAAAGTGAATAGTAGAACATTCTCTGCTTGTAGAATGTGTTGTGTTTAGGTAGTTCTTGCATGACACCATTAGGGGCTTGGAAACAACATTCCTCCTCTTGCTTAGAGAAAGGAGTATCTGTATGTGTGGATTTCCTAGTTGTAACGTTTGTTTGTGGGAAAGATAAGACGCTTGTGTGGTTTGGAGACTTACACTGCAGTTTCTGCTCTTAGGGGGCAACGGCAGTGAATGGGTGAAACACTGGGTGAGAGGAGGCTATCATTATTATCATAACCTGCGGACCAAAGAGGGAGGATGGGATGAACCAGCGGAATTTGTGCAAAATGATACACAGCTGTCACGGGAGGAGATACAGGTAGGATAGATAATGCATGCTCTTTCTCTGAAAAGTTGATGTTCCTGTCGTTCCTATCCTTAATGCAGCTCTGAGAGAATGCCTCAATGTTAGTCATGTTAACAAGCTTAGTAACTCATTACACTGGGCATCATCAGATTGTGCGTGTCAAAACTCCTTGTCCCAATTAGAAAAATTTGTCCTGTTGGTAAAAAGGGTACAGGGCCATGGTGTGCTGTTTATTGAAAGACAAACTCTAAGTCTCTTAATATGGAAGGCTGATGTAACATCCTGTTTCTTGGATCTCCATTCTCTTTCTGGCTCTTCTTCGTACCATGATACTAATTCAGAGCACCATATCTGGAGTCACTGCAGCATACAACCGAGAGCAGCTCTGGCTGGCCAATGAGAACCTAATTACGAAGCTTCAGGCTTGCTGTCGAGGATATCTTGTTCGCCAGGAATTCAACTCAAGAATGAATTTTTTGAAGAAACAAGTCCCAGCAATTACTTGCATTCAGGTAGTGATATTCTTTAATTATGTTTTAAACTTGTACCCTGCAGTTGTTTTCAGTACGCAAGCTCATTGACAGTTTTTGTTCAGTTCAGTTACAGCGCAGTTGTTTTCACATGATTTTACAAAATATCTGAAGGCATTTCCATCTCCCAAAGAGTTTTGGTTTATTATTTATTTTCCATGTCATATACAATCAATAACGTCTTCTCAGGCAGAATTGGAGAGAGAAAAACTTAATCTGAGGAAGCTTTACCTATAATTTTATTACCAGATTCAGTGTGTTGTGAATAGGGCAATATGAAGTGTGCCGTATGTCTTCATGGTGGTAATACCATGTGATGCGATTCCTCCAGAACTGAAGACAATCATAGAATCGTTTAGGTTGGAAAAGAGCTTTAAGGTCATAGAGTCCATCCGTTAACCCAGCACTGCCAAGTCCATCGCTAAACCACGTCTACATATCTGTTAAATCCCTCCAGGGCTGGTGACTCAACCCCTTCCCCGGGCAGCCTGGTCCAGTGCTTGACAACTCTTTCAGAAAAGAAATCTTTCCTCATATCCGATCTAAACCTCCTCAAGTTGCACCAGAGCCATTTCCTCTTGTCCTATCACTTGTTACTTGGGAGAAGAGACAACCCCACCTGCCTACAGCCTTCTTCCAGGCAGCTGTAGAGAGCGATAAGGTCCCCCTGGGCCTCCTTTTCTCCAGGCCGAACACCTCCAGTTCCCTCAGCTGCTGCTCATAGGACTGGTGCTCCAGCCCCTTCCCCAGCTCCGTTGCCCATCTCTGGACACGCTCCAGCACCTCAGTGTCTGTCTTGTAGCGAGGGGCTCAGAACTGGACCCAGGATTTGAGATGCAGCCTCAACCAGTGCCCAGTACAGGGGGACAGTCACTGCCCTGGTCCTGCTGGCCACACCATTTCTGATACAAGCCAGGATGCTGTTGGCCGCCTTGGCTACCTGGATGCGCTGCCGGCTCATGTTCAGCTGGTTCCTGACCAGCACCCCCAGGTCCTTTCCAGCTCCTCTGCCCCAGCCTGCAGTGCTGTGAGGCTGGTGTGACCCATGGGCAGGACCCAGCACTGGGCCTTGTTGAACCTCGTACGGTGGCCTGGGCCATCGGTCCAGCCTGCCCAGGTCCCCCTGCAGAGCTGCCTGCCCTCCGGCAGGTCAGCACTCCCACCCAGCTGGGTGTCACCTGCAGACCGAGGGTGCGCTTGGTCCCCTTGTCCTGACCTGAACCCTGGGGAGCACCAGGTGTGATCGGCTGCCAGCGGGATGTGACTCCGCTCCCCACCGCTCCTTGGGCTCACCCGTCCAGGCGGTGTTACCCAGCGGACAGAACGCCTGTCCGAGCCATGAGCAGCCCGTTTCTCCAGCAGAATGCTGTGGGAACCACTGGCAAAAGCTTTACTGAAGCCTGGGTAGTCAACATGCGCGGCCTTTCCCTCATCCACTACACGGGTCACCTTGTCAGAGGAGATCGGGTTGGTCAGGCAGGACCTGCCTTTCATGACCCTACGCTGGCTGGGCCAGAGCCCCTGGTTGTCCTGCACGTGCCGCGTGACGGCACTCAAGGCGATGGGCTCCATGACCGTCCCTGGCACCGAGGTCAGGCTGCCGGGGCTGCAGTTCCCCAGATCCTCCTTGTGGCCCTTCTTGTGGCTGGGCATCACGTTTGCTGACTCCAGCCAGCTGAAGGACCTCCCAGGTCAGCCAGGGCTGCTGAGAAATGATTGCAAGTGTCCTGGTGAGCGCTTCCACTGCTCCCTCGGTTCGCCTGGGTGGATCCATCCCGCCCCATGGGCTTGTGTGTGTCAGGGTGGTGTAGAGGCCGCGGACCATTTCCCCTTGGATTACGGGGGCTTCCTGCTCCCCCTCCCTGTCTTCCAGCTCAGGGGGCTGGGCACCCCGAGAACAACTGAGGCAAAGGTGGCATTAAGTACCTCAGCCCTTTCCTTATCCTTTGTCACCACGTTTCCCCCCACATCCAATAAAGGATGGAGGTTCTCCTTGGCCCTCCTTCTGTTGCTAATGTATTTACAGAACCTTTTTTGTTGTTGTCTTTTAAGGCAGTAGCCAGATTAAGTTGTAGTTGGGCTTTGGACCTTCTGATTTTCTCCCTGCATAACCTCATGGCATCCTTGTAGTCTAGAAGTCATAAAATCTTTTTTCCGGAGTTCCAGAAACAACATGATTTTCAGTATTCCTGAGTAAGATTATTCTTCTCTTCAGATTTGTCCAGGGATTTGGAGGATTGAGGACCTGAAAGAGATGGTGGGGTAATTCAGCATGAGGTTTGGTGCATTTGCAGGATAGCAATGAAAAAAATCTTTCTCCGGTGTTGTAACTGAAATGTGTGCAAATTAAATAGATGCTTTGCACCCTATTACCACTTCATTATTTGAGCTCTGTGTGTGTGTGTTTGTTTCTGCCTAAGTAGCATGCATTCTGTGTGTATATTTGAAAAAAAAACACAACAAAACCCCCAAAATGACTCCCAGCCTATTCAAAGTAACACTCCCTTCAAGTGTAGTCCAAACTCTTGCCTAACTTCTGTTCCAAGCACCAGTAGCAGCAAGTCTGCGCTGAAGGCTTATAAAGTTACATCACTGTTCTCGCCAGCAGCAGCATCTAACACATAATCCTCATGTAGAACAGTTTCTGTCAGCTTGACTGTTTAGTTACATCCTTCGGCTCCAGCTGTGCCTCGGAAGGCCCAGGCTCTTCACGGAGGTCGTTCCTGTCTCTCACGAGTACAGCTGGTGAAGTAGTTCATGCTTCACACTATTTCATGAATAAGATAAGCATGTCTCCCTCACCTTTTACATGGCCAGAAGGGAAGTTGGAAGCTGAAAAGCAGAAAGAAGCTCAGATTTGTAATTACTTCTGTTTAATTAGAAAAATGTGCCTTTCTGTTTTCAGTCCCAGTGGCGTGGCTACAAGCAGAGGAAGGCATATCAAATCCGTTTGGATTACCTGCGAGCGCAAAAGGATCAAGTAGTTAAGGTAGTGAAGGCTCTGTGATGAGTTTTTTGGTAGACCTTTTGGGTAAAGAACTTTGTTGGAAAGGTTTTTATCTGAGTATTTTGGTTACCCTTCTATAGATTCAATCAATGACGAGGATGTATCAAGCCAGAAGACGTTACAGAGATCGCCTGCAGTATTTCAGAAACCATGTAAGAGGCTATCTTGTTAAATTAATTTAATACCCGACTTTTGTACTCTTTCCAGAATGAGGTCAAGTGCTTATTTTATTCTGATTTTTTTTTTTTAATCCTAGATAAATGATGTTATAAAAATTCAAGCCTTTATCCGAGCAAACAAAGCACGAGAAGACTATAAAACCCTCAGTAAGTATTCCCAAGAGGATAAAACTGATGTGCCTCGAATCTCCATTTGCCAGGGAAGTTGCTAGTGTGATGTATAACATCAGGACAGTTTTGAAGAGCGATCGGGATGAAGTTGGTAGGACAGCGTGGAGAGTAGGTGGTTCTTGAGGCTGAAGGAAAAATTGATTCCAGCTGTTGCTTTTGCTGCTGAAAAATTGAGCTGTAGCTTTGCAGTTAACTTTGGTGGTGTGGACTACCCTAGGCTGATACTGACTTTGCTCTTTACTATTTGTTTCTCTCATGATTTACTTAAAACAAGAAATCCAAAATGTCAGAAGCTGTTCAGACATTGTGGTGCTGATTTTATTCTGGTTGCTCCTTGATCATAGAATCATTTAGTTTGGAAAAGATCTTTCAGATCATAGAGTCCAGCCATAAACCTAACAGTGCCAAGTCTGCCACATGTGCTGTTTAAACATAGATAGATAAGGCATGTATTCACTTCTGTTTCCCATCCCCTGATGTTTTCTTACCTATTTTTAGTTAATGCTGAAAACCCACCTATGGCTGTAGTTCGGAAATTTGTCCACTTGCTCGATCAGAGTGACCAAGATTTTCAGGAGGAGCTTGAGCTAATGAAACTGCGTGAGGAAGTTGTAACCTTGATCCGATCCAATCAGCAACTGGAAAATGACCTCAATCTCATGGACATCAAAATTGGTCTCCTGGTGAAAAACAAAATTACATTGCAGGTAGGAAATGTGCTGATGGAAGAGCAACTACAGATTGAGCTGAGCCCAGCAGTAGTTAACATGGAAAGTTCCTGGCCTTGGATGTCAGTTGCTCAGGTCCAGTGGAAAATGTTGCCTCAGACTTCCAGATTTTACTCCCAGTATGTTTTTACTCCATGCCACTAATTTAGTATGTATCTCCCTAGAAGGAAAGCTGTAGTAGGGGGAGAAACAAGACCTGAAGCTAAGAGAGATAAACAGATATCAGACTGTCTTGACCTGATGAATGCAACAGATTGTGTGTTTGGAGGCTTTGAGGTTAAACAAGTGACAGTGCCACACAAGCTTGCAGCAAGGGGGATGATTTTGGAGGCAGCAGATGTGCTTGTGCCACTTGGTGTTAGTTGGTTAAAGGAGGCCCCCTCTATCGCTTGTCTGACATGATTAATTTCACAAAAAAAAAGCTCTTGCTGATACAGCATTGCCTTTTGTTCAAGCTGAAGTTTGGGTAAGCTTTTCATTTGGTCCTGGATGGTATGACGCTAGGCTCCTCCCAGTGTAAAATCTCAGTTGGTGTGAAATTAATCTTGAAAGGAAGCTGCAGCTTTTGGGCTGCTGCCTGCAGTGAAAAGTGCTGTTGCTGTCAGAGTATGTAGAAGTAGTGAGCTAGTTGAGTATGAAACAGGATTTATAGGTTTTAAGTCCAATTTAAAAAGGAAAACATTTTCAAGCATCTTCAGGATGCTACCAGCTCTGGTAGTAATTGCTGCCAAGAGTGACTCATTTCTAGGGTTTCAGGCAAATTCAGGAAGTCAAGGACAAAGCAGAACATGTACTTCCAATCAGAGAAATCACTGTCATAGCAAATACTGCTTCACTTTAATAGCCCCAGACATATCTTGACCCTGCCTTTCCACGTGCAAGAGAAGTGCAACTGTTTTCCACTATTGCCTGTTATAAAATACTTAGGGGAAACTGTCCCTTTTCTTTCTTTCTAGGATGTCGTTTCTCATAGCAAAAAGCTTACCAAGAAGAACAAGGAACAGCTGTCTGACATGATGATGCTGAACAAACAAAGGGGAGGTTTGAAAGCTTTGAGCAAAGAGAAGAGAGAAAAGCTGGAAGCCTATCAGCATCTCTTCTACTTACTTCAGGTAAGCAGCTTCTAACGCTGCTCGGTGACCTCTTGCCATAGAGGCTTGTATGTCTTGGCACAGTCTTTGCTTGTGTACTGTAGTTTTGAGCCACCATAGTTCTTAGCGATGTCGTGTGTAAACATGCACACTAAATAATTTTTCTTGTTGTTGTAGACTAACCCAACCTACTTGGCCAAGCTGATCTTTCAGATGCCTCAAAACAAATCCACAAAGTTCATGGATTCCGTCATCTTCACGCTGTATAATTATGCTTCCAATCAAAGAGAGGAATACCTGTTGTTGCGGCTTTTTCAAACGGCATTGCAGGAAGAGATCAAGTACGTGGTAGCATACAGCATGTTCTTGCTGTGGAATCAGTTTTGGCAATGTCTGAAATTGAGGCATTTTTCATGTTACATCTCTTGCTAATATGCAGATAATGCTAACCTGTCCCTTCATTGTCCTCTTCCCATATCATACCTGTTCTTCATGTAGTCTATAAAGGAAGATTTAAGTATATCCATTGAGGACAAGGGCTTTTAACTTCAGTCAAGATTTCACTGCTCAGCATGGCAGCTGCTTTTAATCTGCTGCAGAGTCATTCTAAAATTCAGTCTAATTTCAATTCTCCAGTGTCTGGTTATAAACACCTCCAACAAACTGCAAACTCAGGCTTTACAAGCCAGGGAGAGAGCTAATGCTAAGCGCTCTAAGTTTTCAAAAGCTGTTGTGGAGGCCAAAACAGAGAGGCTTTATTGTTTGGAGTTTCTGTTTCCTCTCAGTTAGGGAATCCGGCTGTCCTCAGGCATGCTTTGTTTGAGGTGGCCCTTAGAGCTCGGTGTTACAGGACTTCACTTCTTCACAGTGCAAGAGCTGCACAACTGGCTGTGAAGAAGAACGCACAAAAAATTTTTTGAGGAACTACTCTTCAAGCATTCTCTGGAATGCTTGTGAAGCATGAAGGTGGTATATGCCCTGAAACATATTATAACCTCTAAAAGACACTTCCCTCCCCGCCGCTCCCCACCCCCCCCCCCTGTAAATTCATGCCTGGAATAATAGTCCAGGGAAATGTAGATATTTTGTTCTCTGCCACTGTATTTCACATAGGAGTATACTAGGAGTGGCTTTTGTTGTCTGTTTGCTTCTTTTTTTATCGTAAATACTGGAAGAAACCTACTATTATTTTTCTTCTCTACATAAACCATGCTCTGCTTGCTCTATATGTTTTAATTGTGCTCTCAAATAGAGTGTTCAATTGCATTTGCATTGATTGTTGTCAAGATGACTACTGGCAAGTTGCATTGGAATTCCCCAACAGAGGTCATAAGTTTCTTGCCTCATGCGTCCTGAGAAGTGTTCCAGTATTGTTCTTACACAATGTTGTAGTTTACTGCTGTATTGAGATTTTAGTACAAATCCATCATCTGTTTTGTGAGGGTGATGCTCTATAAGAGTTTGTTTTATGCAGAGAAGTGTATCTAAAGCTGACAGAATTATGCATACCTCATATTTCATACAGATTCTTTCTTCTTCAGATCAAAAGTAGACCAAATACAGGAAATTGTGACTGGGAATCCTACTGTTATTAAAATGGTGGTAAGTTTCAACCGTGGTGCCCGTGGTCAGAATGCTCTGAGGCAAATCTTGGCACCAGTTGTGAAGGAAATCATCGATGACAAATCACTCAATATCAAAACTGACCCAGTGGATATTTACAAGTCTTGGGTTAACCAGATGGAGTCTCAAACTGGCGAGGCCAGGTATGGGAACCATTACTACTGTGTTTTTCTAAAGTTGCTTGGCTGCTTTGCACGGCTCAGTTAATCATTCCAAACCATCCTTGGCTTCACTATGTGCATCTGTCCAACTGATACCGGCCTTCCCATCCCCTCAAGATGGCTTTCATCTGAGAGTTCTAAAGATCAGGTTCTGGCAATGGTGTTGAGGTTATTGAAAGGGGATCTCATTAGGAGATGGAAGAAGAAATGGTCTTTGGTGTTTGCCTGTGTTGACTTAATAATTAGCTATGAGATGCCCTCTAACCTAAAAGAAATCATGATAAGAAGTAGTGCTTGGGAATCTGTTCCGTGTCAGTCTCTGTTCATGTCTTACATAGCTTATGCAAATTTAGGTGTTCTTTGCAAGCCAACAAAACCTCTTTTTCTGGATGAGAAGCATGACATTGCAGTTCTTTTAGTCCTAAATTCTTTCTAATTAGTATGAGCCACTGATGACAGTTGAATTGTGCTGGATGGTTTTCTGCCATTCTGGTTTCTTTTTCTTCCAGTGCATGTGATTTGCTGGAACCTGAGGTTTCTGTTGTCTTGGTTGTGGTTTTTAATATACTTAAAAAAACAAACCACAAAAAAAAAAAACAAAAACCCACCATACAGTTGGAGTGAGTTTCCCCCTTCAAAGCGGTCTGCAGTCATATCTTTCCCTATGCCTGGTTCAAAATTCTGGACATGTTAAAAATGCAGGTGAAGATAGGTGTTGAGGTCCTTCTCTTTATGTGAGATTTAGGAGACGCTTTTATGAATTATCTGCTTCATCTGTCTGTCTGAGCTGGAATACTGTGCAGCAATTTCAGCTGATGGAGAAAATGTAACTACTCATTTGGCACTGCTTCTGGCCAATAGCATGCTACATCGATTTTTATGGATACTGTTCTGTCCAAGCTTTTATCTTCTTAATGTTCAAATATGTAGGTTGCTTTTTCAGAAATTTATTTGCAGCCTGAAGTATCGCTACCTGTCAGGGATTGCACTTTTTTGCCTGATGTGTATGTATGCATACTGTAAAAAAGATACAGTTTCGAATTAGATGGGCCTTTTCTGACAGTGGCCGTTGCAAGGGAGAGTAGAGGAGAAGTAAAAGCAAGAAGTCTTCAGCTCTTCCAGTGCCTAAAAAGTTAACTGAAGGCAGTGCACAGCTCTTGACAGCCAAGTGAATGTATACTTGTTTCCATGTCAAGCTAGAAATCCTTGAGGTATGCTGGCATGAGGAATACTCACCTTCGCGTTTGACTTTTTCTAATAGCAAACTGCCCTACGACGTTACACCTGAACAAGCTCTAAATCACGAAGAAGTGAGGACGCGCCTGGATGCCTCAATCAGAAACATGAGGACAGTGACAGACAAGTTCCTGTCTGCCATTGTTAGTTCAGTGGACAAAATCCCGTGAGTCTGGTGTACCACAGTATTATCCCTGAGAAGTTGTTGTTAGGTTCATGCTAGCAGCAGTCTTATTTGCCCTTTTCTTTCTCTCAAAGTTATGGAATGCGTTTCATTGCCAAGGTACTAAAAGACTCCCTGCATGACAAGTTCCCTGATGCTGGTGAGGATGAGCTGCTGAAGGTGAGGATCTGGACACCTTTGTGAATAATCGTCAGCCAAATTGGCTGTGGCAAGCACATCTCATTCTTCTAGTTTGTTGGGTGTATGTGTGAACAGGACTGCATGTAAGCCTAGATAAAGCTTATTTATTCTATGGATAGTAAGTGTTTCACATTGGGCTTTTGATTGTTAGCTTCATATACATCACCTGAGATGTAATACGTGGTTCGGAAGGAGGTATCCTGTTGCTTCTGCTTTGCTTTTAATATCTTGGGCATTTGGTCCTTTAGGTGTCTTGACTTGGGGTACTCTTGCTCCTAGAAGGTAAACCTGGGTTTTGCTGGTATGATCACAGCCAGCTGCTCCTTTCTTAAAGAGACAATGTCAAGTTAAAAAGTTTGTATGCAAAATTCTGATGTTCCTAATTCCCCTGTCTGTAACACTCCGACAGCAACGTGCAGTGAGTCACTTCCCAGGATGTCTAGTCAGTTCTGTATTTTGCATTTCTATAGGCTTGGAGAATCAAAAGGATCCTAATAGTAGGTATTGTCAGATGAGCATAGCTTTGGGGTTTCCTTTGCAATTTCTGTTTTTACAGCTTTTGGTAAGGCCTTTGTGTCCATGAATGTTTTACTTGTTAATAAAACAAAGTTTGGATCTTAGAATACTTGACAACGTCTCTTTAAACTTCTCTGCCTCTGCTTCATTACAAAATAATTACAAATCTGAATGCTGTTTTCTTCTCTCTTCTAGTTCTGTGCTTTCCCATTCTGAGACATCGATTCTTTCTATGCAGGTGAATTAATTTCTTCCATCTATAATTATAGGTGGAAAACTGCGGTTTTGGTTAATCCTCGTGGAAACAATGTAACTGTCCACATGAAAGTCAAAACTGCAGTTGCGTGCAATGACTACTTGTAGATTATAATATTATTTTTTTAGCAACCAAAGCTATCCATATAATATACTGTTCTTTTCCCGCTGCAAATTTGAAAGTTATTGATACAGTTTCTTTCACAGATGTATTTTATTGTTACTGGTAGTAAACAGCTTTGGCTGTTGTCACCCCACAACACAATCTGAGAATACAGCAGAGGCTTGTGTGAAACAGTTGTCAAAAACATGACCTCACTGAGAGCAGTTAATAATTTCTGGGGCTGCTCGGCAGCGGCTAGCTTTTTTCTCACTGTTTGTTCCCGATCTCTTCCGTGCGTTTAAGTCACGTGGTGAGCAGGCGAAGCCAAGGTTCGGTGACCTGGCCCTCTGCAAATTTCTGTGAAGCACCAGAAAATACTAGGGCACGCGGCGTGAGAACTGTCGCTTTACATCAGCATGTTGGGTTAATTCCTTTTCATTGCTGGAATTACTTTTTGCAAAATCTCAAATACAGGTTAGAAGTATATTTGTGAGCATATGGATAATGTGACCTTTTTTTGTTCTTTGAAGTTTGTTGCTGCTCACATTTGACTAGGTAAATTGTATTTTGAAGGGTCAAATGCTACTTGTCTTCTGTGCTTCTGATTTTCTTACCTCTGGATTAAATGGTTTCTTGGTTACTCTTGCTAACTGGGGGTCTGTGCCTGAAAATGTTGCTGGCTTACTGGAGAATTACTCTGAAAGAGAAAAGGGCTTTGGAGAAGGAATGGAAAGTAGTTTCCTCAGGTTAACTCCTTTGTGTGCCATGCTTCCTCACCATTTTTGCTTTGTTGGAGATGGCAGCCGATTCTGCACACTTTCCTAAGAATTAGCTCTTGTTCCGTATTGAAACTGCGTTACCAGGTTCCTCTATACCATGATCGTTCTGCCCTCTGTTAGACTAACTCGGTTACACTTAATTCTCCTGATAGTTTGTCTCATGCTGATACAAGTAGTCTGTTGGTAACCTGTAATATCTCCTGTCTGTATGTCTTTTCAAGTTCAAGTTTTACATCTTTATGCATAGGAATACCTGCTGCTGTAGTGTCCTGTGACTAGTAGTGCTCAGTCTTCCCTCTTTGTGTTGACTATCCTATTGCATTTGAATGATTTTAATTATTTTTTTTTTTTTTACACTGTAGAGTCTTGGGGATAGTATGTGCTTGCATACAGCGGCACATCAGAACCTTTGTCTTGGAAGGGGCCTCTCGCTTACAAGAAAATAATTTGTCAAAGCACAGTCAGAGTAGTTTCAATAAAATTCAGTTGGGTCCTATACCATTGTTTCTTAATGCGTTTCTTCTCTACTCAACTTTTCCCAGATTGTTGGCAACTTACTGTATTATCGCTACATGAATCCAGCCATTGTCGCACCAGATGCGTTTGACATCATTGATCTCTCAGCTGGAGGCCAGCTGACCACGGACCAGCGCCGAAACCTTGGCTCCATTGCAAAGATGTTGCAGCACGCGGCGTCCAATAAGATGTTCATGGGAGACAACGCGCACTTAAGCATCATTAATGAATACCTATCGCAGTCATACCAGAAATTCAGGTAGAAGACCGTAGCTAATTAGGAAGTTTGGCAGGGGGTAGCATTACAGTAAAAAGGAAAAGTTATGAATGTTAAGTATGATAGATTCTCTCTCTGTCAAATATGCAGTCTGTAGAGATTGCACTGCAGACTGCTGTATCAATGACAATGGCAGCTATTTATGAACGATACGTTATATGTTAATGAGATTGTGAAGTCAAGTATTTTGACTTGGGGATTTCTAGAATAAAAGTTGCTTTTGCATGTGTTTATTGTGATACTTCAGAGATGGACAACTAGAATGGGCATACATTCTTCTGTCCTATATGAACCTGGCTCCACATGAAAATCCAGTGGTGCTCAAGTATAAAGCAGGTTGGTGGTCAGCTGTTCGTATAGCTGAAGCGAGTTTTTGTTCAAAATTGTCATCCAGTGATTTCTGGGAGCAAGGAGTGTTACTGTAGGGGGGGCAGGAGGATGTGTGAACAAGATGGCTGGAGCCTTAGACCAGTCCTGTGAATGCTGAAAATGAGCCAATGTCAACGTGGCCAGTACCAATAATTGAATTTACTGGATTACTTCTGACGTGTTAAACTCAAGCTGACAAGCTGTAGTGTGCTCTGTTGTACCATAGTTTGAAGGAGAGAGACTACGCTGGGGATTGTCACGGGGAGTTAATGCTTTTCATACATATGTGACTCGGAGTCATACTGATTCTTCTTTCCTCTTTTTTTTCTGCAGACGTTTTTTTCAGGCTGCCTGTGAGGTTCCTGAATTGCAGGATAAATTTAATATTGATGAATATTCTGACTTGGTGACTCTCACTAAACCAGTTATTTATATTTCTATTGGTGAAATCATCAATACACACACTGTAAGTATACATTGCTCACAGTTGCTCCTTATAAGCAGTGCTTACAAAGAAAATGCTGCTTCTGGCTGAAATGCAAAGTTACCAAATACAGGGCTGAACGTTGTCTTTTGATCGTAGTGTGCCAGAGCTCATCGGTGTTTACAATTAAGTAATTTGCTTTTGGCTTCTCTTAGGTTTCTTTTGAAAGTATTTGAGCCTGTAATAATGGCACAGCTTTAAATGTTAATATTGCTGCTTTGGAGTTCAGTGAAATAAGATCTTTTTCTAAAAGATACCTGCTCAAAGTAATGTAATTTTACTGTCTAGAAAAGGATGTATGATTAACAACTTAAATGTTCTTTCTGTTCATCTAGTTGCTCTTAGACCATCAAGATGCAATTGCTCCTGAGCACAACGATCCAATTCACGAGCTGCTGGACGATCTCGGAGAGGTTCCTACGATTGAGTCCTTAATAGGTGGTCTAGTTTATTGTACTCTTAAGAAATATGTACTCTTAAGAAATTAAATGAATTATCTAAGGAAGCATCACAGGTGATTTGGGAAAACGTGCTCTAAAAAGCAGCAGCAGATTGTTCCAGTGTGTTCTCTCTGACTGCAGAATTTGTTACCCTGAAAAAACCAGAGCTGCTTTCTCTTCTCCCCACCCACCTCACCTCACCCTGCTTGAGACGTTTCTAGAAGACAAAGGGATATTTTGACATGTTTTCTGTGTTCTATTACACTGGAGCCGTTTCTCTGTGTGTGCCTGTGTCTGTCCCAACTTATTTGCAAGGTGGGGTGTGGAAGCGAATGGATATGGTTTTTGGAGAGGATGCTTTGACAGCAAAATGCTTATCTTGAAGTCACTTGAAACCTTTATAAAGGAACGATTGCTGGCATGTTTTCCTCTGAGCACTGGCAAAAACGTGAACGTAAGAAGTGCTATCTGAGCCAATCTAGACCTTGAGTTTAACTAGAACTTACCCTCCTTCCCCATTTCATTTCTCCTATGCGTGGAGAAATGTGGTTATTATGTCAGAGTTTAATCTTGCTGCAGCCCTTTAAAAAAAGAGTGTTGGGAGGGAAACATCCTAACAGCTGTTCCGATGAAAGTTCAGACGCAGTTAGAGCAAGAACGTTTCCTTTTGACAGGATAATCTTGCTTTGTTCATAGAAGATTGCGGTTGCTAACAAGGGCTTCGCTCTTAGCTTGGGAAATTTGTTCTAATGAGGACATAGACATAAAAACATGGTCATATTTTTATTTATAAAGTATTTTTGGCAGGTCAGCTACTCTGTATCTCAGCATCTTAGTCTCTACTGAGAAGCTTTGAATACACAGTGATCTTTAAGGCATATGAACCAGTGATTTTGTGGTGCCTTTCTCACCGGTGCATTCTCTCAGTTTTATGAAGAAAAAGACTGTAACATTCTCAAGATGATGTTTTTAAAAGCTGGTTTTGATTTTTAAAGTGCCCTTTTGACAGTTTAGGAAACAGTGTAGTTTTTCTGTGGTCTCTTACATAGGAAAAAATGTCAAAGCTCTAGCAGTCAAGAATGTAAAGAATACAATTTATTCTATAAACTCTTTTCTGTTTGGCAGGGGAAGGGTCTGGCAATGTTAATGACCCCAACAGGGAAATGCTAGCAAAGACTGAGGTTTCTCTCACACTCACTAATAAATTTGATGTTCCTGGTGATGAGAATGCAGAGATGGATGCGAGGACAATTCTGTTGAAGTAAGTATGGGGTAACTACCTGGTATGTTTCTCAAGAGAACAAGGAACCTGCGTTTTCACAGTTAATCTGCATGTGAAAATAAGAGAATCAAAGTGTAGTTTAAACAAGTGGTGGACTGTTACTTCAAATACACTGACCTTGTAGAGCCATGTCCTTTCAATGCTGCAGCTGTTGAATTTGTTCCTGTCAGTTCTTTGTCACTGCTGAATTTGTCATTTTTTAAAAGTCTGTCTTGGATAGTTCTGGAGGGGAAAACTACCAGAAAAGAAAACTTTCTAAAAGTGAACAAGTGCAACAACAGCAGTTGGATTTGCCTGCATGTGAATAATTTGTAAAGATAATCTTAAATAATCTGTAGCGTTCATCACAATCGGGGTTTAACTCTGAAGTCTATTAACATAGAATTTAGATGAATCAGTATTTGTCTGGCCTATATAATGCCCTCTGTAAATGTTTTCAGTAGAACACGTGTGAAATACGGAAATTTTAAGGGTAACTAAATGTGAAAAACACAATGTTGCTAAGCTTGCTTGCTTACCAAAATCAGTTTCTTTACACAACTTTTATGTGGATTATGTCTGTATCCTGACGGTGAAGTGGGAGATGATGGTAACTCATGATACTCCCCCTGTAGCTTTCCCCTGTCTGTGGGAAATACCTCCTTAGGGTATTTCTGCTGTTGCTGCTCTCCTTTTTTGGTTTATGGCGTGGTCACCTTTTCTTTGCACTCGCTGGCCCCCAAACCTGACTCTTAATAGATGACAACTAATAGCCTTTTTGGGAAATAGAGGTGTTACCAGCCTAATGGAAAGGGAGAAATGGGCAGTCAGAGATTTAATTATTGCTGGACTCTTTATTCCAGAGGACGACTTAGTAATAATACTGCCTCTTGGCCAGTTTTGGCCTTTCCCGGTTGCTGAGGTGTGTAGAGCAGCTACCTGACATTCAGATGCGTATTTCCCTGCTGTGGTGCATTGCTGCTGCTGCTCAGGCGCTAGACAGTTTGACCGAGAATTCTTTGGGTCAGCTTACACTTGGCCTAGATGGACCAGTGACCTCCCAGAAGAAAAATCTTGTCTCCAAAAATAACTTTGTCTGGGCTTCTCAAAAGATAGGTCAGTATTTCCCTGCCCACCAGCAGGAGGTGATGCTGATTTCAAAAGCAGAGATTTACCAGAGGTGCTGGTAGTCATCTGAGTTGTGGATGATGAGGAAGGTGCATGCGTAGTGCGCTTTGTGTGATGCCAGAAATAATTCCAGCCTGACTGCAAAGTACTGAAGGTGCTATTTGGTTTCATTGTGTGGCTCAGAGATAGAATTGCCTTGGAAGTGGGCACTGGCTGCGACTAAATCAGAGCTGAGATCAAGGAATGACCCTGTCTATCACCAGATTGGAGTCGGGGGTCTGCTTTGGCTCTGTTACTGTTCAAATAGTCCTGTGGAGTTTCTTGATACCTGTTACAAAGCACTGAAGTGCACTTAGGTGGATAATATTACAGACTTTTTCTGGCTGCACAAATTCACTGTTGCTGCTACCTGCTTTACCTTTCTCCTTGGAGTTGCAGGTTCTGCAGTCCACGTGGCAGTGCTGGGGCTGCCTTGGAATATACAGGGTAACGTCCTTGCTGTTTGGGGGGGGGTAATGGGGAGCAAATCCTGTGTATTATGTAGGTGAACCTTTCAGGGAACTACTTTCTGATAACACATTGTCAAAGTGAAGTGCTTCTCAGGGTTATGGTCTGGTCTAGCCTATGACTACCTGAGCGGGCATCCGGATGATCGGACTTTAGATAAATCGGTAACATTAGTGTTATTTCAGAATAGAACAGTATTGAACATCTTTCAGTTTAAAGTTTTTTCTTCTATTCTTGATTTATTTACAGCACAAAACGTTTAATTGTTGATGTAATCCGCTTCCAACCAGGGGAGACACTGTCTGAAATCTTGGAAACTCCAGCTACCTCGGAGCAAGTACGAAGTTTTTACCTGCATTCCTTTTAGACTAGGAAGTTGTCATCTGTCTAGATATATGTGGGTGTACTTGGGAATCTGCATTTATGTATTGCAGTTGAAGCAGTCTCCACTGATGCTGGAGCA
Organism: Falco punctatus; assembly: GCF_963210335.1. Classification (NCBI taxonomy): domain Eukaryota; kingdom Metazoa; phylum Chordata; class Aves; order Falconiformes; family Falconidae; genus Falco; species Falco punctatus. Next base: position 70,470,252 of record NC_137587.1, read on the forward strand.
GTGTGCAATGATTATGAGGAGGGAATATAGTAGAAATAAACTGTATGTGTGAATCTTGCTGCTCTGGTAGTTGCTAGAAACCGTTTATCTAGAAAATGGTTTTAAATGGCATGTAGGCTTCTGCCAGTTCCCCTACATGGAACGTGTTCATCAAACATGGATTCATTTGAGTTAGCACAGGAATGACCAAGGAAAACTTTTTATCCTATGTTATGCCAAAGATCAGACAGTCTCTTTCTGGTTCTTTTGTCACCTTAAAACCAATCCGTTAATGAATTCGTAACTTTTTGTTTTCTTTCTCTAGGAAGTGGAGCATCAAAGAGCAATGCAGAAACGAGCCATTCGAGATGCTAAAACTCCCGATAAGATGAAAAAATCTGTGTCTGTAAAGGAAGATGGCAACTTAAATCTTCAAGAAAAAAAAGATAAAATCAAGATAGGCCTGAAAAAGTTGACAGAACTGGGGACAGTGAATGCCAAAAATAAATACCAGGAGCTAATCAATGACATCGCGAAGGTATGCCATCAGTCGTTTCCTGGTATTCACAGCAGAGTTTTCCCATGGTTTGGGGCGTTGTGAAACTGGCGTGAGTTTTCAGGAGGAGTAAGTTTTGTGGTAGCTGATTTACAGACACAAAGCCTACCTTTTGCCACAGTGTTTCCACCTCTTGGCATTTGGGAGGTCCTTTGTTTTTATAGGACATTTATGTTTTCTCAAATGACTGTGTTGCCAGAATCTCAGGTGTTTAAGGAAAGGTGTTAAAGCTTGGAGGGGAAGTCTTGATGTATGATGTTTTTTTTCACTGTTCCTTTTCACTAATTTAAATAGCACCTCTACAGACTTATTCACATGAGGAAGTATTACCCATAACTTAAAGATGTCCTAACCGTTATTTTCATTTAAATGTACCCATTCAGGAATAACTAAATGATAAAGGAGGGAGCTGACAAAAACTTGCAAACGTGATCTAATGCTGTTGCACATTGCTTCAGTGATAATGTGTTTTATATCTGGTTTACCAAAAAACTATTTGGGAAATGTTATGTATGTAGAGTGAATAAATAATTGCCTTTAGGGGTCAGATTAGAATGGATCGTGCTGTCATTAATATGTATCAAAAATGAAAATAGAAGTCAACTTGAACATGTGATATTCTTTGTTCAGGTGGATGCTTAAATGTGGCTGACAGCAAAGAAAGATAAGGCAGTCTGAGTGCAGCTGTGGTTACAGTGCTTGATTTGTAAGGTACCTTTCCTACCCAGCGGTGGCAAAAATTGCTACCTTCCCTTAGATCAGGTGCTGCCGGTGCCTGCTCTAGCCATCGCAACTAGGACAGCGTTGATGTTCAAGAAAGCAACGAAAGGTTCAAATGAACTGCTGTGTAGAGTTGGTTAGTTCCAAAAATAGTCAACACAGAGAAGTGGTGATGCTTAAACTCGGGCAAGTGCAACTGAGGGCTCCAGCTTGTAGCATAAAGCAAGACTAAGCAAAATCAAATGGTGTGTTTGAAATACTGTGCTTTGGGTTTGAGCAACTGGAGAGCTCGAACAACTGTTAAGTCTCTGCCTGTCTTCCTCTGTGGTGTAGGATATCCGAAATCAGCGTAGATACCGTCAGAGGAGAAAGGCAGAGCTGGTGAAGCTGCAGCAGACGTACAGTGCCTTGAACTCCAAAGCTACTTTTTATGGGGAACAAGTGGATTATTACAAAAGCTACATCAAAACCTGCTTGGATAACCTGGCCAGCAAGGGCAAGTATGTATCTCAGAACCATGCCATGGCCCTAGAAGTGCATCTTATAGAAAGCACGTGTTGCTAAGAAGAATCGTAATGCCGTCTGCTCAAAGCTCCTTGGCCATGCTCTTTGCTGCAGTGCTGATGTGGGAAAGGATCTCTGCAGTGGTGCGAAAATACAGGGAGAGGGCAGTACCCCAAATGGGGTCAAAAAGACGTGCTTGAAAGAATTTTGGTCCCTCTAGGAGAGGGGAGTGTAGAGCGTCCAGTGGGAATGAAGCAGGTTGCCCAGATAATGCACATACTGCTCAGTCAGTCCGTTCTGTCACCCTTTCTAGGAGCAGAGAATGAAAACTACAGCAAAAGCACTGATCACAAGTTGTCCTCCTTTTATCCCAAATAGAGCCAGTTGTAGTGCAAGACAATTCAGATTTCGGGGGAGGAGGGAGGAGGAGTGTTGTCTTCCCCGGTGTGATGTGGGAAGAGCAGCTGCCAGTGAAAAACCGAGGCAAGAAAGGTGTTGAGTAATCTCAGCCTTCTCCATGCCAGTTGTCACCAGATCCCCTTTTGCCTAATGAGAGATGGTACTGCTTTCTGTGAAGTACCATGTGGTTATGTTTTGGGGATTGTTGGTGGTGGTTTCTCTTTTTTTTTTTTTCTTCTCCTGTAGCATAAGTTATTGGTGAATAGTTGAAAATGAAAGATCAGAGCTGAGCTACAAGTGCTTTGTAGATGATGTATTTCTAATAGTGAGTTTATCTATCAGCTGTGTTAGTCACAGCTAATTAGCTATACTGGTGCTATCCCTTCATCCAAATAGGATTAAATGTTTGCTGTCTGAAATGTCTTTGCTTGTTTGACTGATCATCTGGGTGTGGGTTTGGGTGTTTTTTTTTTCCCCAGAGTGTCTAAGAAACCTCGGGAGATGAAAGGCAAAAACAGTAAAAAGATTTCTCTAAAATATACAGCAGCTCGACTCCATGAGAAGGGAGTGCTTTTAGAGATTGAAGACCTGCAAAGTAACCAGTGAGTATCTTTTTTTTAAACTCTCTAGAGCTAAAATAACCTTCTTGGAGGAAAAGAGGTCGAATTCTTGTCTGTCTTTGAACTAGTATATGTGCTGGCAATTGAGGAACGGAAGCTTGAGATTTGTTTGAGATTGTGACAGTTGTCTTGTGGTTTTGTTCTTGGAATTCAGCATTGTTGGTAGACTTAGCTATTAAAGCTGATTGTTTTGGCAGTCTAGGCATAGTGGTCACTTTTCAAGTTCTCTCTTTTTTTTTTTTTTCCCCCCTCTTTTTTCTGGGTAAAGTGAAGCAGGTCTTTGACAGAGAAGTGTAATGGGATTTAAACACGACATCTTTATACCCCCCATTCCTCTTGTCACCCCTGCACTCATGGAAGGGTACCTCCCTGGGTGAATTGCTACTACGGTTAATAGCTCTCACTGTTAAAAAACCCCAAAATCCTAGCTTGAGTTTGTCCAGCTGCAGTTTGCTAGCCTTGAGAACCTGGTATATCTTCCGTGCAATATGGAGAAGTTGCCTGTTACTAGAATCTTTTTCCAACCCTGAACCATATTTTGTACTTTGCACACTAAACAAGGCGTGGATGTGCAGCACTAAAGTAGGCTGTTTAGACTGCACAGGCTAAATTACTGTATTGCCTACTACACTTGTGTGAAGGTGTGATACCAGGCGCAGAATCTGTTAGGCTTCCATTCAGTGTTGTATTGAGTCTGCTTGGCTTTTACATTCTCATTCCAAATGGGAATATAGAATAAAGAGTTAAGAACAGAATTCTTAGAAATTTATCTTCAGATTTCACCTTGTATGTCCTCTCTCTGTTTCAGTAGGAATTAAATGTTCAGTAATGAACTGTGGTTTTTCATTTCTTGAATTTCATAGGTTTAAAAACGTGATATTTGAAATCAGTCCAACAGAAGAAGTAGGAGATTTCGAGGTAAAAGCAAAGTTCATGGGAGTACAGATGGAAACCTTTATGTTACATTATCAGGTAAGAACTGTCCTATTTAATAGTGGCATGTAAATTCCACTTAACAGACTCTTCATGAAAATAACAATTACGTTTTCTGCTTGAATGGTCTGAGAAACGCACTCCAAACCAACTCATTTGTTGCAGGCAAAACAGATGCAATGTAAATGGGGGATTCAGACTACTTTTGTTTCTTTACTAACGAAAGCGTGATGTCAGTCTGTGTTCTTAGTTACACTCACATGTACACACACCGAATGAAAGCTGCGTTTTCAACAACTCCCTGCTACAGCAGAAAGATCAGGAGTCTGTGGTAGCGGTCAGCTGGCCTTGGGTGTGGTGGCTTCAGCTGGTCATTGTGTGTTGGTGGTATTTCCGCCACCCTACGCTTACAGTTCCTTTTAGCCGTACAGTTCTTAGGAGTCCTCAGCCTTTACTTAGGCCAGACTACTAGAACAGGCATACTGACTGACCTTCTCCCAGAGAATTCCCCCTTCTTCCTCCTGTGCCAGTACCATTATGCCTGGCCTCTGTGTCCCCTTCTTCTGCCTTGGTCCCTACCCATCCCCCACCCAAGTTGGGCATCATTAAGTTTGTTAATCAGGGATGCCTTGTGGGTGTCAAAACAGGTTGTGTGCAGGAGCACCTTGCATTGCGTTAAGTCCGTGCCACTTAGCTGGCTACCTCCCGCACGCTGTTTGTGTGTGCCGAGGGCTCCCCGAGCTCATTCTGGCACTAATCTATCAGAGCTGGTCATGAACTTTGTGGTTCATGGGGCTGCCCGAGGCTGCTCACTCCTCAGGCGTGCGTGGCCATGCCACTATGCCTTCGTAGCGCTGCTTTGCAGAAAAAGAGGTGTTCCGACAGGACAGCAACAAGGGAGCTGCCATTGGTCATCCAAGTGTAGCATTAACAGTGGCATCAGTTAAAAAGACTTGCATTTCTATTGCCAGAATTTTTACAGAAAGCAGGAGAAATAGCTTTATGATTGTTCACTCCAGCATCACCCAGGCTAGACAGCTGAGGAGCCATGTTCAGAGTTGGGAACATAGGCAGTGTTGCCCTGCAGTAGCGCTACCTGAATGCTGCCTTCAAAGTGTATTGTTCAAGAGTGGGCTGCTGAGAGAAATTAATTGCTGAGAGACATCGGTGAGCGTGTCTCGGGCTCTGTCAGGTGCATTGCTGACAGCAGCACAGTGTAACTAGAAATACTGCCCGCAGAAACGCCTGAGAGACTGAACGGGCATGGTGCACACAGTCCTAAACAGAGATGCTGTTTCTGCCTCTGCCCTAGTGCGCAGTGCTCTAAACCACCCCACTGACACATACGGCCACCAAGATTTTTATAAAGTGACACTGGAATGTTGTAGCGTTTCATGGGTACGTGATACAATTAGGCACATAGGAGACCCCTTCTAAATGTTACCACAACTTTATGGCTGCTGTGCAAATGAAGACCCTCGAGGTGGCTAGATCTGAAATTTGGCTTTCTTAGAACTGTCTTCTATTTCTGCCTTCTTGTAAATTTTTTTAAATAATCACAGGTTAAAATTTTAAGATCTTAAATGCCTTAGTGTGACTGCATTTTTCATGCAGTACAAGTGGATCTTTAACAAGTCTCTCATTATCTTATGCCATGTACTTTGTGATAGATACTCCTCAAAAACCTGCTGTACCACAAGGTTTTATATATTCTCTATAAGCTCTAGAGTATTCCTTGCTCATAAAGTTATTCTCTTTGGCAGGATCTTTTGCAGCTGCAGTATGAAGGCGTCGCAGTCATGAAGTTGTTTGACAGAGCAAAAGTGAATGTCAACCTTCTGATCTTTCTTCTGAATAAGAAGTTTTATGGGAAGTAACCAACCTCTGCCAGCCAGTCTGTGAGAGGGGAGATGAATAGAAACCTGCACATACAACTTCTAATGACGTAGCTATGTATCAGTATATGCCCATGCTGTGCTAAAATATATCAAATGTATCATGAAGGAGGACTAAGAACCTCTTGTGAATTGACAACCCTGATTGAATTTGCAGGGAGTTGGTTTCTTGTTTATTTATGATCTTTATCTTCAGCTTTGAAGGTCCCCTGAAAAGCAGTTAACTTAGAATGTATTTTTACATGGCGCTGGGGATTAAACTAATAAGAGTATACTTAGGGTATCTGGATGCTTTATTTGCCTAATTGTGTGCTTTGTGAGGCTTGAATTCTTGTTGCCTGTGCAAAGAGAAAGCCGGCACTGCACAGCTGTTGGTTTGCCTCTTCCTGAAAGCAAAACAGTGTTGCAGATTGTACCCGCATTCCAATTAATCTCTAACAGCAATGACCAGAATAAATAATGGTCAAGGTCCAGGTTAGCCCTTTGTTTGCGAGCTTGCGGTGGTGGTGGCAGCTGATTCCCAGGACAGAGCTGCTATGGTCTGGGCAATCAGTAAGCGTCATAAATGGTTGCTGAACTGTTCGTGATTATGTACTATAGCCACGCAGAACAGCTTTAGTGTCTCATTTCTCTTGATTTTTTTTTTTTTTTTTTTTTTTGGTTTATCACACTGTAGTAATTTACAGATGGCCTCTTAAATAGAGGAACCGTGGAATGTATCTACTAGTGCTTACAGATGAAGAGGCCTTTTGGGGACGGGGAGGGAAACTTAAAAAAATTCTTGATATGTTAACTTTTAATGTTGCTTGCAAAGCATTTGAAATGTAAAAATAACGTTTTTTCAGTTTAGAGCAATGTTCTATATATCTGTATCTGATGCAATAAATGTTAGGCTCTGCCTGCAGACTTGTCAAAGGAAGAAGACTATCTTAAATAGGCTAGCTTTTAAAAAGTTAAATTTTTCTAGCTATGCTCAAGTTCCTGTTTCTTCTACTACTTTGTTGGGTTTTTTTTTTACCATGGTGGTGGTGCTGGCTATTCTGCTATATCAAATAAAAATGCAGAGACTCTTTTTAAAACAAAACAAAACAAAAAAACTACCAGACAAACCAAAAAACCTGACCTTTAAATTCATCGGTTGCTCCAGCTTTCCCCCCCGTTTTTTTTCTTAACATTTTTAGTTTTTAAAAAAGGAATATTAAAAAATAACTCTTAATTGCAAATTTCAAGTTATTCGTAAGTCAGTTGTGTTATTTGTTCAGATTACTGAGTTTAATTGAACTTTTTCTCTGATTCACACTGAAATAGTTATTTCAGCTTGGATCTTTTTTTCTCATGAAAGACACTTGTAGCTTTTGAAACAGCTACATCCCTGAGGATCGCTTTTCTGCAGTTCTCTTGGAAGTGAATATTTAAATCTGCTGGTGTCTAGACTGTATTTAAACATATTTTACTGTTGGTGCATGTGTGGTCCAACGCAATAACAAAAATTACTTACCAAATGCAAGACAAATCTTTATGGTCCAGATCATCTGAAACAGAGATACCTGAGAAATGAATTTCCACTGAAATGTGAAAGAAAGGTCTGAAATGGGATAAGGGTCTTGCCTTGGGGTTTTGTGTGTGGGTTTTTTTGTTTTGGTTGGGGTTTTTTTGCCTGCCTCCGTTTAAGTCCTTCTACAATACAGCAGATTCAAATTCCTTTGATTTAGGGATGATGGGAGTAATGGCAGAACTTTATAAAATGATGGTTAGGAAAATGCAGCTGTACTCTGCTTTTTTACCCCACTGTACTTTTTTTCTTTTATTTTTTTAATGAATACTTTTAATACTTTTCAATGTCTTCCAAATAAATTTCAAATATAACCCAGCTGGGATTCAGGGACAAGGTAATGAGGTGTTAGAGGCCTGTGTAGTACCCGTGGGGAAAGCATCCTTACTACGTGATTTACATTGTTGCCAAAACCCAAACAAACAACAAATCAGTTATGTGAAAATAATCTTAAGAGGAGAAAGAGTCTACTCATTTTAGCTGAGCAAACCATGGAGTTTTTTTTTTTTTTTTTTTTTAAGGAAAAGCTTTATTAAAAGATCCAATCTCAGCATGTAATTATATGTATTTTATAATTTATTGGTGGTTTAGCTTTGCTTACTCTATTACACCAGTGTATTTACCATTGGAGTAGCTACAATTACAAAGTCTGTCTTCTTTCTTTCCTGGTAAAATTTCTAGCTCACATTGAAGTAAAAAGTCCTTTGTCCGCAGGGGTGTTGTGTGAGGTCCTGCTGGCAGGCAGCAGGGTCAGGCTGCACCAGGGAATCACCAGGCCTCCAGAGCTCTCCCACCCCCTCCACGACTCGGTCCCTGCCCCTCTCATGCCTGCGGGGATGGCCGGGGTGTGAAGAACCGCAAAGGATGACCTAGCACAGCTAGGGCTGGAGGTGGGGACCTGACCCGACTGCACCCCCCGCCCTGGGGACCTCCCTGTAGCCATGTAGCACCTGAAGGGCCCCACACCTCCCACCCTGGTAGGGCAAGCACAAGTCAGACTTTGATGGTGCCTTACTTGCAGTTAACGGAACTGTCTTTTGATTCAGCTTAGGTAAGCAGCAAGGGCCTCATAGGTACTCCTGCAACCTGCCTGGCCTCCACAGGCCTTGCGCTGCACTTCTTGGGGATCTCAGAGCCATTTGCTGTGGCGCTACATGGTCCTGGTACCCCCCGACTTCCCCAACCCCTGCCCCAGAGCGGGTAACCCCCGTCTCAAAACTCTGCCTGGCCACCAGACCCTGCCCTAGTGCCCCTGAATGCCTCTAAGCCTGCTCCCGGGGCTGAAACACCCCAAACCCCGCCTCAGGCTCTCCAGTGCCCGCTTCCAAACATTCCCAAATCCTACCCCAGGGCCCGAAATAGCCCGCCAGGGGGTCGCCCCACGGAGCCCCGAGCGGCTCCCCGCGGGCGAGACACGCTGGCGGCGGCACCGGTACCGGGGGAAGTCGCACCTTACGGCCTGTCCGTCCCCCACGACGCCGGAAGTGCCCGTCAGTCCTCCGGAGGTCGCACTAACCGCAGCGGCCGGAGCCGGGGCTGGGCACCGCGCACGCGCGTCTGGCCGCCTCACTGCCGCCCCCTGGCGCCGGGGCGCGGAGCCGCAGACCAGCGCTGCCAGCGCGCGGGCCCCTCCGTCCCGCCCGCCCCGCCCGCGCGTGCGCCCCGCGCCCAGCAACATGGAGGCGCGCGGGGAGCGGGCCGCGGCGGCGGCGGGTGAGGGCCGGGGGTGCGGGGGAGGCCGGCGGGCCCCCGGGCGGGCGTGGGGGGCTCCTTCCCGCCCCGTGCCCCGGGGGGGGGGGCGGCTCGAGGAGCTTCAGCCGACCGCTGCGGCAGGCCGCGGTCCGCTGGTGGCGAGCGGGATGAGGGCGCGGGGGTGCCGAGGGCTGAGGCGAGGGAGGCGGGCGGGAGCGGACCGCCCCGCGGCGGGGGCTCGGCGCCTCCTCAGAGCCCCCCCGGGCCTGCCCGGGCCCCGCTCGCACCCTGCCGCTGCCCCCAGCCGCATCCCCCCCGCCCCCGGCCCGGCCGTGAGGCGGCAGCCGGGCCCCGGGTGTGTCTGCGGGAGCCCCGCGGCAGGACGGGCTCCGGCCGGGCCGCGCTGCGCCGGTAACGGCCACTTGTGCTCCTTTGTCCCTGCAGGGGCCGTGCTGAGGGGCCGCGGGCCGGCCCTGCCCTGGGGGTGCCGCGGGCTGCGCCGCCGCAGGCTGGCGGGGGATGGCGCTGCCCGGCCTCGCTGCCCCCGCGGCCGGGGCGGGGGGGGGACCGGGGGCACGGCCCGGCTGCGGGCCGGAGCCGCCACCCCTGGAGCTGGGCAGGCCCCAGCAGGGGAAGGACTAGAAATCCAAGGCCATCTGGCTGGCAGCTGCCTCCCACTGCAGCACCATAGACCCTGCTCCCCCGGGTGAGGAGCCATCCGTCCTGGTAGCCCGCGGCAGGCCAGGCCGCCAGCGTGCGCAGCAGAGTCTGTGTGTGTGACCCAGAGCGCAGGGGAGCGAGGTTACGTGTCTAGGAGGCCTTGTCTCCTAAGAGTTGACACCCAAAGTTTTCTTAGGTGGACATCCAAGCGACCAGCGTTGCAAAAGAGAAAGGGATGAGAGAACGAGAAAGAAGCGTCTGAACTGTCAAATTCTCACAGCAGTGCCAAAAGTTGAGAGCTGTGATGAGTCCCTGGGGCCCTGTCTCCCCTCTTGTGCTTCCTGGGCCCTCCCTGCCCCTTCCCTGGCCCCTTCTCTTTCCTGTGCTGCTGTGATTTTGTGTGTGTGGTGGGTTGACCCTGGCTGGACCAAAGCTGCTCTTATCACTTCCCCTCCTTAGCTGGATGAGGGAAAAGCTCATGAGCTGAGGTAAGGGTGGGGAGATCACTTGGCAATTACCATCATGGGCAAGACAGACTCAATTCGGGGGAAATTAGTTGGATTTATCAGCAGTCAAATCAATGTAGAATAATGAGAAGTAAAACCAAATCTTGAAAACACCTTCCCCCAGCCCTCACTTCTGTCAGGCTTAACCTTACTCCCAATTTCCCTGTCTCCTCCCCTCAGGGGATGGGGAATGGCAGTTGTGGTCAGTTCATCACATGTAATTTCTTCTTCCTCAGGGGGACGACCCCTCACACTTTTCCCCGGCTCCGGCATGGGTCCCTTCCAGAGGGTGCCATCTTTAGGAACAGAGTGCTCCAGCCTGGATCCCTTGCAGAGCCACAGCTCCTGCCAGCAAACCTGCTCCAGCCTGGGCTTCTCTCTCCATGGGGTCACAAGTCCTGTCAGAAGCCAGTTCCAGCGTGGGCTGCCCACGGGGTCACAGCCTCCTTCGGGCATCTCCCTGCTCTGGTGTGGGATCCTCTACAAACTGCAGGTATATGTATATGCTATTCCGCTGCTAACCTCCATGGGGTGAGGGGCACAGCCTGCCTCACCATGGTCTTCACCACAGGCTGCAGGGAATCTCTGCTCCGGTGCCTGGAGCACCTCCTGCCTCTCCTGCACTGACCTGGGCGCCTGCGGGGCTGTGGCTCTCACAAATTCTCACTCCTCTGTCCAGATGCAATTGCTTTTGCGCAGTAACTTTTCCCCTTCTTAAATATGTTGTCACAGGGGCGCTACCACTGTTGATAATGGGCTCAGCCTCGGCCAGCAGTGGGTCTGTTCTGGAGCTGGCTGGCATTGGCTCTGTCTGACACAGGGGAAGCTCTAGCAGGTTCCTACAGAAGCCACCTCTGTAGCTGCTCAGCTACCAAAACCTTGCCACACAAACACAATACATTTTGCTTCCCTGTACGTCTCCTCTCTATTCTTCTGTCCTGCTCCCTCTATCTCTCGTTCTGTTGCCCTTTTTCTTTTACTCTCTCTGCTTTTATCCTGCTCCCTCTCCTTCCTTTTCTTCATCCTTCATCTCTGTCCTGCAGCCCATTGCTGCTTTTCCCTTTACATCTCTGTCCTGATCTGTAGGGGTGTCTTTTTTTTTTTTTCCCTGCAATTTCTTTGGCCTGTTCTGTGGTGTTCTTTTCCTCTCTGTGCCTGTACATGCTACTCTGTGTTCCTTCCTTCATATCTATCTCCTTCCTTCTGTTCTTTCTTTCTCTATCCTTTGTCTTGCTCAGTGTCGCTGTTTTTATTTCCTTTCTGTATCTCACTATCCCTTTTCTCCTTCCTATTTATCTCTTACTCTCTCTGACTCTGTGCTGCTCCCTGGCCCTATTATTTATTGCTTCACATCTTTGTCACTCTCTGTCCCTGTTTTCTCTCATGGTCCACTTCTCTGTTGCTGTCATTTGCTCTCTGTGCCAGTGTCCTGCTCCTGTCTGTCTCTTAACGCAGTATTCCGTGTTCTGGCTTCCTCACCTGTTTTTTGTATTGCTCTGTCCTTTTTCCTCTCTCTCTCCAGTTCCTGGGCCCTGTTTTTCAATTTTGTCCTTCCTGGTCCTGTGCCATGTTGTGATTTCATTTCTTGCACTGTCTCTCCTTGTATGGCTCCCTGCCAGGTTTTTTTAATTTTTCCCTAATCTGTCTTGTAGCCCATTGCTGTTTTTTCTTGCACTGTGTCTCTCTGTCCGTCTCCCTGTCCCCATCTTTATTTATTTCATTTTTCCCTCTCTGCCCTGTATACATGTCACTCTTTAGGTTTTCATTCTCCAGTGCCTCTCTGTAGATTGCTTCTAATCCCGTTTTTTGACTCCTCCCTCTGTCCTGTGGCCTATTGCAATTTGTTCTTTCTCTGCCTCTCCTTTCTTCAGCTTTTGGTCCCTATTTTACAGTTTCTCCCCCTTGGCTCTGTATCCTGTCTTTCCTAATCTCTCTGTCTGGCTCCTTGTGCCCATTCTGTAATTCCTCCCTCTTTGCCCTACGGCCTGTTGCTATTTTTGTGTTCTCTATCCTGCTCTCTGTCCCGAGTCTTTAATCACTCCCTCTGTACCCTGTAGCAGTTTTTTCCCTGCCCTTTCTCCATTGCACTCTGGCTCCCTGTCCCTAACTTTTAATTATTTCCTCACTGCCCTGTGGCCTGTTGCTATCTTCCCTTTCTCTGTCTCTTTCTGTAAAGCTCCCGGTCCCTCTGTTTTTAAAATTCCTCCCTTTCTGTCCTCGAGTCCATTGTGGTTCTTCCTTTCTCCATCTCTCTGTGGCTGGCTCCTGCTCCCTGTTCTTCAGTTTCTTTTTCCATCTCTGTCTGGCTCTGGATCCCAATTTTTTAGTGCCGCCTTCTCTGCCATGTAGCCTGTCTTTCTTTCCCCCTTACCCTTTATCAATCTCTCCCTCCACACCTCTGGCTCCCTGCCACTATGTTTTAATTCCTCCCTCTCTGCCCTCTAGGTGTTGCTGTACTTCCTGTGTGTGTCACGCCTGGACTGGCTTCTCTACCCTGTCTTTCCATTCCTACATCTTGTCCCTGTAGCCTGTTGCTATAATTTTCTTTCACTGTCTCTCTGTCTCTCTTTGGCTCTGGCTCCCTGCTTTTTCTTCCTCCCTCTCTCTGTCCTGTTGCCCCTGGCTGTTTTTTCTTGCTCCATCTGTCTCTGCCTGGCTCTGGCTCCCTATGTTTTCATTGCTCCTTCTCTGTCCTGTAGCCCATTAATATTTTTCTTTCTCTGGCTCTCTTTGTCTGGCTCACTGTCCCTGTTGTTCAGTTTCTTCCTTCTCAGCTCTGTAACATGTCACGATTCTCTTTTCTTTCTCCGTCTCTCCTTTCCCAGCTCTCCGTCCCTCACTTTTAGTCCGCCTCCCTTTCTCCGTCTCACTCTTTCTTGCTTTCTATCTCGATATTTTACTTCCTCCCTCTCTGCTGCATAGCCCGTCACTTTTTACTTTTTTCCATCTCTTTATGTCCATCTCACTGCCCCCATTTTCTAGTTCTTCCTCTCCGCCCTGTACCCTGTTGCTATTTTTGTTTTCCTCTGCCCCTCTCTGTCTGGCACCCTGTCCCGAGTTTTTAGTTCCTTCCTCTAACCCCTGTAGCCTCTCTGGATTTTTCCCTTGGTCTCTCTCTCTCTGTCTGGCTCCTCCATGTTTTAGTCCCACCTTCTCTGTCCTATAGCACCACGCTACTTTGTTTTTCTACATCTGTTTGTGTCCGGCTCCCTGCTGCTGGTTTTCCTCCCTTTTCGTCTTATAGCCCATTGCTGTTTTTATTGTGCGTCGTCCCGTCCCGTGCCCCCCCCCCCCCCCCGTTTATCCAGTTTTTATATATGCCTGAATATCTGATACCCTTGATGGGAAGTGATTTATTGAGGTAAATTAGATGCACAGATAACTTTTAATAATGTAGAAGTGCAACTACTAATACCTGAACTGAAACTGTGGAAGTGAGAATTTTTATTTTATGGAACACACAAAAAACAGAGGAAGAAATGCCTGCAGGAGCAGGAGATGCAGTAACACCCTTGGTATGGGCTAGTGGAATGCCAGGTTGGTCTAAATTGGCAGAACCAGCAAAAGTTGTTCTAAAATCTGGACCTAAACCAGTAAGACAAAACCAGTATCCTATTAGGTGGGAGACTAGAAAGGGATTGGAAGAATTAAGAACGAAATTTTTGAATTACAGATTGTTGGATAGAGTGTGAATCAATATAACACCTTGATATTGCCAGCGAAACAGCAAAATGGCAAGGAGTGTAGATTAGTTCAGGATTTAAGAGCTGTGAATCGGATTGTTCAAGATACCCACCTAGTAGTGCCTAACCCGTATAGCTTGCTGACACGCTTGAAGAGGAGGCATAAGTGGTTTACTGTACTTGATCTAAAGGATGCTTTTTTTCTGCATACCTCTAGACAAAGAGACAGGCAATATTCGCCTTTGAATGGGAAAGCCCCACCACTGGACGCAAAGCACAGCTTACCTGAACAGTGCTACCTGAAGAGTTCAAAACCAGTCCAACAAAATTTGGCAACCAGTTGGCAAAAGAGCTGGAATTATGGAAGAAGGAAAACCCCAAAGGAACAAAACTGCAGTATGTAGATGACATTTTGTTGGCTGCAGAGACCCAGGGAGAGTGCATGCAGTTTCTACATGCCTGTTGAGTTTCTTAGGACAAGGAGGATATCATGTATCAAAAAGCAAAGCTCAGGTGGGAAAAGAGACTGTGATTTATTTAGGTTTTGAGATTTCACAAGGACGATGGAGACCAGGAGCCAACAGGAAAGAAGCGATCTGCCAGACTCCGGGAGCAAGAACTGTACGGGAGCTCAGAGCGTGTTTGGTTATGGTTGAGTGGTGCAGACTGTAGATTCTCAACTATGGACTATTGGTAAAACCCCTTTATGAAACCTTGAAGGGGTCAAAAGAGAACCAGCTGCTATGGACCCCTGAATGCCAAATAGCCTTTAAGGGCTTAAAAAAGGCTCTGATGTCAGCATCTGCATTGAGGCTGCCCAATTTCTCTAAGCCCTTTGAGCTATTTGTATATGAGCAACACCACCTTGCCCTCGTGTGCTGACTCAAAGACTGGGAACATGGAGAAGAGCTGTGGGGTATTTCTCCAAACAATTGGACAATGTAAGTAAAGGATGGCCAGGATGTTTGCGTGCTGTAGCTGTTCTTTTAATCCAAGTTAGAAAATCAACAATAGGACAAAGAATCATGGTGTATGTTCTGCATATGGTGATTTCTGTCTTGGAGCAAAACGGGGGGGCATTGGCTGTCTCCAGGCTGCCTGCTTAAATATCTCCTGGTATCGGTTGACACCTCCTGAGGGTGGCTGGAAGCTTTCCCCTGTTGCACCAACAAAGCCAGGGAAGTCACTAAGCTATTACTCAAAGCAATAGTACCAAGGTTTGGGGTACTGATGGGAATGTCCTCTGATCCAGGCCTGCATTTTGTGGCAGATTTTGTCCAGCAGTTAAGTAAAACCCGTGGTATCAAGTGGGATTTACATACCCCATGGAGGCCTCAGTCAAGCAGGAAGGTAGAAAGACTGAATCAAACCCTGAAACAGCAGATCAGTAAAATATGTCAAGAATCTTTAAAGTGTCCACGAGTCCTCCCACTAGCCCTTTTGAGAATCAGAATACCACCAATGTCAAGGAGTAAAATTAGCCTTTTAGAGGTGTTCTATAGAAATCCATACCAAGTGCCACTGATTCCAGGGGAATTACATGTAAAGGGAAAAAAGGATTTAAAGTTAGATCTGATTTCTCTAGGGAAAATCCTTGTGGCTCTCCAACAACACATTGTTTTGACAGGGCCACTCACATTGGACACTCCTATCCATCAGTATCGACCAGGAGACTATGTGTGTATAAAACCATGGAACTCCAAACCTCTGCAAGAAAAACAGAAAGGACCCTTTCAGGTACTCCTGACAACCTGCACTGCAATCAAGGTAGGAGGAATCGAGTCCTGGAATTATTACACCGAAGTAAAACCAGCATCAGTGCTGCTGACAGAAGAACCTCAGTGGAAGGACATTTCGGCAGATAAAGATCCAAAAATCAATGTGACTGTTAGTTGACAAACTGAAAGTGTTTTGGTTGGGATAGCCATGATGTTCACCAACTGCTTAGCACGTCAGGGGACTAGTCATGACAACCTTTATGAGGAAGTGAAGATATAATTAGCCAAGAAACTCAATGTAACAAATGGTTGGATGTGTTCACAGGTAATGTTAGGGAGAACAGGATTCTCCTATGACCCTGTTCCTCTGGGGCAGCCAGGGTACTCTGTCTTAATGAAGTAGGATAACTTAATGATACTACAGCAAGAAAATATTACCAAGGTGGACTTACTAGCTTCTAATTGTACATTAGAAAAAGATAATAGTGTGATCTCAAGAGGTTGGCCTATGCAAAGATATCCCTTAAGAATAGGGGAGAGACCAAAAGCCATCAATTTAGGAAAAGCAAAAGACTGGTTGCTCTGCTGCAATATGACAAAGAATACTTCCACACCACGTTTTCAAGCCAGAAATAGTAAGTGTAGGTATTACATTTCTTCTACACAGAACGCCCCTGTACCATTCATCTTTTCAAATGGAACATCGAGCAGAACCTGATAGCTTTCAAACTCTATTTGGGGTCTGTTACAAAATAATACAATAGCTTGGGAAGGTAACTTTAATGGTACAGATTGGATTTGTGGGAAAAAGGTGTATTGATGGTTGCCTGGGGGATGGTACAGGTCTTGCTTTCTAGGCTTATTGATGCCTCCATTTAGAGTATTACAGCAACTCCCAACAGGACAACCACGCTGGAGGAGAGAGGTAAATTTGAAAAACAGGCCTGTGGTATCAGAAGGGCAAAGGTTCTTCTTTACACTATGCCCTACGTGTGCAGCTGCGTCCTATGGAACTAAGATAAATCGACTCCACAGTTTGATAGAAGAAGTAGCTACTGATACCATTAAAGTATTGAACAGTACATCGTATGAAATGGCCCAAAATAGAATGGCGAATGTACAAAATCATATGGCTGTAATTATGTGCGAGCTAGTCAAGGAGGATCTTGTGCTCTTCTAGGACAAGAATGTTGTACATCTATAAATGATGGATTTGAGACACAGCAGAAAGGGATAAACTCAATTGAGAGGGCAGTGGAAGAGTAGGAAAGGCAAAAGGAGTCCTCTTCGTCGTGGTGGAGTTGGTTGACTTCATGGCTACCAAACCTGACTTAGGTAAACAAATTATTTGTAACAGTTATAGTCATGGTTGTTAAATATATTTTGTGCTGTATCATTCTTCAGTGCCTACCTTTACTTGTGTCGTGTTGTACCCAGTTGTGCATACTTGAGAGTCAAAAATGTCATCAGAATTGTGCAATTTAGGTGAGACTCCCAAAGAAGTCTCAAAGGGGGAAACTTGCAGGTTGAAGTCACTGATATGTAAATATGTGCTCAAAACTCGAAATGTTTAGCAATGCTTAAGGGATACAATAACTACTAACCTTGAGAAGGAGGGCCTGGCACGTTAGCAAGGAAGGTATGGATGGACGTATGGTCAGACGCAGTTGGAAAACATTCGAGTGAGGAAGTTCTGGCTGCAAGAGAAGACAAGCTGATAAGGTGCTGCAGTCCACAGAAAAGAGCTGGAAGTAGGACAAAGGTAATTGTGGGGTGCGGGGAAAGATCTTGGGGAGGGGCTGGTGGGGTGCTGGGGAAGCATGAGAAGCTGTGATGTTGGCATTTGTGGCCCAGTAGAGCTGAGAATGTGCTGGGGCATGATCCTGAAGTGCTTAAGCGTGAGGTCAGCTTTCTACTTGTGAATGGTTCCACTGAGCTGACTAGTCTGAAACTCATAGAAACTGACTCCCCAAATTACTTGCCACATCGGTGCTATAGAAATCGAAAGAAAAAATAATGAAGCACATCTTCAAATAAAAATTCCGAGGAAGCATGTATTCAAAAAATACCTGGAAATACTTATTTAATGGGAATACATTTAAGAAGGTACTGAAAACAGTGTGCCCAGATAACCCGTTAATGGGATCTGAAGCCATTGCGTGTTGCTAACTCGCTATGTTTTCCTGTTTAGAACGCTGTTTTTCCTTCATCTCCTTCATGCTGTGTCTTTATATCCAGGATTGGGTCATCAGAAATTAAGCCCCCATCCTTCTCTGTAAGTATATGTAGATAATTCACTGGTAACAGAAACAGTTCTAGGTAGCAAAACTTCTGCCCTAGCTTGCGTGCTCAGGGGAGGAGAGCATACTCTCTTTTTATTGTGACAAGTGAGTAGTACAGTGGGACTCTGAAGGGGCCTGCTGGGGGCTCCAGCAGTTCATGGTAGTAACATGGGACAAATTATTTTTGCAATACTGAAGGGAAAGTTGGTTTACATTAGGGGTTGTGGAAATACAAGGTTCTCCAAAAAGCGTAGGTGTCAGTACACTTTGCTAATGTTAGGCAAGTTGCTTGAGACACGTGGAAAGGAAAGTTTTGATTAATGAGTTGAGAAGCACTCTGGTTTTAAGAAAAAGAAAACCTTGATTCTTCTGATAACTGGAAAAGATTCCAGCTGGTCACAAGTGCTACTGCCTATAGAATATAAGCTTTGGGAAGAGTCAGTAAAGGGAATTATGAAGAACATAAGCAGGATACTCTTCCAGATTACTAACATGCATATGTTTAGTTAATTGGAATATTGTAAGCATAAATATTTAAGCGATTTGTTAGAATTCAGTCCTTGTGTGCATATCTGCTGAGACCTGGCAACAGACTTCTGGTGCTAATTCAGTGTGGTTTAAAAATTTGGTCTTGTCGATATTAAATCATAATGATGTGTATGTTATTCTGAGATATAAGAGGACTTTCAGATCCTAGGCTTTCTCTTTTCCTGTTGATGAAATGGTTCATCTCCTAGAGCTGTTAAATACTGCTGTTTACAGGTTTGTAGCTTTGGTCGTTCATGCTGTGGAAGGAGAAAGGCATTCTCACTTTCCCCTAGAAGTGTGTCTGTGTATTGAAGTCCATCTGATCTTTTTATTTGTAGATTTGGATTCTAATTACATATAAATTACATATAAAGAGTTCTGGCTGTACAAATTCTTGTTTGCTAGATGTCCATCAGGCTTGTATAGAAGAATGATACCCACATCAACTGAATACCTTGCTGTCTGGGAATCAAAAAGAGGTCTAGTTTTCATTCTGGAATAATAGTACCATGGGATTTCTCTTTCTGTCTCATATTGACAGTTCTAGTTTTATTAAATCTGTTCCAGTGTTAGCCAAGAGAGAATTCCCTCATCTAATTTATGTGAAACAATATTGCTTAAGTCCAGGATGCTTGCAGAGAAATCCCAAGCTGAAAGCTTATGCCTATAAACATACTGTTTCAACCCCTCACCCTTCAAAATGGATGTTAACAACTGTATTAGTATTCTAATTCATCTCAGAGGAAGTTTTTTCTATGACACTTCAAATTCCTGCCCAAGTGGTTTTTGTTTCTGTGGTATTGGAGGAAGAGAAATAAACTGCTTGGACTGGGGGAAAGAGATGCAGGAAGTTTGTCAGAAGTGCAAGCCAGCTGGATGGCTGGGTCCAGGAGGGTGAAAAGCTCTGGAAAATTAATCCAACAGCTTTCCTGGAAAGGACTGTGGCTTTTTTAGCGTGAATGTTGTATATGCTCTGAAACAGCAGTACACGTGCCGTTTTCCTTGTGTGTAAGTATGGGTTACGGAGGGTGTTGACATTGTCCTCAGAAGATTGCAGTTCTCTTAAAACACTTTACAGAAGTAAGGCATCTGCTCCTGTAGAAGAAATCTAGCTGTGTGCCAGCCTGTGGCTCTCAAGCACATGCTATGAACTTGATAATGCAGGAGGGAAAGGTGTCATTTTTTTTTCTGCTTGCTAGCATTAATAATGAGTGGCCCTGACATATGTAAATGTACAGTCAAATTCTATTTACAACCCATTATTTTCTGAAAAAGGTGAGTAAGAATTACCTTCTACCCTCACCCTATTAAAAATCTGCTAAGGGACTTCACAGGATAAGGACAGCAGGGGTAAGAGGATACAGGAATAGAACTTGCATTTATTTTTGAGGTTAATACTCACCTACTGCCAGTGCAGAAATGGTTGAGTTTTTAGCCTTATTAAGTTTGGATTCAGACCTGCAAATTCCATACGTTCTTCAAGCACTTTTGAACAGAGAAAACAGCAAATGTGAAAATGGAGTTCCAGCTGCACCCTAGTTTCAGGACTTCAAGTTATGTGGTAAGTGTGCATTTCCAGATGCCTGAAGTACCTATCACCCAAGGAAAAGAACCCATTTTCTGCTGAGGGAAGAAGTGCCCTCTAATGATAAGTCTTTGTACCTCAGAATGAGATAAAGCCTTAGTGGGAGCCAGAGCTGGAGTGCTTCTGTCTGGAAAATTAAGTCAATTCCCTGGGTTTGTTCCAAGTAGATGGTAATTTCTTGGTTTTCTGTGGTTTTGTTAGGTTTTTTTTAAATTATTTTTCTTTTTTGTTTCATGCAGATACATCATCCTTTTCCTACTATGCTTTGAAGGCTGGTCAGGCTGGAAGCGGTATAGCAAGCACTCTTGTGTTACAAGGGGCTGCTCGCTTGACAAATAAAACATGAATTTAGTTTGCATGTCTTTGAAGTTGTCGTTCTGACGGCAAGGAATGGCTGTGATAAAGGTTTCTAGTTGGCTAAAGCTGATTCTGCGTGTTGGCTGATAGGCAAAATCAGCACAGTTGACTTCGTTCCTAGCTTTCTAACTAGCAGGAGCTGTGAATACGTAAATCCGTGTAACAAAAGCTTTGTTGGTATAGTTTATATAGTTTACTTCACATAGTACTGTATCTTTGCAGCACTGATTTTCATTTGGGGAGCCTGCAACAGCTTCGCACTTGAGCAGCACTGCCAGCTCTCTGGAGCTTGAGCGTCTGCAGCATGGTGGTAGCTGTTTCACTGTGATCTTACTCCAGCCAAGGACATCCCTGCCTAACTGTGAGCCTTCACTAACTCATCAAAATAGTAGAAAATTAGCCAGCTTTTCTCTTGCTGAAAGTTTTCTGAATTTTGTGAATTGGCTGGGCTCATGTAGAGGTCTGGCAAGCACTGGGGTTCATGCGAAGTGAGCAGAAGATCAGAGAGGAGAGAAAGGGGAGCAGGAACTCCTTTCTGGAGGTATCTTGCTTGCATTCTGGTTTACTGTTTTGTGAAACTGTACACTAAAATGATGTGGGAGGACAGGCTATAGAGAGCCATCACCTTTGCAGCATCTAAAGTTGTCAGTAAATACATGAAAATCTAAATCTAGTTCCTGACTTCATGTTGTTGCCTGTATGTTTTCCTGTCCTGCTTTTCTGTCCCTCTCTTTCCCTCTTCATTTGTGCTAAGCTGTTGCAGCTTAAAAGCAGCTACAATTGACTAAGTGCCTCTGCTGACAAAGATTTTTCCTATAAAGTTTTTTTTCCTCGGCAAATGTCACTGGGGGGAGTAGTGAATTTGGAAGAGGTCCACAACTACTGCAACTGAAGTGTTTAGAAAAGGCAAAACTATGGAAATAAGTGTTTTATATTATCTTGTTTTCTTTGAAATGGGGGCAACAACTCAATCCAGCAACAGTGCCATTCCCTCTGGTACCAGTTTCCAGCTAGATGCTGACAAAACAAACTGAAGGTATAAAATCAAGACTGCTTAATTGGGGGTGGGAGGGGAAGAGGGGCAAGGGGCAAGATCATGTTACTGATAAAAGAAAATGCACAAAATAACGAATGCTGCCTGGCTTTTTACCTTGGGGTATGTGTTCAACTGCAGAAAGAATGTTTATGGAAGAATATGTTGTGCTGTTTAAGCATGCTTCAAAGAACATATCGTTTCTTACCTTGTAGAAATTCCTCCTAATGGAATTCACTGCCAAGCATCTTAGGCTCTTTTTCTTTTCTTTTTTTTTTTTTTTTTTTTTTTTTTTTAAGACCATAAGTCAGTAGAACTGATGTATATTACCCATGGGCCAGTTTGTACAGGGATAGCTTAATCTGGGCACGTCCTTACCTTGAATTGAAAGTCTGTTGTATTTAATGGGGTGTTAACTCAGTTTATTCTCTGGGATTTCTGCAGTAATTTTATTGCCTGCAAAAGAAGCAATTTGAAGCCAGATGAAGTGTAGGTATACTCTGTAACATACCTGCTGAGCTTGGCAATGATGCCTGGACATGCTTGCCTTATTTTGCTGTTTATATATTTTCTCATCGCATCTTTTGCATCTCTCTTCCTGGTAGTCCTGCTTTGAGTTTGAGGATTGTCTGCCCTCTTTCAGGAAACAGATCTATACGTACTGTGGTTGGTCTGTTTCCAAATCTGGTAGCCCACCTTGGACTAACGCAGCCTTTTCATTTCTGCAGGTTGTCATGGACATAACCGCAGGCAGAATTTGGTCTCTACATCTTCCCCAACTCTGACTTAATCTTTGTTCCTTCTCACCTTCAGTCCTGGCCTCCCCTGTGACTCTTCGCTGCTGGATTTTGCTCTTTGGCTTGTATGGAGTCATTCATTTGGTGTTTTCTGTATCTTTCTGAATCCTTTTGATGTTGTATAACTTCCTCTTTTCATGTCAGTGACTGCAGAAGGAATTCCATAATCCTCTTTAGAAAGCAACTGTTACACAGGTGCAATGTTGCTTTGGTACCAACCAGCAATACTCAGTGTTACATGGTATTTCATGGACAAGTGCTGTCTAGGCATTCAGTTTTTAGTTAAACTGTGCTGTAGACTAGTATCTACCAAGGTTTATCACACTCTTTGCTTTTCCTGTCTTGTTTTGTCCTGATTCAGTCCTATACAACAAGAAGAGATTGTGCCAAATATGCTTGTCGGTACTGCCAAGAATAAGAATAATGGTGGATTCTGAAGTCAGTTTTTGCTAATAAGGCTGTTCGGTAGTTGAGTTCAATGGTGTAGCAGAACCTACAGTGAATTACAAGCTGAAGACGATAATGTTAAAGAAATGGGTTCTTCTAATGCTGAAGCACCGGTAGGACAAAGACAGAGGGGGAAATCAAAGACAAAGAACAAAAATAAAGTTCAAGTTGACTAACTGTGCAGTGTGACACTTTTATAAAGACTTTTTTCAGATGCAGCTGGTCTGCAAGGGAGAATGGCGTAGGTCAGCATCCATGCCTTAGGGCACAAAGCTGAATTGTTTAGTCCTCTTACATACGTGGTCTTACTTCATGGTAAGAGTACAGACAACAGTTTCATGAACATTAAAAACCATTTGGATGTTGCTAAATTACTAGGTGTATGTGTTCAGTATGAACGAGACACACAATGTCACTTCTGTTGAACTAGCCTGAATACATTCTGTGGCATTTATGCTGGTTATAGAAGACAGACAGCACTAACTTCATCAGAAACTCTTCTGGAGCACAACTATTAAGAAGTATCAGGTCGGTTTGTCTCAGTTCAGTTGTCGTGTGGTTTTGACATTTTTGATCTAGTAGTAGATACTTCACAACTAGATCAACTGTTTTGTAGAGCCAAAGCTTCAGAAGAAAGTTTGGGCCCCCTTGAAATTAATGAAAATTTAGTCACTGAATTTGCTGGAGCCAGGATTTCATCTGTAGTCTTGCAACTGGCTCTGCAGCTTTTCCTAGGCTCATCCAGTATCCCCAGTCCTGCAATACAGCTTCACAGGCGAATCTGCATGGTGCTTCTCTGAAGAAAAATCAAAGGGGAACTCCTGCCATGCATTACAAGACTGAAAACCGAATACATTTCTTCAGCTAAAATATCAGAGCTCGTTCACATATAATGGGGTCACTGTTTCTCTGCTGATGTTCTCATGTTATTGATACTTAACTAGCTGGGTCCCAATTTGGCTATAAAATATCAGCACTTTAAAAACCTAGCAATGAGAGTTTCAGATCACAGAAATGTCAGTCCTGTCACTTAGAAACACTTGTTGCTTTTCATCACTGCTGCTACTTTTTGTTAATGATAGGAAATTTCAAGTTGATTCTGAAGTTCTCTAATAGTAAATTGCCTGAATCCACTATTTCCCTATCCAGAGCCAAGGCTTTTTCACATCACAGGGTATCTGTTGAGAGGAAGGTGTCCTTGGGGTGGGGTGGAGGGACGGAGCCTGGATCCAGATAATTGGAGTTCAGTTCCCAGGCTCTGAGATAGACTTTCTCTGTGTGACACATACTATTTCTGTCTTGTGGTCTGGTCAATGTCCTAGTGAAAGGTACTCGGGTACTTTAGTGATGAGGATGATAAAAGAACTGATGTAGACAGAATTCTTGGGCAGGTCATTTGTTTTTCTCTGCTTCAGTTCTTCATTGTGCAAGTGAAACGAGTAAACATCATCCATTTAGACTGAGAGAAAAGATTGCCTGAAAAAAAATGGCTGTGTCTTGTCTATGTGTCAGCAGTGTCCAGGAAACACCACTGTGATCTGAATAGGAATCTATAGGCATTGTTCTGTTAAATTATTTACCTCCAGTGATAGTTTCGGATATGGTTACAAAGATTAGGGATTGGAAATAGTAATTTCTTGTTGGCTTTGTAATTATTTTTAATTAGTATTTAAGGTAGACTTGTGATATTTCTATATCATAAAAATGATCTGATATATCGTAATCCAATCTATATCATATCCGATCTATATCATAAAATGATTCGATATTAAAATCAATTTCCATACAGTCTTTTGTAATCTAACTGTATCAGTTTAGAAACTGATTTTTAAGTGTACTAATGAGCCCTGTCTGGGTTCATTGTCTACAGAGACTGCATAGTATATAACACCATCACAAAAAATTTGTTTCTGAAGATCCTAAATTCACCACTCTCCACAATCTAGATCTTCTTTTCGCTGGAGTACTTGAGTCTCTTCTGAATTTCAGTCTTGCTCCCCACTCAGATCAGGGTGAAGGGCGTTTTTTAAGATTTAAAACAAATGACAGGCTGCTGCAAGGGGTTTAACGGCGGAGGGATGGATGCCGAGTACTGTTTCAGCTAAGGAAAGAGTGGTACTGCCAGGAAACTTGCGCTGTGATTAGGAGCTGGTCGTCATGCTGGGAGGATGGAGCTCTGTACAGAATAAAAGTAGTCAGTCAAAATGGCCTTTTCCCACCTTTTCCTTTCGACACAAGGAGGAAGTCACAGGTGAGAAATCTTGTTTTGTTAACCTGGTCTGAGGTTGGGAGAAGAGGAGAGAACAGGATAAAACAGATCAGATTTAGGCTTCAGTGGTAGATCTAGAGCTGGCTCAGTTCCTGGCCGTGAGGGGAAGGTTTCTGTCAGGTCCAGATCTCCCAGGAGATGTTGTTTGAGCTTCTGTGATGAGAAGGTTCAGAGCTAGTGTCAGTCTGGATGGTTTACTAGTTTAAATGTCTGGTTTTGGGAGGTATGTTCTCAAGCAAAGGCTTCTAAATATAAAATAGTCTTGTGAAGTTTTCATCCTATGAATATTCACTTGTTGGATTTACATTTTGTTTTTCATCTCTGAGCTTCTAGAACAGAGCCTTACAGAGAGGACAACCTTCCCATCTGTCTGAATAAGCTCTCTGACGGGAGAATTTTGCAAAACCAGTATGTTGTTGTTTAGTATATCTGTACCCTTCAGTTAATTTCTTTCAGAACACTTTGAAGACCCAGCCATTGTCACATGCAGGCTCTAATAATCTGGGACTTGAGCAGAATTTTGATCTCCTGTGCACCCTTGAATGTGTTGACTGAAGTGGTGGAGGTGCAGGTGGAACTGATGATACAATTTTGCCTTGAGAGACTAATGTTATTTGGGTAGCTGTTCTCAGTACGGGAAATTCTTGATGAACTTGGGAGAGAGCAAACACATCTGTCACATGCTTGTTAGGCATCTGGAGCGGATGCTTTGGAACTACAGGGAGGACCATCTGTTAGGCTGGAGGATTATCATTAGAGCTTACAGAGATACCTGCCTTCTCTGTCTAGGTGTGCTCACCGTGGTTCCTGACCTCTTCTGAGAGCAGTAGCTATTGCTGTCAGTCCTCTGCTTTCATATGCACTGCAATCATTCGAAAAAGAATGAAATACATAAATAAGGGTATGCATTCTTCACAACCACCCTCACAATACTCTTGGATGCTTGATTGCTTCTAGGCAGAGGGATTTGTTATACCATTCTCATTTACTTCCTTTTTCTAGCCATGTATCAAGTTTTTTCCTAATCCAGCTTCATACGGTGGCTAATGGAACAGAATTGATGCAATTGCTCCAAAAAAAGGCTTTCAGCCAGTAGATTCTAATTAAAGCAACCTTCTTTTTTTTTTTTTCAGAAGAGAGAAAAAAAAATCCTTCAAAGAGCTGACTTTCTTTATATCAGATGAGTGTATATGCAATAATTTGCCAGCCTGATGGAGACAGAAGTTGAAATATGCTTGGAGCAGGTATATTCAACCATATGTAAGTGCTGGCACTACCTGGAGCTTATTTCTCCCACAAGGTGATATTTCTACCGTGTAATCTTGTTGTTTCCTGCTGTAGGCATTATTAGGGAGAATGTGTCAGAAAAATTGTCAAAATGGCTTTCTGTCAGAAGATTCCATTTTAGTTATGCCCGTGGGAAAAAATGCATAAATTTCGTTGAAAATTCATAGTTCTTGGATTCGACCAGTTTGAGTTTCAGGGGCAAGTCCATATGCCCAACTGCAGAGGCACTTGCATTTAAAATTCCTACCCTCAGGTTCTCCAGGGAGATGGTTTCTTTGATCTTACCCGCTTCTTCCATGTGCTTAGTTGCCTAAGCAGAGATGGAGGAGGGGAGCTTTTCCTAGCAGAGCTCTGCTTCCAGGAAAAAAACCCCAACAGCCTACCACACCTATAACAATTATTATTAAAAATAACCAATTAATTTCACTTGTGTGGTAGGTTCTCACTGACCAAAGCTAGGTGCTACCATGAAAACATTGGGAAGGGGTCTGGGCTGTAGTTAAGGAGCTGTGCTGCCATGATGTGACACGGATTGCTCATGGTGCTGGCTGGGTCTAATCTGGTGGTGGTGGGAATTACCTTATCTCTAAACCCCATCTCCCTTCCAAATCCGCCTGTAGTGTCAGACTGAGAAATCAGTGCTTAGGAGAACAAAGAATCATTACAAATGCAGCTCCTACTCCAAGTGCCAGGAGCATATATTTTTTTTTTAAACTTCCTTCTGTATTAGTGAATCTACTTAACGAGCCTTACCGAGGTAACTCATTGCCTGACCCACAGCCATCCCCAGGAGGAGAGGGGGGCGGAATGAATGAATTGCAGCTAATACTAGCCTCAAGACCTGGTGAAAAGACATGGTGGATAAGTGTGCAGGAGGCTTGATACATGAGAATCTCTGATTTTCTTCCCTCTCTAGCTGTCCCTGTGCTTCAGTACGGCTTTGTAATTACTTTCCTTTACTCTCCTAAAGACTCTTACTCCCCACTTGGAGCATTTAGGCTGTCTATTCATGGGGAACCATTCCCTAGCACTCCCTACAGAGCCCAGTAAATTATATTCCTGAAAATCCTTCCTATCCAACATTCTGTAGTTTAAAAAAAACACACAACCCTTTCTCTGTCTCTCCTTTTCCTCCTGATCCCTTGCACCTGAGCTGGCTGTATCTGTGAAGCTCCAAAGCCTGTAAGTGATGCTGTTTGCCTCTGAGTCAGAGAGGCTTTTAAATCTGGGTGTAAAATGAGACTCCTACAGCAGTAAACAGAGCGATCATATACCTCCTTTGAAGTTACCATTTAAATAACCTCCAGGGCTTTACTAATGCGGGAAGCAAGCAAGAGGAAATAATTCCCTTCTTCTCCCCCCTCCTGCTCCCCTCGCCAAAGCAGGGAAAATGAAAATGAATTCCCTGGCAGAGGAGGCACTCTGGTTTTTAAGGGATTGCACAAGAGATGAACAGCTCTCACTTGCAGTTTAGTTAATGAGTCAGCACATACTCATTCATGGACACAATTTATTAACCCATAAACACTGCAGATGATGGTGTTATCACTGTGATAAAGTAATTTTAATTTGCTGTATAATTTATAAGGTAGCTGCTGCATCAGAGGGAAGCCTGTGTCTGCTCCTGTGTCCAGGTCCTGTCTTGATGCTAGGGAGGGAAGGGAAGATCAGGGAAACAAAAAGGAGGGGTCTGGCTGCAGACCATGTTTTGCTGGTTTCCCACCCCTGTGGTTCCTGGTGCTGCTAATTCATGAAAAGGTGGATGTGTGTTCTCAGGCCTCCAGCTCTGAATTGATGCTTGGATTTTTCCTGAAGGCAGGCAGACACATAGCAAGAGCACAAGTGAGCATGCATGACATCTGACAGCACTGGAGGCAAGTTCAATGATGTGCTGGAATGGGAGGTCGTCCTGTGCTGAATGGGATGCCGTAGTGTTGGATGGCAGCATTACAGCCTCTTGAGGTTATAGTAGGGTCTCCTCTGTGGGCTGGTGGCATATGGCTACCAACTGTGAGCATAGTATAGCCTTCTGAGACGTTCCAAGTTAGTGTGTGCTGCAGTGATATCATGGGACAGCTTTCTAGTGAAGGAGCAGTTTACCGGGTCCTGGAGGGACTGGGAACTGAGGAACCTGGAGAAGTAGCACTCTTACTTGCTTGGATATTACTTGTTTGCCAGGTAGGTTAACTAGTCAATACCTGAATGAGTTCATTCCTTTGTTAAGTGATTTATTAAATAGTAAGATTTGTTCAAATTCTTAAATAGGCTTTATTAGTGCAGCTTATTAACTGGAGAATGCCCTAAAGACAGCTTAAGTCTGAAGCTTACCAAGCTGTCTGAGGTCAGTTTCTTCTGGGATCAAAGACGCAATGCTCATGGATTCCTGCGTTTTCAGATTGCTCTTAATCAAGTGTTTGGGGCTTACCTTTCATAAGGAGAAGTATGTGGTTGCTGAACATGTTACTAGCCAGTCCTTGACCTAACTGGAAACGTGGGGAGTTTCCAAGGTGATTATACCTACACATACACTAATCATAATTTGCTCCTTAATCTAGAAGTATCTGCCTCTATGTCTGTGTTTATGTCAAGTTGCTGAACAGCTTGATTAGGGGCTTCAAATAAACTATGTAATTATGCCATAGATACTCCTGATGCATATGCTATTTTCATTAAGTTATCACCACCCATTGTTGTAGTGGAATAACATTTAACAGGCTGCTGTTAGAACCGGAGCTCTGTTGTGCTAGATGTTGTATGGCCATGTAGCAAGCTGCAACCTGTCCTGGAGAGGTTACAGCTTTACTGTACTGTAGTACAGTGGCTCGTTGTAACACCCTTACGGGCATTAGTGCCCAAAGTAGTTTCATGGTGGAAATAGCCAAGCAGACCTCTTAACCTGTGAAGGCAGCAGTGTTCCTGAATTTACCTTTGTCCGTATTCTTCCAGCATTATCAGTGCTGAGGCTTGTTAGAATTTTAGGAAATGATAGCTTCAAGCATGCTTGGAACCAGCCACTTCTTTCTCAGTGAGTCCTCCTGATCGTCAAAGAGTAGAACCAGGCCATCCTCTTTCACATCAGCAGCATGGGCTTCTGTTTTGTCAAGTGCATTTTATTGCAAGCTGAATTCTTTCCCAGCTTTTTGCACTTTGACAGATTCCCTTGACCTTGCGCCAATCGATGATGAATTGTTCAAGTTCCCGTCGAAAACACTGCAGAAGCCAGCGGAATGCCAGCCTTACTTTGTAGTACATTAAGTCAAAATATTTTAAGCCTAGGACTGTTGGGTACGATTCTATTTCAATCTGCTCCTTTAGATTAAAAAGCTGCTAAAAGCTTCAGCTTGTCTTGATGCATCTGCTGCTTCATGACCAATGAGTGGCATGTCCAGGACTGGAGGCTGTGGGTAGGAGGATGATACTTTGTGATAAATGTATCTGATGGCGCTTTGTGTTAAGAAAGGTTTTTTAAAAGCCTTCTACAGCAAATGATCAATCTGTTGGAGAGACTGCTGAAATAGCATCTAGCACTCCTTTGACTTTGAGGAACAAATAAAATCTAAAAAGACCATAGACCTCTAACATATGCAGAGTCACTTTTTGCTTATGCCTCTTTCTTGCCTTCCCCTCTGCTGTGCTGTTACTGTGTTAGATTTGCTATAACTGCAGAATTATCATTCTGTAATACGTTATGTATCAGATCTGTTATTAATTCTGTAGCACTTCTTACAGTTTTGTGGCTATATGATTAAATCTGCTAAAGCATTTATACAAAAAAACTATAAAATAACAGATTATTGTTATTTTTCACCTGCCCTGCATTCAATTTTCAGTGTCAAAGGTTCAATGAGCCAGATTCTGTGGTGATGGGAATCAATGGTGGTAGAGTTAATCGATTTGAATTTAGTGGTATGAGAATATGAGAGTTTCCTGAATAAACTGGAAGGCTGGAAACATGCTCAAAGACATAGTTGGTAGAATCAGTCTGTAAAAACTTGGAAATTATGAAAAAGCATAAATATCAGGCTTCTTGCTGTCAGACTACTGTCATCTGTCGCAGCAGCAGTGGTAGGAGAGGTGTAGAGGCTACAAAAGGCAACTCAGAATTCTGGAAATGGCTGGTGGAATTTAGAACTGGTTTTAGCTCGTGTGAAATTTTGGGTCTGAGGCCAAGCAGTGCTTCTGGAATTTGAGGTTGACCTGTGGCTAGAATTAAAGGGCTTGAATTTGGTTTAGTTTAAATCTGAGGCTGAACTTAGTTGACATCTGCTGGTTGGGATTCTGGGAAATCACAGGAAGCTTCACTGACTGACATGAAATTGTTTTCAAATACTGGTGAGAAATGGAATACATTTGAGTCATGTTCCAACAATAAAACGAGAACCCAAACTGGCGATGCTTGGGTCTGACCTCAACACCCTCATTTCTTCTGTGTTCTGGAACCTGGGAGGGGGTGGGCAGGGACAGAGAAGAGAAAAAGATGTCTGGTAAATAGAAATTCAATTGGTTTAATATACCGACTATTTTTCTGCGGTCTGACTGGAGCCTCTTATTAACAATCTGATGGCACTTCTAAACGGGGAGAGCGGCTCCCTTGGTGGGGGCAATCTGCAATCATACGCCAACATTGCTTTTGACATATTTATGACTCCAATAAAATCTCCCATCTGGTATATTTTAAAATAAAATTGAAAATTTATCACTTTCCTTTAGTTGGTTTGTCGTTCTCCCTGAGAGAAGATAGCCAGGCTGCGATTATTGCATCGGCAGCCTGTCAGCTGAGGTTAGGCTGAGGTGTGATTTAAATTTCAATACTTTCCACATTACAGCTGTCTGGGGTGGGAAATTACAAGGAGAAAAGCAGAGAGTCTGTTATTTTTATTCATTAGTCTCTCCTGATTTGTTTTGTTTTTCTTTTGCTTAGCTCTGCTCACCATGTTGGGCACCTGGGGAAAAAAGATACTCCCCGGTTTTCTAGATTTCCACAACCTTTGTTTGGTCAGAGGCGCTTGGGAGGGGGTGCCGTGGGACCTGAGTGCTGCCTCCCCTTTTCTCTGCCACTGGGCTGGGCTGTCACGGCAGGAGGAGACCCTTCTCCATACCTGGTACCGTGCAGGTTTATAGAGCCTGTCCTGAAAGGACTGTAACTTCTGGCAGGGTGGTGCTAAAGGAGCAGTGTCGCTTCAGATTTCCCTGAGGGACCGAGGGAGAGAGATGTGAATGGCATTTCGTGTCATGTAACATGGGCAGCTGTATCTAAGTAAGTCTAGATTTCATCGTGGCAGAGAGAAATACGCATTTCTGGAAGCAGGAGCAAACACGCTGTGGGTGTGCCTGGCTCTTTGTAAGCCTTTATGATGACTTTGGGTCAGGCACTTTTAAACAGTCTGCAACAGATGAAATGAATCACCTGGCACAGGATTTATTTGTGTGTCCGTAGCTGAAGTGGGTCTGGAATGGGAAGCAGCTGAAGCTGAGCCTGGTGCTAGAGCTGTGTGCCAGAGCCTGGCCAGCAGCGGGTCCCCGGGCTTTCACCATTAGCCTGTAGTGTAGTAGCCTAACTACTAGTTAGGGCAGAAACTGTGCAATAAGTAAATAACTGTGTGAATAAGGTGCTGCCTCACAAAACTGTGTGCAAATTTTTCTGAAGTGGAAGACTGTCTCTAGGCCTTATGGTGCCCAGGCATGCAGCAGTGCATTCTGCCTCATGCTTTTGATTAGTATTGGAGTCCTGCCTGGCTGGCTGGGCTGGCGTTGCCCACTGAAGCGTTTCATTAGGTGCATTTGTTTCTGTTTAGATACTTGATCATCTGACTGTAAAATTATCAGAGGCTTTGTCTGGGCAGTATAGGGGAGTTAAATGCCTTTCTCCTCTACCTCCTGCTTCATTGCTCAGATAGTGACTCGAGCTACAGCTGAACTTGTGACTGATGTGCTCTGCTGTAGTTGTCCAGGTGGTGAGACTGGAGGGCACAGGGGTGGTTAGGGTGCCCGTGTGAAGGTTGCAGTAGTTCACTCCCCCATAAGCTGGAATCCTCAGTCCCTGAGTCAGGGGAAAGAATAGGAGAATTGCAAATGCACCTCCAAATGGTCTCTTGGCTGGTGCAGCAGTGTGGCCGTCCTGACATGGGAGCTTATGTAGGTGTGGGCTAGCTCTGGGGATTTACATCCAGCAATGCAGGTGCTTACTCTGGGAGAAGATTAAATTATGCGCATGGTTTATGAACTACAGGTATCAAACCTACCCGGGGGGCTAGTGGTGACCTCAGGCCCACTGTGCTGTGTGCTATGGTGTGCTCCGAACTACAGGGTAAGATGCAACCCCTGGTGCATTAGGCTTATGAAATGCGGCATTCATTTAAGATATATGATTTTCTATGGAGTGCATATAAAACTTCTATGCATGAGTTGTATTCGCGTTTTTGTGCAGTGTGTTTCTCATTTCTGCAGGGTGCATTTTGGGCTCCTTATGTGCAATGGGTGTTTGTTCTTCTGATATGTATTTGTGCAGGTGAACATATGGTTAAGGATCTGCCTGTGTGCATTTGAGCACAACGTTATTGTATGGGTAAGTCTTTTGGGAATACTGTGTTTGCTTATGGTGGTGTGCTTTCACCAGTGTACATTTTGTACACATGCAGTGTATATGTGTGTCATTCCATTTGATTGTTCTGTTTTCCTGTTTTCTGGACTGAAAAATTAAGGGTGGTTTTTTGAGCGCATCAGATGCATTATTTCCTTCCACAGCTATTGTACGTTTGCTAACATCAATTTTATTCTAAATGGCTATGCAGGTGCAGTTCTTGATTTGGTAGACCTAGATCTTCGTTACATAGAATGAATGCCTGTGTTCTTTGCATGCTCAACGTATGTATACTCCCTCAGTACGCATGCCCTTGTCTATAGAAACAAGATGTACTTTGCACTGAAAACAACTTGTACCTACCTTATGTGCTGTGTGTGTTTGCAAGGGTGGGGTTTACAGCATGTGTGCACAGCATGTAGTAAAAGTGAGGTTTATATCTAAAAAGTGTGGTTTATGTCTAAAAAGCAGTGTGCTCAGTTTTATATGTGTGCAGTGTAAGCACGTATTTTCCTGCATTTGCTGGCAGAGTTACAGAAGCGTTGAGTCTTCATATTGTTAAAATAACAGAAGAGTTGTCCACATATTTTCTGCTTCTTAAAAACGTTTCCAGCTTCCATGGTTTAGTCTGTCCAAGTGATATATGTCAAAACATCAGGAAGGATATTTAAGTAGTTATGTCAGTGGAATGGAACAAAGTTATGAGTTAATGCTTTTCTGATGCTATATAAAAGGGAGAATGGTGAAGAAGAGCCACAAGTGAAATAGAAAATGAACAAGATCAACCAAGATAAAGTCAGGAGGTTTGTTGTTAAATTGGACACATCTACAGCAAAAGAATTCACGTGACTGTATTTCTGTTTTATGCCATCCTATGATCATACCGTCCTGTCCCAGATCTCACACCCTCTAGGGTCGGTCCCCATGAACCAGGAAGGATGATGCAGCCCTCCTGACCTTGTTGCTTCCCCTTGGCTGTCCTGTTCAGGTGCTTTGAAACTAAGTCAAGGCTTCATTATCCCACCATTTCTTTTCAATGACATTTTAAAAGACCTGACACAGAGTAGGAATGATTGAAGCGCCTGCTGCTTTTCTCTGTAATTATTCAGTTTCCTTGTTGGGACTGAAATTATTGCCCTGTGAGAGTGCGATGTCCCTGTTACCATGTAAGAACTAGCCAAGCACAAACCTGCCTGGCTACAGCTAGCACCATTCCACATGTTCAGGTATAAAAATGATTTTCCTTGGCTGCTGGGCTGTACTGTGGAGTATGTGACCCAGACTAGAGTGCTGGAGCTGGAGGGAAGGCGGTGTGTGGCTGGAGGGAGGGCAGCATGCTTTGGCAAGGCTGGGAAGAGGAGAGAGGAGGAGCACAGTGAAAGGAGATGGGCAGAGAGTGGGGATGACAGGAGGCAGGGAATGCTGAATGTTGGGACAGTGCCCTAAAGACAAGGATAGGAGGGACACAGCACAGCTTTGGGAACAGGGAACGGTGAAGGGAGGGCTGGCACACCTGTGAGTGCCCTGTCGGGATGGCTGGGCAGTGTTGGACCAGGCTTGGGGATGTCTCCAACCTGCAGGGTCAGTGCACCAACCTGAGCAGCAAAGAAGCTCCATGCACAGTCGGGGGGGGAGGCAGTGGCGTGATAGCAGACTGCTAGGAGATGATAACAAGCGGCTTATCTCCTCTTCTTTGTGTGTGTCTCTTAATGGTAACAGTAGTACAGGGAAACAAGGGAATATGGTAATTAGTCTTCAGACTGCCTTTGCTATGGGTTGCCCAGCTGAAGGCCTTGCCTGTAGCCTGTGGTAGGAGTAGGAGAACAGAGCCAGGAGGATGAAGGAACAAATACAGAAAAATGAAGAATGGGTTGAAGTCAGAGGAATAAAGTGATGGTTGCGGGAAAGTCTCAATTATGGAGTGCCTTCTGCAGTGCTTGCTTTTTAGAAGCTGTTCGAGGAGTGTGTGCAGCCCTTGCCAAGGGAAACTAGATCTGGAGAGAGGAGGAAACACAAAAAAATAGGAACAGTTGAAGCTTTCTCAGCCTTTTAACAAAAGGCAGGAGTGTGCCAGGCTGGTATGAGACACCAGAGGGAGCTGACGGGGATAGTCCTGTAGGTATTTGTTGGCCAGCTGCTATTTTGTCTTCGGATCCTGAAGAGCCAACAACTAACTAGCACTGAGGCTCAAGGACTGTCCCTCTGCAGTCTGTTTGAGTTCCCCACCTCCACCTGGACTGTCGATTCACCTCCAGGATGGATGCTGGTGTGCTAGGGGATGTGCAAGGAGAAAGAAGGAGGGATTAGGCTGAAGATGCAGTAAGTGACTTTCACACTTGGAGGACTCGGAGGCTCTCTGTGATGTGGAAGGAGGCACAAAGAGGTTCCGTGTAGCCTCTGGGGTGTGTGGGTACACCATGTCTCAGCTATGGGGTTTTCATGGGGCTCGGCTCGCATCCCAGCTGCCCGACCTTTGCTTCCCGCTTTCCTCGGCAGCATGTGCTGCCTCTCCCCTGCCCCCTCTCCCTCCAGTTCCTTGCGACAGGCTTACAAATCCTGGGACCCCTGCTGCTGGAATGGCATTTTGGCCTAGCTGGGACTGTTCACAAGCACAGAATGTGGAGACAGATGCTGTCTCCAAAGCCTCAGGAGAGCTGAGAAGGGTTATTTTTCATGTGATGCCTTTGGAGAATGCTGTGGGAAGAGGTCAGGGGACAGACGGGGAACGAGTAGGTCACATACACATCGGTTTAGGGCACCACAACAACATTTTCTTTTAAGATCTCGGAGCCTGCTTTGTAAAAATAAGCCCCTCTCACTGAGCTGCCTGGGAAAGAGCAGGGGCCGGCCTGCTGCCAGCGGGTGTGCTTCGCGTGCCTCTGGGCTTGTTCGCTTGCCTTGGCATTTGCTGTGTCTCGGTGTCCCTGTGAACCAGACAGATCCCTCAAACAGTGCGCAGCATTTTAAAAAGCCTCTTTGCTTACTGCTTTGACCTTTGTAATACAAGGAGAAATTCTGTAAGAGCAGGGGCTCGCCACCTGCACCTGACACAGCTGGCTGGCTTTTAGCGGGGTCTGGGAGCAGCGCTGCAGGATTCCGTAGTCCATCTCTATGGCACCGTGCTGGGTCTGTGGGCAGAAAGCTCAGTCCTGAACAGCTATTTGACCTTTGGTTTTGCACGTTATCTTTGCTCCTTTAAATTGGGGTGGGGGGAAGCAGTCTAACAAAGATTGTCCTTTTTCCTTTCTTCCTCCCCGATTCACACATACTATAGATATCAGCCTGGGGGGGGGGGGGGGGGGGGAGTGTGTGAGGGAACGGGAAGCAGGAGGGTGAGGTGGCAAGTCATTTACATTGGAAATGTAAGCTGAATGTGCATTTCCCTACTCTGCTGCCATCAATCACTCAGATTTCCTGTGTGCCACGGAATAGAGGAGTGGAGCTTGCTTGCCTCCTACTTCCCCTGGGAATGGAAACGCTCATTTGTTTCACTGCCTGGAAATGCTGATCACTCAAAACGTTTATTGTTTCAGAAACACATGTGGTTCTGAAACTGAACTTTTCAGCTTCCTCTTATCTGGTCTTCAGAAGTGTCTTCAGATGTCCTGCAGACCTGGGGAATTATCTGCTGGTGCTTTAGCACAGTCAGGGATGTGAAAGTGCTGCTGCAGTGGCACAGAAAAGCCCATGACCAGCTGAGCAGATGCTTTACTGCAAAGCACTGGCAAATATCATCTGTTCCCCATCAAACCCATTGCTTGTTCCTGCGATCTAGCACCTGAGCACCTGATCCGGTGAGGTGAGGTTTTTCAGAGGCCCAAGTCCTGCTTGTAATTGGAAACCTTTTAGTGACTGTTTTATGGGGCTAAAAAACCTGTTGAGAGAAAATTGTAGTGGGAAATTATATGGAATAGACAGATCAGCTTGTGTTCACCATTTAGCTCCATTGGAAGGGACGGGGACAGTATTAGAAACAGTGTGGGACTTAGGGATGGAAAAAGAAGAAAAACAAATAAAAAGGAGTAGTAGGACAAACAGGAAAGTGAATGAAAACTCAGTCTCTATAGCAAATAACGGAAATAAAATAAGTATGGAGGAATGCGGGTAGCCTTGCCTACTGAAGAGGTACAGTAGAAAATGCCCAGCTGTGTATTTATGTACCTTGTGATAATGCTACAGTCTGGCATACTTCTGCTGGTTTTAGATGGTATCTGGTCTCCGATTAAGAAACATCATCCTCATTTAACAATCTTGTTCGCCAAATTCTTGTTCTGCAGAGGAAGTGCTGACTTAATTCCTACATGGGGCCACGCAGGCTATGGACAGTTTGGATTCATGGATGACCAAAGGGATGGGGCACTATAAAACCCTGTGTGACTTCAGCAGCCCTTGTTTGGTTATGGCATGGTGTCTCTGAAGCTTCTGTGGTGTGGCTGGGACTGGGATGTTGCTAGTGTTCAGTTCAGTTGCTGTAGTAAAAAGGCTGATGAGGCACTGTGTCCTTGGAGCATGTCCACAGCCAGGAAACTTCTCCTGGCTGTGGGGGACTGGAGCCCGGTTCCCTGGGGGTGTGAGCTCAGCAGCTCTTGTGGGCTGAGCCACTGTGGCGCTGGGCAGTAACTCACAGGGGAGACCCAAGGGCTGGAAGGCAAAGCTGCTGAAGACTCAATAGGCAGAGCTCTTCCCTCTGTTGAAGTGGGAGCTGAGCCACACAGACACATCCCTCCATAATTACCTACTAGTTACTTATAGTTCATGTTTGGTAACCGCCGGCATTTTCATTTGTTGTCCATGCGTCCCAACGTGCAAGGCTAGAATCCGTGCAATGAAACCTGGTATTGCACCGATGCTTGCAGCCCCCAAGAAGCAACAATGTGTTTGCCTCTAGAATGAGGCGTGTTTGCCCACGTGCCCATGTATCAGGCATGTACAGGTGTCGTGACCATGCAGATGGGAACAGTGTTCATTGCTGTGACTCCATCTCGGTCCTGCTTGCCCAGGAAAGGTTGCGTGCGGGACTGCATGCACGTAAAAGCCCAGAAAGCTGCGTTATTAGCCACTCTGTTCAAGACCGATGAGAGGAGATCTGAGGTGTTCTGTAGTGGTTTGGTGTTCTGAATTTGGATGACAAAACATCATGAGGGAGAAAAATCCTGGCTGTGGCCCGTATTAAGCAAGAGAGACCCTTAGCGGTCACCCACAGAAAAACAGTGGTGCTGAGTTCAGCGCTGCGCGAATGGTTTGTTTTCTTTGCCATTTGCTCATTTCGCACCCGAAGTCATGTAATGGTTTTAACTCTAGAAATAAAAGAGCTTCGGTTTCAAGTGTGTTAACTGCAGTGAGTAGTTTCACTTTTTCTTTGTTTCTTAGTGATCCAGTTTGAAATGGGGTGGTGTTTTGTAAAACTTGACACATTTTCAATCCCTATTGATGGCCATTTATCGGTGTATTTCATTGAAATAGCTGCCTTATTCTGAGAAGTTGCTACTTCAAATCTTCTTGTAAATCTGTTTCACCTGCTCTTGTGCTTCCAGCCAGCCACACTGGCTGCCTCTTCTCCCTTGCTCCCCACCAGCCCAGTGTCTAGGTTTAACTGAGTTTGGTGAATACCTTTAGCTGAGTTGATGCTGCAATACCCTCACCCACGTTGCTGGCAAATGCACAGATAATTTGCTTTCTCCTGTAGGAGTTATTTCTGTGTAATTGGTCTCTTTGCTGTGGCTGGCAGCGGGATCAGCGCAGCCATGCAGTGGGTATGTTCTGGCCCTGCAGCAGCACCACCTCCCAGTCCCAGCAGGGATGCTGACACACGTGGGCTGCCCTGTGCTTTTGCCTCTGACAGCTGTTTGTGAGAACAGCTTCCCTAGAATTGCCTCGGGTAGCAGCCAGCTGCAGGAGAATCATCCCAGCTCCCGTGCTCTTCGTGGGGTTTGACGCTGTCATTTCAGGGGTCAGGGACTGCTGCTTTCCAGGGGATCTGTTGTAGCTTGATGAACGGCAGGCTGTGAATGGGAAAAAGGTGGGCTGGACATAAATGGGCTTGGTTTTGGTAAGTCATTTTGGGTAAATCACATGGGGATGTGCAAAACAAGGATAATGATCTGACTCACCTTTCAAAGAGCTTAGAGAGCTCAGCTGAGCAGTGTTTTGAAAGAGCTGTGCTCTGTTAGAGTGGTACTGCCTTGGTCTGCTGCCCCCCAGCTCCAGCAAAGGCAGACTCCCTCAGGACGCCGGCAGCAGGGTTTCTGTTGGTCTAGTAGGGAGCACAGCAATATATCGCAGGGCTCTCCCTTATCTTCTGTCTCTGCCAGTGATGCTCAGCAGCGGTACACAAAGTTACCACAAAATCACCATCGCTGTCATTAGGTTGCTGTGTGTAATCACTACTCAGCATGTTCACTGAGTCAGCTCTTTCCTGGTTGCCACTGGTACAGCTGACTGATCAAAACTAAAATGATCCTGAAAAAAACTAGAAAGCTGAGATTTCTTTCCAGCCCAAATTCCCTTCCACATTGTTTTTATCTGTCAGTGCTAGAAGTAGTAAATTTTCTGAGGTCACGAGCTGTTACTGCATCAAGAAAAGCTGTAAATGACGCTGCATACAAACAGGTGATGGACAGATGGGCTTAGAAGAGCCATGGGATCCCAAACAGCTTCTCTGTAGCTGGATAAAGCATTCCAGTAGAGACCAGCCCTTAAAGTTATCACCTTGATCACTGCTGGAGCTTTTCACAGAGCTTCCAGCTCTTGCATCTTTAGGAGACAATGTGTGTAAAGCAAGTGGTGGTTGTTTCTTTAAGGCCCCCCTCCACTGCTCCTCTCCTGAAATTCCTGCTGACACAGATTTTCCTGTGTTGCTCGGTTTCAGTGCACCTGCTTTTATAAACTAGGCTGTGCAGGGTTTGCTCAAGCTGAGCTTGTATATGATAACAGAAGCAGCACCCAAAAGCATATTCATAGGCTGAGAGGAGTCGTTAGTATGCAAAGCGAAGCCTGAACTTGAGCATCTCCACAGGTGACCCACAGAAACCAGTCGCGAAGTGAAGATACGCCTTTTGGTAAAGGTCAGATCAACTGACATAGGAAACTGCAGGGGTATTTGAGAGAGGTAGGAGTCGAACAGGAGGCTTTCCTATCAGATCTAGGTAGTCGGTCTGCCCATGTATGGTTATTATTGTCTTAGATACTCAGTGTGAACCTGCCTATCTACCTGCGTATGCTAAAGGCATTGCACACAGGTTCAATATCACTGCAGACAAGCCGACTTGAAATGTGACTTACCATGTTATGTTCTACTCGAGCCTCCAGGACAAGCTGCCTTGTCTTTACTCTTGCTTTAACCTGAGCTAACTAACTTGGGTTAGTCAGCCTGCATTAAGAACACAGTTCCTTTTTGGTTTTTTTTTTCTCTCTCTCTTTTTTTTTTTTTTTTTAAACCCATTTCTGTGTCACCAGAAGGACTTAAAGATGGGTAGGAAGGCTTTTGTGGTCAAGTGTCAGGAAGCTGGAGTGTGCCAGGTGGGAACTGGTAGAGGGAGCTGTGTAGGAAGCTGGCAAATTGCTGAGGAAGCCTTAGAACACTGGGGCAGCAAGGTCCGCTGTGTGTGCGCGTGTACCTTCAGCCTTTTGTAGTTGTGATGAAAAACAGAGTCGTGTGAAGTGTTCCTGTGGCAGCTTGTTACGCCATGCTGCTTGCCTGGAGAAGGGAGTTACTTGGTCAGAAGGGTAGGTACAGATGAGTTTATATCTAACTTCTGAAATGTAGATGTGATCCCTGGCAAGATCTTCTTCCTCCCAGCTTTCTGTGTGGCAGACCTCCCAAAATGCACTGCCTGGCACATTACTGATGCCATTCTGTGTTCTTGGCTGTTCCCCATGGTTTAGGGGCTGTGGCACAGTCCCTAATCTTCCCCAGTGTGCTTATGCAAGCGGGGCTTAAAAGGCTCGGGCAAGGCCAACGCGATTCAGGAAAAAGCTGAATTGCTCCCCAGGCCTTGTGAACTGATAAATAACATGTGGTGAGGTTCAAAGTTATATTGCAGGGAAGGCAGGGTTCCTTGGAGTCTGGGTGGGGGCTAATCAATGTACATTCATCATTAATTTATACATGTAAGGGGGTTTTGGAGTAGAGTTGTCATGCTGGTTTTGATAATGCTAACTCTATCCACCCTGCCAGCTGCTGCAATGTCGTGGTAGTTTCTGTTGCTGCATGCAGAATTATGGTGCTTTTGTGGCAATATTATGTTCCCTGAATAGAGCCCCACAGAGCAATTTGCTTCATCCTTACAAACCCATCCAAATAACTGGCAGTGCCTTACAAATACAAAACAATTGAGAAAATAAATGTATTATACTGTACATCTGTGACAAAACAATGCTTTCATGTGCGAAGAGAGAAATGTGTTTGTTTAACTTACAGTCTCCCATTTGGAAATAAATGCATTCATTTAAATCAAAATGGGACGTTCTTCACTATTACAGTATTTTGCATGCCAGATGTAAGAAATATGCTGTTTGAAGAGCAGACTAAAAACTTGGAGTGGTTGATATTACCGAAAGCCAGCACATGCGTGTTTGTTCTAGACACTGTCTCTCTTCCTGCAGGGTGTCCTCTACACTGGAGTGGGAATCTCCTGGCATTGCGTGTGAGGGGTCTATGTACAAAAGATTTGGAGTGTGCTCCTCCCCTGTGTCTGATCTGGCATCCTGTGTGCCCACAGGAAAGCCTGCTTTTCACCTGGGTTGTATTCGGAGAGTGCAATCAGTTGCCACACATCAGAACTTTGCATTGCCATGACCATGAGGCAGGTGGATTCCCTGCAAGAGCTGCAGCAGTCCGAAAGATCATTTCCAGTTTTTGTGTGTTAAAGAAATGTTAGCTCCCTTTATATGCAGCAGTAGAAGTGTTAGGTGGGGGAAATGTAATCAATAAAATACAGGTTGAGTGTTCCAATATTTGTTTTAAAAAATGTGCCACATCTTGTAATTTTCATCCTTTTACATGGTCGCTTTCTTGTAATGAAAGTCTTCTGCATTTCAGTGTACACATGAGCTTAATATCATCAAGCCAAGTTTGTTCTGGAAGTTAACATTTGCATTTTTGAAAGCAGCAGACTAATCCAGAGCAAAACCAGATGGGAATGTACTTTAATATGGCACATTACCAGCTGTTTGCCAGTAGGTGTGAGCATTCTCAAAAAGGTGCTGAAATTTTGATTTTCGTAGTTTTCCATGACTCTGCAAACTTAATAAAACAAAAATGAAGATCACTGCTACCAGTTGTACACTGGAATTCCACTGTGCCACCAGGAGGGACCTTGACAGGCTGGGCAGGTGGGGCTGTGTGACCTCATGAAGTTCAGCAAGGCCAAGTGCAAGGTCCTGCGTGTGGGTCAGGGCGATCCCAGCACGGGGCGGGCTGGGCAGGGAGTGGGTTGGGAGCAGCCCTGGGGAGAAGGACGTGGGGGTGCTGGTGGGGGGGAAGCTCAGCAGGGCCCAGCAAGGTGCACTCGCCCCCGGCCAGCTGGGTCCTGGGCCGCATCCCAAGCGGCGTGGCTGGTGGGTCGGGGTCATTCCCCCCCCCCGTGCTCTGGTGAGACCCCCCCTGCAGCACCACATTCGGCGCCGGGGCCCCCAGCGCAGGAGGGATGCGGACCCGCTGGAGCGACCTGGAGGAGGGTGTGAAGGTGATCGGGGGGCTGGAGCCCCTCTCCTGTGGGGACAGGGCGAGAGGGTTGGGGCTGTTCAGCCTGGGGAAGAGACGGCTCCAGGAGACCTTCCAGCACCTCCCAGCACCCAAGGGGGCGACAGGAAAGCCGGGGAGGGGCGTTTTACAAGGGTAGCGATAGGACAAGGGGCAAACTGAAAGAGGATGGATTTCGATTAGATATTAGGAGTAAATCCTTCCCCGTGAGGGCGGCGAGGCGCTGGCACAGGCTGCCCGGAGAGGCTGTGGGTGCCCCATCCCTGGCAGTGCCCAAGGCCAGGCAGGATGGGGCTGGGGGCAGCCTGGGCTGGGGGGGGTGTCCCTGCCCCTGGCACGGGTGGGACTTGGGTGGTCTTTAAGGTCCCTTCCAACCCAAACCGTTCTGTGATTCTATGACATGATTATTAGAAGGAAAAATAGCAAGAAAAGAATATGTACATCTGAGCTTTTCTAACCTGATTTTTTAATAATAATGTTTAGACTGCATTGTAGGCTCATTATTCTTCCTTAATTGAGATAACTGCTCCTATTATATAGATGAGAAGGAAAGAGTTAGGAGTTCTGGCCTCTGCCGATGTTGGCAGACACACTCTGTCGTGTAATGGTATTTTTCATGTGTAGTATCAGGTCTGTGTAACCACGTGATTATAGTCGTGCTTTAGTAGCTGGAGGGCCACAAGTGATGAGAATCACAATTCAGCAAATCTAGTATTAATAAATACTCTTTAGTTCAGTTTGAAAGCATCGTTGCCTGCATCTTCTCTGTTTGAAGTGTTGTATCTGTCTTATATAGCCAGCCAGCCAGAGGACTTGTTATGCTATACCCAGGAGGAAACATGTCACGTTTCTGAGAGCCAGCACCTATGTGTTGACTGATTGACCAACAGGGCTATGCAGCAAGGGTGCTTTAGCCTGGCTCTGTTTTTCCTCTGGATTGATTAATCAAATACTTCAAACAATTGGTGTAGTTGTGATTAATGTCAACTGCATAGCTAATTACCCAGGAGATTAAAATGGCTCTCCGTTTAAAAAAAACCACCACAAACCTGTAAATGAGTTATTTACTCCGCTCACCTTTCTAACCTTGTTATGCTTGTAAATGAATAGAAATATTGATCTTGGAACTGATTTTGGTGTTAACCATCTCACATCAGTTTAATTAGGGGTTTCAGGGTAACCCTGTGAGCTCCTTTTGACCAAGCACACACTTGTTCTGTTTTGCCTTTGTGTAAGCTGTGAGCGGGGGCTGAGAGGGGCCATTGGGGCATAAGTGACCTGCGGGGTTTGTCGGGCTTCCCTGCACCAGCCGCCGTG
This sequence comes from Falco punctatus, assembly GCF_963210335.1. Classification (NCBI taxonomy): domain Eukaryota; kingdom Metazoa; phylum Chordata; class Aves; order Falconiformes; family Falconidae; genus Falco; species Falco punctatus. Next base: position 70,513,854 of record NC_137587.1, read on the forward strand.
CTGGGCCCGAGCCACCGCTGGCCCCCTGCGGCGGTGCCACCTTCACCGGCGCTCTCGGTAGCAGGCTGCGCCACCCAGTGGCTGTTACTGGTAAAACAATCTTCTCCTTCCTCCGCCAGCCGTTTCCTTCCGTTAGCTTCGAGTCACATCTTATTTTGCCGTGTTCTCAGTCTGTGAGCACGTCCCCCCTCCCCAGTTTACAAACTACATTTTAATGATATCCCTGGTTGCTGTAACGGGTTTTTCCACCATGACAGCACAATGGCAGAAGCTACAGATCTGCTAATAAAGATGCGTGCTACGTTCACCACCATGGGACAGAGACCTGAAGGCTTCCCTTAAGTAGTCGGTTCAACACCTTCAGCCTTTCCCTCATCCACTACACGGGTCACCTTGTCAGAGGAGATCGGGTTGGTCAGGCAGGACCTGCCTTTCATGACCCTACGCTGGCTGGGCCAGAGCCCCTGGTTGTCCGTCACGTGCCGCGTGACGGCACTCAAGGCGATGGGCTCCATGACCGTCCCTGGCACCGAGGTCAGGCTGCCGGGGCTGCAGTTCCCCAGATCCTCCTTGTGGCCCTTCTTGTGGCTGGGCATCACGTTTGCTGACTCCAGCCAGCTGAAGGACCTCCCAGGTCAGCCAGGGCTGCTGAGGAATGATTGCAAGTGTCCTGGTGAGCGCTTCCACTGCTCCCTCGGTTCGCCTGGGTGGATCCATCCCGCCCCATGGGCTTGTGTGTGTCAGGGTGGTGTAGAGGCCGCGGACCATTTCCCCTTGGATTACGGGGGCTTCCTGCTCCCCCTCCCTGTCTTCCAGCTCAGGGGGCTGGGCACCCCGAGAACAACTGAGGCAAAGGTGGCATTAAGTACCTCAGCCCTTTCCTTATCCTTTGTCACCACGTTTCCCCCCACATCCAATAAAGGATGGAGGTTCTCCTTGGCCCTCCTTCTGTTGCTAATGTATTTACAGAACCTTTTTTGTTGTTGTCTTTTAAGGCAGTAGCCAGATTAAGTTGTAGTTGGGCTTTGGACCTTCTGATTTTCTCCCTGCATAACCTCATGGCATCCTTGTAATCCTCCTGAGTTGCCTGCTCCTTCCAAAGTTCATAAATACCCCTTTTTCCCCTGACTTCCAGCCAAAGCTCTGTTCAGCCGGGCCTGTGTTGTTCCCTGCTGGCTTGTCTTTCAGCACATGGGGATGGCCTGCTCATGTGCCTTTAAGAACTCCTTCTTGAAGGATGTCCAGCCTTCCTGGACCCCTTGGCCCTTCAGGACTGCCTCCCAAGGGACTCTGTCAGCCTGGCTCCTACGCAGGCCAAAGTGCCCTCCAGTGCAAGGCAGCCATTCTGCTGACCCCCCTCCTTACTTCTCTGAGAACCGAAAACTCTTTATCATTTTTTGATGGCTATGCCCGAGATGGCCTCCAACCATCACATCACACACAGATCCTCTGTTCACAACAATAGGTGCCGTGGGGCACCTTCCTCGCTGGGTCCCTCACTAGCTGTGTCAGGAAGGTCTCATCCATGCACTCCGGGAGCCTCCTGGACTGCTTCCTCTCTGCTGGATTGTATTTCCAGCAGACGTCTGGTAAGTTGAAGTCCCCTGTGAGAACAAGGGCTAGCGACAGTGAGACTTCTCCCTGCTGCTTATAGAATATTTTGTCTGACTCTTCATCCTGGTGGGTGGTCTGTAACAGGCTCCAACCATGGTATCTGCCTTGCTGGACATCCCCCTGATTCTTACTAATAAACAATATCGTCACCATCATTAAGCTTTAGATAATCAAACCACTCCCGAACAGACAGGGCTATCCCACCGCCTCTCCTTCCTTGCCTGTCCCTTCTGAAGAGTTTATAGCCATCCATTGCAGCACTCCTCTTGTGTGAGCCATCCCACTATGTTTCCATGGTGGCAACTATATCATAGTTTTCCTGCTGCACAATGGCTTCCAGCTCCTCCTGTTTGTTGTCCATGCTGCAGGCACTGGTGTAGATGCGTTTCAGCTGGGATGTTGATCTCACCGCCTTTTTGTGGGGAGAAGCCATAATTCCTACGTGACCATTCTCAGGTGCTTCTGTGGTTTCTACACATCAATGACCCTTGTGTCTTCGCTGCCACATGGATCTCCATCCCCTGCCTCCACTGAGGTGGCAGACCGAAGGCCCTTGCTAGCGCATCATCTCTCAAGCGTTGGTGTACCACCCCCAGCCTGACCTCTAGCGAGCCTGGGTTTACCCCTTTCCCGCTGCAAATCTAGTTTAAAGCTCTTTCAGTGAGCTCTGCTAACTCCTTTGCCTCTTTGAGGCAGATGTCATCCATCTGTTGCCTGTAGGCCTGGTGTCATGTGGACTGACCCATGAACAAAACCCCCAAAATTCTGCTGGTGACACCAGGCTTGGAGCCAGGTATTGATGTGCTGGCTCCTCTTGTTTCTTCTGTCATCATTCCCTGCAGCTGGAAGGACTGAGGAGAACATGACTTGTGCTCCTGATAGCCAGTCGTCCCCCTGAAGTCTCTCTTGATTGCCCTTGGACTTCTTCATTGCTTCCTACCTGAAAAACCAGTAATGGATAGTAATCTGTGGGCCGTACCAGGGTGGGAAGCTTTCTCTTCGCATCTTTAACCCATGCCCCAGGGAGGCAGCAGACTGCCCGAAGGAACGGGTCTGGTCTGCGAGTTGGTCCTTCTGTTCCCCTCTGAAGGGACCTGGCAATGGCAATGACCTGGCTTGTTCTCTTCACGGAAGCAGTTTTGATGCAGGGCATAGGGTGACTTACCCTCGGCGACACCTCCATGCTAGACGAACCATCGTCCTTGTTGTGGTTGGGTTCCGCTTGCAGAGCCTCGTGCCTGTGAGGTGAGGGCACCTGGGCAGGTGGGGTGGTTGCAGAGGGGATGCGCCTGCTGTGCCAGGCAGGAACTTGTCGCCATTGACCCCTATTCCTTAAGTCACTGTGTTCAACCAGGCAGTGAGAGGATGGGGAATTTTGTTTTCAGTATTTGTTTTCAGTCCGATGAGAGCGTGAGTCAGATGTGCTCCTTGGCTCTGAAGTCATACTGTTTGTGTCAAGCTGTAGAGGCTCCTGTTTGCCCTGTGAGCTGTCATGTGGCTCATGGAGAGCCCAAATGGTGGCTCCCACATTTCCTTCTCTCACTTTTCTCTTTGTTTCCTGAAACTGAGGTTTTTCAAGGAAAACACGACAATGTAGCCAGCAGACATCATCTGTGTGTCGTGGGGCTTGTCTCAGCTCTTCCTCTGTGACACAAGCTGATGGTCTTTGAGCGTGTTGGATGGCGACTGTCAGGAACAGCCTTTCAGAAATGCAGTACCAGCCCTCAAGTCCTAAATCATGTCTCATGTTCAAGTTAATGTAACCTTCTCCTTGCCATCAGTGAAAGCTGGGTATAACAGCAGCCAGTGCTTGATCCAGTAGGGTTTGGTCCATTCACGTGGCTTTCTCACATACTTGGGTCTGTTCCACTGGCTGCTTTGCAGCAGGCTCCATTGTCCGTCCTTGCCCAGATAGAAGTGGTCCCAGTTGGTGCTGAAAGATCCAAATTTTCTTCTTTTTTCAGCAAGAGGCTCAGTTATATATGCAGCCTTGCGGCTATATGGACTTGGTATGGGCACGGATGGTGCTACGGAGATCAGATGCATGAAGAGTTTGGCTTGTAGTACTCAGTGCCATGGCTTTGTAAGTCATGTGCTGAGCGCCAGAGTGGAGCTAACAAAGTTTGCAATGCCCGTGAACATGTCCAGTGCCAGGTTGGGTGTGCAGGACCTGTTGCTGGAAGGGCAACTGGTTGTGCTCCAACAACCCAGTTCTGATGTGGTCAATGCCAGGTGCCATCATGGGAACTTGGCTGCAGCTCGGTTGCTTGAAAGTTGATATGCTTTCTTGTAGCTTTTGAATGTGGCTGTATGTTCTGGCAGCTGGAGAAAATGGCTTTGAAAAATAATAGCAGCTTTTAAGTCAAATTGATGTCAACATTCACTCCAGGCTACTAGAAGCTAATCAGTTTAAGTTCCTACTTGGCAAATGAGATTTTTGTCTTGCTGGCCTCTCTCTGTAGCCCAGTTCTCTAACTGCTACTTGTTTTTCGCTCTCTCTCTTTTCTTCTAATGTGTCTGGTCAGAGATGTTTGGTTGCTGAGGTGTAGGATCTGATGTGTTTTTGAAGGTACCCGTGCTTGGGCCTCTCTCCTTTTTTATATGATGCCTCTTCTGGGAGCAGAGGATAAAAAAAGGCAAAAGTTGGTGAAGCTTTAGCACCTGCCTTGAGCACAGTTCAGCTGATGAAGACCAGTCACTGCTCTCAGCAAGGCACCTGATTCCAACTGTCATGCTTGGACTGAGACAGGTGGGTAGTGAGGATCCATGGGGGAGCCATTACAGGCTATTCCAAGTGAACAGAAAAAAGGAAAGGAGCAAAGCTGCTTGTGAATAGAGAGAATCAGGAGAGCAAGAGGTAGATGGACGGATGGAATAATGCTGTCTTTGTGAATAAATAACAGCCTCACAGGAGGTGCTCAGGGCAGCAATTTTGCAGGGTTAAAATGAAGGTTAAAGATTACATTTAGGATTAGGATTAGGAAAATCAGGACCCCTAAGGCATGCTCAGTGAGAGCTAAAGATAAAGGCAGAGGCAAAACCAGCTATGTCTGGAGCGATGTCTAGTAATTAGATAGAAGACGTTTATATGTATGATACACTATATCATCTTTTGTGTTAACAGCACCTGCGCATATGGTATCTATTACGTGTTCACATTTCATGTACATTATACATAGTGTTAGCAGATTAGATGTTACAATAAATGCAGTCTAATTCCTTGGATTTACAGAAGTGTTAGAAGCTGTGCCAAGAAAAAGGTTTCCTCTGGCAGCTCTTTACATCAGCTCCTGTATGATGGCAGCTTACACGTGAAGCTTTTCTGTTGCTCTGAGTGACTAGCTGTGAATGCAGCCTTTGCTGAGACCGTAGGTTTGACTGGAGCTCCTCCTGCCTTCCCTTGAACGTTCAGGGGTAGGGCAGACTGTTAGCACGCAATGCAGATGCTGGTGAATGAATAAAGTGGAAAAGGAAGAAAGAAGGAGCTCGTCTTTCTCATCCTTTTCAGAAAGCAGAGGAGGCATTAGCAGCCTCCAGAGGGAGTTTCTCTTCTCAGCTGGTCTCTAGGCATGGGGAACCGATGCCTCAGGGAATCTCTTGCTTGACGTATGAGCCTATTCTACTCTGTTCTGTCGTGGTCCTTCAGAGGGCATTTGTTTCCTGTTTGGTTTGCAAAGATTGGGTTTTCTGTGTGCTAATTTTGTATGAGGACATCAAACCTTGCAAAGGAACCAATGCACCAGAACAAACTCGCTTCCAGCTCTGCTAGGAGTCTGTACGGCACTTCGTCTTGCTCTGCGGTGTGGGGCTGGAGGAATGAGCCGCCCCGTCGGGTTTGAGGCTGATCAGCTGTAACTGCAGTGCCACGTGTGGGGTGTGGGGACCAAATAATGCAGTCATTCCTTCCCACTTCTAAAGCCGCATCAGGTCTGCTATGGTAAGGGTTGACTGAGTTGTTTTGTAAATCTCAGCAATAAAAATGTGTCCACAGTCACCCAAATAATGGAAGGAAAAGATGAGAGCATAAAGTGATTATGCTGGTGAAAGAAAGGAAGACTAGTGGAGTCTGAAAGATGAGAGCAGGTGAGCAATGGGCCTTCTGAAGCAGAACGAAATGCATTATTATTTTTAATGGAAATTCAGAAAAGACTTCGTAGATGCGCTGGGCAGAGGACAAGTAGAGAAATTGCTAATTCTATTTCATGAAGATGGTGGGAGTGAAACTGGCGTTGTTCCGCTGCTCAGGCAAATGGATGTGGCAGCTGGAAAGGACTATCTGGCCAGGGATGGGAGGAACCTCACATGAGGATTGTACTTCACATCTGCCAGTTTTTCTTCCTGTTTGTGCCACAGAAGTCCATTGTGCTGGTGTGAAGCTCTTGGTTCCCTGCGGAGGGAAGGAGTTGTCCCAGGAATTTCAGTGAGATGCTAATGCCAGGTTCTTGCTGCCCCTCTGGCTTGAGTCTCAAACCTGGCCACACCGCATGTTCTCTCTGGCTCAGTCCCTAACCAACCTTTCTGGCCCGGGCCATTCTCCATGCAGCATCCTGCCAGTATGCTTGAGGCTTTCTGCCCTCAGGAAACTTCCTGCATGTGGGAATAATAGGATCTCTGAAAACTGTGAGCTGAACCATTAATAACATTTTCTCTGAGAGCATTAAGGGAGGAATTGCTGCATAGCAGTTTTGCCACCAGACCCAAATATGTATGGAGGCGTTCTATGTAAGTAGGTTAACTATTTCTTCCAAATTAGAGGTAGCTAAAGCTGTGCTTAGCTTCACACCTGTGAGTTACAGGGAAGGATCTCTTTGTTGATCTGTTGCCATCGCCACGGAGCAGAAGTCCTGAGACTTTCACAGACTCTGAGGTCCACTCTCTCCTTCTTTCTTCTGGGTTGGGTGCCTAAAGCTCCATTCGAAAAATGACAATAATCTGGCTAGAATATGCAATGGTGGTGTCATACAGGACATTTCCATCGTGTTCAATACTCCTTACAAAAATGTTCCCTGTGTCCTATTCCAGAGGCTGTGAGAGAATGTGGCACAGATTTATTTAAAAAAAATTAATAAAAAAAAATTAGTCTGTGTCCATGGGGAGAACATTCCCAAGAAAAGCATTTGCTAAGAAAGAGCATTTACTCTGCTTCAGGCAGAATCAGAAGTAATTAAACATCCCAGTGAAGCTCTGGGAATGGGCACACTTTGGGGAAGAGATTGATCTCTCAGGTAAGAAGAATCTCAAACCTGAGAATAAATCATTCAGAGTGGTGGTTGGTGGGATTTTGCTATGGCAATGAAGGCAGTGGAGGTAGTTTTACCTTCTTACTGGCTTAAGGCAGGGGAGAAGTGGAACTGATGCTGCTGATGGAGTAGATTCTTCCTGCCTAACCACAGCACCTTCAAGATTTCTGTAGACAGAGATGAAGAGTAATTCTGAGCAGCCTCGCTGGCAGCCCAAGTACATATGGGTGGGATGACTTTGCGCTTTTGGCCAGATGTGTTGTAGGAGGCTGCAGCACCCAGTAGAGTCCTTTGAGTCACTGAGCTCCTTCTCCAGTCACGATGACTGGCCTACCTGGGACACCCTGAGAGCCCTGTGGGGACCTGGAGGGTGTGCAGCATGTGCTACAGCAGTGCCCAGTGACTGGCGTAGACTGGCTGTGCTGGGAGCTGTGCTAACCCCCTCTTGGATTTGCAGGGAAGGAAGTTTGAATGTGGGATCCTCAAGGCAGTGAGTTATTCAGATGATCAGCAAAGAATTAAGGAGTCAGAAATACCAGACATCATCTGGAAAGAGGGTGATATGGGCAGGAAAGAGCTGCCCCAGCCTTTGGACACACCCCCAGTTTCAACAACAGTTTGGCTGGTTAAATGAAGGGCAGTGTCATGGGATGGGGAAAGGGATGCGAGATGAAATATTTGAGAGGAGGGGGAAGGAGGGGTAATGTCTATGACCAGGGCTGGAGCAGAAATCCAGAGATTGGCCATGGCTATGGGGTTTGAGCCTGGAAATACCAAGAGCTTTGGTAGTAGGAGCAGACGGCTGCAGGTAGAGGCTCAGTGGGAGCACGGCTGGGCTGAGCCTGCAGTTCTGTGCATTGGATCTGGGGTCAAATGCAGCATTTTGGTATGATCCAGATCAGTTTCAAAATCTGTGACCCTGAGAATGGGAGAGAGTGCAAATACAGACTTGAAAGACAATTCTAATGCCAACTTAGCTTTTATGCTGCAGTTTTTCTCTGTGTCAGATACTCATTTACAAGGAAGGATGCCTGCCTTTCTGCCATCTTTGTGAAGGCCTTAGCCCTAGTGGTGCTGAGCTGGGGAGTGAGACTTTGAAGCGTGAATTCCATAGAATTGGAAAGCACAGGTCGTCCAGGGGCAGGCACAGCACCTGCCCAAGGCAGGTCTAAGATTGGCTAAGTGGATAATGTAGAGGGATTTAGGTGGTGATAATGGTCTGTGATGGTATTTAATAGCAAATGGTGATAGGGTTTTTATTTCTGGGGGATTTAACCATCCTGGATGCACGACCTTGCATAGAACAAGCTTTCCTAGCGTGAAGTTGTGCTACAAGTTGTGGAGATGCTGAGGACTCCTGAATCCCTGTGCGCAGCTGCCTGCCAGCTAGATGGTACAGGTGCAGGGCAGCACCACTCTCACCTGATGAGAAATGGGTAACAAATAACGTGTCTCAGGGTGCACTTGTGCCAAATCCTCTTTTACTGAGAGGTACCTGTGCCACATGGGCTAACAGTCTGTTGGGCTACATCCTCTCGTTCCGGCTCAGACAGATTTTCCCCATCCACGCCTGTGTAGTTAAATACTGGGCGTTGAGCCTGACCTTTGCCTGGCATTTCAAAGGTCAGTCTGAGCAGTGCCAGCGTCTTCATGAGAGAAGCACTGTGCCCTGGTACAAAAATAGGAGAGTTTTCAAGCTGAAGCCGGATCTTGAGATGACAGGACCAGGCTCATCTCCCTCACAACCCACCGACGTTAAGCATTTGCTTTGTAATAGCCAGTGCCCAAGGCCCGATTTCTGTGCAGCAAGAACAAAAGGAGATAGAGGGTTTAGGATTTACTTCCTCAGTGGCAGCTCATTCTGATCCTTTGTGTGTGTGCTTGTGGAGCGCAGGAATGGAGGGGATGCCACTGCTTCATTCAGTGCTCTAGAAGGCTAATGGACCTTGACAACTGCAGCAAAACATGGAAACTATTAAAAAGGGAGGACTGATTAAAGCCCCAACCATCCCAGCATTCCCCTGGGCTCTTAACCCCGCGTTGGAGCTGAGCAGCCTAGCAATGCCTCCTCCCAGTCTGCACAATTAACATCTCTTGTCACTAATTGATTCCTGTGGTGCTCGCAGGACAATTAGAATTTAAATTGCCTTTTACAAAGGTCATGAAAACATGATAAAAGACGAATCTATTAGGAAGGATCACTCAGGAGTCTCTCTCCTTTTCCGCAGCACTGGCTTTTGGTTATCATACAGACATGAGTGAGGGGAGGCAGGAGAGCGGTTCATGCCTTGGGTTCATTCCTTCTTGTTTGTAGTTCATGGCAGAGGCTCAGCTGTTTGTGACTTGTGAATGTTCTTGCACCGAAGATGGCATTTAAATTTTATACTGCCTCTTTTAGAAGGGTTTTGTGTCCGTATGTGCTATCCCTTGTCTGTCTTTTCTGATAAAAGTTGAAATAGCTGGTTTTGCATTTGAATCTTGAATTCACTGCAAGGGGGGAACCTGTTTGCAGTGGGGAGGGGGAAAGATTTGCCTTCACAGGGCAAAGGTGTCCTAGTACCAGTCTTGTCTTTATTCCTAGAGTGTGGAGTAATGGATTAAAACCTGACATGACTCCCTGCAAAGCAAAGACTGTGAGGGCAAGGGCATCTGGAGCTCTGTCTGCACAAGGATGCGTAAGAGGGTCTGAGTACATTTCTGAGTATTTCTGTGAAATTGTCCTCAATAAAGAGGTCCTAGAAGATAATGCACAAATACAAGTGCATGAAAGCATCGCTTCTAAACCCATGCATGCAGCTTTCCTCATCTGCAGCTGGTACTGTTAGTAATGGCGTTATGACTTTAGAAACCTATGGAAATCATGCCATCACATCTGAGCTGGGTGCAAACCCTGGATACAGGTGCCTGTACCATCGTGGCTTGGCAAACTGTCTGAGTTTTCCCTCCAAAGTAGAATATGGCAGTCTGGGGTGGGCTTCAATGGGGAGCTAGTATTTTGCTGGCAAACAGGAATATTCAAAGTCGTTACAGTTATGGCAACACTCCCCTCTGTCAAGCTCAAACCTCAACAGTGGGAAGAGATTTAAAGCCTTGTGTGTCTGGTTTAAGGCAATGTCCTGTAATTGCAGCGAATCAGCCTGGAATGGGTCTTGGCAGGTTGCCTAATTCATCTGCCTTCTCCAAGGCAGGATCAGCTCTACCTGTATCCCTAACTTGTTATCCAGGAAACTTATCACACAGGTGCCTTTGCTGCAGTGAGGATTGGGATTGGGATGAGGGGCAGTTTGCCCCTTGTAGGATTTAGCACACCTTGTTCTGATGCACCTGGTGCTGCCTCAGAGACGACATTCTGGACTAGCTGTATTTCAGGTCTGGATGCAGAGGAAAGCAGTCTTAAATCCTGTAGTTGTTTCTCTTCTATCACATACGCCCCAAGTGTGGGCTTTGACAGGAAAAACAAAGTTTGAGAACCACTACTGTGGTCCAGAACCAGCCTCATGTAGCTACAGCAGTATTTCATGCTGAGAGAGAAAATCTAGCCAGAATATCCAATTGCCCATCCCATCCTATCCCAGTGGCATTCCCATTATAAAGAAAGCTGGCTGGCTATTTGAGAAACTCGTCCTTTCCAAGTCCTGCCTTTGACTTCTTGCTATTCTGGTTATTGAAATTGATTTTGCACTCCAGGCATGGGATTTTCCATTGCCAAGTTTAATGTCGGAGATAATAGAAATTATGTTTCCACTCGCACATAAATCTCAGGGCTGTTTGTGCTCAGATGACTGGACAGTAAGTACAGGTGAAATTGCTCCTGTGATTGTTTCAGTAAAAATGTATTATTGTTGTAAGGCTTTATAAAGTGTATTTAACTTGTTTGCACATATTTCTAGCGGTCACTGGGTAGTTTATATGTGGGGGTTTTATTAGTATAAATATAAACCTCTAAGCAAGGCAACTGATTTCTCTTCTTGACAGTGTGGTAAATCAGCTGGCTTTGGAAGTAGGCCAGAGGCTGAGCAGCAAGACCACCCGGCAGCTGTGCAGCACCCCTCCGCTCTGCTTGCCCTGCAGGTTTGCGCTTGGGGAAGCCAACCTGTGCAAAAGATCACAGGGATCTCTCTGCTCTTGCCCACCTCCTGATGTGGGGTAAGTGTCCGGCTTTGTACTGACTGCAGCACAGTCTGGTCTGCACTAAATCTTGCCATCATTAGTCAGTGCACACAGGACCTGGCTTTGAAAAGCTTGGGAAAGAATAAGCAAAGGTGAATCTCTTGAGCTTTAAGGGCAAAACAGTCTGCGAAGGTTTCTTCTGCTCCCAAGAGGTGATGGAGATAATGGTGTTAGAGTCGGGGCCACAGGGGTCAGTGACTGGATTGTGGCCTGAAGGCATTTGAGGTCTCTGTGTCCTAACCTGGCAGCTTTTTCTGCTCCCAGGAGGAAGAAGGACTTGTTCCTTTTCCGAGTGTATGATTTCACACTCTGCAAGGATAAAGGAGCAGAAGGAAGGGCTCTGGAGTGATGGAGGGGCCAGAGCCTACATCCACTTCAGCTACGGGCTGCTCTGGCTAGATGTGAATCTGCTCAGCTCTGCAGTCCTGACCTGAGCGACATTCCCGTGATCTGAAAGCCTTGATCAGCTTCCTGAACAGCTCAGTGTAACCCAGCCAGCTGGCTGCCAACCAGCCATGCTGCCATCTGCTGCCCTGCGCCTCTGTTGTGTCTGGGGCTTAGATGCCAAAGATGCTGCCGTAGTTCCTTCCTGAGGGAAGCCCAGACCCTGATAATTCAGGTGTTCTTCAGACAGTATTCTTCCTGCAATAAAGTGCCAGCCTCAAAACAGCCGGGGCATGCTGGGTGGTGACTAGAGCGCTGCAATGAGTGCAGTGTATGTGAGACATTTCTTATGTGGCTTCCTACCCGCCCTGACCCCATATTTTTCTATGCTTCGCACGTCTCGTGTCCTTGGCTCAAGGAATATCATTAGTGTGTGTCAGGTAGTGCCCAGCGTGCAAAAGCCTCAGCTTAAGCTGGTGTTTTAGGTATTGCTGAACAGTTAAAAATTAGTCACTTCGCTTATTTTTGTGCTCGCATGCATTTGACAACGTTGCTTTGCTGTATTACCTTGCTTCCCTCCCAGAGATCTTAACTTTAGCTGGGAGCAAAGGGCTTCAATTTATCTCTTCCTTACCTTGCAGGGGTTTGGTGAAGCTCAGCTAGCAAAAACTTGTAAATTGCTTGGAGATCATTAGAAGAAAAGTGCTGTAGAAGAGCAAAGTATTATTTATTAATGTGCCTCTGTCTTACAGTGCCATAAATATCAAGGTTTTAATTGTGCAGACTTGTAATTTGAGTAACTTCCTGGATCTTTTCTTCTTTTTTTTTTTTTTTTTTTTTCTTCTTTGATTGCCTTGGTAAATAATTTTATGGAGCAGTCACTACACAAAGCGATGCAGGAGTGGGGTTTAAAACCAGGTCTGTCAGGGGTAGAAGGCAATGGAATGCCACAGTATGAGTTTCAGCTTTCCTTTGGCTGCTCTGATCTCTTACGGCCTCAGCCTTATCCTCTGCATCTAATCTTGCTTTTCCTCCGTCCTTGTTTAAAATCTCACCTCTGTTTGTTAGGGGAGTGCACGAAAGAGTCTAACAATGATGAACAGAGACCTTACATTGCAGGGGACTCCAGAGCACTTCATCAGCAGTAACGCAACCATTAATAAATTCTAGCCATGTCTGAAAATTTGCATTATACCCGCTTATGGGCAGGACGTGAACAATGTGGCTGAAGGGCAGAGGAGCAAGAAAATCCTTCCCCTCATCCCAGTAGCTTGGGCTGGCGCAGGGAGGTGTGAGCTGGCAGCGGCCGTGGGGCACGCAGCCTGCCTTGCTCTCCAGACCACGGCAGCAGCTGCCTCTTGCAGCCAGCAGCAGTGAGGCTGGGTGTGAGCTGAGCGTCGTTACCCCAGGAGGAGTCTGACCAGTTAAATACCTCTCGTGAAAGCGCCAAAGTCAGGATTTTTCTCTGCATCTGAGAGCTGTCTCCAGACGGGTGATATTAGGGGCATATCAGCTGCCACCTTGCCCATCCCACCGGGATTGGGCTGGGGTCTTTCAGGTACTTCTCTCTGAGATCGTGAGAAGGCGGCCAGCCTGGTACTGCAGCAGACTGATCCACAGAGGCTGATGTCAGGTGCTGTGCCTGGTAGGATGATATCAAGTGATCCAGAAAGCACGACGTCAAACGCTGTGGTGTGTGGGTTTAACACTGAACCCTTTGTGCAGCGTTTCGAACATGCAATGAGGAAAGGAAATTTCTTCCCTCTCTCTTTCTCCCTCTGCCTGTTCTGTTTTTAATTGCCTCAAAAACATGGCAAGGCTCAGCCTGCTCCTGTTTTCCCAAGTGGATGGGCAGCCAGCTGCTTGCTCGTGCATTTCTAAGCTCTGGGATGGGCTGTTCTAATACATTGTTCGTAGGCCTCTGAGATTACCCCATTTCATACAAAATTCAGCAGAAGCAACAGCAATTGCGTGTGTGTGTTTTTACTCCTTCCCAGCTCTGGCAGATCAACACCGGCTTTAAAATGTTTGTGTTGGCTGTCAGTGAAATATAGAATTGATCTGAAGACTTGCCTTTCTTCTGGGGTAGGAGATATGAATGGCGTAGTGTGCTCTGCTCCATGTCTCCCACGCTGCTCCTTCCCAAATTCTTTGCAGGATTCTGATGGCTGCAACATAACCATGTCGTATCAAACTCAAGGGGGTAACATCCCGTATACATCAGCATTGCAAGGAAACCTTCGGGTAGGGTGACGAGCGTGTCTCCGGGCGGTCCTAGGGTATTCTACCTCGGATGTGGTGATCAGACAATTTCTCTGTGGTCATCGAGAAGGGGAGAATATCTGCTGTTGTGACCTTCACTCTGAGACCATCAGTGAAAGCCCTACTCTTCAAGGAATGGGCTTTCAGTTGGCAGCAGAACTTAAAGCTACATCCAGCTTATCCCTCAGTTGTGACCATCTGCCTTTTTTGCTGCCTCAGACACTCTCACTTCCCATTCAATTAGCAGCATTCCCCAAGGGACTCAATTATGCCACCTGAGAGAGAAGAAGAGGAACAAATGGTCCATGCTTCAAGGGAAAAAAAAGGAGCGTCAAGTCCTAATTCAAGCACGGTGGCAGACGGGTCTTTCCTCATGAGATAGCACTGCCACTTCTGAAGGGAGGAAGTCACTAATATCTGCTGCTGCCGAGACAAGCATGACTTCCCGAGGCTCCGTGGGTAAATGTGAATGCATCTGCAAATGCTGAGGGCCATGAAATGTGCACCAGGGGAAGATCTCCAGCGATGATTGCCCATTACATGGGCAATATCAATCAGGACAAGTCCTAGTGCCTTTAGCAATGCCAACAGTCTTCAGTGCCAGTGAATCATGCACTGTTTTGTTTCAAATATGTGGTTGATACTGAAAAGATGCATTTTAAGCATAAAAGGTCTTTAAAGAGCTGTTGTTTATGCTTACAGAAAGGAGATCCTTGGTTCAAAGATGTAGATGAAATGATATCAAAGTGAAAAAGGCAGAAAACAGCATATTTCTTGACTCTGTGAAGATCTGAGAAGTATTTTGAAACCTAGAGAAAGTCTTTGCAACGGGAAATGTGTTTTCCTCATGCATTTTGGCTGAGATTTCCAAAGATCTTTGCAACGTGACCACAAGCTGGAGCTTAGGGAGATGGCAGTGGAGTGTATGTGTAGGAGCAACAGCAGTTACAGGGCTTCTGCGTTCACTGGGCAAGCTTTGGTGTCACAGGAGGGAGACGTAGCCTGGGCGCTACAGAGGAGGTTGGTGTTCACAAGGATGCCCTCAGGAGCATCTGTAAAGGCAGGGACAATGGCTGGACGTGGGCTGGGCTTTACTGGGGATGTGTCTAGATTTCAAGAGTTGACTGAATGAGTACATCGAACAAACCCTGGTTAACATTCAGGTTCTTGTCTCAGCTCAAGGTCCTCAGCCACAGGAGTGACCTCCGTGGCTGACAGGGGGGTGATGGTTCTGGCTTTGCCTCGGGCCCGGTGCTGAAGGGGTGGCTCAGTGCGGTGGAGATGGAGCCTGGCTGTGCTATATGCGAGGGCCTTGCTTGTGCAAGGCTGGCTAAAGTCCTAGAGCGACTGCCTAGGTGGAGAGCTGGTGTAAACTGGTCAGCAGTGATACCGCCCTGTCCTGCCCAGCCCAGCTCTGAGCAGGCCTGGCATCTCAAAAATGCCTGTAAGGTCAAGCTGGAGTAACTTAAGACTCCTGCTTACTTGGGTTCTACTCCCCACCCTTCAGATGATGGTTGGCAACTGATCCCATGAGTGAGTGGGCTCTGAAGTTATTACGAGACTTTTTAAGGTACTGGGGTGACCTACTTGGTGAAGCCTACCAGGAGCGCTCACGTGGCTGTCTGTGGTCACAACCGGTGCATGGAAGCCAAGAGGCAGCAATTTAACTGGGTTGCTGGTAAAAATATTGACACCCATCAGCGCATTGTTGCACTTGGCTGTTGCTGTTGCTGATGGAAGAGCTGTGGGCAGGCTGAGGAGCCTGGTGGTAAACACCTGCTGTCTGGACTAAGGAGTCCACCAGCATTCCAACTGTGGCTGAACTTAATTCCAGCCCCTTGAGTGTGGCTTAGCGTGGGACTCCCAGCCAGGCCAGTGCTGCAGGCGTACTCGTATTTATGACTGGAATTAATTGCTTTTATGTCAAAGAGCAGATGGAAGAAGGCAAGAGGGAGAAAGAGAAGGGGTTGTGGTACAGTTCTGGTCCAGCTTGAAGAGCTCTGCAAGCCTGTGTGGTTGCTGCTGTGCTCAGCTGAATGCCTGCTGTGGTGGAAGGCAGCAGTGAAGTGGTTAAGATGCATGGGCCTGGGTGCTTCAGAAATCCAGTACGGGAATAACAGGGGCTGTTAAGACTGGGACTAAACTGTGATGACAGGCTTCTGTGGACAAAGGCAGTGGGGAGACTTTAATTTCACCAGTGCTCAGGAATGGAAAAGAAATGAAAGCTGGCACATGATTTTGTTTCCACTTATGAAACACCCATCTGCCTTTTTAAAATTCAATTTATGGGAATGGTGAGTAAGGCTGGGCCAGTTCTTAGCTATTAGATCCATGCCATTAACGTCCCAGCCGCTTCATTGTATCAATAGCATGCACCGAGTGAAGAACATCTCTCATGCAGGATTGGCAGAAATTGATATTAATAAATGGATCTAATATTCTTAAATTTGTATTCCTTCCCAAGACTCGCAGCGACCCCAAAGGGCAGAAGAAATAATAAGTAAAGGCCTAATTCATTATTTATAACCAGGCAAACCAGGGAAGTAACTCTGGGAGATTACCTGGATAATCCAGCATTAGCATCTTGTTTCAGAGATCTTTATTAGGACTCAGGAAAGGCTTCTGGGAGAGCGAAGATGGTACAGTAAATTCATATGCTAGCCTTTGACCCTGCCTACTGCCCTGGCCTTATAATTTACTTTGGGATGCGTATGAGTTTAAGAGAAAGATAAACACACTTGGCTGAAGAGAGAGGAAAGGAGGCTGAAGAGGGGCAGCACCATTTTAAGGGGCTTGGAGTGGATTTCAGAGTCGTCAGCAGAGCTGCCTTTGCAGTCATGCACCACAAACAGCATCCAGCTGCTGTCTCTTGCCTGGTTTATGGGGCCAAATGAATTTTGGGAGGCAGTCCTCAATCTTTTAGACTCTATTTGACAGAGAGGAAAGAATAGTATTGTATCCTTGAGATCAGATTCACACGGTTACTGTTAATGGGGTGCTCTGAGGTTAAAAGACATTAGCTCTTGTAGTCCGGTGTCTGCTCTTTTTTCTCAATGCAGGGAGAGCCTATAGATCTAATGAAAAATTATCACTTTCTTGTCCTGTACATTGTTGCTTTTGTATATGGTATGTGTATGATTTTGCAGAAGGAGGGGACCAGTCGCTGAGCTGCAGGTTGAGAAGTATTGTCCTTACTGGAGTTTTGGTGTTAGGTTTGTTGTTTTTTTTCCTAAAGAGGTTTAGAATGGTCTCAGGTTGCAGGAACGAAACCAGCTAAAAGGTCACAAATAAATTTTTGCAGGAAGATGTAGAAGAGACTACCATGGGACAGATGGTGAGACCCTCCTTCTGACATTCCCAGTCCAGTTTTGCACATGTGAAATGTTTGAATAAGTCACGGGAAAAGAATTTAACGTGTGTTTAGTCCTGATAATGCCTTCATCTCTTTACGCTTTGCTGAGCAGCCCTTTATTGCATAAAGTGGTTTGCTTTTGTGCACCAATAGCAAGGAGATGGGAGATACATTTCTTGGAAAAATCGTGGGGATTCCCTTCTGGATGGTTTTTTGATTGGGACTGTTACTCATCTTAATTCTTTGCATTCATTGTTGGTTCAGGTATGTGGGCAGACAGTTCAAACAGGAGCAGAGCAGGCTGTCAACAGTTAATAGAGTAGCAGTGCAGCTACTTTGCATTTATATTGTACCTTCCCTCAGAGATCTCAAAGTGTTTCCAAATATTAACTAATCCCCACTAGACACCTGCCAGGTAGGTACATTCAATAATAAGCCCATTTTAGATGAGGAAGGCTGAGGTGGAGCAGTTTAATGGTTCCGTAACAGATCAGTGGTAGTGCTGGGAATAAAGCCCAGGACTCCCAGATGCCACTCCCTGGCTCTGATACACTCTTCTTTGCTTCTTTTTCATCTGAATGCATTTACCCATCTCTAATATAAAGCAGATCTGATCACCTACCATGTCTGCATACACAAATTTCCTTTAAACACTAGCTGTCAGTGGGCCTTTTCGTGAAATTACATGCAGAGGAAGGAGAGAATATTACCATCTGGGATATCAGATCAGCACTTCTAGAGATATTTGGTACAGGATGTATCCAATTATAAATGAGCTAGAAGCCTACAGCCTAACAAAAGCAGGTGGAACCTTATCAGCAGCAATGAACAGTTTAGGAAAGGAGAGTTAGCAGGATTATTAACCCTCCTGAAATAGAGTCTGTCTTCCAAAAGGGAAAATAATAATGTCCATAACTGAAATAATTAACAGAAAAACAATTTGCAACACTTAATTAAATGAATAAGAATATGCTAATGCAGTTAAGACTGCACAAAGGCTTCTACTACATTGCATGCTAAGTGTGCAATTTTCATACACTCATAACTTTGTTAAATCAAACCCAAACTTCTTCCAATTTAGGAAAGCACAGACCCTTCATTGAGACTCCATGTGCCAGGTTTCAAGCACCAGACATGCTTTCTGGCTAGAAGGCTTTTGAGTTTTGTTGGGATTTTTTCCCCCTAAAATGTGCTTTTCATCATTCTGTAACTCACAAGCAGCTGATGATGATTCAAAACACTCTTCAGCTCTGGTAAAACATGAGGTTGTCAAGTAGTTTTTCAAAAGCGTGTTGAAATGGACTGAGAACGAGAAGTGTCTCCTAGCCGTACCTGCTGAGGGTGCTGGCAGCTCTGCCTGGAGTAAGCCGATCATGATGTGAATCGCATTACTACTACAAATTGTGTCTGGAAGCTATGAGCACTGTGCTGCTGCCAGAGCCGTACTGTGATTCCAGATATACCTGCTACCAAATGGTACCTGAATTAGTAGGTCTTGATGTTGTTATGGTACCAGTTCTGTGCCAGTGTATCTGGCCCAGCTGTCCCGCTTGCTGATGCAGCCATGTCATTTTAGCTAAGGGCTGGCAGGAGAGAAGAACCCAGTCCTTTCCCTGGAGGGGCTTATGCCTGTGCTGAGAGGTGGGGATGAAGTCCAAGACTGGTTGGGGGGGCTGGGGGGGGGGGGGGCTCGAAATGCTGTGTGGTCTATGTGCTAGCTGTCTGCGTGGGATGTATCAAGGAGTGCAAACTGCAAGCAAGCTGATTCTGCCCTGTTCTGCTTGTGTATGGCTGTGTGTGGTGGAGCCAGCTCCGTGGCAGGAGAGTGGTGAATTAGGCAGCTTTTGGGATGTCCTGTAACGTGTCTGTGTGATTCCTGAAATGGTGACAAATTTGGGGTTAAGACTGAATCTGAAAGGTGCTACTGATCTCATGTGAGGAGAGCAGGAAGAGGTGCTGCTTGACTTTCAGAAAAGCTGACAAAACAACATTTTAAAGGTGCTTTTTGTATCTTATTTTCTGGGTTTCCTCCCCTGCCAACACAGGTACATTTCTGAAGGTCCTGGTAGTGGATTGCCTGGGTGCATTTTCTGGTATCAACCTACAGACGTTACCTAGTGACAAATAAAGTGTCCTAATAGTCTTCAGGGGGCATTTTTTGGGACCTGCTTACCTTGGGATGAGAACTCTTTGGGGTTTAAATTTCCTTTCTCAGTGGCGAGGAGATGCCATTCACCACAGAAGCATTTCCAAACAACTAGGACCCCTGTTACAGAAGTAAGCTGTATTCTGGTCAACGATATTTTAAGTCAAATACACCTCCGTATGTTTGCAGTGAATGCAGTATACTAGAGCTGACAAGCATATATGATAGCAACAACATTTTCCTGGAAAATGCTATTAAATACAGCCCAGGAAACCATGATCTGGACACATCAATATCTGTTTTGGGAGATGGTTTAGGCCTTAAAAACTGATTCCTGATATTGCAGATTTCTCTACTGAGAGTCCCAGTAGCATTCCTTACATCTACGACTCTTTTATGCCTGGAGTCAGCTGTCAAACAACTGTTTCTTGCGCTGGGATGTGGGAATAGGGGTATTTGGTTAGGAAGGGTGGGTTGGACCGACGAGCACAAGTGGAAGGCCGGGGACTTCCTAGGCTGAACATGAACCACTGCTCCTCCTTGTCTGCTGTTCACAACACCCAGGAGACGTAGATGTACAATGTACATAGTAGATGATGTACAATCAGCAGGTGGGGACTGTGGGAGAAAAATGACAAGCGTGTGGGAAGAGGAGTGTATGGTTCTTGTGCTTGCTTTGCTGAGCTCTGTGCTTGCTTTTTCCTTCTTATGAGAAGGCTGGGAGAGAAATTCCTGCTGAAGTCCCAGGCACAGAGATTTTAGGGGAAGAGTACAGCAACAAGAGGGAGGAGAACACATGAGAATGGGTTTTAGCAGCTCATTTGAGTCAATGTGACCTAAACCAGAAGGCTCTGGCTCTGACACAGAATGACTTATTCCCATGCTGCCAAAATGCACGCTTTTGCGTATGTTATCTACTGCTTCATGGCTCTTTTAAGGCTGAAATGATAGAGATTTCTCTCCCATGGTATATGATTGCTGGTGTGCAGGCTGTTTGGTAGGTCTAACACACCATAAGCGCAGGTGCTTAGGTAAATATTGCCTCTTTCTTGTCTGAATCAATACCCGTGCTGATCACTTTGTAAATTGATGTGCTTTGATGAGAGAAGAGGGTGCAGTTTGCTATTTCGCAGTCATTCTGGAATATCTTCTTCTTCAGATTGTTTTGTTTTTATGGGACTCTGGCCCGTATTCTGCAAATAACCCTGAAGTTTTAAATAGTTAAATATAGTTGGACAAATTCTTCCCTTGGAAATACCCATGTAGTTCCCATGGCATTGCTAAGAACCCAGAATGCATTTCTGAGGACAAGCTTAAGCCCAACAGAGCCATTTCGCTCCAGGCATAGCACTGTTCAAAGTCAATGGAAGCATGATTTGAGCACATTGTGTTTATATTTTTACAAGTGCTTTTCTATATTCCTTTATTTCCAGGCTAGAATCCAACAATGTGAATCCCAGGCAGAAAACGGCTGGTTTCTTCTTAACCCTTGTTTTCAGCGAGCTGTGCATGTGTTTGGGGAGTATAGCGTGGCGATGGTGGGATGTCATAGTGGCAAGGCAGGGTTGTGTTCAGGGCATTCAAACTGAAGAGAGCAAAAAGTAGGGATTGGGTTTTTGGAGATGTTAAGGTTGCCCTGATTTGCTCTCACTGCAGCTGGCTTCCACAGTGGAAGAGTGAAGCTGGAGTGGAATGCCTTGGAAAAATCTCAGCGCTCCCCCAGAAGGACTGGCTTCTGACCAGTTAAATCATATTCCTCCCAGGTTAGCTGTTTGAGGTCAGCTCCAAGTGCTGGTAGCCCTGCTCACTTGGTTTAAAGCACCAACTGCCTTGCTTGCATAAGGTGTAACACATGATTAGCAAGATTGCCTTGACATAGGTTAAAAATTCTCCAAGAGGAGACACACAGTGGTTGTGTCGCCGTCGCGGCTGGCTTGGGAGGTACCTAGGCTAGGTCAGGCTGCCTCCACCCTGCAGATTCAACCTGCATCCCTGTTTGGTCTCTCTAGCTGTGGGTACTCAGGGTTTTTGGCATAGTTCTGTGTGCTGAGATGCTGTGGGAGCTTTCTGTGGCCAATTGTGGGACAATGTGTCTCTTAAGGGAAACTATGAAAAGGCTTTGGAAGGCTACCAAGAGGGGAGCGATTTGTACCGCTGAGAGGAAGCAGTAGATGGCATCTAATCGTTACTCACACCCACAACAGAAATGTGTCCAGGCTTGGGCTGAGAGCTGTCTGTGTAGGTGATGGGGCGTTTGGTGCGCATTACAGGGTCAGAGCACAGCCTGACCTTAGCTTTGGGCCTCCCTTGGGAAATGATGTAGCACCCGCGTGGTTCTGTTGTGAGAGCAGTTAAAGATGAGCAAGTCCAAGGTAGTCAGTGCATTTGGGCATGTACAAAGTGTCTGGGCATGTGCAGCAAATCCTGTTCTTGGACATGAAAAAAATATTCTTGGCAAATTCAGCTGTCTCCCCAGCAACTGGCAAGGTGACAGGAAAATTGGCCAGGCAGATTTCCAACTGGCTTGGTGGCAACCCTGATTTAAGATGAATATTCCCTGTCAGATTTATTTAGAAGCTAGAAATCTCTACTTCCTGGTCTCTCCTCATCCACTTCTCATTGTTTTGCTGCCTGCTTCTTGCCATCCTATTTTCTGTTGATCTAAGGCAACCGTTGGCTGGGGTGAGTGTAACCTGCAGTTGCACAAGACACGTGAAAGCGCCTTGCTCAGCACTCTGCGCTCAGACCGGTTCCATAGGAAAGGCTCATGCCGTGGGGCTGTCCCTGCTTCCCTTCCCTGTACTTTCGGGGTGGTCTCGCTCCAGGTGGCTGAAGACTTGCCTGCCTCTCGGTGTGCAGTTCTGGGGGGGGACCTTGCTCTCTCCAGGACCCTCCAGCACTGGTGGCCAGCAGGGCAGCGAGCGCCTGGGGACAGCTGCCCTTGGGACTCGGTGCAGAGTGCTGCCGCGCTGCAGAGAGATGCTCTGGGTACAAAACCCTGGTGTCTCTGTGCCCTGGTAGTACTGTTTTGAAATGTCACTTACGTGTGGGCATTTAAAGCCTGTGACAACTGTGTGTGGAGAAAAAGAAATTAAGCCAATTCTGCTGGAGGGAAGTGACTGTGAAGCTCTCCTGGGTGCTTTAGATCCTCTTCCCATCCAAGCTATGCTCTGGAAGAGCTCTTAAGGTAGAGAGGACTTTGGTGCAGACTGTGCCCCCAAACCAGGCTGTCGGGTGCCAAGGCAGGGAGAGCTGGCCCTGCGGGAAGCCCCCACTGCCAGTCCGTGTCCCCCGAGTGGCGGCAGCTCTGTGCCCTGGCTCTGTGCAGCCCTGTGCTGACCCCTGCTCTGTGCTGGCACAGAGGGAGCTCCTGGGGTCCCAGAAAGATGCCTGGACGCTGGCATGGGCCCCGTGCCATCTGCAGGGCTGCTGGGGAGAACCCACATGTGTCCTGCCTTATCTAGTCCCCACTGCGCTTAATCCATTGCAGGGTCGCTCTTTGGTTTTCCTTCTTGTTGCTACTGTACCCTAAAGAGGAGCCACCCGCTTTGCCTTTGGGCAGCTGGAGAAACGCAAGACAGCTGTGAACTCAGGGCTTGACATAGCAGCATCTTCTCTGGAGAGCTCAGGAGGTTTGTGCCAGGCCTTTTCCATGGACGTTTGCTTGGGAGATCATTAGGGGCTGGGCATACTTGGGTACTAACAAGGAAATAACATTGAGATGAAGTTTTGTAGCTCAGCCTTTGAAGGTCCAGCTTTACAATAGCCAAACCTTGTTCTGCATGGCCCCATGGGTGTGTAGGTCTCGCTGCTTATCCAGTGTACGTGGGACAGAGGGCTAATGGCCAGTAATAGAGTTGATGCAGCAGGAGGGTGCACTGAGGCCGTCTTCCTCCAAAATCTTCAAGTTTTTGATTTACACACTGTGAGAGGTTTCCTAAGTGAGGTGCAGATTGCTGCAAAATGAGATTCAGACTCCTGACAGTGGGCCTGCTAATCCAATTCAAAATTAGTCCCTGGGCTCCCAAGGACCTGAGGAGCAGGGGCTGAACCCTGATCCTGTGAGCTGCTGCTATAGAGGGAGGCAGTGTCCTTTCAATGCCACAAAGCTTCTCTGCTTGCCCCACACAATTTTCTTATTGTTCAGCCTAAAGGCCTTCAGGAAAATGCCAGAGACACTCCACTGACGACCTTGCAGTACATCCCAGAGCTCTACAATCTGATATTAATTACAGTGAGGCTCTACATTAAAGCAGAGCTTTGCCAAGTTACCATAGGGCTTTCAATGCTTGATTCACATTAATTTAAAGTGGAACTAGATATTCCCTCAAGCAGCTTTGGAAATCTCATAAAAAACAGAAAGATAGGAGCTTTGCTGAAGATGCCCTGTTTAGCCAGGGAGCTACCTAATGGTCAGCTGTGTGAACTGCCAAGGGCTGTCCATACTGCTTATTGCTTGCTCTATCCCTTGGTTTCTCCCTTGTGCTCTCCACATTTGGGCTCACCTCTATTGCCTTTAGCTCTATTGCTTTAGAGAGACCCCAAAAAGCTGTGACACCTCCGTATGCAGAGCCCAATTCTCTCTCGCTTGGCTCGGTCCCGTGGTTCGTGCTGCTGGCTTACGCTGTCCTCTTGCACTTGGATCTCTAATGTAACTTCTTGGCTTCTGTAGCTGGGGAGGACCTGGCAGTCAGTCTCCTGGGGCTGGATAACCTGTATGGCCTCTATGGGGAAGTTGGCTTTGTTTTGAATGCTCTGGAAAAAAAAAAGGGCCAATTTTCTTCTAGTTTAGTGAAGCTGTCTGAAACAGGAAAATCTCCTTTAAGGTACCCTGGAAGTTGCTACGAATGAATTTCAACTAACTGCAGCAAGAGCTGCTCATTGTAACAGAGCCTCTGCTCAGCATCCTTGTAGGATCTGGGTCACCTCTCTAAACGTCCTGCAGCAAAATCTCTTCCTGAGGAGATGTTGCCTTCTGTGGTCCCAAGATAGATCCTCCCACTATGGTGCCTGCTGAAAGTTGTCGCTTCTCTTAATCCTGCTACTGAAGCAGGAGGTGAGGCTGGTGTGTGGTGTGGGCTCCAGGCCTGTCTGCACCAAAGAGGAGAGTTGCTTTCAAGTCATGGCGGTGTTGCCTGGTGATCTCAGTGGGGCTTGGAGGAGGGAGTTGGTGTGATGGGTGCTGTTTCATGTGAGCAGAAGGGGATTTCTGCCTCTCTCCAGGGATTATAACATCCTCTACCTTCTCCTTCTCTTAGTTTCCCCTTTTCTTCCCTTCCATCTTCCCTTCTTCCTTCAGTTTCTACTATCTCTTGCACCTTCCTCATCTTCTTCAGCGCAGTGCTCTTTGACAGCAGCTCTAGAAGGAAGGAACAACCTCAAGCAACCCTGTTCCCTTCAGAGAAGTCTTCCTCATGGAAAAGGCTGCCAGGGTTGGCCTCTAGAACATGGCATTTCCCAGTTAGGGCGGTGAGTGCACTAATAGGCTTTAATCGCCTTGACCAGCCTCACCTGGGACTCCCACCCCCCCATCCCCCCATCAGTCCTGGAGCATCATTTAAGGCCTGGGCTTTGGTCCTTTTCTGAGCTCCGGTATACCGGCTGTTAGCCCTTTCCTGGACTGAGGATCATTTGGATTTCCTGGACTGATCTCAGACCCAGTTTATTACCTTGCTTTTGCTTTGATGATCTGTTAATGTGGCCTGTTTGTGTCTGCTGGTCTCAGGTGCTGTAGGACTGTACCCTGTTGGTGAGGCTGTTGCCCAGCCTGGCTCACAGCCACCCTCTGCTTCCAGGCTTGTCTGTGTTCATGGAAGAGCCGGACCTCGCTGTTCCTTGGCACCTCTCTGAGGGCTCAAGCTTGGAGTAATTCTGTCTCTCAAGTTAGATATAAACAGAAAGCACTGTAAAACTTAGCCTTGCTCATGGACCCAGGGCTTGGTCTTGCTTTGATGTTGCATTGTTGGCTTGGTGGCCCTGCGGCAGGGCCTGCGTGTAAGCAGGCAAGCGTGTCCTGGAAGGCGGTGGCTGTTGCCTGTGCTCCCAGGCTATGCACTGCTGGTGGCAATCCCGAGCAGTACTAAATTCCATTTTGCTTATATCTACCGGAGCTGATGCAGTCAAATAAAGCTGTTCTGGCAGCAGCATTTAATAGCCTGGCTGTCTGCAAAACCCTGGGTTCCTGTACTCGCCAACAATGAATGCGTGTTTTTAGAAAAGCTGAATTTACTGGCTTGGAGCTGGATTTACAACCGTATACTGAGTACCTGTATACACAGACTGCTATAAAAGACAGTGAGGGGAGGAGGGAGGTGTTGCACGTTAAAACAGACCAACAAGAAAAAAGGCAGCAGCTTTTGTGCGTCTTGGCACGCTGAAGTCAGCATACGGTTAACTCCTCCGTCCTGGGGGTAAGGGGAAGGCAGTGAAGGGAGGCCAAGGCAGTGCAGCCAGACATCCCTCCTCCCACGGTGCTTTTGTTTTCTGTGGCGTGGGAGGGAGATGTGATTGAGGACTGTGAGGATGCTGTGTGTGGAGCTACGCCTCCTGCAAAGTCCAACAGGCTCTTCATCTTCCTAGTTCTTTGCTCTGTCCTTACAACATCCTCAACCCCTACCACATTTAATGCTGGTGAGGAAGGTGCAAATGGTCAGTAGTAGAGGTGTCTTCAAGATGGGATGTGAGCCTCTGAGCTGTCTTTAGCCCTTGGTGTCACTAATGAGGGTCACTGTGCATCATGGCCAGCTGCAGCGTTCATAGTGAGAGATCTGCTTCTGGTTTCTCCCTTCTGATTTTAGGAAGGTTGTGACAGGGAGGAATTCTAGCCTGTTTCACTTCTGTCTTCTGTTTGGGCTGGTACAACCACGTTCATTTCTGCCTTAATAGATTAGGTGCTGTCACTGCACACAGTTGCATCCCACCCTCGGTGTAGCTGCGTCTTGGTGAGTCACACTAGCCCAGAGGAGTGCCTGCTTCTTACTCCATCAATTTGGTGGGAAGAGGCCGTTGAACTTGTTTGTATGATTATTAGAATGCCTGCCTGGCAGAAAGCTGCATTTGTAATTAATATCTGTACCAGTGGCCTCACAGTTAGTCATCTTTCATTACTGTGTGGGGATTTTCTCTTCTTCTGTAGCTTTGGTAGCTGGGTCTTTCCTTAATGTTGTGGCTGTCAGCCAGCGAGGAGTAGTCAACTGTCCTGATGGCTTTTAGGCTTGAGCAGAAGTGGTTTAAAATAGTATCTAAATGGAACTTGCAATCAACACCTCCAGTAGGATGTCAGAGACATGTTCTGGCTAGCCCAGCGAAGGCAAAGGATTTGTTCTGGTGTTTTTCCTAGGAGAATCTCCCAGCCCTTTGGTGGGCGGAGCTGGTGTGGTGAGGACACACATGCTTCTCCAGGCCATAAGGCTCTCTCGGGGCTCAGATTTCCTGGCCCATTTCAGGAGCAAAGTTAGTGGTAGAAACTCACCCTCTTTGTAATACCAAGGGAAAGGGACTGATCTGTAAATCTTTTCCCCAAGGACTTCATCAGCCTCTTTCTTCTTGCTGGACTGCTTGTCCTGCATTGAGGTGCATCACTTGGCTCCCCTGATTTGTCCTGTAAGTCCACACTGTCTCCTCCTCCTGCCTCTGCTCTGCTTTCTTCAGTTGCTCGTGGCTGGCTGTTTTCAGGGTGCTCCTGCTGGGCCAGGCTGCTGGGTTATCCCTGCACCAGTTTCTTGCAGCTCTCCTAAGTGCTGGTGTGCCAGCACATCCACAAATCAGGCCCTTGGAGCTAACAAAGGGCAGGCAGGCTGGCTTTCCAGAGACCTCACCGGCTAGCAGGAGCGAAGCTCCCTGGGTCCCGGAGAGCACCTGTGAGCCTGGCAGGGAAAAGGGAGGGCAGCAGGAGGCTGGGAAGGAGGACGTACCCGTGTGGGGCAGGGTGCTGAGGGCAGGGATGGAGAACTGACTTGTGGTGTCAGAAGGACAATGAAGGAGAGTGTGTGAGATGAGCCGCCTGCTCTAGCGGAAGGTGTCCCTGCCCAGGGCAAGGGACTCAGAGCTAGATGATCTTTAAACATCCCTTCCAACCCAAGCCCTTCTATGAGCATACTCCTTCTTTTGAGGGTGGGTGTCTTGTCGCTTTGAGTCCTTGGCCATTTTCCAGCTCAGTTGTGTTTTGTCTATGTATGACTGACAGCTGCCCATGGCTTGGACAGGGGAATATGTGCTGTTCCCTCGAGGAACCCTGTCCATGGGGTCAGAAGTGGAGAGACTGTCCTCTGTTGCCTTCAGGCCTAGTCATTAACATGTCATCCCTTTGCCTTTTAGCATTTGCCTCTGCCTTCTCGGCTGAGCCTTCCTTTGGGAGCGCATCCCTTTTCCCAACCACTCCTGTGGCTGCTACAGACATCCCCTTCACCCCTGACGCCAAGCCTCAGCTCAGGCTGAGGGAAGCACTTTCTGTGGGCTCCCAAAAAGCATTTCAGGCGTGCATTATTCACTGCTCTGCTGGGGTTTCAGGGGTGTTCAGCAAAGGCAGATGTGGGAGTGAAGCGACTGGATGAAAGGTGGAAAACTCTGTAGCTGGGGGAGTGGTGGAGGGGATGGAGGCCTTGTATGGAGCTCTGGG
Source organism: Falco punctatus (assembly GCF_963210335.1). Taxonomy (NCBI): domain Eukaryota; kingdom Metazoa; phylum Chordata; class Aves; order Falconiformes; family Falconidae; genus Falco; species Falco punctatus. The sequence continues at coordinate 70,541,639 of NC_137587.1, forward strand.
GCCAATCCACCATGGGAGTAGCCGTGGGGAAAACAAAGCAAGCAAGCCCAGCCCAGCTCTCTCTAGGGCTGGGTGGCAGTTTTGCAACAGGGCTATGAGAAGCTTTGACTAGCAGGTCTCGTTCTCACCATTCCCTGCCATTCTCACCCAGCCCCTCAGGTTTGCTTTCCCATCTTCCCCCTCCTCACCATTCAGAATGAGTGTTTTGGGGGACAACAGCCTCATCTTCCTGGGTGTTTTGAAAACACTTGGTGCTGAGTAAATTACTGCTATTATTACTATTATTATTGCATTAACTAGCTCAGGGCCCCTTTGCATGCAGAAGACCAGATCGTTATAGCAACTTGTTTATAGTGCTGTGGCATAACGGTCTAGGGTGCTCAAGCAAAGCTGTGGGCCTGTGGTGCCAGAGGCTGTGGGCAAGCAGGAAGGGTCTAAGGGTCTGGACTGGGACTGGCTGCAGCATGTCCTCCTGCCCCTTCGGCTTTGGTGGCTCATGAGCAGGAGCTCTGCTTCGGCACGCAATAAAACTGTGCCCCAACCATTGCAGAGCGGGGCAACATGCCTTGAAGGACTCCTAGCTGGATGTGTCAGGTTTTACACCTTCATTGCAGGTGGCAGTGGTGAGCTAGACCAGCAGAAAGCCTGCAGTAACCTGAAGTCGTTTGGTACTTTTTCATTTCTGCAGTGTTCCTTGAGTCCCCTCCTCTTCCTCTACAGCTGGCTCAGCAGACAAGATGTGCTAAGTGAAGGCGTTGTTTGGCCTAAAGGGTTGGTGTGACTTGTCCAAGACAATGCATTAGCCAGGAGTAAACCCAGGGACTTTTGCTGCCCAGTCATGTGTTCTAACTGCTCCATCTCGCTCCCCAGGATGCTTGGATCCTGTTGGAAGCACAGCAGATGGAGCCAGGCGGCAGGTCCAGCTCCAGCTGGCTGGCAGGGAAAGGGCGAAGCAGCAGCACCAGTGACCTTGCTGATTTATTCATTAGACAGTGCTTAGAAGAAGGGGAGGATTGATTTGTCTGTCAAATGCAACACCAAACCATGCGGCCTGCAAGGGGAGGACTAATTGTGCCACTGACACAGAGGCCAGTACTGACTCACGCAGTCAAGCACCTTTTTATTATATTTTCCTGCTAGTCAGCTCTTCTTTTCATCTATCCTATTATCTTGGACAATTTATTGATGCAAAGCCAAATTTAAGTGGTTATTTTGCCTGTGAAATTGAGGAAAAAAAATGTCTAAACTGAGCACAGTGAGGTGTTGATCAGCCTCTGTGTTGTGGTTATTGAGAACCAGTTCGAAGCTGTCTGGCTGCACAAGCCACAGTGGCAAAATGCCTTCAAGAGGCTGAGCCCCTTGTTCAAAAGCACTTTGTGGGCTCTTAACAAAAGTGTCCCAAAGCATTCAGGATGTAGGTTCTTGATTCTTGAGTCCAAGGGATTCTTGAAAACACCGAACTGCCTGCATGCCTTTGAAGTCAGTGCCAGAGCTGCCTTTTTGTTGTTGGGGTTTTTGTTCTGTTTTTTTCTGTTGTTTTTTTTAAAAACACATTTTCTGTAAGTACAGCGTGATCACCCTGAGGCTGCCATTCTTGAAGACAGGCAAGGGCCAAATTTAAATTGGCTGCTTCTGTGTGAGTAGTGGTACTGCTGGGGCAGCTCTCCGCAGGCAGCACGGGTGGGCTCTGCCTGTGTTGTGAGCTGCTCAGGCATTGTCAAGTCTGAATTAGCGTGGTGCTGAGTTAACTGCGCCTGGCTGCATTGAAGCACGGGGCAAACGTGAGCTCAGGGGTTGTGAAACATCATAACTGCTTCCACCACCGCTCCCCTGAACTGCCAAGCAAGTTGCTCTTCATCCTCGCTCTTTGCAAGAAAGAGATGGCGTTATCCTCCCTGAAGACAAATAACTACCCTGCGCTCGGTGAGAGCCCCTTTGTTCAGACTGTTTCCTATCTTCTTTGGCAGCTTGACCTGCACTCCGGCAGGCGGCCAGTTCCCCGCAGGGCTGAAGAGATTCCAGTTCGTATGGGATACCTTCAGAGACTTCAGATTTTAGATGGCTCCTGCTAGTGGTTCCCAGCCCCAGCCTGGCCGGCAGCCTTTAAGGGTCAGTACAGTCATTTGGAAGATTTCCAGTAACTGCAATGGGTGCTGAGTCGAGCCTGCACCGACGGCACAGGGAAGAATTCTTTGCCTTTACTAATTTGGTTCTCAGAGTCTCCCCCACTGCTCTGCTAAATGGACCTCAACCCTGATCTTGAAGGAAGCACTTTGCTGAAATTTACACCCCTACAGGAATCGAATAGCTCCTCCTTTCACTTCCAGCCTCTCCTTTCCTTGCAATTTGTGTTCCTCCTCCACAATTTCTGAAGGCCATTTATCCTCTCGTTGCAACGTGTGCCTCCCCCTCCCCTACTTTAGCTCCTTGCTGTCAGGCTGTTGAACATGATTCCATCCTGTGTTGCAAAAATAACCACTTTTTAATTATGTAAAGGAGAGGAGGTTGTAAAAGCCCTTCAAAACCCAGTGTCTCCAAGTCCTGCTGCAAAGCAGAGGCAATGTGAGCCTGGCAGTTTGTTTATGTGTTCATAGCGAGTTGTTCCTTTAAGCCACATATTATACCCTCCACCAGTGTTTAGTCATGAACAAAAATGCCAGCTGAGAGATTCCTGGGCTGTTTTGAAAGCAAAGAGGGATTCATTTGAACAAGAACTGAATGCCTTCCTCTCAGCTCCTTTCATCCCCACGGAGATAAATTGGGGATACTCTCAGCATGAGGGAAACGCAGTTGGAAAGCCAACTGTTCTGCAGAGTGATTTCAAAAAATCTTGTGGATTCAGCAGAGAGGACATCAGTGAAAGTCACCAACTCCCTCCCAAAGGGTAAACCCTGCCCTGGATCAGGGAAATGCTGCTTGCGGTTTGATTCAGTACATTCCGTCTCGCTGTGGTGCTTTGAGGACTTTACAGGGAGTAGTGAATTAAGGGACTCAACTTACTCATTCTTAAGGCTTCCTTTTTGCTGTGATGCCCCTCTGAAACAATAACAGCAAGGGCCTGTGAGAGATCCACGAGTCTCTTATTCATACAGCCTGGTTTACAGATAGTCACTAAATAGGATGCTTGCTAATAGATGCCATCTTGCGCCTTTTTCTCTTTTAGCTGTGCCCTGCTTCTCCCTTCCTAGTTCCTACCCAGAGCATCTGTAAGAGTAACATTGCGCATTTATACAGCACCTAGCAGTTGCCAAGAGGCGCTGGGAGCAGCAGTATAGTCTGCCATGGGACCCTGGTGTTCTCCTGTGTTCCAGGATGAACGTTCCACCGGGCTGAGTGACCGAGTTATTGTACAGTTTTTCTTGCCCTCCTGAAAAAACCTGCCTCCATCTGCGGGCCTGAGATATGACCCCTTGGGATGTGCTGTTTCGTGGGTGACAGGTGGGAGTTTAAGGGGCAATCGCTGCACATTTCTTACAGATGTGAAAAGCTTGTTACCTGAGCCATTCAGATAATGCAGGGGCAGATCTGGCATCTCCAGTTGCTGGGTCATGTGTGTTACAGTAGATCACACCTTCTGTTGTGTGGCTGAGGAGGAGAAACTCCAGGCTTGGATACCTGCCTGGATTTCTGTGGGTGACTGTTTAAAGTGGAAATCCTGCGTGACCACATGTTCTCCTAATTCTCTACACCTGACCTGTGATGAAGCTGAAAAAGCTACAGGAATCAACTTTCCTGCCAGCATCTTGGTGAGGCTGGGGTGAGAAAGCCCAAGAATGGGTAAGCCTGAAGAACAGGCAGGCCTGGCAAAACACAAGCAGACCTGAGGTTTTGGCATGAAGTGTTAGGGGAAAGGCAAAAGGGAGGTGGGATGGTGAGGGACGGGCAGGAGAAACCTTAAGATTTCTATCCCAGCTCCATACCTACCTTGAAAGGCAAACTTGGATCAGTGTTTTCAACCTCCCTGCCTTGCCTCAGTTTCCCATTTGTAAGATAGAGTGAGTGATTCTGAGCTATTGTATGGATGCAGCTATGCCTGGGAGGACTGGTATCTGCAGTGTTGTGATCCTTAGTGTGAAAGAAGGGCAGGGTCCCCTTTATTGGTACTGCATCGTACCAGTCAGCAAACAGCTGTGTTCAGCTTCAGAAGTCTTGCTACCCCAAGAGAGGCCCATGATTAAACCCTTATCGACCATCCTGAGGACAAGAGGACCCTGGAGGTTAGGCAGGATCTTCCCCCAGCAGAGCTGCACGCTGTAAGCCTGTGTTAGCAGTTCATTTACATTTTACACGCTGCTGCAGGCCTTACTGCAAGCTCGAGAATCAGTCAGAGCAGTGATGCAGTCAGCTGTCACACCGGGATTCAAATCCTTTACAAGTCAGCTCATCTCTTGATCTTGAAAAGACAAAAGTAATGAACCTCTTGAAAGAAGGTTGCTGTTTGTCCTGTTGTACTACCACGTTATTTGGACACGGGTTAGAGGAGGCTAGAGTCAAAGCAAAAAAACTGTTGAATGAATAAATCAGCTTAGAGAGCTTTGTAGCGATTTATTCCACTCTTTGGTCCTTTGGGCTTGTGTGCAGCTCATAAACGAGCTTATTATTCTATCATGATTCATAGCTTTGTGGCGGAAGCAGAGGGTATATGTGCCGCCAGGGAAGACAGAGGGGCTGGAGATGGAGTATTTGAAGTGGAGATCAGGCAGAGGTCACACTGGAACAGGGAAGAGGAGGAAGAAGCAGAGGCCGTCCCTGCAGCCAGCCAGTGAGCAGCAAGGCTGATGGATCTCTGCGTGTGCAACACAGCCGGTGCAGGAGATGACCCTCCGTGATCAAGGCTTATTTTTTTCACTGCTCTTTGGCATTCATTTTAGAGATTTTGGAGATGTCCTCGTGACAGAAAAATGTTTTATAGGTCTCCTACTGATAGGAAGGACTGTTGTGGTTTAACGCCAGCTAGCAACTAAGTACCACAGAGCCACTTACTTACTCCCCCCTGTGCCGGTGGGATGGGGAGGAGAACGAGGGGGTAGGCAGAAAGGTAAAATCCATAGATCAAGATAAGAACAGATTAATAATTGAAATAAAATATAATAATAATTGTAAAGAAAAGGGAAACAACAAGAAGAGAGAAATAAAACCCCAGAAGGACAAGCGATGCACAATACAATTGCTCACCACCTGCTGACTGATGCCCAGCCACTCCCCGAGCAGTGCTCATCCCCTCCCAGCCAGCTCCCCTGGTTTATACACCGAGCATGACATTCTATGGTATGGAATATCCCTTTGGCCAGTTCGGGGCAGCTGTCCCGCCTCTGCTCCCTCCTGCTTCTTGTGCACCTGCTCACTGGCAGAGCACGGGAAACTGGGAAGTCCTTGACTTCAGGTAAACACCACTAAGCAACAACTAAAACGTCAGTGTGTTATCAACGTTATTCTCATCCTAAATCCAAAACGCAGCACTGTACCAGCTACTAGGAGGAAAATTAACTCATATCCCAGCTAAAACCAGGACAGTATTCACCCCTTATTCTACACCATTTACATCATGCCCAGGTCTCATGCTTGTCTGTACATCCCAGTTAACCGCTATCACCTTTCCTGTCTTTAGCTATATACGTGCAGATATTTCTTTAGTCTATGGGCTATCCCTATAAAATGTCTCTTGAGTTCGTTTAGTCCATGACATTGGGCTCCAGCTGTTGTAACAGTCTTCCAGGGCAGGAAAGATGGTGTGTGGTGTTGGATTGTTGCACGCTGAAGCCAGTTCTGATTTCATCACTGCTGTGCTCGTCTGATTTTGTCAAAGTTCATTCTTCATTAATCTGGGTGATTTTTGCTGTAATACCCTCAATATGACATATAGCCAGATATGAGAGAGGGCTTGCAACCAGACTGTAATTAGGAATGCGCATTCTCCAGAAACCCACACCACCTGGGAAAGCCTGTGTGTGTTTCTTACTAGTTGGTGTAGAGGTTGCTGTTATTTTGTTGATTACATCCATTGGGATCTGGTGATGTCCATTTTGTGATTTTATTCCTAAAAACTGGATCTCCTGTGCAGGTCCCTTGACCTTACTTTGTTTTATGGCAAAACCAGCCTTTGGAAGGATTTGGACTATTTTCTTCCCTTTCTCAAAAACTTCTTCTGCTGTATTGCCCCACGTGATGATATCACCAATGTATTGCAGGTGTTGCGGAGCTTCACCCTTATCCAGCGCAGCTTGGATCAGTCCATGGCAGATGGTAGGGCTGTGTTTCCACCCCTGGGGAAGTCGATTCCAGGTGTATTGGATGCCCCTCCAAGTGAAAGTGAACTGGCCTGCACTCTGCTGCCAAAGGGATTGAGAAGAATGCATTAGGGACATGAGTTGTGGCGTACTGCCTGGCTGCCTTGGACTCCGGTTCGTATTGAAATTCTAGCACACCTGGTACAGCAGCACTCAGCAGCGGTGTGGCTTCATTCAGGCCATGGTTGTCCACTGTTAGTCTCCATTAGACTATTGCACACCCTACGGGACTGCTAAAAGGGTGGATGAGTCCTGCTGATCACTCCTTGGCTTTCCAGTTGATGCATCAGCTTATGGATGGGAATCAGAGTCTCGGCGTGACACTGCACCATTGTGGTAGCGATTGGCATCTTGTGGTTTTCAACCCTCAGCAGCCTCACAACAGAAGGGTCCTCCGAGCGACTGGGCAAGGTAGAAAGCTACTTGATTCCTTCTGTAGATATATTTCTCTATCACAACAGCAATTTCAGCCTTTCTTCACATCAGTGGCAGAGTTTCTCGCTGGGATGTTTTGCTCTAGAATGCACCAAGGCACCTTAGAAGTCCTGTGTGCTCCCCTCAGCCTATATGACACGGTGTCCTACTTACAGTGCTGCACAGCTGGCTTATGCAGGTTGGGGGTCCCTCTGTCACTGGAGATTAATGCTGCAATCAGAAATCGGCAGGCGGCTTGAGATGGGGCTTCAAGATGTCCCAGCCCATCATCTGTGTGTCTGATCTAATCTGTCAGTCTCCTTGGCAAGGGAGCGACAGCACGAGCCAGGCTGTGTAGCCAGATGCTGTGGTATGTTTGGTGTTCCAGACCTGTCAAGGAAAAAAGCAGCAGCTCCGGCCTTTAGCACCTCCCTTTGTTTTTCCGGCTGGAGGCTGAACTGTGTCTGAAGGGATGGTGCATAGCTCGGTGCACAGGGAACAAGCAGGTGGGCTTTATTCTCCCTACCGAGATCGGGGGAGCCCAATACATGCTGCCCGTATCTAGTCCCTGTGCTCAGTAATGCCCTTTATTTTTGCAGAGGCCTCCTCAGCAAAGGCATCTTGGCAGAGCCTGACAGCTGCTGGTGCAGCTGTGGATGAGTTTTCTCTGGCATGACCTTGGGAGGCCTCCTTTGCACATCCTTCCCTCTAAAGTCACGGTGGGATTCTGGTCTTGTTTGCTTTTCCTTTGGCCAGATGCAGGGATTACTCCACTGAGGTTATTTGCCCACAATGGCACAGGACACAGGAGTGTGAGAGAACAGCCCTTCTCGTAGTGTTCACAGAGATGCCATCCTGTCCTGTAATTCTTAAAAAAACATTTCTCATGAAAGACTCGGTTTCTGGCAGCGCATTAGTTCATCATACTGGGCAACGAGGTGCAGATTCTGTTCTCTGTGTGTATATGTCTTTTAAGTTTGGATCCATCCCATCGAAGCTGAGGAATGCAAATAAACTGTGAGTGCAGCCATGTACGTCGGCGGTGGCATGGCAGGCAGGTAGCACACTGTCACTGCGCGCAGGGAGAGAGAGAAATCAGCTCATCTAAGGCCACTCACCTTCTGGCTGTGCCTTTCTCTCTCGCTGGCTATAAAATGAGCTTGGGACAACTACTCTCCTGTACTCTCTTGGGTGTTTAAGGTAATAAAGGTAAATGTAGGTCTCTGACCCTAGATAAGAGCCCTTTCTGAACTGTATCGAGAGACAAATCATTCATTGTGACACTGTGGCTCTTTGCTCCTGGTGCAGTGCAGTGATGGATGGGCACGGTGGGCAGACTTGTGAGGGTTTGTGTGAGTAGTTTAGAGATACAGGTGTGCTTTGGTGGCCTTAGCTTGCATAAGAGCCACTGCACTGTGTGACATCAAATGTCCATCCAGCCAAGTTTTCTTTCTCCTGCAGTGGTAAATAGTGGATGCCTGAAGAAGAATGTAGAAACAGGGCAAGCACATAGTGACGCCTCCTCAATACACTCTCCAGCTCCAGAGATTTATGACATTCCTAGCCAAACATAATTTCATTTCAGTGAGTAGCTCTAGATGGGGTTTTCTCCCTTGAATTTGTGCAGTTGCTTTTTCAACTTACAAGAATTTATAGCATCCAGTACCCTGAAGCAAGGAGTTCCACTGCTCAAATCCTGTTGGTGTCCAAAACACAAGATTTCATGTTGGCTTCACTAGTAAAGCAAACCTAATAACTCAGAGAGCTGGAGGTCCCTGGGCAGATACCATTGATGCTTCTGAAAACTGGATGGGTTTCAGTGGAAGTGTGAGTCAGCACAGTGTTGCCTGTAGCTTAGAAATATTTTCAAGACTCCTGGCACAAGTATTTCTTCTAAAAACCAGGCTACAGTTTGTATCTGCCTGTGCTCCAGGACTCGGGGAGTTCCCTGAAGACGGATCTGCAGGCAGGTATTTCTTCACATCAACTGGGAAACAGTAAGGCTAGGAAAGAACAAGTTTCATTTTCTCCTTCACATTGGGTTACAGTTCCATGCAGTAGTGCAGTGTGCAAGGTACAGGCTGTGCTCGACAGCCTCCACTCCCTGTGCGTTGGCAGGCTCCCTTTGCCGGGTACCGAGGACAGTAGGATGCTCTTTGCTGGGAAGGGGCTCTGGATGGGAGAACCTTGCGATGGGACCACAGCAAGGGAGAGCCCCGAGCGGCAGAGGGATTTGGTGGTGGTGAGAAATGTAAATAAAGATTCTGTTGGTACAGCAGGAGTACTCTGCAGTCTCATCAATCCCTCTGACCCACAAGGCTAACACCCAAGCTGAAAAGAGTGCATTTACGTTTTAAAGAGAGGTAGAAGGTGTCTAGGATGAGGCAACTTACTCATTTGTGGCTCCTAGGAATAGGTTAAAGAGGCAAGAACTGACTTTTTCTCCTGCGTTTCAGTCACATGTGCAAACCATGAGACTGCTTTCAGAAATACTTGGGAGCAAGAGGTCTCCATCAGGGAGACAACTCCAATTCAGGGTGCACACAGATTGATGTCACTTTGTCAGAGCTGCACCTGCTTATGCCAGCTCTGAGGGTGGCTGCGGGCCAGGCACTACTTGGATAATCAGATGGGAAATAAGGAAGTGACTTTGATTAAAGCTGAGAGACAACATGTGGGGGAACAGTGGGAGGAACAACTCTGAGCCAGTGGAAGGGAAATCTACTGGAAAAAAATGCTGGGGAAGGATTTCTGTTGTTTGAATGGATGAAGTAATAAGAACTGAAAGGCTCGGAGAAGGCTGCGGGTCTTTTGGAGACGTGATGGTTTGGGACAGCAGCACAACAGCCAAATTCTCCTGTCATCACATTTTAGACCCACTATGGGCAAGTGGCACAGCAGCTTTTGGAAAGAATGACAGAATACTAAAACTCAAGGACTTTTCCTAGAAGCATGCCCCTCTGCTTAAGGGGGGACACGGGGAATGGATGAGGGGTCTGATCCTGGGATGTGCCAGCCACCTTGTGTTGTATGCAAAGGTCCTCCTGAGCCAAGAGTTCAGGGTTTGGCCCAGTGCTGTGTAGCGTACACTGGGAAAAGCTTATGCTGGGTTATCGCTGTGGTTGAGTCTCTGCTCCCTCTGGCATCCTGCAGGGAGATGCCAGCTAGGGGACTCAAAGGGGACGGTGACATCACGTGGGTGGCAGAGGCAGAGCCAACTGGGAACAATTGGATGGTGTCTGTGCAGCAGGTCAGGCTCGGACATCATGAAATCTCCCAGCCTGTGAATTTGTTCCAGGAGCCTGCCTTAAGCCGTGCCGGGACATGGGTGGCAGGGGCTGTTTGCCTTGGTGTGTCTGCCAGAAAATACTGCAGGAGTGTGCTGGTGGGGGTGGCCGCTCTCCCGCAGCTCCAGAGCTGCATGTCCAGTTTGGATGGTGTGAAACTGGTGGCATCCGCAGAGCCGGGGGGGGGGCTTTGCTGCACCCCATCACCATTTTTCTCTTAGCTTTGCTGCATAGCCTCCTGAAAGAAGAATGTGGGTGTTTGGGGTTTTTTTTAAGAGCTTCTTGTCTACCAATTTGACCCCCCTGAACAAGTTTGCCTGTTTTTTTAGAGAAGTGTGTCCCCTCTGGTTGCTGAGAGGTGCGATGGCAGAGGAGCAGTGGGTGAAGGGGGGGGTCTGAATGCCCAGGGAGAACAGTCACCTCACCTTCCTCTTGTCCTGAGGGTGTGACTTGTTCAAGCCCTGAGATTTAGACACCAGGAGGAAATATGGGGCAGGGGATGGGGGGTGGGGGGGTGGGTATGTGTAGCAGGGGAGAACACAAACTGCATTAGAGCTTTGAGCAAACCACTTGAGACCCTGTATGATTGAGTCACTCTGAAGGGAGGTAGAGTCTGTCACACATACCCACTGTAATGAGTATGAACAAACCCAGAACAGCTGGCTGTAGCATATGGAGCATCCAGAAGGGAACAAAGCTGAAATAATTCCCTTTCCTCTGTTCTTTGCTTATCCTGGCCCTGATTCAGAAGCGCACTGGGGACCGTGCTCATCTTTAGGTCTGCACTTTAGGTCCCAATGATTTCCATGAGAACAAGTTTCAGTTTTATTATTGACTTAATGAGTTTTCTGTGCAGGTGAGCACCTGCCTGAGTGCACTTGGGGTCCAGCATTCCTTAATCATGGACTCCATAAGGGCTCTGGCTCCCCAGTGATCGGCATCGGCTCCTCTGGAGCTAAGGGGGAGTTCAGCAAGCACCCTTGCTCCTGGATAGGAGCTGGGGCGGTAGATGGGTCTTCATGAAGAAGGCAAGGAAGAAACACAGGGTGGAATCATCTTGTCATTCAGTTAGCTAACGGGCCAGTTTCTGGGCTATGGTGGTTTTACTTCTTAGAGTTGTTCGAGTTTTTGATTTTGAAATCAAATAGTTTCTTCATCTGCATGCTACACATGGGAACAGCTGCTCCAGGAGGCTCAGAGGCGGCAGGTTTGCTTGAACCTTCTGAGAGAATTTGGTAGAGCTTTTCTACTCTTTTCCACTTGTTTTCCATCTTCATCAGGAGCCACAGAGACAGGAGGGCACAGGCGGGTAATCGTGCCCCATTGCCCGTATTTCTGTAGCAGAGCAGTGACAGAAGGAATGAATCGTAGCATAAGCAACATATATACTTGTATGAAAAACGTGAATGTAGCATAAGCGATCTCACCCATCATTTCTGGCTTTAATGCCCAAGAGAGGATAATTATCAGCTGTTCTTCTTGCACAGGGATGCAATGGTGGAATCGGAGAGCGTCTGTCAGCAACCAGGAAGAGGAGCAGAGGAATTCACGGGAAAGCTGCTTACTCCTTGTTGAAAATCCCTCTGTGTGTGTGCACATAAGTGTGTGTGTGTGTATGGATTTTGCACTTGCCTCAGCATTTTTGGGTGGGCTGTGAAGCAAATTTCCTAAGCAGTCTGCACCTCCTGCTATGCAAAAGCTGGCCTGAACATTTGTTAGGTTAGTAAAATGCATCTTTGTGGTACCCTTTAAGCAACTGCCTCATTTCAGATAAAAATCTATTTGTGATTTTTAGGGCTCTTCCAATTTATTGGTTCTTCTGATATCCTAAACCTATTAGTTCTCAACCTACCCACGAAATCTTCCAGAGAAACAGGATTGACAAGACCTGAATGTCTAATCGAGGGCAGGGGGGAGGAGAAGTAATAAAAAATCCCCAAGGAAGAATGAAAACAATCAAATAGAAAAAAATAATAGCAAAACAAAACCCAGCCTAAAGGTTTCAGGCTCTCCTTTGTATGCCATGAGAAGGGGGTATAAAAGTACAGCTGTTTTCTTTGTGTTTTGGGGGGGATTTTCCCCTCTGCAAGCTCCCTCTTACACAGGGCATACCTAATCACTGCAGCTCCCGGTGCTGGCGGGGTTGTACCTGTGAGCAGCTTGCCGGGCGGCAGGTCAGCACTCGCTGGAGGAGCAGCCTGGAGTGAGTCAGAGCAGCTGGATCATGGTCATTTATAGCTGGTAAGCGCCGCTGTTTGGGATCCCATGGCCCCTGGCTCTCTTTGTGCTGTTGGTGAGCAAAGGCCAAAAGATACAAGAAGAAACAGAGAACCTGGAACAGGAAAGAATTTTTCAGCAAACCCCAGCATTGGCATTACAGCATATTTCCCAGCTCACAGGCAGAGCAAAGCCTCGCTATTACCTGCTATTCTCAAAGGTGCATTTCATCTCTATTCAAATAGTCATTCTACACCAGTTTTTTAAATATGGTCTCCAGAAGACTTTAATATTAACATTAAAAAGATAATGAAAACAGGCAAACAGACAAATCGTGATGCCCAGCGCTCTGCTTCCTCATTGATAAAATATGAGAGCAGCTCCCCACCCCCCTGCAAGATTTTGACTTTCCAGACTGCTAGTTATTTACGGTTTTATTTATGAAAAGGAGAAAAAATGAGTCTCCATCACAGCACCTAAGCATAATAGAAAGAGAAAGCTTTCATGCGTTCTGCATGGGGCTGTGCTATCAGGCTGTGCAAGTGGGTAATAACGCGATTTCCTTCGTTACAGCCCAAAACCTGCCTTCCAGTTTGATCACAGAGCTCAAAAATATGTTTGTGTTTGATAATGTCCGTGGTCTGCTCATCCACAACTTTGTGCTTTGTACTTTTTTCCTTTTGCAATGTTTTTGGGGGTGGTGCAGCCCTGTCCCTGTCAGTGCTGCTTGCATTGTTGCCGTTCATAATTATCTGTATTACCATAGTTATTAGAGGCCCCAACTGTTACAGGCTTGACGCGTGTAAGAGACAATCTCCGCCTGAGGAGCTTAAGGTCTAAATAGGCAAGGCAGATAGTGGAAGTGTTATCAGTCTTATTTTTACAGAGAGCTTAAATGACCTGCCGAAGGTCACACAGGGAGCTTGTGGTAGAATCATGACTGGAATACAGATTTCCCAGGTTTTATTTAAGCATCTAACCCAGGTTCCTTGGCAAGGAGGTTGGTTGTGAGAACGCTGCCTGTGTATGTGTGAGTCTGGGTTCTGGGTCGTGTACTGGGTTTGCACGTGCTCTCCTGGTCCAAGCGTGCCTGAGGAGCTTCGGGTGCTACAACAAATGCACAGCTAGCAAATAGCTGCAGGATGCACGCTCACCAGGGATGCACATCTCTAAGTAGTTCAAGGACAGAACCTTCAACAGGGTGGCAGATGTTACTGTTCTTATATGAGACTTCACTGGTTTTGACTGTGTCACATAAATACGTACAGTCCTTGTGAACTGTAAAGGACGGTGATCGGTCCAGTTTTGGCCTGATGAAGAGCACAGTCTTGTGGCTGCTGTGCCTAGTTGGTTGGGCCTCGATGTTCAGGCACGGGTAAGCTAACAACCTCAAACTCTGCAAGAAAGCCAGCATTGTAAAGCATTGTTACATTTTGAAGTGTTACAGCGAAGTACATGCTTTTAAAAAGAGACTGTGGGGTGCACGGGTCCGTGTGTGATGGGAACCATGTGAGTGCCCAAAGTAGCATCCACCTAGAAAAGTAACTGTCCTACAAGGCTTCCTTCCGACAATAATGTGTGAAGGACTGGAGAAAATGGTGATCCTTCCTCTAAATCCCTTTTGCCGGGTCAGGACAGTTCCCAGGAGTGTGTCTCTGCTCTGTCCGTGGGTGTGGAAATGGCTTCTCCTGAGCTGTGGTGTGTAGAGGTCCCCGGCGCTGTGTTCGGCTGAGGAACGCCGTACGGTACTTCTGACTGCCATTTCCTGGAAACTAGGTACAGGTGGGACTCTTAATATCACAGAATTAGCACAGCCACCTTTCTTAGCTAATTGTTTTAGGTGACGTTTTAAAGAACTACTATTTTCCTTAACATTTCTAGTCTACTTTTCTGTTGCCCACAAGCACAACATTCAATTCTCTTAAGTGTCAATTTTTATTTAAAATATAATACTCATTAGCAGTTTCATTGCATTTCAACGTATCTTTGGTTTTTTAGATTATTTCACTAAACTCTTTGCATGTATAATTGAAATTGACTTTAATCTAAAACTCAGCCTTAACGGAGTCAATATTTCTGTGATCTGTCTTAGCTTGGTTCTCACGGAAGATGTTATTTCCACTGCTGGCAAGGGAAGGCAGGGACGTGATGTGCCACGAGGGCGAGGAGCCTAACGAGCCAGTTCAAAGAACTCCGGCCAGCTGTGACCAGAGGACTTTGAAGCCTGCGCTCTCGTTATTGACTCTATGTGCTGTACTCGGGGTACAAGTCCACAAAGCTTTTTGAGATATTTCAGCCTTTGAGTAATATTTGTGGTTTCCTGAGAAGTCAGGAGGGTTTTTTCAGTGGCTGTATTGGATTAAGGCAGTTTAGTTAATTGAAATGTGAAGGCAGACATTTGAGAGCTAATGCCTATTGCTGAATGCAATTCCTTTCTGGTTTGGTTGTTTTGGTTTTTTTTTAGTACAATGTCGTCTTAGATTGAAGTTGTGTTTATGGCCAAATAATTTCTCTTCAACTCTCTTTTGTAACTTACCTTTCAATTCATGTGTGTGGCCATTGTTTTAATTTTAAAACTCTTATCATTAAAAAGCTTTTAGCACACTGTGAAAGGACCGTGAATGGCACGGAGTACTGAAAGTGCCTCCCCGTGTTCGTTAGCCTGAAAGAGCTCAGAAATTGTCGGTGAACAATCCAATTCTCTTCCCCTGCACCAAAATCACTTCCAGTGGCTTAAGAACATTAAAAAAATGTTTTCAAGTGTAGCATATAGAAATTCCCTGTGGGAACACTGGAACACTTCGAGAGATGAGTCAAAAAGATTTAAAACTTTGCAACGCAGGCTTCTTGATCAAAGGACGATCTATCCATAGTATACTTGCTGTATGATATGTTCTTATATTCCATTAGCCTTGGGCAATACAACTACATATACAAATGAACACGAACGTTACCAATTACAAGTGGAGACACTTTGCCAATATTGAACTAATTTAATTACAGGAAATCTTTAACTCTTAAAAATACTCCAAATGAAATTTCAGCACTGCTTTCAAAGTAAGCAAGACGACAGTGGGTTGCTTCCTTTTCAGCTTTGTAGTTATAAATTATTATTGGGAATATTTTTGTATTTCCAAAGGTTGTAGCATGAGAGACATCAAATAAAATTGTCCTTCTCCAGGATGTCTTTATTTCCTGTGCTGAAAAAGAAGTTAATATATTTTTGTCAATAAACAGAGATTTTACCTTATGAAGATGCAGCATTTTAGCTATGAGTTAATCTTATAGAAACAACATTATTTAATTTGCTGGTGTATTCAAGAGGTCTGCGCAAACAACTAAATCGTGGTGGTGTGTGCTTTTGTGGCTTCACAGAAGCCACTGTTACTTGCTGTATTTCCAACCAATAACCCTTTTCACAAATGTTGTTCTTCGAAGCTGTCCTGTAGTAAAATTTACAATGTCATGTTTGTGTGCTGTCGTGCCTCTAACAGCCCACCATGAGCAACTGAGAAACTTCTGCAAAACCCGCTGTGAGTCCTCAGACAATGACAGCTACCTTCAATGGTTCCTGCAAAATCCTTTCTCCACTCATCTTGGGAAACTGTAAATCTTAAGGAGATGTATCCTGAGCTTTTGCTATAGTGCTGTCCTTGCCATTGGGGTTGTTACCTGACTAGGAAATGAAAATAATAATTCTTATACTCATTTTTAATTACAGATATCTCTTTTCTTTTTTTTTTCTTTTCTTTTTTTTTTTTTTTTTTTTTTCCGAGGCCAGCAACCCTCCAGGTACTGGAACTCAGGATACAGGCCATGATAAATACAGGGGAAAAATAATCTTTAGACATCAACAGGCTCAGAAAATATGGTAATCTGGGTGAAAGTGCCTTTTAAAAATAGCTGCCGTCTGCTCACTTGCCTTTCAGATCCTAGTGACAGTTGAGACCATTTCTGTATGAAATGTGTGAAGACATTTAGGGTCCCTTGGTCTTGAAGATGCTATACAGACATGAACTACTGTTGTTTGAGATCACTTAGCCAACACCCGATCTCCAGTAACACATATAGTCTGGGGAAATGAAGCAGCCTTTGTGAGACAGCCTGAGTCACTCCCGGCCGCCTCTGGGGGAGTTCGGAGGGCTGTCCTCGGCCAGTCCCCGTCCTTCGACTCATTGATACTCTCCATTCTCAAGCTCCAGCCTCTCTGCAGGATCAGATGCAGAACCTGTGCTTGCATTCAAGGACATCTTTATCTCTTTTATCCCCCAAAACTCTTCTCTGTTTCTCGTCTTGAGCTGCCAGGGAGCTCATTATTGCAGCTGTGCTGCTGGCAGCTCCTCCTGCACCCCGGAACATCCCGGCGGAGGCAAGCCCCCAAGGGACGGTGTTTCCCTCCATGCGCAGGCAGCCGGGACTGGGCAAATAATGTCACAGTGCTCTGGGGCAGCCTCCGCTCAAAAAGTTTGAGGGCCCTACCAGAAAGATCTGCTACCGTATTTCAAACCCCTGTTTTGCACACGGCAGCATGAAATCTGTGCAATAAATTGAAATAATACTCACTGTGGCAGTTGTTTGCTTTTCATATCACCTTAGCAAACTCCTGCAGAATTGTTATTCCTTGCCTTTCTTTCCCTTAACTGGATTACAAAGCCAAGAACAGAACTCTGGGGTAATATCAAGCAAAGCTGCCTTCATGGTTCCCATTTCTGGTCTGCAGTCTGCTGCAGGCTTTGTACAACAACTAAAAAGTTTTTTCTTTTTCTCAGTGGAAATGTCTGGATAATATTTTTAAAAGTTTAGATTTGTCCAGGTTGAAGTGTCAACTGAAACAAGGTTTAATCAGCAGTTACACTGCTTAGTGGGGGTTTTTGCGTGTTTTTCTTTGATTCGATCTTCTCCTTTCTCTAGTGACAAATGCCTGAAAAAAGGATGTTTTCGAAAAGAAGGGATGCTGGGCTACTCTTTGCATTGGGATTAGCCGGAAGGAGTGAAAATGTGCCCCATGGTGTCTGTGCATTTCTACTATATTGGAAAAATGGATCAAATGTGCACCGGATTTCAAAGTGTTTTGTAATCCAGGCAAAACATCTGTACGTCCAAATGTGTCATTATAAAAAACCCAACAAAGCAAAGGGAAATGTAGGCTGAGAGCTTAGACTCTGAAAATCTCCCAAGAGAAATAGTTTAAAACCTCTTTTGGGGGGTCTAGAATGAACAAGGTATACTGGTAAAATTCAGAATTTGTTACTGTTAAGTCACTTATAGCGTGAACAATATTCTGAGTAAGAATCAGTCACTCAAACATGCCTGAGTAAGAAATATTGCCTGGGTATATACCAGTACTTCAGCTCTCCGTGTTGTAAGTTGGACTCCTGAGGGGTTTTGTTCATTTGTTTTGTGGAGGTGCTGGAAACCTGCAGCTTCCCCTGAATTCGGCGGGTGTCGAATGAGGTCCCTGGCGAGCCAACAAAGAGGACAAGGATAGCTGAAAAATTTTTCCATCCCAGCCTTGCCTAAGGTGCTGGTTCTGGTGCGTGTAGGTGTCGCTTGGATTTCTGTCTTATTGACGGCGTTTAAAATGGAGACCCAGGCCCGGAGCAGCAGCTGCAAGTCAGGCGTCGGGAAGAGAGGGACTCATGGCCAAAGCGGCTTTTTGCCTGGCTCCAGTCCCTCACCCTCACAAGTGTTAAAAGTTAACCAAACTTATCTCCCAACAGAAAGATGATAAACAGCCAAGACCTCCCCTGAATTACAGGCTGGTTGTGATGGGAAGCAGATGTGCAAATCCTTCCCAGAGCAAGGGGCTGCTAGTGGGCACCCGCTGGAATATTAGGACGGAAAGAGAGGATGATTTTCTTGCTGATGAAATGTTGCTTTGCTCAAGGGACCGTATTATTGCTGTTATTTATTATTTATGCACTGTTGAAGGTGTGCACGGTGCTTTATAGTGCAATAAAAAACCCAACTGGTGTCCAGTCCCTCAGGGTGTTGTGCCACTGCTGAAAGATGGCAAAGGGGCAAGATGAAGGCGTTGTTTCTCACTCAGTGATGATGCAGAGGTTTGTTGTTGTTACAGGGACTCTTCGGGCTGCTTAGCTGGGATGTTAGAGTAGCTTTGTCACCATTTTGCACAATTGTCTACGATCACTTTTGCAAGGGCACGTACCCTGCTTGATATGCAGTCAGAGTCTGGCAGCAGTGGGAGCGAGTGAGCGATACCTGGGGCTGTGACAGCGGCGCTGTTTGGTTTGTTTGGGTTTTTTTTTTACAGATTCCCAGCCATCTGCTGCCTCACCAGCTGCTCACAGTGCAGCACAAAACTTATCTTTGTTCAGGAACTCAGCCCCTCAGGGAGGGCAGGGGCAGTGGACTTGAAGGTGCGTAACTGACCTCCTATGCACCGTCTGCAGGGGATGGGGACAGACCCGGTGCCAAACTCCAGAGAGATGGGGACTAAATGCAGGGAAAAGGTGGAAGAACTGAAGTTCAAACACATGGCCACATAAACTCTTGTTCACCCTTTAAAAAATACTGGCCACAGGGATGTGCTGGCCTGGAGAGTGGTGGGAGGGGGGCTGTGGGGCTGAGAAGACCACAGGAGGTGGCCCAGCCTCAGGTTTGAACCTCCTTTAGCCATCATTAGGGTGACATCAATTGGGAAAAGGCTTTCACCCAAGGGCATGGAGGGGTTTGAGCTCTCGCCAGCCCTTAGTCGTGAGGGTGGTTCTGCTGTGCAGAGGGAGCGGAGCCGGGTGGCAGCCTGACTGGAGGGGGGAGAGTGGAGTTCTGCCTCGGGGGAGCCCAGCAGCTGCCAGCATCTGGGGAAACAGGGAGAGACACGGCTGCTGGAGATCTGTGGGGCCAGAGGGCCCAAGAAATCCTACCGTCAAGAAAGTGGCACGTGTTGTTATTCACTGTCTTTGAGGTGCCTAGCTGAGAACTCCCTCCTTTCGTTACGTGTTATTTTTATAATACACTTAGGGTAAAGCCAGCCGGCCTGAATGCTCCGTAACCCTGCCCCTCAGTCCTTCCCGAGCCTGCTCCCCAGGAACTGGGTGATGCTGGAGCCGGTGAGGGAAGGAAAGGCAGGCTGGCCGGAGCCGGAGCCGGGAGGGAGTGACCAGGTTTCCTCCTCTGTTCCCAGGGAGCTCCTCTGCTTTGCCTGTGCCACTTCAGACCACTCAGAGCACCCTCCTCCCTCCTCATGCTTTTATGCGTTTTCCAATTAAATTTCCTCCGCGAGAAGGAGAGAGGCACTCTGAATCCATTAGCATTAGTAATTATGCAAATGCTTCAGGGAGTTGACTGCCCATCATTACATATAATTAATGTTTCTGGTTATGAATGGAGGGTTTGTTACTTTCCCCCCCCCTCTTGTGCTGGAATGGGGCGGGGTAGAGGTGCAGAGGGGGTGATGTTACTGTATTTAATTTGCATAATCAGGAGGCCTGATTGGGTATGCATGAGGATAGGGATGAGGGGGGAACCTTCTCCAGTGTGCACTCTATTAAGCTGGCAGCAAATCTCAGGAGGGAGATGCAGAATGTAAAGCGAGGGTGAGTGCAGCACAGTGACTGCAGACAGCAGGCTCACATTTAGGTAGCACCTCCAGCACAAAGCAGAAAAAGAGGTGCCCTTGGGCTGGCATGGCAATGCACTTGTCCTATACCTGGGGACATGCTTATCCTGTCCTTTTGCTTTACTGGCCTGCTAGAAATGACATGGGGATTCTGCAGAGAGGTCCCATTCCTGACTTTTATCTTGGGCAGCACGCTGAGTCCACAATTTGCAAGCTCCAAGGCATGCCGTGTGTTGCAGAGCTGGACCCCAGATACCCCAGACAGCACTGGGGAAACAGGCTTGGAACTGGCAGCACGACTGGGCACAACCTCCTCCTGTGCTCCATCCTCCGGGCTGTGCGCAGAGCCGGATCGGGGTGTCTGAGCAGGCACGCGGGTCCTCAGAGGGGCTGCGCCTTACGCGTAGCAGGAGCTGTGGATGCGCAGTGCCTCTGGAAAGCAGGGGCTCGGGTGGAAGTGTATCTGCGTGGGCTTGGCTGTCCATGGGAAAGCAGTCGGAACAGACAGTGAAGTAGTAAAGTTTCCACTCAGGGCCATGCCTCCGAGGACAAAGAGTCAAGGCTTTCCCTCCCATGCCAAACGTCACACAAGCCGGGGGTGGAAAGTTCCCTGTCACAGCTACAGTGAATGCCCTGGGAAACCTCCCTGCAGGTGTCCCTGCTTCCTGATACACGTGGAAAAAAATGCTTCCTATCCCCTGTAAAACATCTTCCTCATGTTCTTCCCATTCCCTGGTCACTAGCTTTTCCCTTCTTGTCTTTTCTGTTCCTCTTCTCTCAGTTTCGTTCCCCAAGAACTCCATTCCTCCTTGGCCTTTATTTCAGGCTACCTTGTGTCCTTTCCCACGATCCCTGGTGTGGGCAGTCCGTCACTGGCCTCCAGACTTCCTTGGGTTTTACATGACAGCTACTGTATTCCCTCACTCCTCCACAGAAAGCATATAACCCTTGGTGTTGGCTGGTCAAGGACTTACAGAAACAGATATCCAGTGAAGGGGATCTGGAGAGGGGGTCAAACAACTCTGCAGACAATGTGTGCTCAATGGGATAACGCTGTGGAAGGGCACTGAAAGGATCCAAGGAAAGGAGAACACAGAGATTCTTCAAATAGAGGGAGATGAACGTAAGGGTACCATGGAGATGAGAAAAGCATCCATGCAGCAGATATCAGATGGGCCAGAGAGTGAGTGTTTCAATCAAAAGAGGAAGAGGGAGAGCAGCTGCTTAGCTGGAGTCTGGAGGTCCCACGCTGTGCGGAGCATTGTGTCCTCCTGCCCTGTGGCCATCATTATTTTCTGTCCTGATTGTAATCCGTTGTTTGGTCACCATGGGCAAGGTGTGAGCTTTCCCCTATGGTGCAGGAATTTGCGGTGGCTCAACAGAGGTTCCCAGAGTAGGCAGGGAGAAAATGGGCTTTGTTTCCCACCCTGTTATCCCCACAGCTTGTAGAAATGTGAGACAGATTTCCAACATACATTCCAGTAACCCTTAAGAAGAGGTGAGGAGCAGGATGCACACAAAAGAAAGAAAAAATCCAGAAAAAAAATAATGTGTTTCTCTGTGTTTGTTTTTAAAGCAGAAGAAAATCCTGTGTGTGTGTTTGTATGTCTGTGTTTGTGTATGTGGTTTTAAACAAACAAGTGGGGAAAACGTGAAACCTTAAACTTTCAAAAAACCTTCAGCCTCTTGATAGTGGGGCATCATGGGAGGACACCAATTTTGCTCTAAAGATCAGCTTTTGGTACAAGAAACTTGAGGCAGTACTGGATTCTGTTCTTGTCAAGGTTTTGTTTTCTTTGACTTGAAGCTGCTTTGGAGATTTGTAGTTCTGAGGTTCACGTCGTTCAGTATTTTGTAAAGCGTTTGTACACTTGGCCTGCCTGCTAGGGAAACCACTGGGGAGGACTTTCCGTAAGTAGAAGCACCTGTAAAATCTCTGATGTACACAAAACCAAGAGATCTGATTTGCTTAGACCAAGAACTTCTCTTAAGGATGAGAAAGGTCCCAATACAGATCAGGAAGGCGATCTCTGAAGGGTTGGGTGAAATCCCAGAAGGCAGTTGCTACGAGTAGAGTGGAGGTCTTGGGGAATTATGTGATGAGTAACTGCAGTAAAATCATAGCAGCAAGTGATGGTGCTTCCTCGCATGGGAGGGAGGGAGTTTTCTGGCTGTGAAGTGGGAAGATGTCAACAGCTCTGTTCTGGTTTTGCTTTCTGTGACATTCATCTCACACCAAACCGTGCCACTGAGGCACCAGGGCAGTGTGAGAGGCAGCCGTACCAGCAAGGGGAAGGAGGGTTCGCTAGGAAGTCATCACCCGTGGGAAACAAGGTGGGCCAGCCTCCGGTGGTGGTCCTTCGGCCCAAGCCCGGGTTTGTGTTTGCTGTGGTTAGACCTGCTAACCGTGCCGTACCGGACAAAGCTATGCTGTGTCCTCAAATATGAGGCAAGGAGAAGACCTTGCTGTCCCCCAGAGCCAGCAGTGAAGTCACACGGGCTGAAAGGAAGAGGGAAATGGTTGTCAAAGCAGGAGAGAGACTGTGGTGAGGACAAGGGCGGGCTGGAGTCAAACCGAAGGAAGGGGGAGGGGTAAGGACAGCAAATGGCATGATAACACCACAGTCGCACACGGTGTCTCATCACTCAGGAGGATGCTGGCTGTGAACGTACTGTAACCATGGTCCAGGGGCCATCAACTGCAGGAACAGAGTTTCCAGTACACGCCTGCCCTTCTCTAGGCTACCAGGCTCCTTTAACAGGCTGCTCTGTATGCACTGAAGTGCTTGAAGATGTCACAGCTGGAAAAGGCAAAGAGCAAGGTCCCCTCTGAAGTGTGCTCAGTAGTAACTTCCACAAGGTTCACATCACTGCTTTCTGTGCTCATGGAAATTCCTCTCCCCCCACCCCCACCCCTTTTTTTTTTTTTTTGCATGTGTGAGTGGATCAGGTTGTGTATGTGCAGCGAGGATGAACACAGGAACATACATGCAGGCACGCAGTGCATGCATGCACGGACACTTGAGATTGCTAAAGGCATAAGTTAAATCCCACATCAAAGCAGAGAGCTATCGGAGCAGCGCCGTTCAAAGGCGCCAGCTTCCTTCCTGGGAAAGACAGATTGTCACTTTGATTAAGAGATTTTAACAAGAGAGAAAAAAGAAGGAATAAAAGAAGAGAAAAAAGAGGGAATGAAAGAATGGAGAAAAGAGAGAGTTTTCATTTAGAAC
Organism: Falco punctatus; assembly: GCF_963210335.1. Lineage (NCBI taxonomy): Eukaryota > Metazoa > Chordata > Aves > Falconiformes > Falconidae > Falco > Falco punctatus. The sequence goes on from NC_137587.1 coordinate 70,564,656, forward strand.
TTTTTTTTCCCTTTGGCTATCCAAAGAAGGTTTTAGTTTGATGAAAAAAAGACCCCAATTTAAAATAAGTTTAATGTAACAATGAATTATTTAAGGAAGAAGAAAATACAAGCTGCTGGTTAAAAAAAAAGTAGAAAAAGCTATTATTGAAATGTCAGAACAAATACCCAGCTTGATCTGCGTTAATATGATAAATACTAATATATTCATTTCCCCTGGTGCTTCTGGGCTTGCAGAGGTACATCTGCAGTGCGTTGCTTATGGTAATCAGGTCACAGCTTCAAAGGGAGACATGCAAGGTATTCTGGGGGCTGTTGTGGAAGCTGCTGTTAGAGACCTTGTGGATCATCGTGTAAAGCTGAGGGGAGCTGATCAAGGGTCTGCTGGAAGATCTCTGGTTGCTGAAGGAAACTGGCAGTCTTGTAACATTCTTTGGTGGACCACCAGTCATGGGACAACCCTGGTGTCTGGTTGTCATCTTCAATGTTGCCATTTTTCTGTAGATGGCGTAGTATGAGAGAAAAAAAGACTGAGGATGGAGAGAGCAAATGAGCTTCCCACCTTCTGCCTCCACAGCCTAATTCCCAGCATCTCTGTGGCTGGGAGTAGATGCCATGGGCAAGCTGTAGACCCCAGCTGCAAGTCAACCACCATCTCGGTTTTTGCTTCCAGAGTCTCACAGTAAAATTCTCAGGAACAATTTAGTGGAGCTGATAGCTTGAAGCTTCAAGAAGCTTCACACAACCATCTTTGTGTTTTCAGACTCTTAACAACCTGGGAACTGCAAGTAGGATGGTTTCAGCAGGGACAAGTGCTACTTTCTACTAGGCATCGTCTCTGCCTGCCCCATCCTTCTCGTCTGCTGCACAAGTTCTCTTGTAACGTGCATCAGGTTTGCTGGCGTCAGCACCACCCTTGAAAGAGTAACCTGGAGATCAGACCCTGTGCAGATTGTATTTCTTTTCTATATCCAAGGACTAGATTTAGACAACTGTGGTGCAACCAGGTGTCATCAGAACCCAGCAGCTGAGAATTAAGGGAGCTTATTTGGGAGCGATGTGGTGCAGAAGGTGTTGAACTGTTGTTTCCTAACATTACAGCTGACAGTTGAGTGACAGATTGGGAGTGTGGTTAAATTAGGATGCAAATTAATTGAGCTGGCCTTCTGGTTGGTAGAGTGAGGAGAAAATGTTGCAGGGAAACAAGGGAGAGCTGATTTTAGATGAGAAGATTGGAGTAGAGAGAAGCTGAGAGGCAGGAGGCAGAGGAGAGAGGTGGGAAGTGCATTTGGAAAGAGATGGAAGAATATAGTTACCTAATGTGAACCTATCAGTGTGGCAAGGTTCTGAGATAAAATCAGGAGACAGTCAATTAGGTTTTGACCTTCTTGGTCAGGACTTGTTAGTGAGCATCATTTCAATTGAGGTAGCTCAAACATAATTAATACATTGCTAACCTACCCTGAATTCCTTTCCTGGTAGAACTCCTGTTGGGTGCCACAATGAAGCTATTATGAGGCATTTTGCTCTTCCTAGCAGTGGACATCTAGATCGTAGGCTGAAGCGTGGCTCGGCAAGCTGGTCGCGTGCCCACCTCAAGGAAGGAGTTACTGCGTCCAAGGGAATTCAGCTGGTTGTAGTGCCTGGAGTTCCCAGGCAGATAAAAGAAGTGTGCTGAAAGCCTAGATAAGGCTGGTTAGAGAGCTGCAGAAACCTGCCTGGCAGTCTGTTGCAATAATCTGGACTCACTTGAGAAGCTCCTCTTCTGCGTGTGTGTTCCTCCAAGAAATGCTCTAGTTTCCAAGGAGCACTCATGTGCTTTTCTGGTAGATTTTACTTATGAATGTATAGAGTCTTAGTCCATCTGCTTCTGTCCCTCTTTCCCTCCATTGCCTAAATTTGAATCTTTAATGTTGGCTTGTGGGCACAAGCATGCTGTGCCCAACTACGGACCAGTTCCTCAGTTAAAACATGCATAAGCTGCTTTATTTATGCCATTATTTTATGTATTTTTTCCCCCCCAGAGATGCTCCACAGGGCCTACAGTTTGCTGGAAACCCCAGTGACAGCCCCTGGCTTTTGACTTCAGAAGGTGAATTCTCTCATTGGCCATTTTCAACCCATTCACTGGGAAATGTGATTACTTCTTATTTATTGAAGTTAAGTATTCCTGCTTGTAGCCACTATGGCATTAAAGTAAAACGTTCAGCATTTAACACGATGAATGCAGAGACATGAGGCTAAATGCACTGCATAAAATCTTTATGGGGCTGTAAACAGACGCCCAGAATATTTTCAACTGTTTTGTTGTGAGCCAGGCTGGGGTCCCTCATAAGCCAGGCAGCCTGCCCCTGGACTCTCCGGGAGTCAGCCAAGCCCATGCCACCACCACCTTGGCCTGCACAGGGGAAGGGCTCTGGGGAACAGAAAAGGAACTGTCCTGCTTGCTGGCAGGTGCTGCTCTTGCCAGGACTGGCCGGCGGCTGTGGCTGCATCGGTGCAGGTCTGGGTGGTAAATACAGGCTGCGATCACTTCGGAGCTGCTTTCTTCAGTATCGGTCTCAGATAAACACAGCTCAGGAGGAAATCAGTTCAGAGTGAGTTTTGTCAGCTTCAAAAGAGATTCATTCCTGGTGTTGTCAGTCACAGAAGACTGATGGCTGAGATTAGTGAGGAAAGCAAGGCCTGTGGGCATTGAAACAGCTACTGTTACTGGAACTCAGGGTTTAAAGATGAGATCTAATCTCAGTGTGGATTTGTACGAAGTCCCTTCCCCCTTCCAGTTTCTCACTCTGAAGGCTTGGTTCCCCTGGGCACCCTCAGCCTCCTGCGCTCCATTTGCCTTTATCAGCTGTCTGATCACACAGAGATCTCCCTGCCTCCTGGCTGTGCTGGGCGCCAAGCGCAGGGGTAAAGGAGAGCTGGGCACTTGCTTGACCTTGTTCTCTCTCTGTGGTGGTGTGGCTAGGCTGTCCTCACCCATGGATGGATGCAGGAAAATTCTCAGCAAAACAAGCACCTCCTGGCCCCACAGAGGGCGGCTGGGGTCCCAGGGAGCCCGGGCCAGGGGTTACTCAGCTCAGCAGAAACCCAACTGATGGCTCGAGGTGTTGCAGCAGAACAAAACCCAGTTGTGTTACCCAAACACTCGCTTGCTTGCTAGCACCTTGACTTGTGATGATCAGTGCCACCATCAGCATCAGACATCTCTGCAAGCCCTAGCTATGGTTCGTCATGAATGAGGAGACAAAGCTGAGACTCAGGCTCTGGGTATCTTTATTGCTTTAATAAAAGGCTGTAGAAGGCATTTAAATAGCCTCCTCAGAAGCACTGAAAGAGCGTTATTCCGATGAAGTCAAGTCAAAGGCCACAATTCCACGTGATATGATACAGAACACAACTGGTGGCGCTTGTGCTGCAGGGAGAATAGTCTTCCAGAGTCCTTTTCTGCCATGTGTGAGGGTCAGTGACAAACCTGAGAGTTTCTCCTGGGGGCTCTTCTTGGTTTTGATTGTTCAAAAATTGTGTCCTGAAATTTGGAGTGGCTTATCCCTAGAAAGTTAACGTTTTGCAAGCTTTGCTCTTGGTAGAAACTATTAACGTGCTGACTGGGAATGCCCCTGCCTATCTGCAATACAGTGATTAGGACAGCTTTCATCTTTGCCATCCCTTGATTGCTTTGGATGCTTCATTGCTACGAAGGCTCCTGTCCCACATCCGTGCCTCCTCCCTCCTCCCCCACCACCTCCTCTTCCATTCAGTAAGTGTCTCTTGCCTCTAACATATGGTCAGAGCATATTCTCAGCAATGCCGACACTTCTGCTTCTTCACTTCAGCAGCCACAATAACTGTTGAACGGGAAATCTGTCGTTTAACTCGGCCGTTTGCAGTCACTGAAGAGAAGTAATTACAATGGCCTTAATTGGCTGACTGCAGAGCCACTGCCCAAGTAGTAATAAATAGTGCATGCTTAGGAGCTGGATGAGATGTAACCACCCAGGGTTTCTCCTCCTCTTCTTCCAGCAGGCCTGAATCCAGTTCTCTTAAGAGGCTAACAAGGATGTCAGGCTGCTGCCTTGAGGATCCAAGCCTTACACAGAAGAGATGCTGGTCAGCTGAAGTCCCAGAGGTCTCTCCTGAAACTCTTTCCAGGGATCCTGGCAGGGCAGGCTCTTGGCAGCTCTGGTGCTGCCTGCTTCTGCCTGGGTTCCCTGCCTTCCCCTTCTCCCGCTGCTGCCAGGCTAGAGCACGTTTTTTTTCATTAGCAGCGATGCAGGCAGAGCGGGGCCAATTACTCACTGCTTTATGCTTGCTGGAAAACCCACCCAGGACTGGTAATAGCCATTAAGTGAGGGTGCAGCTTTAACTACGTGCCATTACATTAAGTTTCAAGTTGATATATGGCCAGAGCAAATTGAATTCCTGCTGCTATCCCGTCTGACATTTGTTACATTACAATGCCTGCTCTTTTGTTTTTGAGTCAATAGCTGCTGCTTTCGAGAAATATGGATTATTAGAATTTATAGCCCGTCCTACGCGTCTTTTCAAACACTCATATCCTTTTATCATTTCGTTTTGTTGTTATTCTGCCCAGCACAGTTTGTATTTCTTCAGGTTTTAGCACCTGGGACTCTTGATACTTGTGCTAAATCAATACCCTTTGTCCTCATTGCTTTAATATACACAACCATTTGTGTGATGCATGAATTGCAGTGGGTTTTCTGCCTGCGATAGTCATTTACTCCTCCTGCTCAAGCATTCCTTCCCCTGTCTGCGTGTGGGTCGTGCTTTGCAGTAAATATCACACATCTACATTTAAATTCCTTTATATGATGATTTCCAGGCACCTGGCTCCACGGGGAAAGGTGAATTTGCTGGCTGCTTAGCAGGAAGGTGTCACAGGTTTGCCAGTATTCCAGTGCCTCCTGGAAAGTGCTGGTGTGCTGGAGTTTAAAAAAAAAATCCACCTTTTGCTCTTACGCCGTATACATCTTCAAAATCCATGCTTTAATGTAACCACGCCTTTTCGTAAAGCAGATGTGAAGAATCTCAAGAGCCATAAAAAAAAAGGTAAAAAAGGCCTTTGGGCTTTTGTTCAGATGTCCTCAGGTCACTCATCAGCGGGCAGTTCTGGAGACTTGGAGGAATTGCTGTGATGACTGTCCCACAGACAGCTGTCTGTGAGCGGGGTGGAGGGACCCAGGCTGGCGACTGGGGTCCAACCCTCCAGCTCAGAGTGGATTTACAGTGAGAGCAGAGCCCAGCCTGCGCTGTCACTGCATCTACTCTGCCGTTCTGTGCCTACGGAGATGTTCCCAAGACTGTTCATCTCATGCCTGTTACGTGTGGTGGGTACCGGAGCAGCCACCAAGGTACATGGTAGAGATGCGGGTTTGTTTATGCAGGTGCTCAGCTGCTGACCCTTTGGGCTGTTCCCCCTTTCCTTTGCTGGCTGTGGGAGTCCGAGATGTGCAAGGACAGCAAAGCTGCATGTTCCCTTCGAATTTTATACTTTTTTTGCCAAATCAAGGAGTGCAGGAAAGAGACAAGAATGATGAAGGCACAGAAGATGAGATCAGAGAAGGGGAAGGCTTAGCTTGACCAGTCTGCATTTGCCATGCAAAGAAGGAAAATGTTGCCCTCTGGTCTTGGGCGTTCTTCTTTTGGGCATTCTTCTTTTCCTCTGCTCCATACACTGGCAGTCGCACACCCACCCATTCATCCCCTGGCTCCCTCCCGGTCCTTGCCAGCCCCCTGGCCATCCCGCGAGCTGCCTCTGCTTCGAGCCCTCACCTCGAGCTGCTTGCCTTCATGCTGCTGTGTTCAAGCCCCTCTGCTGCTCCTCCACACTGATGCCAGCCTGCCCCAGGTATGTGGCTGCCTCCTCATCACCCCACTGGCTCCGCTGTCCCCCCCAGTGCCCGGGCTGTCCCGCTCCTGTGCGGAGCACAGCCCCGTGCCCACCTTTGTGCTCAAGAGGTGACAATTTAACTAAGTGCAATTTCCAAGAGTGATGACTGTGATTTTGAATGTCTCATTAAAATGCAGGGCAAATCCTTCATCCACAAAGGGAGATGTGTTAAACACTGCTTCAGAATTAATCTGCGGAGTGTGAATCTCCCTGGCCGTGGTGAGGAGAGGCACCGTAGCATCCTCCTTTGTTTCCATGTTCATGGCAGTCTCCTGGTTTATCTCTGCCACAGCCGCTGCTCGGGGCTCTCCCTTCCCGTCCTGCCTGTGAAAAATGAGATGGCAGTTCTCTTCAGGGCGTGGGTATTCCTGATAATATATTTTCCATGTAAATAAATGGGAGTGATTTACCTATCAGTTAAATTAACTGAAGTAGCAATGGAGCACTAGAAAAAGGCATGGCCAGATCCTCTGCTGGCCTGACCCACTGCTGCTGCTCTCCGCTCCGGGAGGCTGCAGTTTGGGCATAGCCACAGTCCTCTGTGCTGAGCGTCAGCGCTGCCTTCCTCCACGTTTGTGGCAAAATCACTAGGAGTGGAATCTAACCCCCCTGATTTCAGGGAGGAGGTGAACCAGCCCAGCATCTGACCTTGACTGAAGGGTTTTCTGTGGGTTTCAAGTCCTCCCCTAAATCCTTTTCTATTCCCAGTGCAGCCTTTTCCATCGAAAGTGGTTTCAGACCTTCAGGTGAAGCGCCCGTGTCGCAGAGCCAGGGGGCAGAGCCCAGCAGGGATGTCAGAAGGTCCTTCAAAAATCTGCCGGTGCAGGTGGCACGTGCCTGCATGTTCCTTGAAACATAAATGCTCCTGAATATAAAGATTATTTACATTCCCAAACAAAGCTGCCAAACACTTTAAAAATGCACTAACAGTGCCTCTCTCTTTCCGCTGCGCTTGCTGATAAAGGGCCATAAACAAGCTTGACACATTTATAATAACCTTTCTCCCCTCCCTCTTCCCTGTTCTCTCCTCTTCCTCTGTTGCCTCCCTTGCAGGCTGCATTGGGTAAATTTTTTATTCTGCCTGCATTAGCTGGGATATATTGTTTGATAGGGGGAAATAAAATGTCGAATCTCATTTTATTTTTATTTTTATTTTCTTGTTCTAGAGGCAGCTGCTTCAAATGCCAACAGTGGATGTTTGGTTTTAAAATTTTGTTTCCCCTAGCTTTCTTTTTTCTTCTGTTCATTTTCTCCCCTTTTCCTGTGTCTCCCTTCTAAAAGGTCATCTTAAATGATGCAAGGATACATGCTTTTGCGGGTTGTTTTTATCACTTATCAGCCTATTCCAAAGGCCATTTAGTCTTCTAGGCAAAGGTTGTAGCTTTCAGCCTCCACTTCCCATTTACAAAGGAAAAATTGATGCTACATTTCCAGGTATATAAATTAGGTACAGATATAGATACAAACCAAAATGCTAGCCCATCTAAAATACAGGATCCTTGTGATTTCTTTGTCTCCAGTCTGAAGAGGTCTCCGGTTCACCTTTTCTCCTGTCACCTGTTCCTCTTAGAAATATTGATGGAAGCGCCACATCTAACGATTCCTTCTCCACACTGTATTGCTGTGCGGTAGAAAGGCCCACTTGCTGGAGATGAAAGGCAGTGGGGAGCGGGCCGGGTACCAGCAGCCGCTTTGGGGGTGCTCTTGAGGCTTTTGTTCAGTACCTCGTGGCTGCAAGAGAGGGTTTGCATGCAGTGGGCATGGGGGCACAAGGGACTGTGCCTGCAGAGCCGAAGGTGTGCATTTCTGGAGCCAGCTGGCTTTGCAGTTTTGTACCCATAATGGTGAAGCGCATGTTTGTTTTGCCTGCCCTTGAAGCGCTGGCCTGAGGCAGGGAAGTGGGTGTGATGGACTTGGCCTGGAGCTGCTCATCCCCTGGAAGCAAAGGAAGCCCTGGTGAGCTGGGCTGACCACTGACACTGCGTTAGCCTTGCCTGGGGGCGTTGCAGTCCAGGAAATCTGGCAAAAATGCAGCAGCCATGTAAGAAAACACGACCCGAGTCACGGCTAAGGGACCGTGAAAATCTCCCCCACCTCTCCCCACTTTGTCTTACTTACATAGTGTGGATTTTGGGGCAAGGATGGTCTGTGGCCTGGTACCGCCAGGTGTGCAGACCTTAGATGGAGTCGCTTTAGTGCTTGAGTCTTTCAGATCACAGTTGAGGAAAGGGGTTTTTATGATTGATATGTTAAAATTGTTGCTTTTCCTCTTCATTTGGTGTATTCTGTTGTACAAGCTCTGTAAATTTGCAGGGATATGGTTGTGGTTATGGAAATCACACAATGGAATAATTAAATGGCCTAATTGTAATGTATATTATCTCCACCACTGCGCTCATCAGTTATTCTATCACACTTCATAGAGGAGGGCAGTAATTATGAAAAGCTGACACAAACTTGCAGGCAGCAGGTGAATCCAACTAAATCCAAATTCGATGAACTGATCCCACAGCCCATTAAGCCCTCACGGTGGTCTTTGACGTGGTCAGAAATTGGAGAAATTGGAGGAGGGGACAATAATATACCAAAGAGAGACTGTGAGGCATTTGCATCACAGAGAAAGCGGGGGCCATGTCAGCTTTGGTACCACCCTGGCCCTCTAAATCTCTTCTGTGGGCCTCAGCTCCGCGTTGTGTTCAAGCATTTGACCCGCTGTGGTCCTGGCTGGAGTTCTGTCAGAACAGCCCTGTGCTGGAGATCCTGGGGCTGGTGGCAGGACTGGGGGCTGATGCTGTCTGAAAAATGAGGAAGGAATGAAGTGTCCTCTCTAATATGACACAAACCCCTCATCACCCGAGCCATTTTCCAGCGTATTAATATTCATTTTGCACTAATGTGGGATGAATACATTTCAGTGTTTGGCCAGAGCACATTCGTCATTTTTATGTCATACTCACAGAATGCATCAGTGTGATATATTGTGTATTTTACCATAATAGTAGACAATACAGCTCAGTATTTCATTTGGACAAGTAGCAACTGTGAGGCAAGGAGACAGCCATTGCTGGACCAGGGGTGAACTCAGGAAAACAGAAATAAATTAAACCATATTCATCTGGAGTGAAAAGTCATTTCTCCAGTAAATTAAAGGCAGCAGCAAGAGGTGAACTCTTGTTGAGTTGCCCTATTAGGCTGCTTTAGAAAGGCTCGGCCAGGAGCTTCTTCTGGATGTAGCTTCAAGTGTCTGTGAGTTTGGCCACCTCAGCTGTGCAGGTGGCAACGTCCTTTGCAAAAGGCAGCACCTGAGAACGGCGGTGCCTGGAGGAGGTGCAGGGCTGGAAGATGTGAGATGGTGGGCTCGGTACCTCCTGCCAGATGTGTGATGGGAGGTACCGGTGGGGGAGGCTGAGAGGCAGGGGAGGAGGGAGAAGGGACCTCAAAAGCAACCAGTGAAGTCACGGTTACTGAATGGACTTTTCCCTATTGCTTTATTTGTTCCCATGTTTTGCCCTGGGCGCTGATGTTTAGTAATTGAGACCAAAGGGATCTAAAGAGTTGCCATAAAGGGTAGTTCAGAAATCAATGGATGTTAGAAAGGGTCAAATGATGCCATAAAGAGATTAACAGCAGCGTGGAGAGATAATATTCCCCTGACTGCAGAGCTGGACCTGAGAGCTTTATGACAGGGAAAGAAAAGAGCAGAGGCAGCCCAGCACCTCTTTCGCTGCTTGACTTTTCCCTCTCCTGGAAGCTCACGGCTGTTTGGGGAGACAGGGGGCAGGGTGGCTGGGGCGGCAAGCCGGGAATGAGAGGAGACAGGCAGGTGGGCTGTGCCGCTGCCTGATGAATTCTTCTTCTAATCCAGACAAACTGCAGCTCCATCGACAGTCCCCGCTAAATCACCCGGGAGGAAATGACTTACTCAGCAATCAGCCACAGGTTTATAACGTGAAGGTCAGATTTTACGAGGGTCCCCTGGAGATGCACGGGGGAAACGCGACATGGCTGTGTGTCACTCTCCTGGCGTTGGACCTAAAAGCGGGGCAGGCAGCATGCTAGGCCGGGCACAGACCCCGCCGGAGCAGCCTTCCCCGCCGCCACGTTCTCCCCTCATCCATCTGTATGGCCTCCGCACCGAGCTGGGGAATAAAATCAGGAGCACAGCCCACAGTACCTGGGGGCTGGAAGAGATGACATCTGGTGATCGACTGAATGTCCTTGTTAGGAGCTGGAAAGTTGCTTTCTGGAGAAGGCTTCTTGCTTCTTTTTCAGCTGTTCCTTGGTTCCATGGCATGTTCTCAGCACTGATCCGTGGTCCCGCGTAGGAACGTGTTGAATTAAGTAGCTGTTTTCTCCTGTCTCTCTCCCAGGGCACTGCGCGCTCTGTGGGGACAAGCAGAAGGAAGCCCTGGCATTTTTTACTTAGAAAGCACCCTCGATGCACGTAGCTCTGCTCAGGATGTGTGCAGGGGCCACTGCTTCAGGTTTGCCGTTGGCTGGGCTCGTGGAGGGGACCTAAAGGAAGCAAAGAGATTGAAACTCACCTTGTTCAGCAAGGATTGCCTGGGAAATCTCAGCCTGGCCCTCCCAGGAAGCTTTTCTCCTTGGAGAGGAGCTAGAGGGACCTTCCCCATGGCCCAGCTGATGCATGGGGACCCTGGGCAGGAGCCAGTGACCTGCATACAGGGATCTTGCTTCAAAGTGTGTGTGGTCCATATAGACACAGCTCCCCGAGCCTTGTGGTGGTGATGGTTTATGGCAGGATAAACCCAAATCAAACAATAACAGTGCTGTTTTCCTGGCATTGCGTTGTAGAATCTTAGTGTTGCAGGAAATTAAAAATCACACCCAGAAGTACTTGATGTTTCCTGGATGAGGGGTCCTGTCTCCTGGGTGCTGCAGACGGCAGGCCTGGCTGGGGGGAGGGGTGCTGCAGAAGGCACCTTTGGGGTCTGGTAGGAGACTCTGGGGTGGGAAGAACATGGGAAAAACAGGGTTGCATTTGGTGCTGCACTTACATGATTCAATGTTGAATCAGTTTGTCTGGAAGAGGTGGGTTGGAGAGCCAGCAGGCTGATGTACCATATTAGCAAGCCTGAAGGGAAAAGAAAGAGATGGCTAACCCTTGGGAAAAGATGACCTTGAGCTACTGCCTTTTAAAGCCATGAAGGCATCCGTTTACTGGAAGAGACTGCTGCCATTTTATGTGGGAGCATTTGAGTCAACGTGTGCTAAGAGGACAGCACACGCTGAGCTCTTTCTGCTGCCGTGTTTGGGTGGCTTTCGGCCAGCGTCAGCTCAAAGCCCCCTTTCCCAAGGAGGAACCTGCTGTGCTTCTCTTGCCCTTGCTCAGAGGGACGTGCTTCTCTCCTGCTTCCTTGCTGAACGTAGCAAAGACCCTGGTGGCCATCAGGACGCCTGGTCCCTCGCAGGGGGGTGTTGTCCCTGTTGGGGACGCAGCAGGGAGTCTGAGTCGCTCCAGCTGTTCCTGCACCCCGGGGCAGAGCAGCCAGCAGCTGTGGGCAGGGCTTCCAGACCCTGGTGTGGACCAGCAGTTTGACCTCTGGTTAGTCCCCAGGGAAAGCAGCATTTTACTGACAGACTTGAAAGTTATACATGTGCTGGCTTTGCTTTTTGCCATATCATCTCTTCCCTCTCTCTCTCTCTCTTCCTTGTTACCGCTGGGCTGTTTTATCGTGCTCCCTCTCACTGCATTTCTCCTTCTTCTATAGCTTTGCTTCTGATTCTCTCCTTCTTCCTGTTTTTCCCCCCTCTTCCATGTCCTGCTGGCCCCAGCCTTGCTCACCTCACGGCCAGCTGTGCTGAGAGAGCTCCTGGCCTGACCCTCTGTAACGCTGTTTTCTTGCCTCGCACCCAAGTGACCAGCAGATGAGAGTTGGGTGCTGCCACGAGATTTCTGTGCTTGCTTCCATCAGTGCTTCCTGCAGAGCCTGGGCGATTATTATCTCTGTAAACGACTGAAAGAAGTATAGTGATAAAAGGATTAAGCTAGACATATTTTATTTTATTTATTTATATCTTGCCGCTCCTCCTCTCATCCCCCTTAACAAGTTGTGGAGCATATTGTGCTGCAGCTGCTGCAGCTGTTCCAGGGAGGAGCGGTGACATGGGGACCAGGGGGATGATGCAGAGTGGTCCAGGAGCGGGCAGAGACCACAGAAGTGTGCTTGGGAAGGGGTGCAAGGGGCTAAAGATGCAGCGAGGCCAGGTTGCTCTTTTCCCTTGGTAGCAGTCTCCTCTGAGTCCCTCTTTTCAAGACAGGAGTAGAGAGCCCACAGCAACAGGGTCATGCAGCTGCTCGGAGCCAGTGTTTCAGTGGGTTATGGACCAGAAGGACACCCAGAGTGTCTCTGGACAGTAATTGTTGCAAAGAAACCCCACACCTTGCTGCTTGCCTGGGGCCTCGAGGGCACACCGCCGTGGCACAGCACCGTTCCCAGGAGCAGCTCTTGCCAAGCTGTTCCTGCAGCAGATTCCTGCAGATGCTTCTGGAAACAGCCTATTCCCATCTGAAGTTTATTTCAGATCTTTGTGTGTGTCTGCTAAATAGTCTACAACCCACAGACTCATATAGACAACGAGTCCTGCCCAGGAACCGCCGCAGCCCTGCCTGCATCTGCGGCCTCCCTGAGTTCCCCCATAAGGGCTCCCCCATGGTGGGGATCAGGGTGACTTCCAGCCCTGCTGGTGGCATCAGGGATGGATGGGGCTTAAACCAAGACAGAGGCTCACAGTTATACGAAGGAATTTACCCTGAATATTCAGGTTTTGATATTGCACACACACACACACACACACAGCTCCTTGGCACGGGGGGAGCAGAACATAATTGCAAACTCTTCCTGGATTGAGCCCTAGAGGAACAAAGCTGGAGATTGTATTCCTGGCAACAGACTCTCTAAAGCTCGTTTGTACCAAGGTTGTATCTGTTCTAGTAAATATAACGAGCCAGGATCCAGTCTCTGGTCCTGAGAGGCCATGATATGGTACGGTTTGTGCTGATGCAACTAAACTTTGGCTTCTCCCATGCAGTTTGCATGGCGTGAGCCATCTCCTGAGCTCTCTCCAGGATCATCTGGGAGAGTGCTGGCTAGTGTGAGCCAGGCAGCATGTGAGCAGTTAAACAGCTTGGATGAGCATGACACAGCATCTGAAGCCTGTGCCCTGGCCCTGTTTTAGTTACCAATATAGATCTCTCCTGAGATGGTTTTGCAGAGTAAAAGGAGTTTCAGAGACCCACCAGCTGGAGCCAGGCGTGTGGGTTTTCTCTGGAGTGCCACTCGCTAGCAGTGCAGGAGCAAGGGTGAGGTTAGAAGGGAGTGAGGAAATTTGGATGGAGAGGGAAGAGCGACTTGTGGCAGGCTGGGAAGCCTCAGCGAGGAGGAGTGGAGGAAGGAGGACCCTCTCCATCCTTTCCGTGTAGTCTCAGTGCTGGCATGGTTGCGCTGCCTCTGCCTGTATCAACGGGAACTTGGCACCCTCTGTCTCGCTGAGTGCTGCATGGAGACAGATCAGCTGCTGTGTTTGTATGACTAAAGAGACCCAGGAGCACAATCATTCAGGAAGTGAAACAAAATGATGGCAGCACTTGGGCCAAATACCTTCAGCAGTCCTAGGGATATCGGAGCTCTTCAGGCATGTGAAGGAGCAGCTAAACCCATGTAAAATGATTGCATAGTCCCCTGTACCCCTGGCACCATCAACTAGCCCTAGAGGGGCAACAGCTGTGCTGTGATATTCCCTTACGAAGTCCCATCCCGGAGGTGGCAGTGCGGATATTTGCCTGGAGGCGTGTGGTGGCAGCAGCACCCCTTTATTAAATCCGGCCATTTGTTCTGCCTCGTGCTGCAGCTGCACAGCAGCTGGTGTTTGCTCGGCTACTTGTGCTTTTGCTCCTCAGCCTCCATCACTAAACCTAGAATGGAAGGACACCTCTTTGGGTTTCTGGTCAGCCGCAGAGGCTGTAGGTGTGACGTGACCCACCAGCTGTCACCACTATGAGGCAGCCGAGCGGCTCAAGGCCAGTGTAAATGTGCTGCCTTCACAGCCTAAGGCCAGACACATAGTCTAAGCAGGAGCAACAATTTTATCTTTTCAAGCAAGGCATTTGGGAGATGAAGCTACGTCAGAAGGGTCCTTCATGGACTCCTGTCCATCCCTGGAGAATACAAGCCAGGTGAGATGGCCAGCCATCACTGGGAGGTCACCTGAGGGATGGACATCTCACAGCCTGCCTCCACCTAAGGTCAGAGTGATTCCCCTGGGCTGGCTCTTGCTGTGGTGGCTTCTCCCCACAAATCCCTGCTGGCATTTGCTTTTCCCTGCCTTCTCTGCTCCACCATTTCTACCTTCCCTTGCACCAGTGCCCACAATGAGCAGAGTGAGCAATCCAGCATGGCCCAGTTTAATATTCCACAGATCCTCACAGGCTGATAAATGAGAACAAGAGAGGGAAGGAGGGGGTGGGAGCCTGGTGCATGGGGGGGATATAAAGCCCTGAGCCTGTATTCAGAGCAGCAGAGATAACAATAAGCGAGAATAATAGTCTAACAAGTCGGAAATGTCACACACGATCTGGTGCCATTAACACAACATGGATCTGAAATATCACATAATTAGTTTTGTGCCTGTTGTTCTGATTTGGAGAGAAAAAATATTAAAAGGAAGAGATTTGGGGGGGCAGAGAGGGGAGTGCCAGCAAAGTGAACTCATAAAAGGGCGAAGCCTACAGCGTCTAATGTTTTTGGAATAGTATAATAAAGCTCTATCTCCTTACCCATGTTTGAGGCAGAGATTTTTATCTGGCAGCACGGGATAAAAAGAAATGAGAACTTGAAAAGGGTAGATAAAATTGCGATTGATCTCTCTAGGACTGCCTTGCCTCCTTTCAGAGAAGCTTGTGGGCCTCGTGAATTGCTCCACCACTGAGACACACGATCCCCACCCCTTCCCATGCCACCTCGCTGAAAGATGAAAAAACCCGACATTTGCAAAACTTCTTTCCCCATCTCTTTATAACTCAGTGCACAAAACCCATGTTTGAAGGCTGTGAAATGTCTCCGAGGCTGTTTGTCCCTTGGGAGCAAGTCTAACGCCTGGGTGTTTCGGGGACCCCCGTTGTGGCCGCGGTGTGTGGGTCCCCGTGCCTTCAGAGGGGCTGCTCCGAACACTCCATCCCATGGGCTGCTGTGTGCCACCGGCGGCGAGCGCCAGGCTCCTGCCTCTGCCTGTTCTTGCTGGTGGCATCTTGTGCCTCTCCGAGGAATGCAGGCGCTACCAGCAGAGAGAGAAATGCCTCGGTGGGGTGGGCACCATTTGGGGGCAGTTGTGCCAGGACTGGAACAGGACTCATCCTGTTTTTCAAAGGCGTTAGGAAAAGAGAAAATTGCAAATATCGTGTGGGACAAACGCCGCCAGTTCTTTCCCACCCTGCTGCCCGCTGGGCTGTGAGTAGCCTGACGTACATGCAGCACCCCCGAGACTCTGTGGCTGTCAGCTGCACACCTGACTGTGGCTGGGTGGCATCAGGAGCCACTTCAGACCACGAGCAGCCCCCCCCCGGCTGTGGGGCAGCCCCACCGCCTCGCCGCGGCCAGGCACCCAGGAGGGAGCTGCCCTCGCTGCGGGCACGCAGCTGCATCTCAGACACATTTCTCTGAGACAGGAGCCCTTGGGACAGGGGTATGGCACACTTACCCACCCCTCTGTCCTGGAACAACCCGCTGCACAATCGACGAGGCCGTGGCCGGGGTTTCAAGGGGAAGGATTTCTTACGCGTGCCTCATTTAAAGCGGTCCCCTTTCCACATGCTTTTTCCAAAAAGCCCTTGAACTCCGGTGACTCGAACCCAGGGAGCAAACCCTTTTTAATGCAAACCCTCTGCCTCCAGGGAGAAAGCTGGAGTTGCTCGTGCCGAATCAAGCATGGATTTTGTAACCTCCTCTGGCAGAGAAGTCCCCTGCTCCGTCCCCTGGCTGTGCAGTGACCTGTGTGAGGCTGATGGATGCCTCAGCCCCGCTCGTGTGGACAGGCACTGGTCACCCGTCGGCACTTCTCCAGACACTGTTAGCGGAGAGGCTGAGGGACTGCCTGGGCACAGAGACCGGAGCTAGATTTGCCAGGTCGTTCGAGCGACTGTTTTTCAGAGTGGAGATGGGAAGGACATTTGCTCCTGCTGCTTGCTCTTGCCCTGTCACTGCAGAACAGCTCTGCAGCCGTCCAGGCCCACGCTGCCCCTTTCCCTGGTCTCTCCCGGTCCGGGTGGATGGAGAGCGGAGGAGACGTGTTAACCACAGATTTGAATTTTAATGTGTAATGAAGCTTTCTGTCACGTTTTTACATGCCAGTTGCTAATCACTTTTAAACATATTCTGGGAAAGAGGTACCTTAAAACAAAAGCTGCGCTCCTGTGCCAAAGGCATGGATTGCTGTGTCCAACTCCTGTCTCTGGAGGATGCCCGTAGGATTGGGATTCAATTAATTCAGTCCCAGCGGATTCATCGCTTTGCCCGCTAACGGCTGGGTACTGACAGCGAGTGTGACAGGAACGTTGATCTATTGCTCGCTGCTCTGGCCAGTCCTGACAGGCGGCTGCTGTCGCTGTAGGGCTGTCACCTCCCGAGCCAAAGCCCTTCGCACATGAAATGGGGGATTTGCAGAGGGCTGAAATGCAGCTGCCTCCGGGGTGGAGCGCAGCAGCTATTTAGCAGAAATCTGCTCCCTGCATTTGCATGGGAAGTGAAAAGTATTTCTGCGTTTTGTTGACACTGAACAGAAGTGATAAATATCAGGATTGGGGAAGAAGCGAGTTTTCCTTTTGACAAGAAAGTCTGCGGCATCAGTTTTTCCTTCGACTCTGAAACGAATGTTAAAAATTCTGATGAAGCATATGCTCTTCCAAAATTAAACATTTCATTTCTATTTCAGCCTTTGCAGCTTGCCAGTGTTTTTAAAATACAAAACCATGATTTTGTTTGGAAAAAATCGTTTTGAACAAGTCATTTTAGACCTATCAAAATGCTTTGTTTCATTTTTTTTTAAAGGCAAGACTATTGAACAGTCTATGTGACATTAGTCTTTTCTGAAATGTGTTGATTTAAATTAAAATTGACTATATTTTTTTGACGGTAAGGAATGCTTTGATGAAAAATTTCTGATCTGCTCTAGTAAGATAGGCAAGGTCTGTATTATGTATTGGCCTCTATCCAGGGAGTGAGACATCTGCTACTGCAGGAGGTACAGGGAAGCTTGCGTGAGCAATGCTATCGAAAAAGCCTTAAACACATAAGTCCTTTGTGTCATACGTCAATGTAAATAAGTAAATTTCTTCTGGCAATTTGCAGGAAATTTTATCAGAATGATGCAAACAGACTTACTCCTAAAGCTTTCTCTTCTGTCTGTTTATGACTGTGGTCGCAGCCCTACCCCCCCAGCTGGGTGCACGCACACCGTTTAAGAGAGCGGCTGCACATGCGCTCACAGGCTGTACCACATCAGACGCAGCTTCTGGAGCCAGTTGCCCTTTTGGCCTTCTCTGGGTCTCCAGCTGTAGAAACGGACTATGAGATGAGCTTGATGGTGCTCGGTTTTCCATCCATTTCAGTCTGCTGGAGTTGTACGCAGGTGAGCTAAGCCCTGCCACACGCCCAGGGTCACGCAGACCCCTAGCAGCCAGCTGAGTGCCCACCGAGAGCACAGCTCGCGGGGAGCCAGGCCCACCCCAGCAGGCTGCAGGTCTTGACATCGAGTCCTGCCGCAGCCAGGAGGCCTGGAAAGGAGGGGTCGACTGAAATTAGGGACTCATTAGCACATGAGTTTCAGGTGGTAGCAAGGTCGGGGTGGGGCTAGCCCACCAATAACGTCCCTTGCTCGGCCCTGGGGTAATTGCAAGCAGCTGGTGCTGGCGGGGAGGGGTAGCAGAAACACCTGGTGCCAGATGAGCATGCCGCTGCAGCACCTGGAACCGGGGTAAATCTCGTTGAGCAGAGGTGAGGGGGAGATAGTTGGGGTGCTGGGGAGAGGTCCGCGAGCAGGGGGAGATCCGAGGGCGGTTCTGGGGCGTTGTTTCAGCTTTGAGGGAGAGAAGCATCTGCAAACACTCAGGAAGGACCATGAAGGGTTGGTCAGCGAAGGGTAAGTGATTTGAACAGGACAAACTTCAGGACTTGGGGTGTACTTTACTGGCTGTGTTTTGGTAGCGGTTGTGGCTGGAGGCCCTCGTTCCTTCCCTCGCCCTCCAGTTGGGTGGTGGTAGTGGGCTGAGCCACCCCAGCCCTGTAAGAGGGGCAGGCTGGTGGGAGTGGGGTGAGGGGCTGCAGTGAGCTGGGGCAGGGGGACCCTGGCCTCGGGGAGGGCTCTGCAGATGCCTGGCTTGAGAGAACAAGGGAAGCTAACCGTGCCGGGGAGCGGGCCAGCTGCCTCCTGTGCTCAGCGGTGCAAGGCATGCCTGGCTTTCCGTATTTGTGGAAGCTGTGTTATCAAATACTCCTCGGGAAATGGCCTCTAAATTGTGCAACTTGAAGACTAAAGGGGTGGGGGGAAGAGTAAGCTTGTTCCATCTCGCTTGCAGCCCTTAGGGCTGGCTCTTCCCCCGCTATAGCTGTGAGGATTAGAAGCTTCCCATCTCCCTTCAGCTGGCTGAGAAGGCAAGGTTAAGCACAGTGCCTAAGGCACCAGGACCTGAGGGTGTGCAATTCCCTGAACTCGTAAAATCATGACTTGGCAAAACACGTTAGCTGCAGAGCTGTTCATGCTCTTAACCTGTATTTCTCTTAAGCCAATTAGGCTGAGTTTCTAGTGAGGGTAATAATAGCTGGGCACACTCTTTTGAACCAATAATGTAGGTGGCTGGAGTAGACGAATGGCCTGCTAATGAGGGAACGGCTGCTTGCTAGTGATGCATAGCTAATGACCCCTGTCTCCAGCAGTCCACGACCAGGCGGAACAAAAAATCTATTTCTACCAAGTGCTTCATTACCATCCAGCTACACTCAAGTGAGCAGCTCAGTTTGGTGGGGAGAGGAGAGGGCAATGTGACTGGGAGGTGGCTTTTCGGGGAGAGGTAGCGCGTTGTCCCTGCATCACCCTGGTTAAGCCTCTCGGCCTCCCTGGGCATTGCTGTGCTTTCCCCTCCCCACTTTTGCAATGCGCTCTTCCAAGGATGCTGTTGGGAGTGAAATAGGTTGTGATACATGCTGCAGGTTATGGTGGAGAGGAGAACTGCCAAAATCTAGATGTTTTAGTGGTGCAGCTTGGAGATACCTGCCTGGTTATAGCATCTGTCACCTCTCTACCCTCTTCTCAGGAGCTAATACCCTTCTGGGTTTGGGGATGGAGCTCTGGGAAGCAGGCAAGGACCAAGATAAAAAGGTTTGTAGTAGCTGTGAAATGCAGAGGTTTCTCCAGCATTGTTCCTTGTCTGTTGAAACCAGTATCAAAGATGCAGGCAGGCCTGGGGTGGGCTCTGCCGCATCTCTGCATCGGGAGGAGTGGGCACTGCAGAGCTGGGATGACCTGGTGTAGTGCAGGGGGAGGCAACCAGTGGAGCGGGGATAAGCAGCTGGGCTCTGAGTTCCTGATGCTCAGGTGTGCAAGAAGCTCTGTTGGCTTCCCTGGAAGGGCTGGGCTCGCTGCGTGCTTATCGGTTTCCCGATGTGTGATGGCAGGGACAGGGAGTAAGTGGGCAGGGTAGAAAAATCTGGTGAACTATTTCTTCCTTTCAACAGATTAAACTCTTCTTGCTGAGATCCTGTGCGTCTCCCCTCCCACTTGAAATTATAAATACATTTTTCAGTGAGTTAGTGAAAAATTTAAGCTTTCTACTGTAAAGACCCCATCTTCTAACCAGTCCCTGTGAGATCTATGTTTGTTAGTTGATTTAGCCTCATTGGACTGCTTGGGTTGGCAAAATGTATTGAGATGCCTCCAAGATGCTAAAGAAATACAAGTTATTGCTGTTAGGCTAATTTATTACTATTTAGCAGGGAAAAAAAATCATTTTTAAAGGGATAATGGCAAATTAAAAATCCTATTAAAGAAAATTCGCTTACCTAGTTCTTGGTAACAACTTGGGCTTAGGTCCCACAGTTGCTTAAGTGCATGTACAACCTCAAGTGTGTGGGTCCAAAGAAATCTGAAATCTCTGTCGGATCAAGAACGTGGTTATGAAATGTAAAATAATTAAGAATAGAATCCCTCACCAAATTAGTCTTTTGTTCTTAGCACTGCTAGTCTCCTCCTGACTTGCTGCCTTTGCTTGGAAAATGAAAATCGATGAGGTCAGTTTTACTTCTGTTTCTAGTCGGTGTCAGATCGGTTGACCTCAACGCGGTGCTGGTTTTGCAGGAGTGTGGTATTGATCCTGCCTCTGATCTGCAGCACTCGACATCAGCAGATGTGAACCTGTGCTGGCCTAAGTGCGTCCCTGCTGCTGGGATGGGTGGGCTGCACCTGCCCTGTGACGGGATCTGCAGGACGCGGCGCTGTGCCCCCAGTTAGGTGAGGAGCCTGTTGGCTGGGTGGGTTTGGAGAGCTGCCTGCTGTGACCCAGGGCAGGGGCTGGCTAGCCAGGGGCAGCCCAAAGCAGGATTTGCTACTAAAATGTTATTCTGAAAACTTTTTTTGGGGGGGGCTGCTGGATGGACACAGTGAACCTTCTTCAGGTGTTTCTTAACTTACGTTCCACACCTGTGCAGCAGCTTATGGGCTGTTCTGCTCTGTGCAGTTCCCACCTCACCTTTGAATGCGAAGTTAACGCTCCAATCTTGTTCTTCTTCAAGTTCTAGTTTGTATTACAAATCACAGCAGTCGTTTTTCACCACTCCTGGGTCAGAGACTGGCATTTATTTATTCTGTTAGCTACAGTTTTTCATATGTTCCGGTGCGGATAACGGGATACCCTCTTACCAACGTGGCTTGCTAATTCAATTGCGTGCAGGCTCCTTCTTGGCACGGGGTGTCACGGAGGTGGCCCTGGCTACCAAGGACTAGCGTGGGTGAGGTGTGTTGTGGCAGAGAGATGCACCAGAGCTCAGCCATGGTGCTTCCACATGAGCCTGTGCAGGTGTGAGCAGGGATGAAGCCTCGGTCCATCAGCTGCAATACTGCCAGGGTCAGCAGCCCTTGCACAGGCTGTACTGAAGCGTCCTGAGCAGGGATGGATGTATGCCTGTGGTGTTTTGCTGTGGGACGGCTCAAGAAGGTCCCACGTGGCTCCCTTGGTTACACCGACAGCCGTTTACGAGGCTTTGCTCTGCGTTTCATCCCTGCAATGGTCTGGTTGTAAACCACAGCTCCTGACAGCCGAACCAGCTCAGCAGAGTGGGCAAGCACGTTGTGAGGGCAGGAATGAGCCACTGGAGGGGCTGGGATGAAAAAAGGTGGCTCTGGGGGAAATTTTAGTGGGATTTGCATGGTCAAAAGCAGTATGCTCTGGAGCTGTGCCTTGGGATTTCTGCTCCATGGCTGACATCTGCTGAGAACCAGCTTTTAGGTGAGCCTAAAAAAAAAAAAAAAAAAAGTGTAGAGCTGTCCTTCTTTCTGTCACTTGGAAAATGAAATGATGATGGCAGAGTGGATAAACTCTCACCCAAAACAGCTCTCTGGCACAGGGCTGGGTCCGCACAAGCCTCATCCCTTGCAGCTCTTGGTGCCTGCTGAGCCTTCCCCTCTGGTCCCGTTGCATTTGGCAATCCATGTGGCAGTCTGCAGCAAGGTCCACCCTGCCCACGCAGCCTGTGGGGGCTGGTCCCCAAAGACTGGTCGTTACTGGCTCTTCATTAGCAGCTGACTTGCTGAGGAAAGCCTGCAGGGAGGCCAGAGGCAATTCTTGCTCCAGGCGCCCACTGGCTGGTGCCTGCTCTGTCTGTATTTCAGGTTTGAGATGTTAGCAAGTCCTGTGCATGCTCTTGTTGAAAATGACATGAGCTGTAATTCCTGTAGCAAAAAATATACTCGTGAACGCGTTCTTCGGGAAAGGCATGAGTTCAGACGATGGCTTTTAGAAATCCTTCCTCACTATGTGTACAATGACTTCTATTTATGTGGAAGTACAGCTGCTGTGAGCACCCTAAATTTGAGCTGAATTTGGTAAAAGGTGGGTTTTTTAGCTGAGGTGAATTTTTGATAGTCAAAATACTTCGGTTTGGATGTATGAAGCAGTTTTAAATTACTTTTTTTGACCAGTTTTTCTTGGAACTAGCCCTTTCTCTTGGATATGACACTTTAGACCAACGCTTGGATGCTTTGGTGCAGAAACAATGTTGAGTGTTTTTTTTTTCAGTTGGGGCTAGCCTAAAGCACTTTTGAGAAGTGGACTCATTCAGTAGGCAAGGATTGATTGATGCCTGCATCTCTCGCTTGCCAACTGGTCACTGCCTTCCAATTCAACAGCAGCGGTCATCCAGGCAAAATAAAAAAACACATGAAGTGACTTGCTGCAGAGCGTTAATAACTACTGAAAAATGAGGGTGCTGGCCCCAGCTTCCACAATGTGATTCTTACTGAACTGCGAAGATGCTGGGTGGTCCCTCGTGGCCACGGTCTGACTGGATCTGAAATTGCAATGCAGTGTGATTGAATTTGATAAAAATCAAACCCGAAGATATTTTGATGCGAAGGTAACACCTTCCTATGAGCAAGGATCCCTCTTTCTATATTTAGCCTGAAACAGTGCTATCACAAGCTGCTTTGTGACTTGCAATACATTTTTATTGTGTTAGATCCGTTGGGCAAATATTCTTCAAAACAGGCTTTTTATCTTCCCTGCCACAGGCAGGTGTTAGCCTGAGTTTGCAGGAGAGCAAAGGGAGCTCTTATGGGGAAAGCAGGAGCCTTGTGTCGGTGTCCTCGGCAGGCTTGCAGGGTGGGTTGCTCTCTGGGATGTGGGAGCGAGGTGGATATGAGTCATGCCTTGCCCTTGTCATTCCCTTGTTTCCTGAGCCGTGCTCGCTCATCTTTCTGAGCGCAGGATGTGGCTGGCTTTATTTGGAATGTTACAAGCATCCCTATCTGAGTTAATTGACTGAGGCAAATTTTGTTAAAAAACCTTGACGTTAATAATGAGAAGTAAGAGCTGGGAGGTAAAACACATGCTCTGTAGACATGCATTAGCAGTACCCCCACCCTTCCAGACTCCTCCTGAGGTAGTATGGCAGAGAGCTTAGGTCAGTTGGTTTTAAAATTAACTTCTAGTCCTCAAGGCAGACTTTAAATACAGAGTATTTGAGCTGTGACTATCACTAGTCTTTTTAAGCTTTATAAGGGAGGGATGGAAGAGCATAGACCCAGAGAAATCCATAACTACGGGTGACTGGTCATATGACTGATCCTGGGCAGATCCTTCATCTCAAACCCCCAGGCCCTGCAAAATGAGCTGGGGTATGGCGCACTGGTTGGCACTGGGAGCGGGGGTACTCCTCTCCTGCAAGGCACAGTCTCCATGTGCTGTCACAATCCCCTCTGCAGCCCTAACCTGTCAAGGTCTCGCTGTGATAATGCAATCCAAGTGGATGTTGCCTCTGCTCTGCTTGCCCTGGGCACCGGTGTGCTGGTGTAGTTGTGCAGAAGGCTCAGCCATGTGTGTGTGTAGACACCGGCTGATGTTGCTTTGGGCACCAGCCATGCGCTGAGAAGCTACATCGGTCCATCCGCAAGGTGCAGAGACGTTCCCTTCTCCTGGAGCAGTGGGTTAAGCCCAGGGGATACGTGGGTTCCTTGCACAAAAGCAAGAGATATTTTTTAATTATTTTTTTTTGGGGGGGTGGGGGGGTGCGGGAGGGGGGGAGAAATTCCCAAGATGGAAAACAAAAATAAAGCCCCAGACACCCTCCAAGCCTGGTAAACAAGGTGAGGCTCCTGGAAAAAAACCACCTGCTGCTTGGCTGGTGTAGTGATGTGACAGCCTAAGCTGTGGTGACCCGGTCTCTCCCATGTCAAAGCGTGGCAATGTCAATGTGTGTCTTCACCCCCCCCTTTGCTGTCCGTGGGGAGGGGTCACCAACAGGACTGCGGCTGCTGCGCTGCCAATCACACAATTTATTTCTCCAAAGAAGCAAAAAGTTATCCCCATTCTCTGCTTCCAGACCCAGATAGAAATTTGTGATGAAAGGATGCTCTTGAGGACATCAGGACAGCAGCAAGAGGAATATCTTCATCTGCTTCTGGAAACAGGCAGAAGTTTGATCCTTGGGATGGCTCCCATCCAAAGTCATGGAGCTGTCCTGGTCTCTCTTGGGATGCTTCTCCCTCGCCTTTCCCCGGCGATGTGGGCCTTGTGGGTGATCCATCAGCCTGCATCTTTCTTGAAGTGGCAGGACTGCAGCCGCACATCTCTGATCGATACTGCCCAACCTTGACATGGAATCAGTCACTCGTAGCTAGCTCATTACTGCTGGCTAACCGTTTGCCTGCAGCAGCCCCTTAATGGCCTTTCCCGGCGGCTGCCGAGTCACGACAGGAGTATTTAGCTGTCTTATTTACATGCAGCATTTCACCAGTCCCTCCTTCCCCTTGCTCACAGCTTGCCATCTGCTCTGGAGCCTCGGAGGAGATGGAGGTTGTGAAGCGGGGACAGGAGCATCGTGCCTGTGTGTTGTCTCTATGGTGACTGAGTGCCCTGCCTCGTGGTGGCTGGGGGGGGCTGCTCTCAGGTCTGCCTGTTTTAGGCCTTCTGTGCTAAAAACCTCTCTTTTTCCAGAAGATTTTGGCATTGCGCTTTGCTTTTATTCTGGCTTTGAAGCTGATTTTAGTTACAGCAATTTAAATCCACTGTGTGTTTCAGTCTTCTCATCTCTGTTTGCGCTCTCCAAGGGGTGGGGAGTGCTCAGGATGCTCTTCGTAGAGAGCAGCTTTAACATGGCAATTTATTATTTATAAACTGGGGGATGGATGAGGTCTGGGAATGGAGTTCCTGTGAGTCTATTAGCTGAGCAGGTTGTGCCTTGTGTCACTGCAAAGATGCTTTCCTTTATATCAGCAGCAAAGTCTCAGACTTGACTCCTGACCTTGGTCATGAGCCATTAATGATCTCTGAAGGAAGAAATACACTGACACATGCAAGTTGGGGGATACGTGGTGCATCTGCTGGCGTGCCATTGATTTACATGAGCAAACTCAGAGTACAGGTGCTCTTTAAATGGCTCTTGCTTAAACTGAAGTCCAAGTTTCAACCTTGGCCTCTGATTTTCATGAGGAGTAACAGTTCCACCCCTGAGAGCGAGGGTGCAGATGATGGTGAGAAATGTGTGCACGGGCAGCAGGGTTGGAGAAGCAGCTGATCTGGGTGTGGAGGGCAGCCAGCACTGAATGGTGGAGAATGGGAAAAGGCAGTGGCACTGGAAATAAGGGAAGGTG
Source organism: Falco punctatus (assembly GCF_963210335.1). NCBI lineage: Eukaryota > Metazoa > Chordata > Aves > Falconiformes > Falconidae > Falco > Falco punctatus. Next base: position 70,589,937 of record NC_137587.1, read on the forward strand.
GCATTTGAGACAAGTGTTGTTGGTTGTTATGTGGCGCTACCAGCGACCTCTTCTCCTCTTCCTCCTCATGCAGTGTCTTACAAGGCAGCGGCACAGGCCTAGACAGAGCAGTGTTGTGGCAGAAAACCCAGGCAGAGCAGCATCTGTGTGTTCACTGCTTTGCTGACTGTTGTGGTATCTGTGATGCTCGTTTGTGGAGCAGGACCCCGTGCTCTGGCACCGCAGTTGCAAAGAACTGAGATGCAGCTCAGCCCTTGAGCTCCCGACGTCCGTACTGAGGGTGGAACTGATGTATATGCCATCCTGCTGAATAAAAGTGATGGTTTTGTGAATCTTAACTGGTTCACTAAATTATCCTGTTTCTTTCCTGGTTAGGGAAAGATCTTCTTTAAATGCATAGAGGGTGAGACTTTATTCTTAGGTGTTTGAGGAGGAGCCAGCAATGCTGTAGAATAAATTGTGTTAAAGGTATCTTTACTCTGGTGTGAAAGATGAGAAGATTTGCTCCAGGAAGCTTACGAGCAAGGAATGTTTTCCAATCTTGTGTCTAGAATCACTGTCTTGGAGCCTCATTTTGTTTTCGATGGTGAGAGAGAAATGGGTGCTTTAATTTCCTTATTCCAGTGCAAGCAGTGCCTCGAGTGCGCTGTCACTGCAGTTAACGCCGGGGAGGGAGGGGCCCTTTGCCTGGGGCTTGAGCTTGGGGGCGATCGGAAGCTGGAGAAGGCTGGCAGCTGTGTTCTTCCTTGTCATCAGGGTCTGTGGCCAAGCAGCTGGCAGACTCTGGGAGCTTGACCTCCATAAAGGATCAGGAGCAGCTCCCCAAAGACTTTTTGCCCCTTACAGTGTGGGACAGCCCTTGCCACCCGCACGCCGGCACTGCGCTCTGTGCACACCGAGCGAGGGGGTACCTGGCTGGGTGAACCGAGGCTTTGGTGCCCATGCCTTCCCACGTGGAGGTGGATACAGTGTTCCCGGGGAAGCTGGGTCTCTTGGCATGTTTGATGGAACGCTGGCAGCCTCCTGAGGTAGGGCTGAGTGAGCCTTAGTGCTTGTCTCAGCACTGAGACCAGGCTGGTGCGGAGCGCGCACTCGCCCAGCTATCTCTGCAGCCTGCCCTGGCAGACCCCGTGCAGTTATCAACGTTCCCACCAAGGGAGAGGCTGCAGTGTGGAGCTGCGCTGTGTTAGCTTACAGGATTACAGAGGAGGATTATCGAGGAGAGACCCTGCGTGCTGCAATCACGGGAGCACTTGGGTCAGCATTTGCGCTTGCTGCCACGGCAGTCGCTGAGGCACGAGGCACCTGCCTTGGTCCTCTCTGGGTGCCCTTCCGTGTCCTGAAGGGGCATGTCTTTCCCGGTCATGGGGGACTCGATTGCTGATGAAGGAGAGTTTTGTGTTTTGGGGTAAGATTTGTAGGCCTCTGATTCTCCTCTTGCTTTCAAGAGCTGTATATATGGTTTCACGAGAGAGGACTTTGTGCTAGGTTCTCTTGGTACAAATGTAGCTCCAGAGACCTGGAGGACAGAGGCAGCCTGAAATGGCTTTGCAAACCAACTTTTATGCTGCAAAGACTGTCTGCAATGCAATCTAAGTTATTTATTATGTTTCTTTCTGAAATGTTTCCCCCCTCTCCTGAGCTGAAATTAGACATCAGATTAATTTTCCCATGTAAAGGAAAAGTTGGAGCTTCTCTGTGGGGTGAAGTAAAAATGGATCATCTTGACTTGCATGTTGCATAGTTTCCTGGATTGGGTTTTTTTTTTTCCCCTTGGAAAAGATGTTAGGGAAATAAAACACAACTCCTTGGCTGGATGGATGGCATGAAGATGAGATTGCTGGGCTGGGTGGGGAGGAGGCCAGGCTAACAAATTGTCTCACTTCTCAGGAGGCCAGCTGAATACCAACAACCTGGTTGGTGAGCAGGCAATGGATGAAGGAGGTGGATATGGGGGGGTGTGTGTGTGTATATATATATATATATATATTATTCTGGAGTCAAACTGAACCACCAAGTTGTTAGGTTTCTGGTCTTTGTGGTCCCAGCATCTGGGATGGACATCCTACCTGCAGGTTGGGTGCTCCGGAGTAAGTAGGGCTACACCAGGATAGATGATCTAGCACTGGGATATGGTGTTCATCCTGTCTGAGACTGGGAAGATCTGTGTGGTCCTGGTAGCACAGGGCGATACATGACATCAAGGGCTGAGCAGCTGTCTAGTCCATCTCCTCCGCAGCCAGACCTCAGCCCCCTCTGCTGCAGTAATCCAGATGCGATCAATCTGGTGCTTTCAAATATTTATGAATCATTGATGGATTTTTTTGAAGTTTGAAGTTGTAGCTTTCATGGAATTTGGTTTGATTAGCTGGAAAGTCAATATTTTCACTGCGCTGTGTCTGAGCTGCATTAATTCTAGCCCAGGCAGCAGCAGTAACAGCACTGCAGTGCTAATGGCTCTCTGCCTGCACCGGCTAGCATTTAGGTAGGCTGGGAGGAACTTGGAGCATGTGGAGGAACCTTATAGAGATGATAATAAAGCAGTACAGCTGGTGGTGAAAATTGGCAGAGGCAGGTAAAGAATAGGCCTATAGCAATGTTTGGGGTGCTGCAAGATGAGGTGTTGAGGCTGTCTTCCTTGATAAGTCACCTCTTCCAGCACATCCAAACGAGGTGGATTGCATTTTGCCACAACTCCCATTAACTTGTCCTAAAAGAATAAAGCACCTTCAGCAGAATGGATCAGACCTTTCTTCTTTTTAGCTGATGCAAATAGGAAATTGATAGGTAAGCAAAGTTACCCTTGTCTTTACAGATGAGGGAGCTAAACCATGGAGGAATTGTATGAGATCAGCAGAGGCACAAACACCGTGTCTTTCTTTCTGTCACTTCGTGCCATAATAGTCATTGCTTGTGTTGGAGAGCCCACCTCTCCCATTCATGTCTGTAATATCTGTCCTGTTCCAAAGGAACCAATCTGATGTGCAGAACAGAGTTCATAAGCTCTCCACCATTAGTGTAGGCTGTAGACAGCGTCCTGTGCTCTCGGGGGATATATCTGAGCATCTTTGAGTCATGCATTAGTGAGTATGCCTGCATCTGCCAGGGTCTGGATATCTTGGTGTCATCCCAGAGGTTAAGTGGCTGCAGTGGGAAGTCATGTTTTCAGGGTATTTCCTTTAAATCCACGTGTCATGGTGTGTTTCTGTCAGACCAGGTAGCCCAAAAAACCCAGGTTGTTTGCAGCAGGAGATGTTTGTGATAACCTGTGCTCCCTGGGCAGAGACAGCAGAGGGGGCTGAGAAGGTCGTCTGCAGTATATGGGTGAGGTCAGCCCTGGCGAGGCACGGTGCTGCTCTGCGATGACCCAATGTGCCACCATGCCCAGAACGCCATCCTGGAAGGCAGCCTCGGCTCTGCTGGCAAGGCTACAGGGACGCAAGGACCAAGGCCTCGAGTTGGATTTCTCCTGGATCTCTGCATCGGGAGCTGTGAGGCCGGGGACCAGCCTGGTGTGGTTGTGGCAACAGGATTACAGAGCACTCGGGGGTGCAGAGTGTATTTCAGCTAGAGCTTCCTGCGTGCTGCAGGGCTGTTGTATTGCTGCAGTCTAGCTGCGAGGTGACCAAAAGGTGTGAATAGCTGTGGCTGCGGCACCGTTCTCAGGCTGGCATGAGCTGAGATTCTGGCATTAATAGCATAGCTCACAGGTGCTCTGACATGTGGCTTAAAGGCAGCAGGGGAAGCAAGGAAGCGTAAGCTAAGAACTGAACCGGCTGTGCCAGTAGCACCACTAACCCCTGGCTTCCAGTAGTCAATGCAATTTTTGAGGTGAATTTACATGGCCTGTAACCTCCATTTGGCTCCCAGTGTGGTCCCTTAGGCAAGATCGGCTCACAGCTGGGACACCCTCGTGGCATTGGCATCTGTGTGAATGACAGAAGCGATGACAATCCTGTTTTAAACTTCTTAGGCTCTTTGGCTGTGTTGAGAGTGCGGTAATGATGCCCAAGCTCTTGTGAAGGAGGAAATGCAGCATCAGGCTGCGGAGCCTCACTTGACTGCTCCAAGGTTGCCAGATGCTGCGAGGCTCTTAGGCTAGAGGAGTGTGTACAGATGTACGCGTGTAGCCCATCCTTCGGCAGAGAAACCACAGTCAGTACCGGTGAGAGAGATGGCAAATCCTCACAGGTTTATGCTGATCATAGAGGTGCTGATGCCTTGCTTTTATGGCTTGATCTTGCTCCTGACTTCTGTGGCGGCTAATAAATATAAGCCCGTTCATCTTCTGCTTTGGCTCTTCCTATGAACTTTCTTTTACATTTGGTGAAGTTCCTGATGCATAGGTTGTCTTGCCCCTCACCACGAAGAGACATGCCCTGGGATGACTCCAAGCCTTACTGTAATTTCTGCTGCAACGCTCTATTTCCGACTCTATTCTGGATGGATAAGACTGCGTTCAATCATGCTCCACAGGGTGCTAAAAGCCCGTGGTCTGGGTGATGCTCTGTGCAATCTGCCTTGTCAATACCCATCGCTCACATCCGCAGCAGCAAAGAGGGTTTTGCCAGCTGACTGGGTGCTTTTGAACCTGAAGTGCAACGCTGACTTCCCTTCGCTAGCCTGGCTCTCCCGCTTTCATTTCAAGCGTTTGCTTTCTGTTCTGGGTTCTTGGAGCATGTGGCAAAACCGCGCTGTATTTACCCCCAGGAGATGCACACATGGGGCGTGTGGTACAAGGATTCCCTAATTACATGTGAGGGAAGTGTCTTCTTACAAAGGCAGCCGTGGGGGGCACTGCCGTCTAGTCCTTGCCTTAGCTGTTGGATCATGTTCCGATTAATCACCTCCGTAGGAGTCAAATTAATCCATTGCTACTTTGCAGTCTTCCTTGCAATTGGCTGCCAAAAAGCAACTCTCTTTAAGGAAAAGAAATGTCACTTGTTTGGAAATTGTGCTTTCTTATTCCGGCAGTGAATGAACTTACCTGGAACATCAGAGTTCCCAGGGCTGCGAGGTCCAGTTCCCTACTGGCTCATGCTAAATGCGTGGTCAGAGGGGAAAGCCCAAAGATCATGTGGAGAATGGCTGCAAGGGTCTCTTCCCTGCAGGCTAGAAATACATTGCAGGGGCTTGGCCATGGCTTTCCGTAAGAAGTGCTGCATCTGGACATGCTGGCTCGTTATTTTTGCAGGGCATATGCACTTTGTTTGCTTGCAGCAGCAAACTCAACTGGAGATGAGAAGCCCTTATCTTGCAGAGACCACAAGTTAGAATGATGTGGTGTGTAGAGGGGAAGAGAAAGATCGCTTGACAGCAGAATCGGGTGCAGCTGATTGTGGGGAGGGCTTGAGAAGGCAGTTGGGACAATTTTATGAAACATGTATGGTGTGCATGGCAGTCATAGCATGTGCTCGGCTGTGGTCGTTAGCATGATGTGCTGCTGGCACATGAACACCTTCCCTGCTGAAAGCTGCTCTCAGAAGAGATGGTGGATGTGCCAGTTGCAACGAGGTGACAGTGATGCAGTAGATAAAGAGCAGCCTGGGAGTGGGAATTCGTGTTTTCTGATCCTGTTCAGGGCCCTTTGAGCCTGATGTTGATTCTGTTTGCCAGCTGCTTGGGAAGGGATGCCCTGGGTATGTACCTGCCTAATGCAACATGCTGCTCGTCTGGCTGGGACCCTAGACACCGCTCTCGTAGGCTCAAGAACAAGAGGCCCCAGACCCCTTGCAGCATCAGTAGCTCTTGATATGCAAGAGCAGTGAAGCATTAGTCCCTGAAAATTTGTTCTTTGTGTTTGGACACTTGTTTGTGGACAGCTGATTATTCCTGCCTGAGCGGAAAAAACTGGCCCTTGTATCTGCCTGGGGGAAAAAAAAAAAAAAAAAAAGATTTCTAGAAGTACCTGCAGCTCTTCCCATTTTCATGCTACTAGCAAATGTAATGTTTTCTTTTAACTCCATCATCCAGGTCAATAGTGAAAGCTCTGAAGAGGGCTGGGATGTGACAGACTCCTACAAAAATCCTGTTTGTCAACATGTTCTTCCTTTGTAGCAGAGGAGATCGCTGGTATCTGCCCCCTGCATATGGCTGCCTGAGCAGTTTTATACCCGCCCTGTCATAGTTTCTCTTAAGACCGTGTTCCCCTTGCTTAAGGGAATGGCAGGCCAGACAGTGTCAAAAGACTTACTAAAGCTGAGCTGTTTGACAGGTAGTGCTCTCCGCTGAAAGCCTGTTAGGCTGTTATAGGAGGAAGATAGATTGGCTTGATGTGATTTGCTCTTGACAAATCCATATTGGCTGCAACTCATCTCCTTGTTATCTCATTGATTTTTTTTTTGGAGGGCTTGGAATTGGGTCCTCGGGGAACAGGGCAGTGTGTGTGAAGGTATGAGCTTCCTTTCTGCAGTGGGTGTGTTGTGGTGTTGGCTGCTGCCACTGAAGCATCTCTCATCTTCTGGACCCCAAACTGCCTGTCGCTCCTGAGCGGTGTGTGGGGGTGGTGGTGGTGGTCCGTGCGTCCTCGGTGGTGGTTTGTCACACCCTAGTGGCTAGAAGGCACAGCGGCCATGAGCGTGGTGCTGCTGCAGGCTTTGGGGTACTGGCTTTTCGCTCATCCTTTGGAAGCTTTTGTCCTGTGATCTGGTGACCTGGGGGTCACCTGAGCCCCCCCTGCTCCCAACACACCTGGTTGTCTCCTTGCAGGCACCAGTAGCATTCAACCCCAGATCTTCCCACCGTACAGCAGCCCCAGGGTGCTGACCAGCTGCGCTGAGAGAGATCTTGTTTGTGCTTCTGTAGCAACAATTCTCTTCTCCCATGTTAGAAAGGATGATGCTTCTTCCCACCCCCCATTAAGGGGCTTGGCTAGGGAGGAGATGCTATTTTCCCCAGTCCCTGTCCTCTGAGCTCCCATCAAAGGCACGAGTCGCTTTCTGGCACTGTAATGACAACGCCAGCAAGAATGGCAGCACCGGTTCCTGCCTACTTTTGGGGAGGGTTTAGCTAAAGTGGATTATTTACTTACTCTTCTGTGGCTGCAGTAGGATTATGTGTGTGGTGCTGGGTGCGATTTCCATGGAGAGGATCTGCTGAAGGCTTGAGTGTCTGAACCTGGTGCTGGCTCAGGACTGTCGTGGGGAGAGAGTGGAGGGGATGGGGACACTTGCAGGCGATAATTATGACAGCTGATGAGTGGTACCTGGTGGTGGCTGTGCCATACTCATCATCTGACTGTGCTTTACCAAGCTGCCCTTCTGCAGGTCAGAAAGCAGAAGAGATGTGCAAAGCCAGCTTTGTCATAAGGGTGTCGATAGCAGGTGTGCTGAAAGGCAGCGGGGTCCTTCTCTGAGAGCTGGAAATGGCTGGATTCAGGGCCAGGGGGGCTGCAGGACAGAGAAGGTCACTCCCTCTGTTCTTTAGAGCCCCATAAATGCAGCTGAATCTGGGGCAAAACGTCTGGGCTGTCCTTGCTTTGCTTATGCTCTTTCCTACCCGTATCTTGGAGAGAAGCAAATCATATTCTTGTGTCAAGTGGAGACCCAAGGTTCTGGCCTCTCCATAGTCTCCACATAGGTAGCACTGGTGGTCCAGGTTCCCCCAGAGATGGCTGAGGTTTTCCGTAGACTTGCTCTGCAACGGTGCTCGAAAGAAACGTCAGCAGCTTCAGGTCACTGAAGCTTCCTGCTGTCTACTGTGGGGTAAAACAGGATTTTGTGGACACGTGGTACATGGGCTTGCTCTGCTGACATGCTCTTGGCTTTCCTCTTCTCCTTAGCTGCTGGAGTGCAGGCAGGAATCCCACAATTACCAGCCACCAGGGAAGGAAAGCACTGGAATAATTAAAAAGCAATTAATGTTTGCACTGCTAGACCTGTGGTGGCATTGCTTTTTCCAGTCGCATTCTCTGCCTCTGGCCCCCTCACCACCTGCTTCACTTTATGGGTTTTCCTTTATCGGTTCCTTTTTGTTTTCACTTGAGCTGGCTGTGAGAGCTGAAGTAGAAGTTCAAATTAAGTTTCAGCTGAGATCTGCTTTGCTGGGGGGATTATGGTGTTGGCTGTGATGTGTTAGCTGCCAGGTAGGGCAGCAGGAGCAAAGCCTTTTAGCAGGCTCTGATCAGACAGAAGCCTCTGCTTTCCAGGGCTGAAAATGCCGCTGTGGGGCCAGCGGCTCCTGGGGTCTGGTCTGCACTGGTGTAGCCGGTACCGCTTCCTTTATGGAACCGGTTGATCCAGTCTAAACAGGACAGCTGGGCTGTGTTGACCTCCTCGGTGAACCGGAGCTTCTGGGCTAGCCTTGCAGAGCTGTCAGCGCTGGTGGAGGTTGAGGCTGCAACTGGAGACGAGCAAAGTCTGTTCACCTAGGACCTGCGTCAGAGGGTCGTAGGGAGAAAAACTGGAGCTTTGAGATATATCTCAGCTCTCTTTTAATTGTTTGGGTGAGCTCAGTTTCTGTAATTGCTTCTTCCAGGAAGCTCCCTGGCTGCGCCTGTTGTGCATGTTGAGGAGATGCGTCACCTGAGGGTTAAAATGCAGCTGCTGTGGGCTGGGGCCAGGGCCAGCAGCTGCCATGCAGGGAGGGGTAGGGCACCAGCAAGCGTACGTGTGGTGGGGCTGGGCTGGATGCGTGGACTCTGTTCTGAGTTAAAATAACCGATGCTGAGTGGCTGTTTCTTTCAAAATGTTAAAAATATCCCAGACTCTCCGTGAATGCAAGAGATGCAAGTACAGTTGCCTAGCACAAGTGTGGATGACTGTCCTCCCTCAGAGCCCTGGTGGGAGCTGTAATATTTGCACTGAGTTGGTATTTTAAGGACCCTTACAGAATAAATTGTCTTAATCTTTAGTTTCGCGGCTGGGCTGACCCAGCTGTCACGTAAACCAGTGGGTCAGGGCTACCAGCTCCTTCCAGTGACTGAATGTGCACTGGCCTCTCATTCATTGCTCTCATGTGGGGCAGAAGGTCCAGCCCATGAAGCTGTCTATGTGTGATTGAGACTAAATATTTTTGAGCAGACTGCTGTATTTCCCCGAGAGTCCTCCAGAGGTGGGGGCCTCCCCCATCCCAGGGCAGAAGGACCCTGTTCTGAGGCTGCGGGAAGGCATCCCGCTTCCCCGGTCCCTGGAGCTTGTTGGGCTGTGATGTTGCCCCACCATGGTGCCACAGCGCTGGGGTTATATTTCCAATGCTGGATAAAAAAAGCGCGTGATAGCGCAGTGATGCTGTACTCTGCCCTTCGTGCGCATCTTTACATTGCAGCCTGTTGCCAGGTGCCGCTGGTATCTTCTCCCTCCGAGCCCTGACTGATGGAAAACCAGTTTCCATCCTGACACCTCCAGCCCTTTCTTTCCCCCTACTCTCATTTCCCTGGGTTACTTCAGGAGAAATCCAACGAGGGGGTCTGCTGTTGCTGGAAGGGCTGCCATTTTCAGTGCTGTAATCTCCCCTCCCCACCCGCTCCGGGCTCCCAGTGTCCCCGGCACAGCCGTGCTTGCTGTGCTTTTCCAACCCCAGGACACGCACGGCAGAGATGGTGCAGAGTGCGGCGGGGGCCAAGGTGATCTCTAAAAGCTTCTCTGTGTTGTTCAGATAGTGCTTATCGGCTGGGAGTGAAGGATTGAGCAGCCCTGACCTCCAGAGTGCAAATGAGACTAAAACCTCACACCTGTATCTCTCGGCTGATCTATCAGATCTCCCTCCACCTACAAAAACATGAAAAAAAAAAATCGGTAAATGCGATAGCAAGGTGCTAGAAGGTGCTTGGCCAGAAAGAGGATTGTACTAATGGAGAGCGGCAGGAGGGTAGCGCGGTACTTGCAGCCATGAAGTATGCTATAAATTGGGTCCTGTGTGATGCTGAGCCACTGTCACAACATATGGCAGCCAGTGTGGGCTGTAAAGTCTGAGCCCCTCGGCGGGTGCCTACTGCCACCCAAAATGGCTTGAAGCCATCTGCTGTGACTACCCCTCCTCCCACCTCCTGCGGTAGTCATGGCCTGAGCCTGCAGATCCTGCCTGTAGCCTTCACAAAGCAGCCGCATCCTCCTTAGGAGAATTTGGGAAGCTGTAAACCCAAAGTTTGCATGCAAACCTTCGTGCCAGCAGCGTGCCAATGCGGTGGAGACCTGACAAACGCTTCCTGTCCCCTACTGAAAGGGGTTGGGGTGCTGCAAGAGCAGCAGTGCCAGGAGTTCATGTCCAGGCTGAAATTCCTAAAACAAGGGACAATGAATGTTTGTTTAAAACTCCCGTCCATCTAATCTCCACAGATGCTAGTGAGATAACAACATTTTTTTGCAGGGTTACTGAGCAACGAAAAAATATTTGGGTCAAGTTGAGCTGTTTACATTCATCTTGGTTTATCCATCTTGTAGGGAATGAAACAAGTTTCTTGTTAAGTTGTTGAGGGTTTTATTTTGCACCACCACCGCCCTCCCCTCATTTTATTTTTATCTTGGTGCTTCGTATAAAAAGTCTTCCATGTGAATCATGGGTATTATGATTCCAGTCATGATGAAGGCCTTGTGACATCGCTTTGCTGCGGTGGTACACGAGGAATGAGTAAGCCGGGTTCAGTGCAGTAGGACCCAGCCAGGCGTCTGTCTCCTGCGCTTCCTTGGCCGCCTGGTTTTGAATGGAGCGGCCCCCGTTTGTGGACTGGTGATGGTAATAGGAGTAAATTTAAACTCTTCTCATCTAATGAGATGCCCAGTGCCCCGGGGTTTCACACATGATTCTCATCTGTGCATGAAAATGCTCTCAAGGGAACAGACCTGTTCTTTACACATTATGTTTTCATGAATGCTTTACTTTCTGATTCTAAGCGAAGGTGCAAATAACACAGTGTCTTTCAAAAGTCAGCTCCTGCTTTTTGTGTGATCACAAATCCTGATAAAGAGACATAGTGAAAGATCGGTTGTACCAGCCCTGGTCTTGTGGAAAGCTTAGTGTTGCCTACGGGGATTCATCCATCCTAAAAAAGCACTAATTGATTGAAGATTGTCCTGGGGCTTGCAGGGGATGTCCCGTGCCTGTGCCAATACTGGCTTCTCTGACTTGTGATCTCTGTCCTGGGGCTCTGTTGGTGTTGAATTAAAATGATGGAGGCTGGAAAGCCAGAAATTATCAGCCATCACTAAAGGAGGTGCCGTGTGTGCTAGCCCTCGCCAGCCAGGGGAGGATGTCTCCCTTTGGGCCTCCTTGAAAGTGCTGCCACTTGAAAAGGATGGAGAAAAAGCCCCGAAGGAACGGGCCGGAGACATGATGCTGCACCAGCACCAAGGAAACACCAGGACTGGCCGAATAATCTGAGAGCCTTATCTGTCGTCAAAGCTATGGTGTTATCCCGGTACCCAGGGGCCTGCCCCATGCACGGTGCTCCTGGTGTTGCCGCAGGGCTCTGGGCAAGGTGTGCATGGCTGCTTCCAGGAGCACCTGGGGCTGCCAGGGGAGACAAGTGTGTCCCAGGCACACGAATGAAAAGTAGGTCAGCAGTGGGGAGCAGGTCTCCGTGGGCATCAGTGTGTGTGGTGAACTGGGGAATGGAAAAAAAAAAAAAAGAGCTTTTTTTTATCCTTTTTACAATGTGTGCCATGGGGGGAAGAAGGGGTCTTCAGGGACAGCAGGACAGATCCTTCTCCGGAGCAAGTCTTTGTAGCTCTGTTGATTTAGTTGGCACTTCACTGATTAATACCAGTTGAGAATTCAGGCTGGAGTGTTTTGTATGCTTGTAAATAATTGAACACCGTGTGAATACAATGATGTAAGGGAGGATGGGAATAAAGCAGAGGCTCTGAAAAATTTTAGGGCTTTTGCAACAAGGCTTTTATGTGGAAACACATTGGCATCTTGGCTGTGAGGCACTATGGTCGACTGTGAGGGGTTTTTCATCGTAATTATAAGGACTAGAACTGGAGAGCTGTTGAAACTGAAATATGGCAAGCCCATGTCAGATGGGGAGAGGGAGACTGCTGCCAGCTGTTTCCCCCTCCCTGCTGCCTGACTAGATTTGATAAACATGTATTTTTAATACTAAAAATGAGTCCTAGTTCTGGCAAGGTGTGAAGTTGAGAAACCTGGAGATTAAGGCCCTCGTTATCCAGGGCGAAGTGGCGACAGCACAGAGGGACCCAGTTAATGCTCTGCTGCTTTGGCAAAGGCCGGGAGATGCTGCTCGTGGCGATGGTGTTTTGTGGTGCGGACTTCAGGGTACTTGTCCACGCTGGCTGCCAAATCCCTGCCTGTAAAAGGTAGCGTTTGGTGGGAGTTGATCACGACCTGCCGCTTCCCACTGGTCTGGGAGCGGATCAAAGGCTCCTGAATTGGCGCCTCTCCTGTTTGCCCCCGTGTAACGTGTCTTTGGCAGCTCCAGCCCCTGCTCGCAGGGAGATGCGAGGTTAGGAAATCAATTGATGTCACACATGCAGATGGATTTAAATGCTGAAGGATGAGAAGCGGGCCAAACGAGTGGCCCCTGAGCTGCTGGCTGCCCTCGGCTGCGAGGCAGGGACTCCGGGGAGCCTGAATGGAGGGCTGCTGATATGCGGATGTGAGCTTCAAAGCCTGGAGGCTTCCCAGGAGCTCCTGTGGGAGGAGGTGAAGCTGTGAGGTCTGGAAGCGGGCCTGCAGATCATGTATGAGATTCCTAGAACTCCATGTCGCGCATGAGCCGGTTGCCCGGCGGAGAGGGGCTGTGTCTGTGTTGTATCTCCTCGCAAGCCAGGAAGAGTAAAATGCAAATACTTTAGGGCGAGTTATTAATCTTTCTGAAGATGTAACGCCCAAGTTCCAGAAAGATGCAGGTGTGGTTAGAGCCTGTGGGTTGTTCTTTTTGCCCCAGCACAGAGTAGGAATTAATGTCCCTAATTTCTCATCCACCTCCTGAGACCTGGAGGCAGCTGTGCGGCAGCAGGAGCCGCTGCCATTTTGGTCGGCTGCACGGTGAATTGCTGTGCTTAGCCTCTCGGGGAGGCTTTCCAGTCCTCTTTTCTTTGTTGCTGTCTTTAATTTGAAATAAAAGTCAGTCAGAAGCAAATGACTGTGTTGTGCTGGGTGCAGGACAATGTAATAGCGGCTGCAGGTGCCCTCCATTTCTTGGACGATGGGCACGGCTTAACACCATAAGCCTTTTTTATCCAGGGCTTGGGCTTTTCTGGCTGTTGTATTTATCAGTTAGGAATTTTCGGTATATTGACTAGCTTTCTGCTGCAAGATGCTTCTGGCTGCTGCCAGGGTCTGGGCTGGGGGGAGCCTGCGTGGAGCGGGGCTGGCCCCCCTCACTGCCCTTGCCCAGGAGGGGCACTGGTGGGAATGGGGTAGCGGTGGGTGTTGAAAGCATGTGTTGGGTGATGGATGTAGCCTGAAATCACACAGATGGGTGCCCTGAGGGCAGGACAGGAGGGATGCTGTCCTGAGGGCAGGCTGCAGGAGCCCTCGAGTCCCAGGTGCAGTGCACAGTGCTGCTGGGGGCGAGGTGGTTTGCCTGCGTCTTGAGGTGAGATGATGCTTTGCCACTGCTCCCTGTAATACCAGTGGATATGGGGAATGCAGTGTAAAACGGCAGCCCTGTCCCACCCAGGCGAGTGGCAGGGATGTGGGGCTGGGGGCTGCATCAGAGGTGGGCTGACCTGGAGCTTGTCTGAACAGGAAGATAACTAGAACCTATAGGGAAATGTCAAACAGCAATTGTTAGAGAACACGATGCTGGAAAAAAACTTTAACCCTCACCCCACAAACCCATTCCAAAACCTTCATTAAAGGTTACCCAGACAACCTTAATACCTCCAGCAATGTGACCCTGAGAACCACCTAGAAAGCAAGAATCTTGCAGGCGATCCCAGCTGCTGGCCACAAACGGTGCCCACAGAGTAACCAGCTCTATTCCTCGCCTGGATTTCACTTGACTGTGGCTGCTGTCACCTGAGACTCAACCGGCATCAGGTTTGGCTCAGAATTATTGCCCCTTGGGGGGGCTCTGGTGAGGCATCTATGCAGCACTGAAATATTTATTTCACAAGTATCCACCAGGGAAACTGAATTTCAAAACAAGCCAGCCCTGTGGGGGTATTCCTGAAAGGACATCTGAAGCAAATGTTGAGCTCCCTGAAAAGCATTTATTTTTATTGCACTGGGACCTAGGGTGCAAAGCTGCCTGTTGCAGGAGTGGCTGCCTTCCTCTGGAAGGCAACAGCTAGTCCCTGGGCCAGGGGGTTGCAATCTAATTTAAATATATGAAAATGGAATCGAGTAACTAAATCATCCCCCTGACATTCCTCAAGCTAGCAAAGACCTGATTATTTATTATTTTTTTTTTAGGGACTGGAGTAAACCCACAGTTGGATTTCCATGCCTGAAACATTAGTGTTGAGATGTTGCCTTGGCAAGGAGGAAAAACAGTACAAAAATGCTAAAATAACAAGACATCCGTAACTTTCAAATCCTTTGTCACTTGTTTCATTTGCCTCAAGCTTCCCAGAGGTGTGCCCTGCTCGATGAGCTCCCCTGGGGCCTGTCAGGCTGATGGAGCTGTCACTGGCCGAGGCCAGGGACAGGGAGGTAGGAGCCAAGAGCTTGGTGTGTGGACCCGCACAACCGCTGCCGGTGGCCTCTCTTTGTGCCTTTGTTAATGCAAAGCTTTCCGTAGTCCCTGGGGCCAAGCCCAGGTTACAGTCCCCAGAGGAGAGGGACAACGTGGTGCCTCTGCCCAGTCTGGTTTTACGTTAAAGTGTCGAGGTAAAACAGGAGCCGGGCTGCAGGGGATGCTTTGGGCTGATGATGAAAGGGCTCTGGGTAGCCAGGAGGGTCGGGGTCTGTCTCCTTTGTGCCCCTGCCCCTCTCCGAGGCTTCGGCAGCCCATTAGCCGTGGCTTGCTTAACGCTTGAGAGGTGGTGAAAAGGGTTGGGGAGCTGCAGCGGGAAAGTAAATCTGCTCCTGAAATAGGTCCAGAATGCTCAAGTGGTGACTTTTTTATGCCTGCATGTTACAGGGGCGCTTGTAAAGCACTATTTAAAAATAATAATAAAAAAAGGCAAGTAAGATTGTTAATCTATTATTCATTCAGGAAAAATCATTTCAGAGTAAAATAAAATATTTTCCTTCTCCACCTCATTCTTAATATACTCTCTTCTCTTTCTCTCTCCCCCGCCTTCCCTCCACCTTGCAGGGCTCCAGGGAACGACAAGTATGAAATTATTTTGTAAAATCCAATAAAAATTTTAATCAGGTCAACATCATTACAGGAGAGGAAAGTGATGGAGCTTTCCTGATGCATAAAAATACTAAAGGAAAAAAAAAAAGGGGGGATGTAAACATGTAGTTGTAGAAAGAGGAATGCAGAGCTGCACGCCCGGACACCATGCAGTGCCTCCTCCTCATCCTGCCTCTGTGGAACACAGATTCCCTTTCAGCCATGCACTTGCCAAATCTGTGGCTGTGTGCTGACGCAGCCAGAAGCATGCACGTGGTGCCTCATCCCCTTGGACATACACGAGAGATCCTCCAGAGTAGGGAGGTGCAGGCAAAAGTCTCTGGCTAGCACCTTTTAGGAGAACGCTTGCCTCTGCCTGTCGATCTTTACAGAGCCTTAGGCCTGCATGTCCAGGTATTGTCTGTAAACAGTGGCTAGTAAAGCAGAGGGACCAGCTAGCTACGTGGCACCTCCCCTTCTTAATCCTTGTCTCTCCGATTACCACGGAGGGGAATAAAAAGCCCTGGCAGCACACGGTCATGCTCTGAGGATTTGCATAGTGTATTAAGGCTTGCTAAGATCTCATTCCTATCCTGACATTTACAGGAACTGCAGCTGGTGAGGCTCCTCTCCATCTTCTTTCTTTCAGATTAAATGTGAACTTCTAAATCTGCCAGGAGGAGCAAAGGGAGGGCTGGGGAATGTAACTGTCTCGTGCCGACCTCAGTTCATTACCGCCGTCGGAAACATGGAGCTAGGCCAAACGATAGGAGTGATGGATGTCCATGCAGGTCAAAACCCCTATGGGAGAGGAGCAGACATACGGAGCCCTAAAAGCAATATATTGTTGGCTCCAAGGGTTTTGCAAAAGCCTATAGGAACGAGGCAATCAATGCTGGGAATAACGTATTGCTGCCGTCGGGTTCCTTGGGAGAGTGCAGGGGGGACTGGCTTCCTATCACACACCCTTTCCCACCAAGGCAGAGGTGGTGATTGTGGTTGACAATCTCTGGAGATGAGCACTGGGCTCTGAGGAGCCCACCCGTGCAGCGGGAAGCCTGAGAGCAACGCGGCTGCTGGCAGGGATGCCCATCTCCGCACCGCTAGGGCTTCCCCTGCCGAGTTTGGCTGCTGCCCTTGGGGACACAGGGACCAAGGGAGCAACCACCAGTCCTTGCGCCTGTCTGACTGCTGGCCCATAGAGTTGTCCTGGAGGACTGGGGATGGTTTTGTTACAATTCAGAGAAACTGGGGTGGGGGCTTTATTTCTTGGTGATGAGGCTGCCTTGTGTTTTCCAGCTGGAGGTGGCTGATGTTGAGTGGTGGTTGAGCTTACTGGGAGGGCAGCATCAGTATCAGTAAGAGTAGAGCAGGGATGGCTGAGGCCATCAAGCTATGCTTCAGAAGGTGGCTGAATCCTACCCCAGGGCAAGAGGTGTCTGTGGGGACTGTGTCCCCACCCAGGGTCAATCACTGAGGTTTTTCTAGTGACAGCACCGATGTACATCAGGGTCGGAGCCTGTTGCAGTTCACCTCAGCTGTCCCCATGGTGGTGGTGCCCCTCTGCTTGGTGGCATCCTGCGTGGCTCGTGAGAACGTGGGCTGGAGCCTCCCCTCTCTGCTGGCAGATGGGCTAAAATAGGAGTCAAAACATTCAGCGCTTCTGGAAAGAAAAATAACCCCCCAGGCAAGCACCAACCGTTTTGGCAGAGTGCTGCTGGGCAGGGGTGGCAGCCTCGCGGTCAGTGGGGACATCCATAGGTGGAGACAGCCCCAGGCCAGGCTATTTGTGCTCCCGCCGCCCCTGCAGCCCACCCGGCAGCGCCCAGGCTCGTGCCTGCGCCCCCCGGCGTGGGCTGTGCGGCTGGAGGCAGGCAGGAGCAGCCTGCCCACGGCACACGGGCTGGCACCTCTCCTCCTCCCCGTGGTATTTCTGTGCCACCCGCCGAGCACGCGCGCACGCACCATACGGCTCTGACGTTATTCTCCTTCGGTTGATGTAGAGGAGTCAAAAAAAATGTCCATTTTAGGGTTTTTATATTTTGGGAGCCAGGCTGAAAAATCTTTTCATGGTCAGTGACAAGCAGCTTATGGGAAACAGATGAACAATGCTCTCAGGAATTCCTCTTATTGCTGCCTGTGTTTAAAATCTAAAGTTAGAAAGGGAAGGGGGGGAAAAAAAGATAAAGTTTTGTAGGCTGAATTCCAGTTGGGTGCTATGAGACAGTCTCTGCAGCTTTCCGTGTATGGGTACAGAGCTCAGATGGGAGAAGCGGGCACGGGCAGCTTGGCTGGGTACGCATCTGATTCGGAGCGAGGCCTTGCCCCCCGGCTGGGAAGCTGCTGATCCTCTTTCCTGGAACCCAGGAAGAAATGGTGGGTGCACCCGGGGACCAGCCGCCATGGGGGTGTCTCATGGTGCGCCCCAGCCAGGCCTGCTGGCTCTTTCCAGGGGAGACCATGTTCCTCTGGTGCCTTCCACCGTGGAGAACTGATTTGCTTTCAGGCAGCCTGATGGTGATGGAGGACTTGGTGACCACCCTCAGCCACCGCCGGCGTCTGCAGCAGGATTGATCTGCCTGGCTGTCACCTTTCCCAGTGTTGTTGATGTGGCTGTGTAGGTCCTACAGGGTCGATGCCTGGACCTGCCCGGTCCTGGCTGCCGCATCTTTTCGCTAAGCGTTGTGCTGCTGCCTGCAGGCTGTGCGTGCTTGTGTCTGTAGGCAGAAGCCGTGCCTGAAGGTGGGAAGGGAGAGAGAGCTGCAGCTCCTGTAATAGATGGCAAGAGGGACTGATGGCCCACGTGGTAAATAAATCTTGTGGGCTGGGTGATATAATAAGGCACTTGACCTTTGCCCTGGTGGTTTATTTTGTAATCAGTGCCCAGCAATTGATTTATGGGATAATCAATCTCTCCCTCTCTCCCTTCCTCTGGCCTTGGCATTGCCTGCACCATGGTCCTTGCTTCTGAGTGATGGCTCCGGGTTACAAACAGCGCCCAGGGACGAGGCTGCCTACCCCTGCCCCCTTCTCTCCCCCATGCCCAGCTTGGGAGCGGACGTGCTATTTTACAACCTTATCTACTCAATAAATGTTTATTAGGTAGCTCTCATCCCTCTTGCAGGGGCAGCCCTCTCCGCCTTGCCAATCTGCAGTGCTCCTGGCCTGACAATTGGCTTCCCAGCACCTCAGTTTATAACTCCTGCGACAAATTGTCCTGAATGAAAGGCTTTCATGCCTTGTGATGGATTTCCCTCACATAAATTGAGGCTGTGAGCATCCTTGCTCTTCCCAGAGATGCTCTGGGCTGGGAAGCTGCAGCTGGAGCAGTGAAGCTTGTGCGGAGGCAGAATCCATGCCCAGGAGATGCATGTCTCTGCTGCGTGTGTGTATGTGTGTGGCTGCAAGTCCCCGGGGCTTCAGACAAAGGGCAGCGCAGAGCTGCTCAGTAACGTGCGAGTAACTTCCTCCCTGGCTATGATGCACAATTTCTCATCTCTGTGGCTGTTACTCTCCTTGTTCTTGCACTGGCTTGTGTCTGCTGTGCTCAGCGCTATGCTGCCTGACAGCTGGATGCTGCTGTGATGCGGATGGGGGGGCAGGCGGAGGGTAATGGCTGTGCCGTGCCTTGGGATGGGGCTGGTAACGTTGGGGGCTGCGTCCTCCTTTGCTGCCCAGTAAATCTGTACTTGCTTGGGTTCTGGTTCCCCTTTGCTCCCTGCCCGAGAGGCTGACGGGATCCTCGCTGCTCTGATAGCTGCTGTGTGGCCAAGGCTGCCTGAGCGATCGATAGAGACCTTGGAGGGATCTCATAAATATGGTGCTGTAAGGAAAGAAAAAGAGAACAAGTGAGGGAGCTCAGCGTGTAGCTGGTCTCTTTTGACGGGGAGCAGGTTCACCCTGTCAGCGGTAGCCTGAGGAAGGCATTTCAGTGCCAGTTCCATCTGGGGGGTGTTTGTGATGACCCGGTGAGATATGAGCAAAGGAGGAAAGGTCTGAATCTCACCAGGCTTTACTGGAGGAGAGGCAGCAGGGCCAAGGCCCTAAGTTACTGAAAAACTCTGGAAAATGCTTCCCAATTTTAGCAGCGTTAAATTTGGGTCCGGATTTCTATCAGAGACCCTCCTAGTGATGCACACTTACCAAGACCTGCATGTCTCCCACCCGTCCTGAGGATATGGTATCATGTGTCATGCTATGGGGCAGCCACGGTGAAATGGTAGTACTGGGAGAGCTGCCTGCATTGATGGGGAGCTGTGGGATGGACTGAGGGGAGCTATGGTAGGTACCAACTGCTCTGAGCAGGATGCTGCTGAGAAAACAGAGCCCCAGCCCCGTGGCATGTAGGGCACAACTCCGTGTGTGATGGATGCCATAATCCTGAGGGGATGCTGTGTGGGACGTGGGGCTGGGCTGGCTGTGATCATTCCTAGCCATGACACCTTTTCTTGGAGTTTTTTTAAATATTTTTTTCGTCCTTATGGGAAATCTTTCCTTATATCTGTGCTAAATTCGCCCTTCTCTTATTTAAGACCATTCCTTCGTGCAATACATCATCTTTGGTCAGCCTTAAAGGTTGGCAAACCCTGAGGGAAGAAAGGAAAGAGTTACAATGTCTGAGGGACTAAAGGTTTGATTTGGATGCAACCACATTTATTCAGCAGCAAATTACATCTTCAATCAAACCAATGCAAATCAAGCTCCACTTCAGTCTATTTGTTTGGACTTAGTGAGTGCAAGGGGATTCATTATTTCTTGCTCTTTCTTCCATCCCGCAAAGTTTATATCCATGTGTATGGACTTGTGTGCTCTTTCTTGTCTGTAAAAACCCTCTCCCTGCCCCCCTGCAAGGTGTCGTGCTGTTGGGAATAGGTACCTGATGATCTCTGGGTGCGGGCAGAGCCTGTATCCCTTGGGGAAAGCCATAGGAAAACAACGGTTTCTGCCCCGGACGGTACTGTGTGAAGGATGGGAAGGGTACCTCAGAGTTGCAATTAGAGCTCTCTGAATGATTCAGTTTTTCAGCGTGGTGTCTGAAGTAGAAAAGTTAAAAAAAGTCTCTGTGAGACTGACAGCGGTCCCTTCCCCTCATACACACCCCGAGGAAGAAAGAAACCATGATAATCTATTTCATTTGTTTGGGGTCATTTCATTTTGCTTCTCGTTTGTGCATGCCGTGCTTCCTCTGTTTCTGACATGTCTGGGGGGGGGGGGAAATCAGGTCTGAAATTTTCATTTTCACTTATTTTTCTGAAGCTCATCTCCAAATTTGACCTGTGCGTCTCTGGGTTGATACAAAACCTGCATTTTACGGGGGAGAGGGGAAAGGTAAATCCATTGTGTTTATGAACAATTTCCCTTGCCTTTGTCCTGGTCTGCCCTGGACATCTGTGTGTCAGCCCCTGCCTGAGAAGCCCCTGCGAGTCCTTCTCCCGCGCCTCAGGCCCTACGCGAGGACTGGGGACTGGTCGGAGCCCTGAGCTGTGCCATGGGTGCAGCCACCCATCCCGGCTCCCAGCACGTGGGTAGTGAGCAGCCCAAACATGAACGCAGCAATCTGATTTCCCCCGGGCGGAGGGAGGCTTCTTCCCTTGTAATCGTCCTTTGTTTCTGCGATAGCCATGACAGTGCTGGCGGAGAAGAACCCGCTTGCGAGTTTTTGTTTGATACGCTCCGACACAGCATGGCAGCGGGGAGGTGAGCGGGTACGCGCCGTCTCCCGCAGCGCTCCCGAGCTGCCCGCCTGTGCGCGCCCTTCGTACACTGAGGCCCTGATCCTGCGCAGGCTCACGTGTGGGCTTCGTTCCTTGCACTGCCAAATTCAGTAGAACCTGACCAGTAAATCTCAGGAGAAGTTTGCAAGGTCTGGACGTGGTGGTAAGCCCTTCGAGCCTGGAGGTGTCTTTGTTGTACGTGTGTTAGGCGGGTTTTTGTTCCTGCTTGCAGCCTCCTGTTACCCCTGCCTACCGAGTCCAATCTGGATTCACCACACAGAGTGTTTTGAGCTGAAAAGAGCTCAAAGCACCTCCTGAAAACGGTAGGAGCAGAGGAGGACACAGCGGGAATTCCTCTCTCCTAGAAAGTTGCTCTGAGCCTGAATTTCAGTGCCACAAAAACCTTGGAGGATTTAGCACACGGGTCTGGGTTTGTTGGTTGGGTTTTTTTTGTTTTGTTCTTTTTTTTTTTTTTTCCACTCCTGAATTGGGTCAAAAAGCTCTGCCTTTTTTTATGGATCCAAAATTGTGCATGACATTATTTCAGAAACACTGCAACTGCTGTGTGCCCGGTGCTTCCCCAGCTGCCGGGGGTGGCTGGGAAGGGGGCTGGCAAGCTTCCCTGGGGACGTGCTCATGTTTATGGGACCAGTTCCTCAGGGCTGGTGGTGTCTGGTGAAAATGTGTATCTCATAATGTGTTCAAGTGGTGCCAGGGAGGGGATAGGATGGCAGGGAGGCTCCTAACCGCTACAGCACACTGCAGTGTGAGGCTGAGATGTTTGCCCTCTTCTTCAGCTGAAACCTGCTGGTACAGGCAGAGTGGCTTTGACAGGCGAGCACAGACCTCTGTCTTCTGGACCCTGGCTTCTCCATCCTCCCCAGGTTATCTCCTGGCAGAAGCGGAGCTGCGAGTTCACGGACCTCTGCAGCAAAGCCCACTGCGAATGCCAGGTCCTGCACACAACCAGCTCTGGGCTGGCACCTGGCAGCAAAGATCTCACAAGCATCAGACAATTGCCCATGCTTTCAGAGGGGCATGGGGGGTTGCCCAGGTCCCTGGACCCATCCCTCTTTTTCCAGGGACCTTGCTTGCTTTAGGCAAGGGGAGCTCATCTCCAAGCTCCTGGTCTCTGTCCCAAGCAGCCCAGAAGCTGTTTCATTTATCTTTTGTAGATTCTCTGCCATGTAAATACTTGCTTGTAAAGCCAAAGTTATAGACAGCATTGTTACGTGGAGGAAATGGATATTTAAGGCCGCTCCTGGTTTGTTATTGCTCACGTTATTTTGAAGGCCAGAGCCCTTTTTATAGGGCAGCTGCTACTGTTACCGGGATCTCTGAGCCGGCTGGTTCAGTTAGGGCTTTGCCTCCTGGTGCCCCCCACCAGGCTGGCTGCGGGGGCTGGGCTGAGCTCGCAGGGGGTGCGGTGACTTTTCCCTTGCACTGTGATTCCCTTCCCCTTTCCCCTTTGATCTTCCCTTCCCAGACAGGTCTGCTTTTCTTCCCTTCTACTTTAGGCCCCACCAGCTCTCCCTTGCCCCTTCCCCCCCCACCCCGTCCCCATAGCTTTTGGAACATGCTGTCAATGACTGCTACCCGCTTCTGCTCTGGTTCCAGCACAGGGCTGGCCCTGTGCCCTGCTTTCCCTGATGCTGATAAGCTCTCCCTGGCAACAGCTCCACCTCAGCAGAACATTTCCCTTCTCCTGATCCCTTGTCCCACAGATCTCTTGAAGATCTGTCCTCCCTTGGCAACCCAATTCATCTTTCCTAGTTTTTTGTCTACCTCTTTGTTTGTCTTGTCTGTCTGAAGAATCACCTTCATCGTGCCAGTAGACTGTTGGCTTCAGGAATGGCTGCCCAGAGCCCGTCCTCAGTTGCCGTCACCGCTTGCGCTGCCTGGAGCCGTATCTCTGTGTCGGTGAGCGAGCTCCGCGTGGGTAGCTGAAGGTTACCCCAACCCACGGGCCAGCTCGGCACTGCCTGTGGGTGCGCTGGCTGCGCTCGCCCTGCCTTGTTCCTTCATGTCAGGCTGCCGAGGTACAGCTAAAGCTCTCATCCGGAGTGTCATCATCTCATGGCTCAATTCCTTCAACATCCTTTTCTCTGGCCTTGACAAATACAATCTTCTCCCACTCCTGCCTGTTCAGAGCTCTGCTGCAAGGATCATTTTCCTCGCCTGTCATTTTGCTCGTGTCACCCATGCTTTACTTGCTTTTGCTGGTTCCTGCTGGCAAACAGCAGTTACCTGTCTCTGCTCTCCAGGCCTTTCACAGCTCTCTTTCCTGTTAACCTCGTAGTCCCTCTCCACCGGCGGTTTCTCGCTGTCAGTCAGCCCTTGGTGGCAGCCTCTGCCGGCACTCGCTGTGCCTCCCGGCTCTGCTTTCTGCCCCAGTGCCTCCTGCGTGACCAGAAGCTCCTAGATGCACCCTGCAAAAGAACCATCTCCCAGCCCTTCACCCCTCCTTTGCCAGTCTCTGTCCCAAACCAGTGACGGTGGCTGGGGTGCACATGTGGGAACCACCCGGCTGCCAGGCAGCAACCCTGTTTTCTCCTTCTGGTTCTTCTCACTTTCCGCTTAGGCTGAAGACCTTTGGGGCAGGGCCTTTTTCAGCAGTGGCTGTCTAAAGAAAGATAAGCTTGTGAGATCCTGCTGGCTCGCTGCGTGGTGCTGTGCCCTGCTGCCATGCTTTATGGAAGCAGCAGTGAATTCAAGACGAATTTGGCAGGCGGGGTGGGGATGTTAGGTTCCTCCAGGTTTAGGGAAAAGAAGTATCTGAATACCAGAGAGGGACCTTCTCTGGCACGCAGGGATGGAGGCTGGCTTTGCACTGGGTTTGTACAGCTCGGTGCTGTTGTGGGGGCGGGTTGAGCCCCCACCCCTTCTTGCTTGATGCCTGCTCGGTTGTGCCTGGGGCAAAGGGTGCAGGCAGCCGGCCAGGGGAGCTTCACCAGCCCTGAACCTTGCTGGTGGCTGAGGGACACCCCAGGGCAGCATTTGCTGTTGCAAACCAAGTCCAGCCCCAGGCACCACCTGCCTGGGCTCAGCTGGAGCACGGGCAGGGTCGCGGGGATCCTGAGCAGAACGTGGAGCCCCAGCCTGCACCGCAAGTGCCAGAGGGAGATAAAATCACATCAGTGCCTTCGTCTGCCCTTATGGATTTTTCCACCGTATTTCATAAGTGTTCATTTTTATTTATGTGAGGTTAGTCAGTCCAATTTGGAAATCAACTTATCTGAGGAGCTCCCCTCAGGTCTTATTAGCTTCATGTAGTATTTCTATTCATTTTTGCTAGTACCACTCACCAGGCTGGCTGCGGTGGCAGTAACCCTCTCCCTGCCAGGGCCATGGGGCCGGGAGCCTGGTAGCTGCAGGGAGGGCTGTGGGAGCAGCAGGTCTGGCCTCCCGGTGAAGGGCTGGGGCTCCCGGATTTCCAGCTTCCCACGGCGTGAGGGAGCAGTTCCTGACACCTGCTCCCGCACGGTTCCCCCTTGCTGCGCCCAGCACCACCAGCAGCCCACTCGTCGCTGCTGGCACAGAGGGCATCTTTACCTGCTGGCACTGGAAATCAGCGGCTGGCTTGGACACAGAACAGTTAGGAAGCGCTCGGGCTATCCTTGTAATTAGAGAAATTCCTGGAAGAAGAAGAAGAAAAAAAAAAAATCCAGTGAGGGCTTTTAAAGGAGAACTAGGATGCCTGACTCGGGAAGTCCTTCAGCCGCAGATTGCCGGCAGCTGGAGGAGCGTCCTGGGGGGTACCGGTGCACGCTTGGCCAGCTTTTACACCCATCCCCTGGCATTTGTTGCTGGCCCCTGCCAGAGAGGGTGTTGGCAGGATGGACCTTTGCACTGGAGCTGGCAAGCAGTGCATCCCTTCCCGAGGTGTTATTTCGGTAACCCCAGCGTTAAGGTAGGGGTCAGCTGTCAGCCCCAGGCAGAGCTGCCAGCACGGGATGCATACCTCCCCGTGTGGTAGCACGGTGCTCCGCTCCTAAAGCATCACGGCTGCCCCCTCTCTCCCCTGCCTTTGATTATTTATTGGAGCAGTTTGATACTGGTGACTGTAATTAAAAGAAGAAAAATACACACAATAAAATGATTTCTAAAATGGCAACATGCTGGATGCAGTGAAGCAAGGAATGTATTAAATATTTATTGCCACTGGTCTGCTGGGGGGGGGAAATTAAAATTACTTAGCCTGAGAAAAACATTTTAATTATTTAATTTGAGGGGAAACCTCCCCCACAGCCCTCCTCACTACTAAGCCCTAGACAAATGGCAGCATAATGTAAGGTTTGATTAAAATCTGAATGGGACTAAGGCCTGGAGACTAGAACAAGGGATGGGGAGCCACGTGGTAGCCATCTGAGCCCGAAGTCCCCCTGCTCCTCCACGGTGGGTCTGGGCACGTGATCCTGCATCTTGCAGGAGTGATTCTTGCTCCCACGGTGTGGTTGATGCTTAGCAGCAGTTTGCCAGGGATTTGCTCTGCATGTGGGAGCCTGGGCTCAGGACAGGATTGCTGGGTGCATCAGTCACGGTGTAGGAAACGGCAGCACATTACTGTGACTTGAACTTTCTGGACCCGTGGGTTGCTCTGCAGAGTTTCACAGAGGCAGGAGCTCTGGTGCGTCAGACCCAGCAGCCCAGCTCCACCATGCAGGCTCTGCTAGGCTCGCCCTGCACCAGGCATCTATGCTGTGCAATGGCATGGGGCTGTGCAGACCCCCGCATCTCATGGCATTGATATACTGAGCTGTGAGGCTTTTCCAGAGAGCCTTGGTGCTCCCCTGCAGGAGGCATAGGGGCCAGCATCCTGCTGGCACGGCTGCTTGAGGATGGAGCTGAAGATCTTCCAGCCGCATATCAAAGACTGAGAAGTACGAAGCGTGTGGTCTGGTGGAGGTTGATTTTTTTTTTTCTGTGAAAGGAGGGGCTGTGGCTTTTTTTCCCCTTGTGTCTCCAGATTGACACTCTCTCATTATTAGCCCCCTGGAAACAGGCACTTTGACTGAAAAGAGCCATCCCAGCCTTCACTGTAACAATCAAAGCAGCTCAAGAATAAACATGACTTGGCAAGAATAAACACAAATTGCAGTGCTTGCTGTGAACAGTGATATCCAAGGGAGCAAACATCAAATGAAGGATTATCCCTGTTTGCAAGGAAGCTCTTCTAGCAAGAGATTGAATAAGGACCATCTGCAGCCCAGAGCAAAGGGGCTACCAGGAGAACCAGCTTGTGCCATCAGGAGCTCTCCTGTTTGAAGCTCACGTGGTCTCCTTTAGGCACTGTCTGGTTTTACTTCATACGCTCTGTTGGCTGCTGAAGCCCTGAGCCCTTTGCAGTTACCTCTGGCTTGCAGACAGCGTGGGCAAGCCGAGAGCCCAAGGAAGGGAGGAGGGTTAGAGAGGATGAGGAGGGCTTCTCTGGGGCGGGCAGGTGGGGTAGGTAAGTGGACCTGGCTGTGGTGGCTGTTAGCAAAAACACTGAGTGCCAGCGAGAGCCAGAGGAAGATCACATCAACCAAACGCTCCCAGCAGCTCTGCTTTCTGCTCCTGACGCTGATGCTGCCGGTCTAAGGCAGGAGTCCTAAAAGCAGCCACCTGCGGGAAGCGAGCAGGAGCAAGCCCTCCTCCCCAAACCCTTGCTGAGACACAGCCTGCACAACATAAATCAAATTTGGAGGCACGGAGGTTCTATAAACAAGCTTATTTTCTGAAGCCAGGTCCCATTATGTTATCTGTCACTTTATTGGGGTTTTTGAGCCGTTTATTTTTATGTATATACATCGGAGCTGGTGAGCCGGCATTGGCCTGAGAGTATAAAGCCGACAAGACACAGTAGCAGCGTGTGAAACCTGTCAGCAGAGCAGCCGCCTGTGAAATGAACACGAGAGCTGAGGCTGATGATTTTATTTCTGGGGAATCTCAGGTAGCGCACACGGGGCGCTGGGTGCCACTGGGCACAGCCCCAGCTGTGTCACCCCCCTGCTGCCGGTGCTCAGCCCTCGGAGAGGGGCCGCTACCGCACCCATCACAGGCAGGAATAAGGTCTTGAAGCAGCTGGAAATGAGAATTTCTTCTCAAGGAATACCTTCTTAGGCTGCTGAAATACTTTGGTCACCCAGAATCTGTATAAAAGGGTAAATTTTCTTGGGGTGGAAGATTCTGAATACAGTTCTGCAACACTTTGCTTTCTGGTGTTGATACTCTTGGTAACTGTTCTCTTAATGTTTAGTTTGTTTCTTTGTATTTAAGATCAACTCAGATTTAGTGTTAAGGATTTGTTCTGAAATAGGAGAACTGGAGTTCCCTTATCTAAAAAAATATATATATATAGGGCTTTAAAATGCTTTTGAAACTTTTTTTCCAGTTATTTTACCCCTGGAGCAACATTTTGCCAAACTCAATAGTCTTGACAAAAGCCTAAATGAATAATTGTTTCTGTCATGTTCTAGGAGATAAGGATTTAGATCAGCATTTTTTCCTCTCAGTTGGAGCAAACATTTTGGATGCGAGATAGTTTTATGGGTCACTGAAAACCCTAAAGAATCGTCTAGATTGTTATCAGCGCAAGGGTAGGAAACACAGACCCTACTGTTACCCTGTCGTGACCTTGCTGTGCGTCCTCTGGTTTCGTGCAGAGAGGAGGTTGCTGTCGTGTTCTGGTCCTTCAGCAGGCGCAAAGTGCTCGGTGCACCCGCGTTGCTTCGGAAGGGGAGTGGGAGGTTGTGAGCGGCTGTGGTGCGCGTGGAGGTTGATGCTCCCTGCCTGCTCCTGCCAAATCTTCCACCTTTTTTTTCTTGCCAGATTTCCCAGATGAATACATCCAGGCTTGCTCTGCTAGCCCTCTCTGTTTCAGCGATGCGCTGGCACGTGGTGGGTTGGTGGATGATAGCGTGGCTGTGTTTTGGCAGCAGGAGGTGAGCGTTGTGGCTGGTGCTGGGCAGGAGAAGGGGCCAGCAGCAAGCACTGCGCTGCCTGCTCGTCCTGCTGCCGCAGGAGCCCTGCGGGGCTGCTCCCCTGAGCGGCTCTCAGATGAATAAAGTCTGGTTAGGTCCCGTTTGGCAGGAATAATACTTAAAATTTTAATCTAGGCTCCCACTCTTTATCTTCATGATTCATGAGGTGTAGCAGTGTGTCATCTTCCTAGAGCCATTCAGGAAAACGCCTGTGGAGCAGTTGCGTGTCTCATGGGTACCCCTCGGAGAGCCGACGGCCATGGGTTAGATGGTGGCATCTTTCTTCCTCAAAGCAGCAAGCCCTGGCCTGTGGGTAGGAAGTTTTTCGGTGCTGCTCTGCTGCCTGCTTAAAAGCAAGTGGTCTGATTATAATCCTCAGCTTTGTCTCTGGTTTGTGTGAGGAGCACGTTTCCCTCCCTGATCTGACTTGCAGCCTCTTCCCCCAGCACATCACGTGCCAGCCGGCTGCGGAGGGGCCCCTTCTCCGTGAGCGAGAGCAGGCGGCAATGCCTGGCTGATCTGGCACCTTCCAGCCTGGGTCATCCCTCTGCAGGTCTGTCTCTCACCTGCCTGGGCACTGCTAAATCTAACCTGGAAGGAACAGCTATTTTTCAAGTGAAATAGGAAGGTTTGAGTCTCACGTTCCCCAAGGCCACTTCGTAGGGCTCCAGTTGCTCTCCAGACACTTGTCTTTCTGTGCCGGCGTCTTACAGGCAAGAAGAAAGGCCACAGGGCTTTTCTGCCCGCTGTGAGCCCTCGTGGCGAGCACTGCGTGTGTCCTGTCCCCCCCAGCCTGGAAAGGTGTAATGTACCCCAGGTTTACCCTCTGTGGAGCGACGTCTGTGGTCTGCACACCATCAGCATCTGCCTTTGTGCTTCTCTGCACCGACCCGCTTATTGACTAGGAGCATAATTGTGCTGCATCGTGTCTAATTGGTTTGCTCTGTCACCCTCCATTTGCTTTCTCTGGCTGCACCCTCCCCGCTCCCCTCCGTAAGCGCACCGAGCCGTGAGTGTGAGCAGGGCACAAGGCCACACTCCTGATTGCTGGAGGGAAAAAAAAAAAAAAAAAAAAAAAAAGCCCCCCAAACTTCCTCCTTTCTTCTCCTAAATTCAAATGACAAGAAACAGAGGAAAACAATTTTGCAAACCCTTGGCAGAGGGCCAGCTCTGATAAAGAGCCGTAATTAATCTCCCCAGCTTTATTAGAATATCATTACAATTAACTCAGCGATCTTCTGTTGATCAAAGCCATTGTTCCCCACAGAGCAGAGGAAGCCAGCGTGAGCCTGGGTTCTGTGCTGCTCAAAAGCACCGAAGGCTGGATGTGTCCCGCCAGCCCGACGGCAGCCGCTCTGCCCTCCCGCCTGGCAGCGCCAGGGCCTGCAGAGGTGCGGGCCGCAGAGCCACGCTGGCACAAACCTCTGTCCCCATCCCGGCTCCTGAGCCTCTCGCAGCTTTGATTGATTTATTTTTTTTCAGCTGCTCTTCTCTGTTGAGCTCTTACAGCCCAGATCCACCATGGGCTCCTAGGTGTCCCTCATTGCCCACGTAGATGCTTCTGGGTCCAGCCTTTTAAGCAGCAGGTTTATTCCTTTGTGTGCATTCGAACAGCTCTTCGTGTGCCTGCTTCCTCGTCTCAGCTGGAGATACAGTGGCTGCTGCAATAATACGGCGAACAGCAGCATAGCGGGTAAAGAAAGCAGGGGAAGCATTTGTGGGAGCCACACGTGAAAGAAAGGAGAGTTGTCAGAATGAAGCTTCATAAGCTCTACAGTTAAATAGCCCAAGATGTGTGCTATAGAAAGGCAGAGAAAATGAGCACCGTTAAACTACCCCTTTCCTCCTTTTCAAACTGTTCTTTTAATATCTGGTATTTATCTGTAATTTAAGCCTGTGATTAGTTTTATCAAAAAGATAGTTCTGAGGCAGAGATCTTAAAAATGATTAGGTGTGTGTTTGACAGACAAGAACAGCTCCGCTTGCACTGCAGGATAAAGACGTATCTGTTTGCTGCCTGGAGCATCCATCTGTGAGGGCCTTGTGCCAGGAGGAACCTCCTGGTTCCGCACGGATCCAGCCCAGCCTTTCAGGGCACTGCTCGTTCTCCTTTGAAGGTGCCAGAGCCGGACCCTCTCATCACTGGGCAAGATTGTTTGTCTGAGGGGAGTTTGTGTTTCTTCTTCCTCACCCCACTTCTGCTTTTGGAAAATACTCTCAACTTCGGTGCTGTCACTGGGGCCCTGGACAGCACCCATCCTGCTAGCTTGGGGTGCGTGGACCTGGACACGCCTGGGACGTTTGGCAGTTTTGCTTCCAGAGCATCCCATCAGAGAGGCTTGCTGTGGAGGGGGGCGGGGAGCCCACAGCCCGTTCCCCATCTATTCCTGCCTCTTCCTGCATGGTGCCAGCCCTCTGCCCAGCCGGAGCAATGCCCAGGGAGTCCTCCGCTCTCTGGTACTCGGTGCAGAGAGCCAAGGAGGTTTGCTCCAGGGCAAGCAGCCTGGCCCTGCCTCCGCTTTCAGCCTGATGTAAGATGGCACAGGTGGAGGTTTTATTCCTAAAATGGCTCTGCCACACAGGATTTCTGTGTTGCGAGCAGGCACAGCGAGTGTGAAACCGTGCTGTCTGGTTACACAAAGGAGAAGCACGGGAATTTAAAAAGCTTTGGGTCTCTTCACCCATGGTTTCTGGAGCAGGTCGCAATGGGCGGCGAGCTGTGGTGGCAAAGGCAATGCTGCGCTGCCAGCCAGCCTGCCTGGGAAGGGCTGTTGGGTGAAGGTGTTTGAAGCCCTTGCTCTTGCTTTTTGTCCTGAATTCTCATCTGTTTGAATTGTCAACACTTGTGAGACCTGGTGAAAAGAAAAGAGAAAGAACAGGGAGGTCCAGGGTTGGGTCTAATCGACCTTGGCATCGTCCCTTAAAGCAGCCACCCAGAGGGGAGCAGCTGCCCCAGTGCATGTGCCGGTGCAGATACAGCCCTGCCTGGCTTCACCTGCGCTCTGCAGATCCGTAACCCTTCGGGTGGGCGCAGAAGGAGCAGGACTGCATTTGCAGCAGAGATTTCACGTGCAGGGTATGTTGAGCAAATGCGCCTCGCTGGTGGCACCAAGCACCGAGCAGGATCTGGGGGAGACCCCCCCAGCTGCAGCAGCGGCTGCTGCAGGCCAGGGGCATGAGCAGATTAACAAATGCAATCAGACGACTTCAAGGAAGAAAGGTTTGTTAAGGACTAATAAGAAAATGGTGCAGAGACAACAGCGTGGCTTGGAAGCTCTGTAACCTCAGGCTGCCTGAGGCTGGGAGGGATTGCAGAGCAGGGGGGTTAGCAGGGGGTTCTGTACTCGCCCGGGCATTCCCTCTGCCCTAGGCACCTGCCTGCGGCCATGCCTGGGGGCACGTTCCGGAGGTGTGGGGGGCCCTGGGGCTGGCTCAGCATGGCCCTTCTCAGGGTACAGACCCTCCCAGTCCCCCAACCCTTGTACGAGAGAAAGCTGAGGTTTTTCACCTTCCCCAAGCCTGTGTCCTTGGGTATGGCAAGGGAACCTTCTGTGGGCGATGGACACCTGGTATCTCACCTCTCCAGACCACTGAGGAGGAGCTGTGGCTGGATGAGGGTTAGGTTTGCTTTCCCCAGCACAGCTTG
The DNA here is from genome assembly GCF_963210335.1 of Falco punctatus. NCBI lineage: Eukaryota > Metazoa > Chordata > Aves > Falconiformes > Falconidae > Falco > Falco punctatus. The sequence goes on from NC_137587.1 coordinate 70,621,449, forward strand.
AGCAGCGCAGTGTCCAGCACGGGTGCAGAGACATACACCCTGCAGCTGCGGCAGGGACCTGATGCTGAAACAGAGTCCTCAGGTCTGACATATGCTGCCGCGTAGGATCCCCTTCCCACCTCTCTTTCCCTGCCTGTCGTCTGGCCGTGGATCTGAGGCAGTAGAAAACCCTAAGAAGAACAAACCAAACCCATAAGAGCCATAAAGCCTCCGGTGGCAGGGGTTGTGGCTTCATGTGAAGCGCCACAGTTGCTGTCAGGTCCTTTGCTGGTTGCCTCCCTAAGATGAGAACTTGTCCCTTCGCAGCGTGGCTGCCAGCCCTCCTCACCGTGGGCACGGGCAGGTGCTCAGCCTGAACAGAGCGGGCTCGGAGGGAGCAGGAGCTGGGGAGGCTCTTCCGAAGGGCGTCAGGCAGTGCTTCCCCACGCCCTGTCCCGCCTTCCCTGGGAGGCAGCAAGCACCACTCCTCCACTGGTGTCCCCACACCTGGGGACATCAGTCAGGCTTCTGGCGTGGCTGCCTCCGGTCTCCGAGTGAGACGCAGGGGCTGACTGTCAGGTTGTTATTAAATATCATTAGTAAGTAACAAAACTGTGTGGAGCACTTCAGGTGCCGACGGTGGCTGGAGGAGGGATCGTTTGCAGTGCTGGGGAGGCGAGCGGGTGGTGACGGTCAGGGACACCTCATTCTGGGCTGCTTCCCACTCCATCTGCTCGCCACCTCCAGGAGGGACGGGTGTTTCCTTGGGGGGAGACACGGGTTTGCAGGGAACCCCTGTGGTGGTGCTAGGGGACTTCAACATGCCCCAGTGTGGAGTCCCCAGGATGGTCTGTGCAGGAGGAGGGAGGACCTGTGCAGCCCCCAGACCCTCCTCCTCTTGTACCACTCTGTTCTCTAGGGACTCCAGTATGGGGCCGGGCAGACTCCTGCCTGTCACAGCGGAGCTGCCCGGGGGAAAAGGCTGTTTTAGCATCTCTTCTACCCAGCAGAAGCAGCTGGAAGAGAAATTTTGGAGACGTTTGTCTTGCTAACCTTGTTCCATTCCTGGTGCTAGCTTTCCCCCACAGAGAGCTGGAGATGGTGGACCGTTGGGAAGGCAGTGCCCAAATCAGCAGCCCCAGCATCTCCAGGAAAGCTGCCTGCTTCTTCGGCGCCTGGCTAGCCATGGAGCTCTGGGGAGGAGCTGGCTTTGGTGGCAGGGACGTGAGCCGAAAAAGCCGGAAAGGGCCTATCTAAGGAGCGAGATGGAGGCAGAGGCACCTCTGGTGAACACGCCTGGAGTGGGAGCCGAGGGACTGCGAGTCGTGTAATCATCTGCTTGAAGCAATTGCAGGCCGTCAGTGGAGTGGAGAGACACTTACTTGGCGTTTATTTAAGGCGAGATGCCCTAGTTTCGTTCTTTCAGTGGAGTCCCTAATTATTTCTTGGTCTTTGTAGTGAGCTAATTAGTTTTGCAGCACTCAAGGCTGGGGAACGCTGATAGGCTTGGGAAGCACAAGCTGGAGGGACGAGGAGGAGGAGAGAGCTGCTGGAAGATGGCTGACTGGCAGATGGGAATGGCTGGGAAGCAGGGCAGGGTTTGGAAGGCTGATGGATGATGGTCTGGGAAGGATGATGAAGGAGGGAAGAGCCATAATTTCATGTCAGGCAAGGTGCTGGAGCGTAACGATATGGGGAACTGCAGGTGGTAATTGAGGGGGATGATGAGGTGGAGAGGGAGTGAGAGGGATGGCTGGTGATAGAGCAGCGGCAGCGCCCGGCACAGGGCTCAGGGGTGGATCCTGCACAGAATGGTGCGCAGCTGCACCCAGGGCAAGGCAGCAGCTGCCCTCGTACATGGTGCTGCGTCGGGCAGCTGCCTGTCCCACAGTGCTGCTGACTCGGGCTTGCAGGACCAGCAGCGTTTCCTGACTGTCCCATCTCATTTCCAGCTTAGTGGTGACACCGAGGAGCTCTGCTGGAAGAGCCCAGCCTGGTCCCTGCCATACGGAGCGCGGCTGGTCCCCAAGCTGGATGCTCCCCTTCCCACCTGATCAGAGCTGCTGCTTTCAGAGAGAGCCACCACAGGTAAGGTGACCCACACTGGTCCCCAGGTCATGGTGCTCCCACGTCCGCTCTGGCTTTTGTGTACGTGGACGCCTCGCTGCTCTGATGTAGGGCTGCGCTCCAGAGCTCACGCTCCCTACGCCTGTACCGTGAGCCCGGGGATCACAAAGGTCTTGCTCCTGTTCTTGCTGTCGTTGGGAGGTTCCCAGTGGCCACCAAGTGCAGCGTGTGACAACCCTGAAGTGCCCAGGTGGCCATGGATTTATTAGGGCATTATCCTACTAGTGCTGCAAATGGTGTCATCCGTCTTCTAAACTCTGCACTTTGTTTCAGAGAGAGAATTTAGTATATCCAGGCAATATGCTGTAGTTTTAGCATATGATAAAGCCCTGCTGGGAAGTGTAGTTTTATTGATTTTGTTATTAAAGTGCCACCGGAATAAATTTGCTCATTTGAATGAGATGTCTTATTACCTGGATCGTAACAGGCACATGATGAAATCTCTGAAGGGGCTGGAGCTACCTGCTGCGTGATGATGGGGAGCTGAGATGGAGCAGCTGACAGGGACCCACAGCTTTCACCCCGCTCACCCCAGGCTGGGTCACCCTGAGACCCTCAGCACCCACCCAGGTCTGCTGGGAAACTCTACTGGGGACCCTCAGGGTAGGCACAAACTGCAGGGTGAGGGGGGCGCTGCGTATTAGTCGAGGTTCATATTGTTCCTCTGATCCTTTGCTCAGGTAAGGCTGTTGTTCTAAAGGAAATTGAGGAAAAATCTCTTTCACAGGGCAATATTTCTTTAGTACCACCAGTAATGGGGGTGGATTGGGAAATGAACCGTTCCCCATTACACCGGGACCTAACCGCACAGCCCGTGCTTTCCAGTTAAAATTTGATTGCCTTGAATCCTGCGGATTATGGAAAATAAGAAAAAGGCCTAGTAAAATTTATGGGTTTTAATCATAAACCGATAGAATCACAGTAAATCTATTGTAAGCGTGCAGATACAGACCCAGGGAGGGGAGAGCAGCAGCCCCGCTTTTTGCTGGGGGAGCTGCATGTACCCACGGTGGGGCCAGGGGGTGGGGAGTGGGGCTGCTCCCCCAGCCGCCCCCGCCGGGGGGCTGAGCCCCCGCGCCTCAGAGCCTTTCTCACCGTAAAAACCCGGTGGCAGGGACAGCACTGCAAAGTTCATGCCCTGTCTCATGGCAAACTGGTGGGGGGGGACAGCACATGGGGGTCGAGGAAGGGGGGAGGTGGGAAAAGGAGGGCAAGGTGGGAGGGTGGGGCAAGAAGGGAGGGAAAGGGAGAGAAGGAGGTGAAGCCTGAAGGTCTTTCTCTCTGCCCTTCCATCCCACTGGGCTGCTCATCACGGAGGGAGCAGGATGAGACCCTGCCAGGGGAGGAGGGAGGCAGGGATGCGGGGGAGAGATGTGTGTGCAGAGAGGGGACTGCGGGAAACAGCCGTGACGGGGGGAGAAGAGCACCTGACACAGATGGCAGGAGAGTGAGAAGGCAGAAAGTATTTTTTTAAATAAAAAAAAAAAAACATGAGTGAAAGAGCGATAAGGAAGAAAAAAGGGAGAGACTAAAAAAATGGCTCCAAAGCAGAGATAAGAGAGGAGTTAGTGAGAGAAGAAGTAAAATTAAGCACGATAAGGCCTGACAGAAGTGAGGGAAGGCAGCAAGCCCGGGCGGGGGCTGCGGGGCGCAGGGATTAATGAGGAGGGGCGGGGGGTCGGCAGGTGTAAATGCCTCTCCCGCAGGGTGCTTGTAGCTCTGCTCCTGCCCCGGCCAGGCACCTGCCAGCCACAGCCCGTGGTGGTGGTGGGGAAATACGGAGCCTGGTGGGGAGGGATGGGTGATGTGTCCGGCTTGGAAGTGGTGAATAACCCTCATCCTCCTCCCTGCCGCATCCCCACACGCTGCCTGTCATGGAGATCCCCATGGGGCTCCCACTCTGGAAGCAGAGGAGGTAAGGCGTGTTTCCCCTCCTAACACCTAACCCTAAACACATCTGTTCCTGGGGTTTTTGCTACCTCTTCTAAGCTGTTTATTCTTTGGGTTGGTTTTTTTCCTCCCGTCTTTACCAGCCACAAAAATTGCTGAGCTGAGATGTTGGCCACTCTGAGATGCTTTTCTTCTGCTCCATCCATCTGCTTTAATCACACAGTGACCGGAAAAAAAAAAATAATTAAACCAGTTCACAAAGCATTGAAGGTTAAAAAATCAGTGTGGATAATAAACTGTGTGGCAGGCAGCAGTGCTACGGAGCATTGGGCAAACTCCCTAATGAGGGACTTGGAGGCACAGCTCGGCGGCGGCAGCGCGGCTTCTGCCCCCGGGGAGGGTTGGAGCCGCGGGGGTCTGCGGGTCTGGGTGGCAGGGCCCGGGATGGGAAGAATCCTGTGCTAGCACAGCCTGAGACCTTACACAGAAAAGAAATAATTTCCTCTCCTTTTTTTTTTTTTTAAAGTTTCTTTTTAATAGTAAAAGACTTGGTTTCTCCCTTTGCTTGCCAGAACGCTGTAGTGTGCTGCAAATACCTTGTTGGACTTGGATATTAGTGTTTTTTCTTTTTAATTTCTGTGTCTTGTATTAGCTCTTTTAATTACACCATTAAAAAATGATAACCGGAGTAAACTGAGAAGCTGTTTCGAGTTGCTGGCGTTAATAGCTGCCCAGGATCACACAGACCCCCTCTACTTCTCTGCCGTTTGTTGAACTGCTGATGGAGTTATTGTCAGTCCTGGCAACAAGGCTCACCCTGAGGTTTCTGCACCTAACGTGCTGCTGGACACAGCTTTCTCGGCTACGCTCGCCTTGGCATCTTCCTCTGGAGGGCTGAGGCCCTGGTGCATCCCTGCCTCTCCCGGGGGGCAGTGCCAAGGGTCCCTGGAGCAGGATCTGTGGTGCAGGTGGAACCACGCGTGCCCACCTTCAGTTTCGAGCCCAGGTTTGTGTGTTGCTCTTTGTGGTTTCATATTTAGCTCACTGAAAATGTTGGTTAAACACTGGTGGGAGGGGAAGCTGGCAAAGAAGTGTTTTTCTTTGGCTCTTTTGAAAAGCAAAACAAAAGCAATAGGCTTGGGGGAAAAAAAAAAGTTTTCGGTTTCGAAGTTATAAAGGAAAGATTGGTTAGAGATGAGAAACTAACAAATCAAAGCTCCTGAAACCTGCTGCGGAGAAAAAAAAACCCACAAAATGTTTTGTTTGAAGATGAATAGAAAGAAGAAACCAGCAAAAAAATCCCCCCTCCCTACAAGCACAGATGTTTCAGGTTCTTCTAGATTGGCACGTTGCTGGAAGAAAAGCAAATCCATTCTTTTCCTTGTCGGCGCTCCAGGTTCCTGTCACTTATTTTTTATCATCTTGTAGTGACTTTGATCCCTGAAGACTCAGTAAGTGCTTTACAAATCAAGCATGCAAATCCCAGCTCAACCACTGTGGAGATGCCACCGAGGCTGGGCAGGCCAGGAACCCGCTGGCCAGCACAGTGCCACCGCTCCCGGTGGCAGCCGGGAAGGGTGGGAAGCACCTGCTGCCTTTAATATCCATGTTGCCTCTGTTTGCAGGGATTTTTTTTGTACTTCCAGCACAGCCAAAGGCTATCAGGCTGTGCTGGGATCCCCAGGCCGTGGTACTGGCCCTGTTTCTCCAGGCTGCGGGTGGGTGCTGGCAGTGGCCTTCCCCCTGCTCTGCACCTTCTGGGGCTTGGGGAGTTGGCACAAACCAGCTGGAGAAGGGCTGAGCTGGTCTGATGATGCTTCAGAGCTTTTCTGATGGTACTTTTCAAAGCTTGAATTGAGCCATCTCTTTCCCCATTGTTCTCTCTCTCCTAATTTCACTCTCCCCCTCTGTGGTTGCCTTCCTAGTTTGCTCCTTTCAATTCATTTGCTGTACGACACCTGTATACTGATATACTGTATACCATAGCCCCGCCATGCCTCACTGCTGGCAGCGCGGGGCTCAGGGCAGGGTGGCACTGTCACACGTCTCCCGTCTCCCCGTTGGTGCAGCCCTGCCGGGGGCCGGGTTAACCCCATTCCTCCCCTTTCCCTCACTGAGACAACACAAACCTTCCTGATCCTGAGTACCAGAGCTGAGCAAAGGCAGGTTGCTGCCCAGTGACCAGAGCCCATGGTGATGGGCATGCTGGAGCTAGCTAGCACCAGGACAGCCAGCACGTTACAGCCTGCAGCACCTCCCTGCTGCAGCCCTGTGCCTGTTCTCTGGCTCAGGCTGTGCGTTTGTGTGTTTAGAAATGATGTAATTTTATTTTATTTTATTTTATTTTTTCAGAGAGAGTCTGCAAGCCTGGAAGCTAAATTCCCTTGGATGTGCCTGGGGGTGCTTGCGAGTCTGGCTGCCAGCGGCCAGGGCTGACGACCACCATGACAGTCCTGACAGGCAGGTGGGGAGCAGCTCTGGGGGCACCCGGGCGGGCACTGCCCACTTGTGCTGCCAGCAACGGCGCTTCATGGGATTGCAGCATCCCTGCCCGCAGGGACAGCTGTCTGCAGCACAACAGCCAGCTTGTCCCCCACCGCAGAGGACACGGCAACGGCAGGCATAAAGTCCTTTGGCCACGCAAAAGGCAGGAGGATGCCCAGATGATGCTGCGGGCACGGCGAGCTGCTGCCTGCCCTGCGACGGTGCTTTGCATCCTTCTCACGGCACGGAGGGCAGGCACCGTGGTACCGCTGCCCCGGCCCTGGGGGCAGGCAGGGCAACTGGCTATAAACCCACCGCCGGACCGCAGGAAAAAAACCGTCAAAGTCCTGTGGGTGCTGTGCAGGGCCCAAGGCACGGCACGAAGCGCCTTTTGGGGGAGCGCAGCCCTTTGGCGGCAGCGGGAGCCAAGCCCTGGCCTGGGGCTGGTCTTGGTGAGCGGGCTGGAAGCGAGCGCTCGCCAGAGGTACAGAACTGGACAGATCAAGAAGTCAAGATTTTGCATTCCAACTATCTATAGGAAATAGGGTGTTTTTATTATTTCAAGTTTTCATAAAAATCCATATTATTGAAATCAAAGTTACAGAAGAAAGTTCGTAACTTTTTATTGATTTTATTTCTTTTTTTCTTTCTTTTTTTTTTCCCCCCTCTGTTGTTTTTCCCTCTCAGAGTTATATCTGACACCAGAGTCCATCAGACAAAGTTCTTACAAACACAGGAGTCCTGAAGACATCGGCTGAACGTTTTCCTGGTATAAAGAAGAGGAGGAGAAAGAGGTGATGACAGTGCGGGTGCAGTGGGTTTGGACAGGGCCAGAGGGCGTGGTGGAAGGAGAGAGGTCGGTATGTTTGTTAGCAATGTTTGTTTTTTAATTATTTTTTATTTGTTCATTTGTTCTTTTTTTTAAAAAAAAAAAAAACCAAACACAAAACCAACCCACCATTATTATTTGCAAATTGTTGTGTTGCCTGGTTAAATCATTTTCATGTTGAACTTGCGTGGTGCGTCGGCAGAGCTGATGCCCGCATCGGATTTCCGTGGCACGTACTCGATCTCAATGTTGTGCTTGGTGTTGCCTTTCCCCCGGCTCCACAGGAAGAGGAGCACCAGACAGAAAAGCACGACACCCAGGAAGGAAATGAAGCCCATGGTGGTGGCGATGATGAGAGTCTTGATGTCAAAGGGGAAAGGCACGGTGGCGCGCGTGCTGTTGGCATCGCTCTCGTTGGGCTGGTTGGAGATGAACGCGAAGGTCTTGTTGGGCTGGTGGGGCCAGTCTGGGGAGTAGCTGCGCACGTGCAGGTGGGCCAGCATGGTGTCGTTGCCACCCGCATTGCTGGCGATGCATAGGTAGGTGCCGTTGTCCTGGATCTGGGCGTAGCGCACCTCCAGCGTGCCGTCAGGGAAGACAGTGAGCCGCCCGTTGGTTTTGGTAGAGATGAGGTGCTTCCGCGGGGAGAGCCACATGATGGTGGGGGGCGGGTCCCCATCTGCCCGGCAGACAAAATGGACCGTGTGGCCTTCGTCCACAAAGATCTGCTGAGCTTTGCGGTCCCGTATCCGTGCTCGGCGGCAGGTGAAGTAGTTGGGCAGGAGGACGTCAGGGAAGTCTTTGAACTCCTTGCCCTGGACAAACTCGGGGGTGGAGCAGGTGGGCTGCTGCTTGTTGAAGTTCAACCTCCATCGCCGCCGGAAAACCCAGAGCAGCCGACAGTCGCAGGCTAAGGGGTTGTTGTCGAGGATGAGCGTCTCCAGGTTGCCCACCGAGTGGAAGGCCGACTCCTCCAGGGTGGTCAGCAAATTCCCTGACACGTTCAGTATGCGCAGGTAATTGAGGCCGCGGAAGGCGAAGGGCTCCACCATGGTGAGCTGCCCTCCCACCAGCTGGATCTCCTGCAGCCTGAGCAGGTCATGGAGCATCGAGCCCTCGATGGTGACGATGGGGTTGTAGGACAGGTTCAGGAACCGGAGGTAAACCAAATGCCTCACCGACACGTACGGGATGGACGTCAGGTTGCAGTGAGTGATGGACAAGGAGGTCAGATTCAACCCGTAGAGGCAGTTGGACGTCATAGTATCCAGGTAGGGCCAGTGTGAGATCTCGAGGACCTTGAGCCGGTACAGCCTCTTGAATGAGTAATCCCGGATGGTGTTGATGTTCAGATGGCGCAGCCGCAGCACGATCAAGCCGTGAAGGTGAGACAGGGCCTCCGTGGGGATGGAAGTCAGGTTGCATTTCTCCAGGGTGAGCTGCTCCAGGCTGTTGAGGCCGCTGAAGGCCCGGTGGGAGATGTAGACAAGGTCATTGTCCCCCACCTCCAAAGACTTCAGGTTGTACAAGTCCTGGAACATGTAGTCTAGGAGGATCACGATTTTGTTCTCACTAATGTCTAGCTTGGTAAGGTTGCTGAGTCCGGTGAACACCCCCAAGGGGATCAGCTTGAGTCTGTTACTCCTGAGCCCCAGCGTCCTGAGGTTGAAGAGGTTGTTGAAAGCCCCAGGTTCAACGGCACTGATAATGTTCTCATTGAGCTCCAGCTCCTCCAGGTGAGGGTAGTTGGCAAATTCATCCTGGTTGAGCGTCTTGATGCGGTTCTTGCCCAAGTCCAGCAGCCTGGTCTCAGTCGGGATCCCCTCCGGCACGACCATGAATCGCTTTCGGTGGCACAGGACGGCGCGCTCCTGGGCAGAGCACTCGCAGCGTGGCGGGCAGCCCGTGGCGGAGCCGGACAGGATGGATCCCAGCATCAGGAGGAGAATCGGCTGCCAGCAGGCCAGGATTGGGCTGCGCATACTCGCCTCCCCAGCTACCATCCTATCTCTCACCTGCAGGTAACACGGGGGAAGAGAAAGAGCAAGGTGGACGTGAGCAAACGGGCATGACCACGGCCGAGGGTCTGCCGTCCCGGTAGGGCTGACGTCGGGGCGAAGGGCACTGCTGAGGCAGGGCAGAGGTTCTCGCTTGCCAGCTGAAATCCAGCCCTTTGGCTACAAGACCGTATCTCCTCCCCACCCCCTAACTTTCCACTTGATGACTGAACGTGCACAGACTTTGAGTGGAAAGCCTTGAGGAATCTGTGTCAGACAGACCTCGCTTCCTCGGCTTCTTAAAGAAAAAAAATCTAATACTAAACACATCTATCTACATCCTATTTTAAGCTCCTGAAATTATTCTGTTCCCTGTAGATGGAGCCTGAATATAAAGGCTGCTTTGCAAACACAGAGGAGCTGAGTGTGGGATTGAGCATCTGGGGGAACCCCGCTCGGGGTCAGCGGGGAGTGGGGTGTCCGAGCGGGGAGCAACGGCGGCAGGTCCGCAGGAGCCAGCCCCCTGCCCCTCCCCAGGCTCCGCAGCAGCCCGGTCTCAGTGTGTCCCCAAGGTGAGTCCCCGGCCACGCAGACTCAGAAGCAGCAGCCGGCCAGCCTACCTCCAGAGGAGCCGGAGCCTGACGTGAGGTCTGGGGTCTCTGTGGGGTGCGGGGCTCTGCCCTGCTGCCCTCCCTGGGGGGCTGGGAGACCTCAGCGGTTACGGTCTGGCTCGTGCCCAGCCCCCAACCGCCCCGGCCCATCGGCCGGCGGAAGGAAACGCTCGCTGTTGTGCTGCCTCTGTTGCATTTATTTCCTTGTTGTTCAAGCTGTTGTGAGGGATCAAATCATATTAATATTGCATATTAGATGCTACTCCGGACCGTGTTTATATCTATTGTTATGTGTACGCTCTGCGTTGCCTCCACTAATGCTCTTTATGGCTATGACTGAATATACTCAATACGTTACTTCCACGGGCTCCATTTGTATCCATCATTATATGTCCTGTACATTACTTTCCCTGCTCCGGCGCTATTTATGGGTAGGGTATGCATGCTGTGCATTACTTCCATTGCGTCTGTTTATATTCATCATTTCCTACACATATATGACCCAAGTATAACTTTTGTTCCCAAAAAATTATTCAAAACGTCTTTGCAAGATGCAAGGATGAAAGATGATGGATTGGCCGTAAAAATGTCCACCAGCACCATCACAGAAACCACCAGGCCTGGCGTGCTGGGCACTGGCTGCGACGTCCCGGAGTCCCCACAGAAATCCAGGGTCCCTGTCCTTCCCCATCCCCTTTCCCTGCCACCTCTGCAGCAGGGCTGGTCGCCGGGGCCCACCCAAAGCCCGTCACCCCCAAAGCGAGGGGGTGCAGTACTGGGGGCTGGTCCCGCACAGCTCCCTCGGCAGCGGTACCCAGCTCCCTCCCGCCGGCCTCGCACCTCCCAGTCCGGTAGAAACATTTCCAGTGGCTTCACTTGGGCCTGGGCCAGGCGGCGAAGAGGCGTTTGCCCTGTTTACAATTCATCATCCCCCGTGTCATCGCCTCCCCGGCGCTGACGGTGCTGGGCGGCCTCACAGCCACCCGCGGGGCCGCCGGGCTGGGGCCTGCTGGAAGGATGCGCCGGGACAGCACCAGGGCTGCCTGGGGGTTTGCTCCCCAGGCTCGTGCCGTGGCCCCGGTGGGAGCTGAACTCCCGAGGGGTCCCCAGCCGCCTCTCCCCGTGGGCAGCACGCGGCCGGCGAGCACACACGTGTCCTGCCTGTGTCCCACAGCCCACCAAGGCGTGCCGGCTCACGCGCAGCCTCCCTCGGCCGGTGCTTCTTGGAAACCAATTCCCGCTCCTCGCAGCCGTGCTGAGAAAGTCATCAAAGAAAAAAGCAAAACACTGCATGCAAAACAAAATACAGTCTAAGGGGCTTAATTATACCAGGGCTGAAAAGCTTTCAGCTCATTAGAGCGCCAGGCAGCCTTAGCTGGCTGCGGTCGGTGCGGAGATTTCAGCTCTGCCTGCGCGTGCAGCCGCTGCTGGTCCCTGCTGGGCACGGGGAGGGGGTGGGAGCTGAATCCCACCGCAGGGCCCCACGCACGGCTCCTGCAGTGGCCCTGGGCCTCCCCTGTGGGCCAAATCCTGCCCCTCTACAGGTGGGAAGAGGGTGGCAACGCATTCAGTCCCATGCTGTTGTCCCCGCAGCAGAGGGGCAGCAGCCAGAGCTGCTGGGAGCGCTGCAGGGTCCGCGGCTAAAATACAAGCAAAGAGGTGATCGATGAATGAAGCGAAATCTGCATGGCGTGAAAGACGAGACCAACCCACCTGCACAGAATTAAAGTCTAGACACACCTCACATGTTATTAGTTCTCAGCTAAATTTAAATCTGTGATAAATACAATCCCTGACAAAAACATCTGTAATCTTAATAACCAGAGTCACCGAAGAGCTTTGGGAGAAAGACAATGAATAAGCTGAATAGTCCGGGCTAAGATGAGCTTTAAATCACTTCTGGTTCCCATTTACCTCTGGCTGTTTCAGAGGAATACTCGTGCCTCAAGGTGAGGTGGATATTAAGAGGTGCCCTTCTACAAAATGACTCGAAACATGATTTTTGTGTGAGTTGACGGCAACAACCCACACACGGCTTTACAGACTGTCGTGCATCCCCCCCGCCAGTGGCTGGACTCACGTCACATCAGCAAACCTCAGTCCAAAGTCACCGCTGCCCTGTTGGCTGTCCTGCACCTGCCGCCACACAGTCCCTGTGCTGGGGCCATGGGGACCAGCCAGGTGAGGGGCTGCGGCCACCTCGGGTGGGCTGGGGTGACTGCGGGGAGAGGCCTCGGCCTCACCGGGGGGAGAGGGCAGTGGCTGTTCCCAGCACTTGCTGCCTGCGGGAAACCAGGATGTGACTGAGACAAAGCACCACCAAAAAGTCAAGCCCACCCGGATTTATTCTGAGTAGGACCGTGAAACATGCCCAAGCACCCCTCCAGGGGGTCCCAGCCATGGTCCAGCACCAGCTGCCAGGCAGGATCAGCCCACACAGCCGTGATGCACAGGCCACGCCAGCCCAGGGAGAGCTGCAGCCCTCCGGCATGAACGTGGCGCTCGCTTCTCGGACACAAAAAAAGCATCTGTAAGAAAGGAGCAGCTGCCAGACTCGCTACCTGCAGGCAATAAGCAAACTAGTGCAAACCAAAGCAAAACTCATGCTCAGGGCGACGGCATCCACTGACCCCTGTCCTCACCACGCTGCTGCCTGGGGACGAGGGCTCCCAAGCACAAGCCCATCAGCCGGGGGAGTGCTGCCTTGGTGCGAAATGCGGGCCTGCCGAGCGGCTCCGGCTGGGCTCAGCGCTGGGAGGAAAGATGCTATTCTGGGCCTGGGCCTGGAAATGCAGCCCAGGGCCAGGCTGGAGCACTGACGTGTGTGGGGTTTGCTCCGTCGCCACAAGCACAGGCTGCCACCACGCAGGAGGAATGGCCCTGGGGAAGCCAAACCCAGGCGGTGACCCAGGGGGGAGCCCAGCTCCACGACTGGTTTTGCTCCTGAGGCTGCTGCTCCCCTCCTGCCCCAAGGGGTGGGCAGCACGCCTGGCCGTGCCCCCCACTGTCACCGCTGTCCCTGGGCTGTCCCTGCCCACTGCCCCATGGCAGTGCCCAGCAGTCAGGGCCGAGCCAGCGCTCCTCGGCACTGAGCAATCTGCCATGCTGACAGCGAGCGAGCAGCAAAAATCCCCGAGTCAGCTATAACCCCCACCTGGCAGCCATAAATTACAGTGTGGGAGACGTTCACCCTTGAACCAGATGCTTTCGAGAGCATCCAACGACAACAAGCAATTTAGGACGAAGCGAGCCACATCCCGGGGGGGCTCGGCAGGGCTGGAGGAGCGCATCCCCACCCCGTCCATCCCTGCAGGAGCTGTGGTGCTGGTGCTCCCAGCTCCATGCAGGAGTGAGCCCAACCCCAGCGGCACCGTGCGCCCACACCGGGCTGCGGTGCGGGTACGGGTACGGGCTCCCCCCCTCTGGCTTTGCACAAGACGCGGCTCTTGGAGTCGGTGCTCTCGTCTCCTCTAAGCTGCTCCAGCTAAATCAAATTTTATTGAACTTGACTACATTTTAGAAATAAAGACTCCAGGTTTACAAATAAATATTTAACAACCTTTCCTGCTGCTAAAAGAGTTGCTTATCCAGACCCCGGGCTCTGCACTAAGTGTTCCTGTAGCTATCTGCAAAGCAGCAAAACAAAGGGAGAAGCTTTAATTTGCCAAACACGTTCGTGCCCACTTCCTCCTCTCTCCATCATTCCCCCCGCATCCAGCGTGCATTTGTGGGCCCTTCTGCTTTGTCTCTCCCTCCTCCCCACCCTACCTGCTCCCTCCTCTCCTCTTTTCCCACCCAGCCCCCAGAGCACAGGCATCCGGAGGAGCTGCCCTCCTTGCTGGTGCCCAGGGACGGGCAGGGATGGACGAGAGCAGGGGCCAGAGCACATGGGGCAGTTTTTCCTCCTGGGACTATGCTGCTTCACACGGGTAAAAACAAACCAAAGAGGGAGAGCTGCCAGGGCTGGCTGGGGGGCAGCAGGCCGGGTGGCTGGAGGCACAGCGCTGGCCTGGCTCATGGAAAGCTGCCACTGCATTTCCTCTGGGCCTTCATTAATGGATGGGCTGCTAACGAAGGGCATGAAAACAGGCTGCCACAGTGCAAAGGGCTGCCCTGGCCCACGTCCTCCACAATCAGCACAAGAGGTTGTAAGAAGCGGGGAGAAACAGGGGAAAAGTTGAGGAGGACCCCTCCAGCAGCGGGGACACACCAGCGAGGAGCACGAGGCACCGAGCCGCAGCAGGTCAGCCAGAGCAGACCACCCCCAGCCCCCCCAGCCCCCAGCTGCCCGGGGTCACCGGCTCCCGCTCACCCACGTGAAGGCATGACTCTCCAGCCAGGAGCTTTTGCTCAGCCTCCTGAAGTATCTGCTTTCAGCTGCTCCGAGGCGGGAGCCTGGAATAGGTGTGCGGCAACCTGATCTGCTCTGGCAGTTGCTCTGAGGCTGTAAAAGAGCATGGAGAAGTATTTAAGATGCAAATCCCCTTCCGGCACTGACACCGCCTGGCTGGCACCAGACACCGCCGCCAGCCCGCGGGGCTGCCCTGCAAAGACGATTCCTGGTGGCAACCAGCAATTCCACCCAAAACGCGGCGCCCGCAGCACCGCAGGGCGTGGAGTCAGGGAAGCACCAAGCCAAAGGGCCAGAAGAAAGGGGATGGGGGATGCACAGGGGAGGAGAAGAGCTCTGAAGGGCCAAGACGTTGGAAGGGGGAGGCTTTGGCCCTGCTGTCCACTGCTTTAGCTCCAGGCTGTGGATCTGCTTGACCCCATGCAGGGACAGATACGTACAACCCGCGACGGCCCAGAGCCAATCTGGAGAGTGACTTTCAGGCTCGGCAGGCAGGTTATCGGAGCAGGGCCATGGGAAGGAGATCCCGGTCATCTCTGCAGGATGCTGAAGCTCAGGGCAGTTTTTGCTCAGGCCGTTTCTTGCAGCAATCACATCTGTGCAAGAGCTGCTCACCCTCCTCACACCTTTGCTCCTTCGTTTTTAACGTCTTTTCTCTCGCTTTGGCTGCACATGCTTCAGTGCCCCATCAGCAAAGAAAACATCCTGACAAGTGATCAATAAATAATTGCAAAGGCAGCTGTGGATGCTGGGGGTGTAAAGCCCTGAGCTAGCAAGAGATAAATGAGGAGTGTAAGGGTGCAGCCACTGTGGAGCTCGGGCTCGGAGCCAGCCACGCTCCCCTGCTCATCGACTGAGGTGGCTGGGACACGGGCTGGCCCACCGCTGCCGCAGCCGCTGTCGGTTAGTGGTTCAATGCTTCCCAAGCTGGGAGGAGGCTGATTTTTTTCTTCTTGTGAGACAAAGAGCAGGAGAGCTGTGTTTGCCGAGGGAGTATCTCCCAAGGGTTGGCCTGGGGGCTCCAGCACCAGAGATGTTCCAGGCTGGGTCAGCATGAGAGTGCTGGGATGCTGGGAAGGATGTGCACCAGCTAGTTGAGTGGGGCTTCTCCTCTTTATTTATTTCAGCAGATCTCCTCGGGATTCCTGTCTCCACAGACATGAGCTGGGTCACCAGGATGTTTTAGGTGCTCACCCAAAGGCACCCAGCTCAGCAGGCACTTGAGTGATGAGCGAGCACTGGGCAGAGGAGGCTTCAGTATAGCACGAGGGTCTCCGTAGATGTTTTTTCTTCCCCGTTGGTAGCTGTGAATGGTGGATGGAAAAAAATCCAGGCTCTTCTTAGGGCTATGGAAACATTTGCACCGGAGAGGTGAAAGAAAGGTCTGTCCAACGAGTGCCTTCTGGGAGAGCCGCCAGGGTCACGATGACATTGCGAAGGCATCCTCTGTGCTCTGCCTCGTGCCCGTGACCAGCCCGGCACGGGGGGACGGGGCTGCCCCTGAGGCAACGCCTGCAAAGGCCGTTTGGGAAGAGCAGGGTATTGGTACCTGCTGGAGCCTGGGCCATCATCCCACGCCTGCCCACGCAGGGAGAAAATGGCCTTCTCCTCTCAGCACAGCCCAGCCACAGCTGGCAGCTGCCCTTTCTCCTTGCGCTGGAAGGGGAATAGTATTTTTCCTGGGAATGGTCTCGAGCAGTATCCAAACGCCTCCTGTGCTCCCCAGGAGCACCCTGAGCAGCACCAGCACGGGCCCTGCGAAGGGCCGCACCCTGGGCAGCAGCGGTACCTTTGGGGCTGGAGGATGGGGGACAGCCCAGCCGTCCTGCCCACGGGCTCTGCGTGGCTCAGCACGCCGCAGCGGGGCTGCTGACTCAGCCGGAGCGCAGCTGTACGGTGCCTGTGCTAAACCCTGTGTTCGTGTCGGGGGCAGGACACCACCTGATCTTGCATAAAAGCGGCTGGTACAAAGTCACCCCGCTGCCAGAGCATGTTTCCTCCAGATCAGGCACAGATGGCATTTCTGTATGGGCTTGCCTTGATGGTTGGTCTGGTGGCCAGTGGCTTCCTGCTCCCCCAGACCCAGGCACCAGCCCCCAGGGACAGTCCCTGTGCCATGGCACCCCAGCAGCAGTGTGGGGAGGCTGAGCCACTGCTCCTGGCAATCCCCGTGCACAAACCACACCTGGGGGCACCACGAAGGGCCTGGCAGGGCCAGCTGTCTGGCACCAAGACAAGCTGCTCCCTCCCCACCTCTCCCTGCCTGGGGACACCCTGTCCCCTCCGCCTCTGCCAAAGGGTGTCTTGTGGTTCTGCAGCGCCCTGGAGCTCTGCTCAGCACCCGGAGCGGGGCTGGGGCGCCCGGCAGCTCCAGTGGCAGAAAACCAGAGCCACAAGCAGCGATGGGGGAGCACCCCTGGTGCCTGCTGTCCTCCTTCCCTCAGGGCTGGCTCAGCAGGGGAGCAAACATCAAACCAGCCAGACACCCTGGCCCATGAGCAACCTCACTCCACAGGGCTGTAAGGCTGAGGCTTCGTGATGTGACACCCCCACCCCCACCCCCACCCCCGTTACAGCCACGGGTCCAAGCCACTGTCCCCCCAGTGTCCCTGCCACTGCCTGAAGGCAGAAACCCGGGATCAGAGTCCCAGACGCTGCAGCCAGCGGGGACCAGCGAGCACGTCCTGAGCCAGCAGCGCTACAGGTCCCACCACTGCAGGACCGGCCACGTTCCATACATTTAACTTAAACTTAGACTGTACTTACAGCACCGCTTCTGTTCCCACGCCACGTGCCTTAAATACCCCTACAACCAGAGCAGGATACCTAGAAACGTAGAGGGGCTGATCCAGGGCACTGCATCTTCCCCTGGAAACCTTTGGGATAACAGCAAGAGGACTTCAGAGGACATGAACCCGGCAGCTTGGCTGGCTCTAGGGAAACCTGCTGATTTACCTCCCTTTAGGACCGGCCCTGATATTTTTATACTGCTGCCTAAAATAAGCAGCCTCAGAAGCCTTTCGGGAGAGGCTGCCCGCAGCCCAGCCCAGCCAAGATGGCTCCGTGATAACCCATCGGTGGGACAAGCTGCACAGGGCAACGAGGGCACGAGCGAGCCGTGCCACCAGCACCGACACCCCCGCGGGCACCGGGCGGCATCGGCAGGGCTGCCCCTGCCCATCTCCCACCTCCCACGGCGGGGACGCAGGGGCAGAGTGGGGTGCTGGGCTGGGGTGGGGGCACAGCTGTGTTTCAAGGCGCTGCGAGAGACGAAAGCCTTGGCTCTCTCCATCTACCGCCCTTCTCGACTCCTTCGCGCAAGCCAGATCTCTCTCTCCCCCCCCTCCTCCCAGTTACTAAGTTTTGTTCACACAATAACAAATTCAGTGCCGCAGGAATTTCCAGAAAAAAAGAAGCGGAGAAAAAAGGAAGCCAAAGAAAGCATGAGCAATGGCCAACGTGGAGAGAAGATTCCTCTTCCCAGCCTGGGCTTCTCTGTGCTGGTTTTACATGTATAATTCTTTTTTCTTTCTCTCCTTCTCGCTTGTTTGATTTTTGCATTATTTATGGCTTGTCTTCAGGGCCTGTATTTGCTGTTATTGTTTCATTCAACACTAAAATGGATTAGATAAAAACAAACCGTGCTGAGCCATGGCTCAGCCCGCCTGTCCTGCACTCAGCTGTAGCCACACAGCCGGGCAGAGCGGGCGCCGTGGGTGCGAGTGGGGACGAGGTGTCACCACCTTGCCAGCCCTTCCCAGCCCCAATGCCTGCTGGCAGGGAGGTGCTGCAGGATGTGGCCCAGCCAGGATTTTGGCTCCAGGTGCTGCCAACCCCCCTGATACGTGTCCTCTGCAAGTATGGGGGCTACGCACAGAGCTCCTGGGGTCCTGGCACTGCACCCAAGCCTCCGATCCCGGCCAAGCAAGAAGGAAAAGGTGGGAAATGATGGCTGAGAGGAGAAACAAAGCACTGGAAATGCTGTTTTTTTCAGGGCAATTTCATGAAATCCAACGCATTGATTTCACTAGTGCCCCAAGCCGAGCCGGCGCCGGCTGCGGGTGCTGTGCCTCAGCAAATCTCAGCCCCAGGTGCTTTGGGAACATGTCCTGGAAAGCGCAGTGCTGTCCTGCAGCATCGTGCTGGGGAAGGGCGCAGTGCGAAGCTGCTGGCGCAGGGGTGGAAAGCACCGTGGGTTTGATGCCTACGATACGGGGTGTCAGCATGACCAGCCTCAGCCGCGCTGCGGGGAGCCGTGCCGGTCCTCGGCTTTCTCCGTCTTCCAGCAGGCAACTGCACTGAGCCCATGGGCAGGGACAAAAAGGAGGGACCCACTGTGGGGACGGAGTGGTTCCCCTGCTGCTTTGGGCTGGTTTTGTTGCGTTTTGCTTGAGCTGAAAGAGATGCTTTCCGCCCCTTCCTCCTTCTCCCCAGTGATGCTGATAATAATACAGAGCCTGCACTCTGGACTGTACGTGAGAACAAAAGTAATCACGGGGGAGTACAGTGCATAGAAATTAAATCGGAAACGCAAGGCCAGGGTTTCCATTTCGGTTCAGCTTCTGTATCACTTCCATTGAAAAGGATAAACAGGCTGAGCACAAATCAGTTTAATGGCAGCGCAATTCCATGTTTCCCAGAGCAAATCGTAGCTCAGGCCCAAAGCGGCAGCGTGATACGCAGCATGCTAGCACTGCGGGATGGCCGTGGCATGGCACAACCCCAGCTGGGCACTGCGGGGCCCCCAGGGCCCCCACAGGACTTGCTGCCCTCAGCAGCGGTGCTGAAATAACCTGGCTGACCAGGGCACAAGAGGGGCTGGTGTCCCTCTCTGGGCTTGGGGATGCTGGTCGGCCCTTGCCTGCCCAACAGCCAGCAGAAAAGAGGTGTCCCTTTGGCTGTCCCTCACATCCCTGAGGTCCCAGCAGCAGATCTGGACCCACTGGGACCTTGCAGAGCCGTGCCAGGCTGCTCCCCCAGCGCGGGACAGGCAAGAAGGTTTTCCTGCTGCTCGCCGCTGTGGCCCTAATTCTCTTTATCACCCGGCTCCTGCAGCACACGCGCATTTACAGCACAGCTACACCTGCCATCTGTTTTTCCTACCTAACCCTCCTTGCTGCGCCTTGCTCCGTGGCACAATGCACAAGCCACTCACCGGTGGAGCTGGGGCAGAAGCAAGCCACCAAGCCAATTCTCACCCGTAATGTCCCCCCAGCTCACGGTTTGGGTTAGACCACATCAAATTGGCTCTCGGTGACTGCCCCCCGTTCAGAGGGGCAGTGGAGGAAGAGGTTTGCCTGCACGGATGGTAAGAAGAGCCTCTGAGAGTGCTCAGACTTCGCTCGCCACCCCCAGGTTGCCTCTGAGGTCTATATCAGTTGTTTCCCATTTCACACTCGACATCTCAAATCCAAACAAAGAGCTGAAAGAATAGATTACGTCAAAATATTTCTGCTTCTCCCTCCTACAAGAATTCCCCATCAGAGACCAATCCAATTAAGGTGCTGGTTATGAAATTAACCATAATTACAAGAGTGGTATTTAATGTTTTGCATTCTGATGCAGAAACAGAACAGAAATGACAAAAAAAATATTTGTGGGTCCTATTGAGATCACTAAGAGCAATGTGGCGTGGTGGGGGAGGGCTGCCAGGGAAGTGAGGGCTGTGCAGGGGGGCAGGGCTCACATGGGTGCCCAGCCCAGGGACTCCCCAGCAGCGAGGGCAGGGGCTGGGTGCTCATGGGCACACCGCGCAGGGAGCAGTGGCCAGCCTGTCCCCCAGCGCAGGGATCGGCCCAGCCCAATGACTGCCAGCAGGTATTTTGCCATTTGAGCATCACCCAGACAATGTTGGACTGCTGGAACCGTGTCCCAGGAGGCACAGCCTAGTCCTGCACCTCCTCAGCCTGTCGCCACTCCCCATGGGGACCCTCCAGCTCGCCCACAGGACTGTCCCCAGCTCAGGACACCAAGCCCAGCCCTGAGACAAGGGACAGGAGAGCTTCAGTGGGAAAAGCCTTTGGCCTCTGACCAAGACACATGGGTCCTCCTCTGGGACCCAGGAGAGTCATGTCTCTGTGTGGACACATGTCCACTGCAGGATGCCGTGGGCACCAGAAGGTTGACCGGCTTAGAGACACATGTGGGAAAAAACACAGAAGAAAGCATGCAGGGTGGTGAAACAGACACCACTTCTGTGCTTAACCAGGAGAACGAGTGAAACGAAGCCAAGCTCCCTGGCCCCCACAACAGGGATGCTGACCTGCTGCCTAGCCTGGTCCCATGCTAGTTAGGAGGTGCTGTTTGGATGGGGTGTGGAGCCATGGAGGACAAGGGATGGTGGCCGAGGTGCTGGCGAGGCCAGAGGGAGGACTGAGCCGCTGGTGGGGCTCATGGCAGGGCTCCCCCCGCCATGGCCGTGCTGCTGCCAATGCATCAATGCATTCTGCGCGTCCCCTCGGCAGGGCAAGGCATGGCCTGAGCGGGTTCTGTCACTCACTCCTAACTGCTGCTCCTGAGAGGTGGGAATCACCCGTGTCTTGCCCCAGCACAGCTGTTAACTCCAGCGGTGGGGGGGGTGTCTCTGCTCAAGCTGGGCGCTCCCCCCACGGTCCCCCCTTCCCAAGCCAGCCAGTGCAACCTGCTGCTCTCAGGGCTGGAGGGAGCCTCGTGCTCCCTGCCTGGGCTAAAGAGATGAGGCCCCTCTGTGGCATTTATCAGCGTTTATTCAATTGCCTGGGTCAAGCTGACAATTAACGCTGCCCACTCAGACACGGCCACCTTTGTACAACCCGTCTTTCTCCTGGCTCGCCACGCCAAGGGAGGGCAGAGGCAGCGCTGCTGACAGCAGCCCTGGGGCTGGGGAAGCACTGCGGGGGGCTACGGCTGGTGTTTCCCCCCTTCCCCGAGCCAGCCCCGTCCTCAGCTGCTCCTCTCCCTCTCTGTATCACACAGGCCTTGACACTGTCCCAGAGGCTGTAAGACACGGCCCCAGCCAGGGTCGCAGGGAGCTGGGACATGCGGCCAAGGCGTGGAGATCCCTCGCCATGCAGCCATTCCCCCCCGCAAGCTCCAATTTTAACTCCAACATATGGAGAGAGAGAAGAGGGAGACAACTGACTCAGAAGAAAATTGAGGCTGTGGCCTTCAGTTGCTTTCTCCCTTTATTTTTCTTGGGTTGTTTGATTTGAGTTAAGCGTTTGTAGCCCTCTTCTCTCCCATCCCAGCCTTCTTCACTACCTGAAAAGCTCTTCCAGCTCTTTTCCCACCCAAAGCCATTTCTGCCCATGCTAGGACAAACCCTGCTCCCTTCCCGGGGTTTAGCAGAGGATGGGGGAGAGCTGCTGACTCAGTGCATTGGATGTGTTTGAGAGCTGGGCAAACACCCGCCTCACCAAGCTGTGCCGTGACTTGCGCTGCCGGCTGTGCCCTCCTCTTGCTGGCCCAGAACCACTGCCACGGTGGCCAGTGACAAGCATAAAGGGTGAGTATGTACCACAGGAGAGCCAAGGGCACCACTAACATCCACCCCAGCGCCAGCACTGCCCAAGCAAACTGCCCAAGGGGCCACAAGCCAAGGGGGACCCAAGGGCTGGCAGGACTCTTCTGAGGTGACACAGAAAAGTGTCTCTCCAGCCGTTTCCACACCTGAAGCTTCACAAAAGAGTCGGCGGAGTCTCATTTTCCACCAGGACGTTCACAGAGATGTGCCCATTGCAAACACGTCCTCCCCTACCTTGAGAGGACGGGGTCCAACTTCCAGCCCCGACACAGGTGTCACCCCAGAGCTGTCACCGCACCCAGCAGCCGTCCAACACCCCCAGGCCCATCACAGCCCAGCAACAACCACGCACGTGAGGCAACACCTGATGAGGTTATCAATCCTCATTGAACCAGAGTAGGTTCAGTTGTGCTTTATAATTCAGCAACTGTAATTACACTATAATTACACTATCATTGTGGCCTTATTAGAAAGTGATTTATCAACCCCTGAAATAAAACCTCAAGTTACAGGATTTTATACTTGTTACATACATCAAGCAGTATCAACTTCAGCATCGTTACAGTGACTGTATGAAGTAGCAAACTAAAGGAATAATAAGTCATCCGGTCACGCTGCTAACCTTCCAGTGCTATGAAACAGTGGTCATTAGAGGTATCACAGACTAACTACGTTATAGGTGTAGAGTAACTGCAGTATGGTACGGTATTACAGAAGTATAACCACTGGTTTTGTAGTTAGTGCCTCCACAAAAAAGCTTGGAAAACCTGACTCTTCCCCAGGTGCTGTAAACTCAGCTCCAGTATCTCCTCCAGTCGCTTCCTGCCCATCCCGTGGGAGCCTGCCGTGGGTGCAGGCAGGTGCCGCTGCCCCGAGCTGCTGGCCAGGGAGGCATGGCCCAGAGAGGAGGAGAAGCCCCCTCCTGCTCCTGGTAACCGGCACAGCGCCCACCAGGGACACTGCTGCCTCCAGGGAGCCTCTGTCCCTGCCCCAGAGTGCAGGCCCTGGGGAGGGAGCAGAAGAGCCTGGCTACCAGGAAAACGGCCCCGGTGTGTCCGGAAGACACGGAGGCTTTAGCCCGGGGACACATTTCCCTCTGGGCCTTGCTCACCAGCCTTGCTCGGCGAGCTGCAGAGCACACCTCTGCTCCCTGGTACGAAGCTACCAAGCTACGTGCTCCAGGAAGGAGCCAGGAGCAGCAGGCGAGAAGGCAAAGCCAGCCCAGACATCGCCTCCCACAGAGACCCAGCCCAGCTGCTGGGATGGGCAGGGGGCTGAGACGGGCAGGGGAACGGCACAGGTTCTGTGCACCAGGACAGTGAGGCTGTCCCTCGGCTCCGTGGCACCTGGCACAGGCACGAGGTGTCACTGGCCATTGGCACTTGCAAGGGGTCCAGGAGAGGGACAAGGCGTGCGCTTGAAACCAGTGAAGGGACATGGAGGAAAGGGGTCGGACACAGGTCTGGGCTATGGGGCTGGCGTGGGGCTGGGGTCGCTGCCTTTGAGGTGGGATGGCTTGGGCAGCGCAGGCAGCTCTGCCGAGACCCCTGCACCCCCGTGGCGGTGGGCTGGCTGGTGGCACCTCCACGCTGCTGCTCCGGCAGGCTGGAAGGTCAGGTCAGGGCTGCTGCAAGTGGCAGAGCAGCGAGGAAAGGGTTAAGGCTGCCGGGAGGGCTGGGACGGGGCTGGGGAAGGGATATCATTTCAGAGCAGGGCTCCGGTAGGTGGTGCAGGGGAAGGGGAGATGAAGGCAGAAGGGAGAAGGAGCAGATCTGTGGAGCGGGGCTGCTCCTGGGGATGCCTGAGCTGCTCTGCTGGGTGCGAGCGTGGGGCTGTCACACCAGTCCCCTGCTGCAGGCAGGATCGCTTGCTGGAAAGGGCGTTTGCTGGGGAAGGACCGTGGATGGCGACTGCTCAGGCGGTAGCTGGGCTAGTGAAGGCAGAGAGAGGCGGCACAGCCTCAGCTCGCCAAACAGCACGTACCGGCGGCGAGGAGACCTCATCCCACCGGTGCCCACGCTCACCCACCATCCCTCCCTCCTAGTGCAAATCACTTTCACGGCACCGACACTCCTATTTCTTCTCGGAGGTGGCACCTCCAGCACCTGGAGCAAACCATGCCTCTACCCTTCGCTCAGCCTACTTATACATCCAAGATGCAAGGTGAAAAATCCGATAACCTACACACAGCATCAGAGCGCGACAAGCAATGGCACTGCCCGGGAGGGCTCCCAAAGCCCTTCTGGCCAGCAGGCTCTTGGGCATCCTCAAAATCCATCTGCCCTGCGAAGCCCCTTCAACATGAACCCCTTCTTTTTTCTGCCAGACGCAAACCGAAGGCTCAGCCCATGCTGGCAGCCTGACCCTCCCCAGCATCTGCCATTCTCCTCCCTGGCTCCTGTACGTGGGGCTGAGCCCAGGCTGGGGGACCCTTCAGCGCTCCCAGAACCCCCGCCCCGGCGACTGAGGGACCATCCCATCAGGCAGTAACTCCCCACGGCCCCGACTCACCTGCCTCCAGGCTGGGGGGCTGGTGATGGAGAGGTTAGCCCCCACCCAGAAAAATTATCCCCCTTCATGGCTCCTGCCTCCAGCCTGGTCACCCAGGGCTGGCGAGCCCTCCCGGCCCGTATTTAACCCTTCGTGCCTCTGCCTCGGGGTCAGGCAGAGGGCCCATTCCTCCTCTTGAATTAACCCTTCCGGGCCGGGGAGCCGGGCACAGCCTGCCTGAAGGCTGATCCCCCTGCTCCCCAGCAAGCCCTGGCAGGGAGCGCTGTCCCGGCCATACCCTACCTGAATATGTAATCTGCTCCAGACCGGCTTGCCTAACTACCGGGAGGAGGAGGGGGAGAGCTCCCACATCAGGATGCAGCTCTGTGCTCCCCTCAGCATCACCCAGCCCCAGCCCTTAGCTGGGCGAGTCAGCCCCGGGTGGCCGGGACCCCAGCCCCGCCTGGCTGCAGAGGGGCTGCGGGGGGCAGCGCAGGGGTCCTGGGGGGGTGAGGGGGCTCAGCAGCAGGCAGCCGCCCGGGCACGGGGGGGCGGCGAAGGCGGCGGCAGCAGCACCGGAGGGGATGGAGGACAGCAGGACACACGTCTCCCCCAGCCCCACGCCCCGCGGCGGGCAGCCCCCGGCCCCGCCGGCCCCTCCCCGCGGTACCCGCACCTCGGTGCAAGCCGGGCACCCGCAACGAGGTCCCGGCCCCGAGCCTCGGCGCGGGTCCGGCCCGAGGACAGCGCCACGGCTCCGGGCCTGGGGGGCACGGACCCCCCCCCCGCTCCCCCAGCCCCCGTCCCCCCGCTCCAGCGCCCCCGCCCCGCGTACCTGCATCTCATCCTCGCCGGCGGTCTCCCTCGGTCAGAAATGGCATCTCCCCCGCCCCCCCCCTCCGCCAAGCCTCCACCTGCAGTAACGCAGCTCCCCCTCTCCGCAGCGGCAGCACGAGAGGCGCCGGCGCTCCCGGGTCCGAGCCGCCCCCCAGCCCCGAGCCCGGGGAGGGCCGGGCCGGGCACCGGGGCCGCTCGGGGCCGCTCGGGGCCGCCCTAGGGACGCGCGGCCCCCGGCTGCCTCCCCTCCCCCGGGCGGCCGGCGGCGGCGGCGCTGCGGGGCGGCGGCATCGCCCCCCCGGGGCGGGCTGGCACGGCCCGGGCTCCGCTCGCCCCGCTGCCGCCGGCCGGGTCTGCCGCGGCGGGGCCGCGCTCAAAGCCGCCGCGCCGGCCCCCGCCTCCCCTCCGGGAGGAGCCGCCGGCGGACGCGGGGCGGTGCGGGGACGGGAGCGGCGGCGGCGGCCGGTCCCTCCTCCCGCCGCCTCCCCCGCTCCGGCGCGGCTGGGAGGGGGGAGCCGGGGGCGGGCGCAGCCCCCCGACCCCCGCGGGCAGCGGCGCTTTCGGCCGGAGGGCGGGGGTCGTGGCACCTGCCTCCGCGGCCGGCCGGGGCCGTTCGCCCCCGCAGCCCCGTGCAGCCCCCGGGGCGCAGCCTGGCTGCCCGCAGGGGCCGCGCTCGCCCCGGCGCCTAGCCCCTGCCCAGCCCCAGCCCGCCGGGGGCAGGTGCCCGGCTACCCTGGAGGTTTCGGAGGCTCCGTCCTACAGCAGCCACCTCTGCAAAGCGTTTTGCTCCTCTTTTTTCACTGCACCCCCTCCCCAGAGGAAAAGGGCTGCAAGGAGGGGGGGGGGGGGGGGGGGGGGGGGAACGACACACGACACCACACGCCTCTGAGGACTGATCTGGGACTTGGGGATCCCAAAGGCTTCCTCAGAGGCTCAGCACACGCTAAGCTGGTGGCATCTCATTCAGGACTAAGTGCACAGCTTCCTGATGCTGCCCACTGCTTCACCCCTTCCATAATGGACACTGATTTATCGAGCAGCATTAGCAGATTTGCCCAGCACTGGCTCTTTCAGCGGAGGCTGATTTCTCCGGCAGTAATGGACACAAACTTTGCTTCTAATGTGCACTTTCCCCTCCCGCTTCCTCTCTCAGGGCTCTCCTGGGGCACTTCCCGCTCTGTCCTGCTCCTGCCCAGCTGTCCCTGCAGCGTGGCTGGCCACAGGCCAGAGCAGACCCAAGACCGCTGCACCAGGGCCTGGCACCGGCTGGGGCCAGAGGCTCTGCGGGAGTCCCATTGCTGGATCCCATGAGCCTTCCCTTGGACGGCTCTTTTAGCCACTGGGAGCTTTTGAGGAAGGTGGCAGCTTGGCCTTCCTCCACCAGCCATTTAACCAAGCCCAGGGGTGGAGATTCCCGTGCAGAGCATCCCTCCAGGCAGGCTTCCCTTCCTCCCTCCTGCGAAAGCGGAGCTGTGCTCGCCCCAGGTCTCTCCTGGGTGATGAGCCCCCCCCAGCCTGCCGGGAGGCGTGCCAGAGCTGGGCCAAATGCCCACCAAATGTGCCATGGAGCACGGGACACGGCGGCTGTCCCAAGCTCTGTGTCCCTGCAGTGGGCTACGAGCAAACCCAGGGCAATGCGAGTCCCCCTCCGCACTCCGGCAGAAGCCGCTGCCTCCCCGCAGCAGAGCCTGTTATCCTCCCGCACAGCACATACAAGCTTCTGAGCGGAGCAGGAATAAACAAAGGGTAGGCACTGCGAGCTCGCCAGCTGAGGGCTGAATCACTCCAGCTCCCTGCTCCCGCTCGGCACTCCTGCCCACCCCTGGGCTGCCGCCTCCTCCTGCGGGCGCAGACCCTGGCTGGGCTGGGGGGTGGGTGCCCGTCGGGCACACAGCCCTGTGTGGGCTCGGGCAAAGGATCCTCATGGCAAGAAAGACGGGGAGGTGAGAGCATAGTGTGTGTGCATGCACACTCTGCTCCCGACATCAAGGAAATTCAGCCTGGCCCCTCTCAGTGGTCCTCAGACCTTTACTCAGTGCAGATCGATGCCTCTTATTATTATGGCTATTTCAGCGATGCCATCGATGTTAACAGCACTTCACAAACACAGACAAAGCCGGCAATCTGAAAGCGGCCAGAAAAAACAAACAGAGGACAAAAGACAGGCTAAGAGCTCCGAATGCTGTTTTTAATGCTTCCCCCATGGTTAAAGCTCCAGTAAAGTGCAGGGCACTGTGTATTCAATAATAACCCCCCCGCAAATCATTCCTGGCATCGTCTGATGTGAGAGAGGGAAATTTCCCCTCAGCCCTTCCACAAAGATACAGCAACTACGCCACGCAAGCAGCACTGGTGGCCACGGGAGAGCGATGCTATGCACTGCCTGGAAGCAGGGGGCCTTCCAAGACCGCCTTTCCCACCTTGGCTCTGCTGCCGTCCCCACCCCGGCGGCGCAGAACCAGAGATGAGCTTTTGAGCTAAGATGGCATCCACGCACACCTCTCCTATAGAAAAGTCCTGCGCAAAACCTGCCTTTTCTGTAACCTCCCCGTGCAATGTCTGACTCGGGCAAGCGAAGGGAGCAGTGCAGCAGAAGCAAGGGCAGCACGGGCTCACCAGCCGTTGTAGAGGAGCAGAGCCCTGGTTTGCTTTGCCAGCTAGGGTGGTGCGCGTTGGTCAGCAGTGGGGTGAGGTGATGGGGAGGATGGGGAGCACGGCGAGAAGCAAGCATCACTTAATAACGGCTCTCCTAGCTGAGCACAGGAGCACAAAGGCCCTATCCATGGCACCAGAGTTTAAGAGGAGCCAGTACGCCTGTCTCCCTAAGGAACCGCGCTGCCATTTGGGCTCTTCCCTTCCTCCAAATGCAAAGGGGTACCTCTCACCCCACCTCATGGCAACATGTCCTTCACTGCAAAAGCCCCAAGGATGCCTTGGCCAAAGGCAGATCCTAGCAGCAACAAACCCTGTTGATCTCTGCAGCAGGAATTGCACCAGCGCCTGCTCAGAAGCCCCGAAGGCTCCCACGTTTCTGCATTTGCCAGCCCATCATCGTAAGCTCTGTGCTGGCGGTTCCTTTGTGGCCTCCCTGCCCCAGAACGTTGCCGTCACGCAGCCCTGGTGTATCCATTTGCTACAGCAGTGAGCAGTCAGGATAGCTGCCCAGGGGTGAGGCCAAGGCACATTCCCCAGGGACCAGTGAGCAGCACAGCACCAGAGGCTCAGACCCACCTGGAACTGTCAGGCTGCCCCCAGCCCTTCACGGGCCACCACTGGCCAGCATCTCACCACCACAATTAACACAAGGGCTGAGACCACCTCACATGCGGACGGTAACACAGCTCACCCTTAACACATGCTGGGTATGAAGGTCCTGCTTGAAGAGGAGCAGTGATGTGGCTCAGAGGGGGTGAGTTCATAATGTTACTTGGGAGAAGGGCATCAATGGGACACTGGGAAAAAGAACAGAATAACTGGGTGCTACCATTCCTGGCAAGGGGCTACTTTTGTAGAGGGGCATTCAGAGTTAGAGGTAAGGGTGAGCTTACTGCTCAGGTCCCTGAGGTGGTGTAGCATGGGTGACAAAGTGCTGGGGAAAGCCAGAAGCATGCAACCAAACCTCACTGGAACTACTGTCCTCTCCTGTCCCAGCTAACAATCCCTATCTATTTGCAGCTGGCAGCTTTGCAGTAGATACGCTTTTTTTACCCTCTCCCATCACCTTCACTGGCCTCCCCCATGTTCTGGAGACCAACCCTAGGTGTTGAGGGAGGCCAAAAAGACCCACTCAACTGGGTCAACCTCTTTCTTGCAGCATGGAATGACTCAAGGGGCATCCCTGTCCTGCAAGCGTCACTATCCCCTCCTGACCTCCCTGTAGCCCCAGGCTGCAGAGGACACCACAGATAGCAGCTCCGCTCACAAGCCCTCATCAAACATTTTCGTCTTTAAAACCTGCAGGGAGCGGCAAGAACATTTGGGTGTCCATCTGCGGGGGCTCATCCCTCAGACAGATGCTCCAGTCTTTGCCACTGCCATCCTCAGATGATAACGGGCTGTGGCAGATGGTTCCCTTCTGCAGGCAGGAGTTTATCCCTGCTCTGAGCTCCCTCCCAGAGAGGTGGCACCTGCACACTGCGTGAGGGACCGAGCCTCCCGCCTGGGCAGCAGGGAGCAGACCTGCCCTTCAACAGGGCTAGCTGGGATGTGCTCATCTCTCTTGGTTTCAGCGCACGTGTCCAGGAATCCCACAAAAGGTCTAGAAAGGGCCGAGCTGGCAGGAGGGAGATGGATTTTAATTACTCCCATTATTATTATACTTCCTTTTCTTTCAAATTTTCACACTTTTGTCTTAACAAGCTGAGCTGAGAAAATACGTGCAAATGCCAGGCTGAGATAAGATGTACCACACCTTGAAGTACTGCCAGCACCAGCTCTGGGAACGCCAGATCGGCTGTCTGCCCCGCCAGCCTCCTCCCTTTGCAGCATGGGCAGAGGGAGGGTCTGCACCCACCCTGCCCTTGCGCACCAGGAGGGGAGGGTGCCCTGTGTTTCCCCTGGGCTTGGCCGGCAGCCGCCTCCTCCATCCTGCCCAGTATTAACCAGTCCCCAGAGAAGGCAGCTGTAACCTCCTGGCTGCTTGGGATGGGGATGGAAAAGTGCCCCAGACACCTCATGTTGTGCCTTGCACAACACATGCACACAGACCTCCCCTGCCCGCCTTGGGGACGCCGCCTTCCGGGCAACAGGAGCTGTTCCTGAGGATGCCCAAGAGCACCTGGCCCCTGCAGACACAGTCACTCAGGGGAGAAATGTGTTCCTAGATCACGTGTGCTTTCTTCCTTGGAGGTGGTGACATTTCAGGGTGTGTGTGGGGGGAGTGGGATGAAGGGGCAATGCAGGATATTCCTGCTCCCCCATCCCCATGGCCATCTGGATGTGTACTGATGCCTCCTCACAGCAGGCTGAGTCAGTCCAGTGGCTTCTCATTATCAGCTGGAGGGAGTCCAAATCCTGCATTGTTCGGCTGCTCCTGAGTGAAATTGAGGATCGTTATCAAGTATTATCATAATGGTTTCTCTCTGTACTGTCTTGTACTGCTCCTTGCCCTGGTCAGCTGATTGATTTGGAGCAGAAGGAGGCAATGTACCAAAAATCCTTCGACACCAGCCACCCGCTTGGGACAGCTGTGGCAGGAGCCATGCAACATCGCTGTTGACACGGGCTCGGGCTGTGCAGGCCACAGAGGGCGATCCCCCCGCGCTGCCCATGCCCAGCTGTGCCTGCTGGGAAGCTGCTTGCTCTGGCAGCAGATGCAGCCCAGCCCACCCACAGGCATCCCTGCTCAGCTGAAGCAAGGTGAGAGGTTGGAGATGCCTTGCCTATCTGAAATCGTGCCTTGCCTATGCCAAATCATGACAGGACCTCCATGATGCTGCAGGGAACAGGTAGAAAGGGGGAAAAAAAGGGCCTTTCTGTAGCCTCCCTCAAGCAGGTGCTGCCGAAGGGGAGATGAGCTGCTAGAGCACAGGGGCTGCCCCAGCCCAGCTCAGCCAGGTCTCTGCCAGGGCACTGCCTGCCCTGTTCGAGCTCAGGCTGTGGAAATTAGCCCTTGCTCCGAAACACTCTGCTGTGGAGAGAGGGCACATGTCCTAATGTCAGCCTGACTCAAGTGCCTGATAGCCTGACTGCTCTGTCAAGCAGCCCAAACACGCTGGCTGAAAGGCTGTGGGAAAAGGCTCCATTAAATTCTTAAGCTCATTGACACATATACAGACAGTATTAATAATATCAAGCATCTCAGTGTCTATTGTAGCCCACATCCAGGAGATGAAAGATAATTTCTGGGACAAGGAAGTTATGACAGTGACAGCTTTTTAACAGCTTGGTGTAAGAATAGGAGCCACACAATAGGACAAAGAGCAATGATTAAAGATCTTTACACAAAGGAGAGAGGGCCTGAAGACCACAGTGAGCATGGAGGACATGAGGGTCGTGTCAGATGCCCACGCAGAGAAAGAAAAGGCTGTGTTGGACAAGGAGGACGGGAAGGTGGTGTGGGAGACGTCCCGCTGGGGCTGACTCACAGATGCCTGGCAACTAACGGAAAGGGTCACGGTGCCTGGTGGGGATGAAATGGGCTCCTCACCTTAATGTTTAAAAGAGGTTTGGCCCCTGCCTGGTGAGCTAGGCAGAGAGGTGGGCATGCCTCGGCTGGGGCTGCAGCCAGCCTGGCACGCCGTGCAGGGAAAGGCAATGCTGGGGAGCGGGGGAGGGAGCCGAGCTCTGCTGGAGGCTGGGCAGGGACTGGGGAGCAAACACGTCGGTCGAGGAAGGGGAGATCTGGCATGGGGCAGGGCGAGGAGGGAGCTCTGCTCCCCGAAGGCCAGAGCCAGAGAAGAGGAGGCAGCGGACATAGCACCCGGACACCCTGGAAGCGCAATTATTACTAATATCCTTAGTGTTGCTTTGCACACATACACGCTCCCCTAATGTACACTGCACATGTAAACAGCCTTCTAGTGACATTTGCATGCCCAATTACATCTGCACATCATTGATTTACATGCACAGTTGGAGAGCAATTAAAACGCCGGAGCCTACTTCGCACTTTCACAGCTACCTCCGTGAACCCACCCCGAAGAGGAAGAGCACCTTGTGCCAGGGCCAAACCCTGGCCCGGTCCCCAGCCCTGGCCCAGTCCCCAGCAGCTCACGCCTTTTGATCCTCGCCCTGGCAGCAGTGTGAGGGGAGACCCCCAGCCCCAGCGCCCACCAAGGCAGGTGGGCTCAGGCCGGTGCCCTCTCCTGCAACTCCAAAACCAGCTCTAACATTTGCTGTTTGCTCAGCTCCTGTCATAAGTGACTGGCGCCTTTCCAAAAAGGATTAAAAGCAGGGAGTGAGAAACATAAAAGCTCGTGTAATTATGTGCAAAAACCCCCTTAATAATTTATAGACAGAGAGGGTAAATATCTCCGTGTGTTATTCAAGTGTAGCTCATTGTCCCGTTTGGCTAATACCCAGAGTGCACGCATCACAGGCTTTATCCGGGAGGCTGTTTTGCCTTTAATACCTTTCATAAATTATTGAATTTATAAAGAGGAAAGCAGGTGTCATGTCGCTCCTATAAACAGCTCGTTAGTTAAAACTAACAAAGGTGGGGAGCAACAGTTTCCTCTTGCCTTGTCTATCTACCCTCTCGCTGTCTCTGCTGTCACTTGCGACGCAGCGCAGACCCCGAGCTGGGGCAGCCCAGCGGCATCTGCCTAAAAACCTGAAGTCCCAGGGAAAAGCAGAAGGACCGGCTGCAGCGACGTGGCCTGTGGCACCCCTACCCTCCAGCTTTTGGAGACCTGCTTGTGCTCTCAGGGGAGGGGGCAAGGATGGAGGGGTGGGGAGGATCCCGGGCTCCATCCCCAGCTCACCTGCTGCACCGTCACCATCTTCATGTCACCTGCGGTCCTCTGCTTGGATGCAGCAATGGGGTATTAGCTCCTGGGGTACCTGAGGATGCTCTGGGCGCTCTGCTCCCAGGGGCAGGGCAGGCATGGAAAGCAGACCCCGAGGGCAGGAGGCAGAGCTCTGCAGGGCAGGAGGGCTGCGTGCCGGCCCTCTCACCACGATAGTCTGTCCAGGGCCAGGGTGCAAAGCCCGAGGGCTGCTCCTGAGTGCAGGGGCTTTGGATTCAGGCTGCCTAGGAGGAAGCACAGCATCTCCATGATTTTCTGCTGAGTGAGGCAGGGTGTTAGAAGGCTGCCTCTAAAAACAGCAGACGTGTGACTGAGTCAGGCAGCACGTGTCTGCGCGAGGGAGTCAGCCAGAGCACCCACGCACAGGAAAACCAGCACGCAAGCGTGCCCACGCAGCCTCTGCCGGCCGGCCGGGCCCCCCCTGCGGGCTGTGCCCCCCACCCCTGCGCTGTGGGCCGGGGAGTAGTGAACGCATGCCGCCAAGGCAGAGCAAGCCTGCGCGCAGGGAGCAGCTGGTTCGGAGGCTCCACTTTCACACCCATGAGAGAGTCACTGAAGAGATGAACCCCCACATGCACCCTCTCCAAAAATAATACATATGCATTAAAAAACAGATACAGAAAGCGGAGCCATCACAAGTATTTTAAACAGAGTTTAGAGCAGCTAGAGCCAAATCAGGGTGAACATGCTGCCATGCAAAGGACCCACATGGAAAGCGTTGCTGCAGCAAAGCCGGCAGTGCCAGCATCCCGACGGCCACAGCACGGAGATGGGGACGCATGGAGCAACCTGAGCTGCTTCGGTCCACGGCTGCCAGCAGCGAGGTGCGTTTGAGCCACGCGATGAATGGTGGACCCTGAAGAAGACCTAGCAGGGCCTCGTGGGCATGGGAAGAGGGAACTGAAACTATTGATAATCAATTGACTCCTTCAATTACAGAAGCCTAATGAGGTAGCACAAAGTCAGCTCTAATGAACATCAGTTTAATAGAGGTGGTTCCTCAGGGCGCTGGTTTTTGACTCAAATCTTTACAAGGTAGGAAGCACTGCAAAAGTATCAAGCAATTAGTGTCACTTAATGAACACACATTCCCTGCTCTCTGCAGAGCAGACAGTTCGTGGAGAGCAGTGGCTGTTACAGCATGGGGCATCCCTGGCCCCTGGGGGAGGTCCTGCCCTGTGCCCGGCTGGTGCCCAGTGCGGTGCCCAGTGGCACCAGGGTGGCCTGGGAGGCAGCTCAGCTGCCATGGCTTTGCTGGCAGCGTGGAGCTCGGTTATCCCAGCAGAGCACGGCGTTCCTGAGGATGCTGCCGGATGCATTAGTTGCTGTAAAACAAAGCAAATGTCAGAGGGCCCAGCTCTCCCCTATAGGCAGCTATTTTTTTGGGGTGTTTTGGTGATGACAGCGTAAGTGACAAAACAAGGTCACTACCGGTTGGTCCCGATGCCACCCTGGAAACTTGCTGTTCCCCATGAAATGCAGGGACAAGCGGTGGCCTAGGGGTGCGACAGCTGCAGGCAGGGCCCAGGGAAGCCCGGAGGAGCACGGCGTGGCTGTCCTGGCTCAGCGGGACACTGTCGAACTGGAGCCGGGGTGCGGTTCCCCCACAAAGCCAGGATCCCGGCGGAGCATCCCCGTGGAAGGCACAGTGCTGCGCCAACTGTGTTGGGCAGGGATGACACACTAAGGAGCCTCCAGCGGAGTAAAGACAACCGAACATCTATTCTGGGTCTCCAAGCCAAAGGCTGTATTTCAAATCCACTAATCAGGTGAGAATACAGCAAACTTGCACGGAGCGGAGCCGGGGAAGGAGGGGGAACCTCCGGCTCCCAGCTGCGCTCCCCACGCCACAGCCCAGTCCCCGTGGGGGCTGGAGGGGGCTTTGTGGGAATGGCCCCCCGTGACCCATCAACACCCACCAGAAATGGGCTTCCAGGGGAAGGGTCCCTCCACTCTCATGGGGGAGGAGCCCCAAACCCCTGCTGTACGGGGTGCGTACAGGGGACCCTTCCAGCATCTCACCCTCCCCGTGCAGGGGCTGCTGGGGTCCTGCCTTCGCCCAGGGCCATCTAGAGCTCAGTCAGAGCACAGATGCCATGAAGAGCCCAGAGAGAGGGAGGGGATACCCCCTCCCACACCCTGTTACGATTATTAAGCCAAACCCCCCTGACACCTGCGGTACCCAGCCATTTTTCAGAAGTCATGCCTCCACCCGAAAGAGCTCTTTAAACACAGAGACATTTCCTATGGGATTGTGTGGTCCTGCCAAGCTCCCGCGCTGCCCAAGCTGCTGGAGGGGCACCAGTGGCTCGGCCCCGCTCCTCACAGACGGAGCAGATGGAGGCACCACTGGCTCCCTGAGCCCAGGTGTGTGGTGCAGGGGCTGCCCACGCCTCCAGCTGCTGTGGCAGATGGAGATGGTTATGTTCAGCCTGCTGGGACTGTGCAGGGGCTTGGCTGCAGCCTCCCTGCCCTGCTGATGGGCTTGGGAGCAGGCTGGGAGCACAGTGGATGGCTGGGAGAGCCCAGATGCTCGGAGAAGCACAGAACAGGTAATTCACCCATGCAGATGTGTGTGCGTGTCTGTAAAAGCTCTTGGGTCTGAGCACCAGTCCCCAGTGGTGCCAACGTGTGGTGTACCCCCAGGACACGTGGCCCCCTCACCCAGCTGGGGGAAAGCACAGGTAGGAGGTGAGAAGCCCAGAAAAGATTCCTGCTCTCCCTGCCATCCCTGTGCAGAGCTGGGCCAGGGTTTGCAATGGGAAGAGGGACCCAGGAGCCTCCCAGGATCACTGGTGCTGGCAGGATAAGCCAGAAGGGAAGTGAAAGGCAGCGGACTGGAGGAAGAAGGAGAGACACAGGTACATTTTGGCAGGGAAGACAGCCCCCCATGCTTGGTACTAGACCCATACGAAAATCTGAGTCTAGGAATCTCCGGCTCCCATGAGCAACTTATCTGAGACCAATGGAACCAGCAACTGCCCCAGCTCTTACCAGCCCGACAGCGCTGACTGCAGGTGCCAGCCCTGGGGGGTACCGCACCCTGTGCTCAAACAGATCTGCAAAGATCCCCAGGGGACAGTCCCCTGGCCTGGCTGCTGGCCAGCCTCTGGGTGGGCAGGCGGCTGCTCGTCCCCTCCAGCTCTCCCAGCGCCCATCTGCCCTGCAGCGTGGAGGGGACACGAGGCGCTGGTCCTGGCTGGCCTCCCCCAGACCATCTTGTCACAGTTCATAAGGGCCAGAAAAGGTGCCGAGAGAGGGTCTCGGGAGCGCAAAACACCTGGGGAGGTGGGGTGCAGGCTGGGGTATGGAGGATGCTCAAAGAGCCGGTTACATTAACAGCTACGCAGCCCCAGGCGCTGGAGATTATTCTCATCTCTTTTCTTGTTTGGTCGACTTACTCAAAGACTATTAGTGGATTAACAACAATTTTTACGATGCTGGAGCAGCATCTTCACAGGGGGTTTAGGGAAGTGGCGGGGGTAGCTTTCATCATACCCTGGAGCCAGTCTGCAGCTGGGCGGGCTCGCCAGGGGAACAGCAAGAGGCACAGAGTCCTGGCAACAGCTGCTCTCTTCTCCAAAACTGGCAGTGTTGTAGAGAAACCGTGCTGTCTGGAGGGCAGCAACGTCAGAGGCTGGCAAGCCACGCACTCCCTCCTGCCTTCTTCCCTCTCACACATTAGGCTTTCAGCTTCTGGGCTCCATTTCACCGGGAGGGCTTGGAGACGCAGGGGACTGAACCCGGGGATGTGGGAGGTCCCTTCCCACCTTCTGTCGCTACATCCTGCGCCCCGCACCGGGGGTGACGCTCCCATCAGCTCTGCTTCCTTGTCCCAGAAGGTCCCACGGCCATGCCCTGGCCTCCCCGCTGCCCTCACAGCCCACAGATAAGCAACCTCACGGCGCCCCTTATTTTCCTGGGCCATGTGGCAGAGTCTTCCCCCTCCCCACCCCCCCCACCCCCACCAACTGGCAAAGCTCCAGCGGTTTCCCCCAGAGGGCATGCGGTGAGACACAGCAAGAAACAACTGCAGATAATTAAAGGATTGAATGGGGTATTGGAGAAGAGCAGGGAGCCTGCAACATCCATAAATAGCTCGCCTTGCCGAGCTGCTTAACTCCTTGCTTGTTCTTGCCAAAGTGCAGACCCCAAAGGGATGGCGCCTGTGCATGAATAGGGGTGGAAAGTTCAGGAGCGTATTTTTAAACCATTCAAGCTGTACTCAGGCTGAGTGATACATTATTGTCTGTGTGTGTCACTCGAAATGTCTTATGAATACAAGAAGAAAAAAAAAAAAAAGCACCATTTTGCCTCTCTAAACTCCCACCCCTCTGCTCCTACCCAAATAACATCAGGCTGGATCTGACAGGCGAAGGGAAAGCACCACGAGGTAAGGTTGGATAAAACCAGCATCAAACGCTTTTCTCTGGCGGGATGAGCCCTGGTTTGCAGGGCCGGAGGGCAGCGGGGCTGGCAGCAGGTCTGGGGGCAAGCGGCACGCTCAGCAAAGGGACAGCAGCGTATCGGGGAAGACCCTGCTAGAAAAATCCTGGGGTCCCCGCAGTGGCCCCAGGAAGGGCAGTACAGCCATGTGCCTGACGGAGACAGTGTCCTTCATCTCGCACGGCAGCAGATCTTCCCCAGACCACGGGAATACTGAATGTAGAGCTGGTGACCCAGGACAGCAGGGAAATAGGGTCACCTAGTGTTGACTATTGACCCAAAAGCACGAGCGGCATCAACCCATTGCTCACCCCTGTTACCCCAACCCGGGTCAGAATAGGATGGCATCACCTCAGTGCCATGATGCTGCCCACCCTGAGCCTCTGGGGCCTCTTTGGGCAGCCGACACATGGTGACAGTGGCAGTCTGCCAGTCCCTGGGGCTGGCAGCCATCCTTAAGCCGTAGCTGGAAACAGAGATACCAAAGAGCCCGACAAACAGGTGGAGCCACAGTGAGGTACAGTGGGATAGAGGGAAAACAACCCAAAAACTCACTGGGAAATCATTCCTCTCCTAAATGGTGCTGATGTAATTAAGCAGCACGGGCTTTATGAATGATACCATCTCTGCCTCGAAACACATCATTACCTCTCCCTGTTAGAGCAGTGTTTTAAAATATATATTTCCCCTTTAAAAGCCTGAGGAGAAGGCTCCATGGCTGGAATGCCGAGATACTTTGCTAATCACCTCTTATTTCACCAGTGGCAGGGAAGCATTTCGTGCCGAGCTCCGGCTCTCCAGCATGCACACCTCTGCTCTGAGTCACCGCGGCGCACTTCTCCCCTTCCTCTCTTCTCCATCGCCATCCCTACCACTGATACTGGAGGGGATGACGGAGCCAAAGCTGCATCCTCCAGCCCCAGTGGGTTTGAGCATCCCCGTGCCCAACCTGCCTGGGACCCTGGTGCCGGGGGTCGCCCCAAACCTCTCCACCCAAGCTACGCGAGCCCCTCACCATACTGTTTGCCTTGTTTTACAGAACTTGGGGCTTAGGGAGATATTTCACTGAGTGCTGACCCGAGCTGGTTTTCCCACCCCAGCGGGGTCTGTGTGATGCTCTCACTTTGGTACAATTTGAACGTTTCTGTTCCCAGGCGACTCACCAGCCCATGCCACATCTGCCATGAGTGCTCACTGCAATAGATTAGAGAGGCCCAAGCAAGAACGAAGGGCTTTTGTGCTAGAAATTGAAAGCTGATGGAGTGTGTCATAGGAAAATGACAACAACCCATTGTACCTCGAAAGACAATTATTTTTCCCTCATTGGAAGTGATTGAATTTCTCCATCAGTGACACTACTAATGTCGTCAACACCAACAGCTCTCTTAAGGAAAGGCTCTTTCTCAGCTGCCCACCTGAAATCTGCTTAAACCTGCCCTTCCCTCCCCTCCCTGCTTTGCTTCTTGGTCTTGTGTAGGTCGTGCTCAGCTCACGGCCAGCCAAGGGACCAACTTATCAGATGCACACGCTCTCCCTCCCCATCCCCGTGGCTCCCGCAGATGCATGCCTCGGTTAGATCTGCCCCTCCAGACTATTTCTGAATACGCTACAGCTGGAAATTACGAAGTTGAGTCATGTTGCTTAACTGCAATTTGCCATGCTGCTGCTATCTGCATGGCAGCGATGGGGTCGCATTCCGCTGCCTGATGTATGTACCCAGACTGGCAAAGAGAAGAAGCTGGGAGACACGATGCCCTTTCTAGAGACAGGGAAAAGGGTCAGGGTGCACCTCCAGCTGCTGTGGGACTTCAGTGCTGTACAGCCACCAGCACCCCAGAGAGCCCGCTCTCCCTGCAGACCTGGAACATCATGCTTGGGCACCTCCAGCCTCCCCAGCTGTCACCTTCAGTGTCATGGACACTCATGCCCTGAAGCCTTGTGGGTTTCTCAGCAGGGTGAAACTGCTGCTACCCAAAAACCCCTTCTCTGAGTGATTTTGGCCCAGAATCTGGATTAGCACAAGCCCCAAGGCCTGCGGGGTAATGTCCTTTGTGAACCTGGGGCACAGCCACGTTTTCTAGGGGTACTGGCTCCCTCCCATTCCTAAGATGCTTCCCCCACCAAATCCAGCCTGTGCTAATGCTTGCTGGCAGAAAGCCAGCCTAATTTATTAAGACACACAAACTAATGAATGAGCCACAGAAGCACTGGGAGCCCAGTACATCCCAGAACATCAACCTGCACTGGGCTACCTGAGCCTTGCAAGGCTCCTCACCACCTTTGTCTTCCCCAGCAGAAGCCCAAATCCTGAGGACATCAGGGAGCACAGGATGGTGCCACCGCAACGCATGCCTCTGGGGGGACAGCGGTCACAGCCAGGCCTATACCAGTGCTGTGCAGGGCAAAAATGCCGGCTGGAGGGATAGGGAGGGTGATGCCACGTCAGGGCGAGCGGCGAGGTGGGCGCATCACCCCGCTCCGTCTGTGGGTGCCACGCAGGACGGGGCTGGGAACTTCACACGCTCCGGCAGCTTTCAGACCCGCATATGTTGTGTGGGTTGAGAGCACATATGTTAGATACACACACATCGACGTGTGCGTACGTATATATATACACAGACATATATGAGAGAGACTATTATAGATACAGATTTACATATATAATCAACATCAGAAATTACTGCAGGATTTTTAAGACAGCAGAATCAGCCCCAGGTATCAGAAAATGGCTATCTTTAAACGGCTATCTTTATCTCTGCCCTCTCAGCTTGTGCCTCTGGTTAGGCTGGCGAATGCCACGTGTCAGAGCCCCAGCTGGGGAGGCAGGATGGGTTCTGGGAGGGTGCTGGGGAGGCAGGATGGGTTCTGGGAGGGTGCTGGGGAGGCAGGGCTGCCTGTCTCCCACACATGCACTCTGCACAGTGCCCCGGGAAGGAGCAAAGCACCCTCCCCAGCGTGCAAGCCAAGAGCCACAGGCAGGGCGCACGGGTACGTAAATCCTACAGCCCGGGAGGGAGCCGGAGGGGATCCACCCGCCCAAACGCAGCCCACATCCACGAACAAGCCAGATGAACTGCCGTATCACTAATGGAGAGAAAAGGTCTCTCAGGGGCAGGATTAATCTCTTTCTAAGGTGGCTGCCTGAGAAAGGTCAGATGAATTGTGCCTGGACGTGCCTTTTTTCTCCCCACTGACTATAAATGTCATCCAGCCAGTGGCCTCAGAGGCAGGTACCTACAGAGGGGCCACACGCAGATGAAGCGAATCCAAGTACGTAGTTGCTGCTCTGCATCAATCCTGGTGCTACACGCATCCGCAGGCAGCACAAGGCGGCAAACACCCTCCCCCCGGCTCAGGGTTTGAAAATCTGAGATTTGTTCCAGCTGTTAAAAAGTTATGACCACTTCAGCTTGGTAAGTGAAACTTTTTCATTCATTGTGTCGGATAGCCCCAAGCAGCGTCACCCATCTGTAAAGTACTTTGGAGTTGACTCAATGTCACATTTAAGTGCTGGATGCATCAGAATTCAGGATGCTTTGGAAAGGTTATGTAAACCATTACATCAAATCCTGGGAGAGTTATTAAGGTGAGCGGCAGAGCATGGGAGAATGGGTGATTATCTTGCAGCAGTACCGTGGAACAGCACGAGCGATGTCCAGCTTAAGGATGTAACTCATTCTCCTTACAAGCCTAATTTTGTTTCTCCCTAGTGCTTCTTTTAAAAAAAAAATTAAAAAAAAATTGAAAAAATATCTGTTCGCCAAAGAATTCTCTATTCCGGAAAATAATTATTTGAGAGAGTCTCCAATTAATCAGCTAAGGCATTGAGGAGATAAGAAGGTTTGAAAAATGGAAGTTTCTCACTATTGGAAAAGTCTTCTATTCCCGACCCCCTCTGCCGCCTTTTTTTTTTTTTTTTAGAATGTCATATTTTAAATTCAGCGTGGTCTATTAACTCCAAATTTATTTTATTCATCTGAACTCGTGCCTTTGAGGACTTGGGGGAGGACTGCATGGTTAATTTTGGAGTTATTTGCTATGGACTCTTGAACCTCTCAAAAGTGCATGGGCTCCCCAGGGAGTTCCTCAAGTCTGCAGCCCTTGTCTTCAAGGACATGAGAGCATCTGCAGGGGCCTGCAATTTTTCAGAGTCTGGAACGGACCCAGCCAGGTTGTAAGACATTAAAGAAACCTTTAGGAGCAGCCAACGTGTTTTGTAAAGCCCAGAGCCAGTCTGTTTGGGCTAAGTAACGGCAACAAGCTTGCAGGGGCAACATGAATGCTTGGGAAATTGCAGGCAGTTGAAGGACCTCTGTAAATCAGCAGCCATTGCGCTGAAAAGCTTTGGTGCTGTTGTGATAAAGCAGCCAAGACATGCTAATTATAAAAACATCACTGCTGGAAGTCCTACGGCACCCTGCCCATAGCATCTCCCACATGGCGATGCTGCCTCCTCCCGAGAAAAGCCACAGAAACCACCGAGAGCTGGCTAAAGCTGTCTTGTCGATCTCCTAATCCCACAGGATTTATCTCACAGGTTTTACACCCTCCATCTCCACGTCAGCGGCCTGCATCCACCTCTGGGCGAACCACTGGGATGGTGCTGCTCTGTGCACCTACGCCAGGGTGAGACGAGGAGCGGGTCCTGTTGCAGACCGACTCCCACACACGATCCCGGTCCGGCAGCTCCCGTACCACGGCGCGGGAAGGCAGGCGTCTGGAGATGCTGCGTGTGCAGGCAGTCCCGGCTGTGTCCCCTGCATGGGACACACGGGCTCTGCGCCCCCAGCCCCACGCACGCACACCCGCTCGCACGAGGAACAGCATTTCTGAGCAACTCCGTTAATTCCTGCGCGGTGTGTGATAAAAGGCTCAGCCCTGTCGCTGTGCTGCTGTCACCCCCTCTGGTGGGTTATAAATGCAGTACATGCCATCGGCATTTGAACACTGATTTTCATTTTGCTGCCTATTCAGCGGTGCGTAATGGTGCCGGTGCTGAACAAGGGGGCAGTGACTCACGGGTGGGCTCCAGCAGCGCGCGGTCACTGTCCCGGGGGAGCTGCGTGACAGCCCTGGAGAGCTGTGCCTGTCTACCACCACCGTACTACTCCTTAAATCCTGAAAGCGCTGCTACCGAATGAACCCTGCGCAAGCCCAGCGCCCTGGAGGTGGCCATGGCTCAGCCACGGCCACAGGCGGCTCTGGGGGGCGGTGCCGGGGGTCCCAGCCTTGCTGGGAGTGGAGCCGGTCCGTAACAAGGAGCTGCTGTTCTATGTAACTCACCCAAACTCTGCGAAGAGGCTGCGGGGGGACGCCTCGTCCCCCAGTACAGCACCCTGAAGGTGACAGGGGACCCGTGCCCGCGGGACGGTGTGGGGAGCATCGACAGGGGACCCGTGCCCGCGGGACAGTGTGGGGAGCATCGACAGGGGACCCGTGCCCGCGGGACGGTGTGGGGAGCATCGACAGGGGACCCGTGCCCGCGGGACGGTGTGGGGAGCATCGACAGGGGACCCGTGCCCGCAGGATGGTGTGGGGAGCATCCAGGCTGGGGTCTTGACCCACTCTGTGCGTTACAGCCTGGTTTCCTGGGCTACCAGCCGGCACCTTTCACTGATGTTAACATTCATTTAAGAAAAATTACAAAAACCCCCAACATGGGCTAATTAGCTAATGTCATTATTTTGGCCTGATGTGCCATATAATTAAACAACTAATAAACGGCAAGAGTCCTGTGCTGCTGAGGCTCCTGAGTCAATACCATGCTATTACCACGGTGTAATTGAGTTTACCGAGAACCTCAGCACAGACGTCCCAGAGCCCATGCGAGGAATGGTATTGAAATAGCCACCAGAGACCCACCTGCTGGATAAAGGAGAAAGACAAATCTTTTAATCTACAATACATCCCGACATCACACACGGAGAAGACAAGTTTGTGCTCCACAGTGTGGTAAATGCATTTTGCTAGAGAGGAGGGCACACACGACCCGCGGGGGGGAGGGGGCTACATGTGCAAGAGCTTCTCCTGGCAGCAAAAGAGGCTTCCTGGGCTCCAGGGAGGAGGGGAGTGGGATGAAATGTGGCTTGTCCTCACTTCTGCAGAAACACTTCCAAAAGTCTATTTCTTGGTAGCCAAAATGTTTCCATTTATCCATCAAAATGGTGCATTTTTGGTGTATTTCTGGTGACAAAAGGCGCATCAGGGCTACTGAGACGTCTCAGGGGTAGCTCGTGGTTTCCTTCCACAGCCTTTGGAGACCAAGTGCCCCAACCTGATACTGTGCCAATGAGCTGAGAATGGGCCAGGAGCTGGATTTGGGGCTGCAAAACTCCTTTCCTATTTTTTTAGTGCTTGCAGGAAAGAAGGAGAGGAGTGGGTTGGAAACGGAGCTCTCACTTGAGTCATGAAGCATCTACAGGTGTCTCATTATTATTTGCTGTCCCTGGGGCGGGTACCATCAGAGGTCATTTTGTTACATGGATATTTAAGTCAAATGCAGCGAACACATGACCTTTGCAGACAGGCACGCACACAGAGTCCAGGCTCCTCTCCTGCATCACCCAGGCTCACCCGCAGCGTGCGGCCCTTGCGCGCTGCTGCGCTCTCCCATCCCCACAGCCCTGCTCCCAAGCCTGTGTCCCCAGATGCACCTGGTGCTCCAGCTTGTCCTCCTCTTTCTCCTCTCCTCCCTTCTCTGGCAATGCCAGGCAAGAGCTTCTTGCACTCCTGACCGCTGAGCCTGAAAGCTTTGCAGTGGCACAGCAGCATCTGCCACCCCAAGGCAGAGGCACAAGCCTCTCGCACCATGCCGCTGTCAGGTCCCTGCCTGGCAGCAACAGGCAAAGCCGAGGTCCTGCTGGCAGGACCATGATGGGAGCCACTTGGGGACAGCACAACAGGGCACTGCGAGGGATGGACATCACAGCTGCACAGCCAGGAGCCAAGGCAGGACTCTGGGGAGCTCTGCTTTGCACACGGGGTGGGACAGCGGCTGCAGCTCAGTACGTCCAGCTCATATCCAGCACCCATGTCCCACACGGGAAATAGCTAAATGGACCCCAGGCAGAAACGCAGCAGGAGCCTGGCCACAAAGCTCCATCCCAGGGGTCGCAGCCACAGTCAGTGCAGCCTCAGAACTGCTGGGGAGTTTCTAGGAGCACAAGCGGGGCAGGCAGGCTGCAGCAATGCTG
The DNA here is from genome assembly GCF_963210335.1 of Falco punctatus. Classification (NCBI taxonomy): domain Eukaryota; kingdom Metazoa; phylum Chordata; class Aves; order Falconiformes; family Falconidae; genus Falco; species Falco punctatus. The sequence goes on from NC_137587.1 coordinate 70,665,653, forward strand.
CTTTCAGCAGGGCTCCCCAGAGCCCAGCACCCTGGCACACTGGCCCTGCTTCTACCCACATCCCACCATGGACCTGCACTCCCCTCCTGCAGCTCGTCCCCATCCCACAGAACTCCTCAGGAAAAGGAGATTAGAGACCGGGTGATGAGAAAGCCCACGGGGACCACTCTCAGCCTACACTCCCAGCTTCTCCTTAGCACAAACCACATCATTCCCCAGGAGCTCCAGCATCAAGCCCACAGGGGTTCCCCACTTAGCCCGCCATTGGTATTCAAGGGAGGCGCACGGCTCTGACTTCAAGTGCGTGGTTTTGAAGCAGTCTAAGCTTCGGTGCTGGTGCGTGAGGAGCCCCCCAGGACAGTGGGAGAGGGACGACGGCCAGGGGATGGTGAGCAATAGGGCTAAGTCAAAAGAGGAGCAAAACTCGTGCTTGCAGGAGGGCAGAAAGCGGGCGCCCACCCGCGCTGTGGCTGCGGGCGGACGTGCGAGCAGTGCCAGGAGCAGAGGCTGGCAGAACCGCCGCCGGCTCCGGGGAAAAGGGGGGCGTGCAACGGCTCAGCGACGGCAGAGCTGCCGCTGACAGTGAGAGGCAGCTCCTGTCGTTAGCGTGAGCCAGGCTCTGCCAACACAAATACCGAGATTGCTGAAAACAAGATGTGCAGTCGTGCATCTTTGCTGTCAATCAGTGGCGCATGGGGAGCATGCTGCGGCTGCTCCATCGCCATTTGCGATAGAGGACAGCTCATGGTTTTGTCAGAATTACCCTGTGGTTGTCGTGGACAGCTCCACCAGGGTCTGGGCAGGGGAGGACGGCTGCGTCCAGGTGGTAGGAACATGTTCCACCCTCCTGGCTGGCTGGGGAATGTCCCCACTTCCCTCGCCACGGCTTGCCCGCTGTCCTCCCGTGCCCAGCACTCGGAGAGGGACAGAGGAGAAATATCTAACATCTGCTGCCGCCGTGCGAGTCTTGGAGAGGTGCTTGTGTGGAGAGTAATTTCTGCACTAGAGAATTACTCACAGAGCACTTGAGAGCCGTGGCGAGAGCAGGCAGGGTGTACTGGCACAGACCTGAACCCTGCACCATCGAGCCGCTGCCTGCGACAGCCCCGGCAGGCTGCAGTGCATGGAGCAGCCTGGTCCTGGTGCCGGCATATCGCAGCAACGCGGGGGGCACAGAGCCCCTGCCCAGTGCTGGGGCGGACACGGTGGGGTGACCCCAGGGACTCCCCCATGGCGAACACGGAGGGCTCAGCTCATAGCGCGAGGAGACCCCCAGACCCCAGCGGGCTGAGATGTCTCCTCCTGGGGAAGACAGGCTGAGAAGAGTGGGTGGTTGCAGGGCCAGCACTGGCCACCACAGGAGGTGCACCCACGGCAGGGCAGCTTCCAGCATGCCGACCCCCAGGGCACGACCACATCCCCTCAAACACGGCTCGGCTACGGCTGAGCCCTGGTTTCACCCCTCCAAGCCAGGCTGCCCTGCTTTGTTGCGAATGCAAAGTTTAACCCGTCCCTGTGTCTTCTCTTTTATCTCTCATTCCTATGCTGACATTTTGAAGGAAATTTGCTCTCCTCCTTGAAGTACGGAAATCCGTGTCCAAAGAGCATTGGGGCCCAAAAAACTGAGAAGATAAACATATTTGGACGTGTGATTTCACAGTGGCTACGTTGATAGCTTTCAGAGGCCGGGTCCTGTCCATCAATTACCCACAATGTGCATTCAGACGTGATATGGGAGAACAAAACCCAACTCATTAGAGGGGAAGAGAGGTGAGTGAACATCAAGACTAGTTAAACAGGGCAGCTCAGATTTCAAGGAGTAAAGGGAGATATTTCTCTCCTGCTCTCATCCCCCACCCCAACACAAGACTCCAATGCCTGGGAGATCCACCACAGCCAGCACAAGCCCACCCCTTCCCCAGGCAAAGGGCAGGACACAGCCATGCAAACCAGGAGTGCGGGGTCCCCAGTGTGGCCCCAAGCTGCCGGCGGAGCTGACCAGTGAGCAAGAGACGCAGCACAGAGCAGAATTTGCAGAAGAGACTTTGGAGACATTTAGAACGGGATTTTTGAAGATATTCAGGCCCCTCTCTTTCCTCTGGCCTGCAGGTACTTAGCAACGCTTTGCACATAAAGAATTATTTGCCCAATATATCATGTTAGATTGTGAGATGACATATCCAGGACCAACTTTTCTATAAAGCAGAGTTTTAAAAGCAGAATTTTAGCAGTCCCAGGAGGGACTGGGGCATGGGAAGCATGTGGTGGAAGTAGCAATGATTTCTGTTTAGCCCAGACAAGGCACTGTGTCTGAATTCTGTCCATAGGACAGACAATTCTTGTTGGCACCTCCCTGCCCAGGGGCTGCCGAGAGCCGCGGTGAGCGACGCAGTGGTCCTGGGGGGAACAGGGAGTTATTTCAACACCGTGCAGGTGAGAGCTGCAGACAGGGAGTGATGAAAGCTGGCTCTGGTCCTCCAAACCACTTGCCTCTCCTTTGGCTTCCCCAAGACTTAAGCACTAACCTGACAGTGGGATTAAACAATAATAACAACAGTAATGACAGTAATAATAGCTTCAACCTCACAGCCTTTCCCTGGGGATGTGGCTGGTGACGCGGGGCAGAGCCCCACCTTGTCCAAAAGGGTCCCACAGGGTGTGAGCAGGGCTCCAACCCCATCCAGCTGCTGCCTTGCCGTGCTGGGGCATCTTCCCATCTACGCTTTGGCAACTCCAACCTGGGGCCAACATGGTCCTTCAGCGCTTCCCCCTCTTGGCCAGGTCTCTCCTCCTGTCTCACCTCTCCCGCGGGTTTTTTCCAGGGTGTTATTTCCTTTCTCGTGTGCCAGTCCCTCTCCCGAGTGCAAAGTGTTGCAGTCTTCAGAGAGGCTGGGAAATATTTCTGTTCTGAATACTCCACAGATCCTCCTCTGCATGGAAACGGACACTATCATTATTGGTATTTCTCTCTCTCTTTTTAACATCTCAGCTAAGGAAACACTCTTTCTCCTATTAACTGTGAGCCTTTGCTAGAGCAGAAATGAGGGGGAAGAGGTGTAAAACAGCCAGACTCCCACTGTGAGTCTCTCTTTCATGCAGCCCAACAGGGAGTCTCTGTTGCCTTCAAGGTGGATTTCCATGATGGGAGGAGGTGTGTGACATGCCCAGAGGCCCCATGAGAGGGTGACAGCATGGACAGTGGCAATGCGTGTGTCCCAGCTCCTCAGCTCCAGGAGCAGGCAGTCTCCACAGCCCTGCCGTGCTCCCAGCTCCTCAGAGGGAGACCTGGATGCTGGAACCTTCCCTCTAGACCCCAGTGCAGGGGGTCCTGGCTGAACGGCACATGGGGTTCAGCCATTTCCACAGCCAGCTCCCCATCAGCGAGTCCTGCTGGAGGTGATGCTAGGTGAGGGGACACCGCACTGCCCTTCCAGAGAAACAGGAAGGCAATCCCTATACATATATATATATATATATAGTCTCTGGCAGGAGATCCCTCCCACACCAGCAGCCCCACAGAGCGGGGCGAAGCCTGCCCTGCTTTAACAACCATGGCACCGACCAGATTAAAACTAATTCATGAGCAAATGGATTAATTGGGTGAGGAGCAAAGCAATCACACACATCCCAGCAAAAAAGCCCCAAGGTCAGGCAGTGCGATGGTTCTGGCCATCCCGAACCTGCCTGGATTACCCTGGCCAGCATGAGGATGGATTCCCTCAGGAAACACCTGAATCCCCCGGGCAGGGACTGCTCCGAGCAATGGCCATGCCTGCAGACAGGCATGCTCACCGCCTTGCAGGTGGCTGGTTTAAAGTATTGATCTTCTCAGGTACACGATCATATTACTCTGGAAATGGAGGATCAAATTATTCCATTATCCCCCAGGGAGGGGATTAAATTATCCTGGAAATAGAGGATTAAATTACTCACCAAGGGAGAGGATTGAATTACTTTGTGAGTTGTGGGATTAAAACACTCTGCAGGTGGCAAGCTCAAAATAGACCTTCACACAGAAGGCAGGATTAAATTATTCTATGGCTGGCCAGAAAAAAAATAAAAATCAAACTACCATACTCTGGAGGAAGCCATATTAAATTATTTCTGGAGATTAAATTGCTCCACAGGCTTGTTGGATCCCAATGCTCTGGAGCAGACCATCTGCTTGGTAAGGTGTGCAGATACCCAAGCACACACAGCCATATGATGGTGTCCCACTGCTGGTACCCAACTGCCTCTTGTCCCCGACGTACCCAGCACCTGACAGTTTTCACTATATTTACTCGCACGTCACGGCTGCGACACAGAGCCGGGCTCCTCTCCCCTGCCCCGCCAGGGAAACCCGGGAACGACGGGGGGGCCCAGGTCACCCGGGGAGCCCCAGGCAGCCCCAGGGGACTGAGCCAAGCCTCAATTCAATTTCTTTAGGGAGGTTTTAGCTTATTCTCACTTTTGCATCGATGTCGTCACCACTGATGGGTCTCTCCTCTTGAGCAGTGACATCGCTATGTGTGAGGGGCAGCAGATCGAAGCCCCCCTCCTGCTACCAACTCTTCTCCCCCGATTCCTCGCGTCCTCACTGTTTTCCCTACCCAGCCCACTGCCTCCTTCCCCTCTCCCGCAGCCCGTGATGTGGCAGCAATCACCAGCCAGCGGTCAGCCCTGACTCGCCCTGTGTCCCCTTCCCTGGCACCTGTCACTGCCTGTTCCCAGTGATGGTGACAAATTGGCATTTGAAACCCGTATTGGTATTTTTTATGCTGATTTCTTCCTGAGGCTCCACTGCTGAGATTTCAAGAGAGAGAAAGAGAATGAGCATTTTAGGATAATCTTAAAAGCAGAAAAATTATTACATGTCAAACACCGAATGGGGAGTTTAAAAGGCTCCCAGGTGGGCTGCAGAATTAAATGTTTGGAGGCTTTTTTTCCCCCAGTGAGGTAAGAAATGGCAATGTCACCATAGCAACTGTAGGGCAAATTCCGGGCTGCAGCTCAGCACATCGGTGAGAGCTGGGGCCATCCCAGCCCCTCGGTGGGATGCAGAGGGGCTGGGGCAGCCCTGGCTCCTGCACATCCCAGCCCTGCAGCCCAGGCGCCTTGGGAGCCAGCAGGATTGCAGGCAGGGGAAACACCACAGCCAAAAGCTCCCCAAGACTCATAGGATGCATGCTGTGCTCCTGGGGAAGAACCTCCCGACCACCTCAGCCCCTTCTAGATTCTCCCTCCTGCTTGCTCTGGCCCCTTGCACAGGGCTGGGAGCTCCCTGCATCCAACCCTCTGGCTGCACTAGTGCTTCCAGGGATGAGGGCCTCAAGGGATGGAGAGGCAGCCAGGACCTAACGCTGCTGACTCAAAGAGGGTCTCCAAGGTGCCCCAAGCCACTGGGCAAGAGGGCCAAAGAAGCTCACTCGGGTCCCTTCTGTGGGTGGGCTGCGTGCCCCCCCAGCTGCACGGAGGTTTATCTGCCTCCTGCCTGTCATTATTTACATGTTGACTTTCTGGCAGCTGCTGGGAACAGGGGAAACCAGCACGAGCAACCAGGGGTTAATTGAGTATTAGTTAACTCCTGGTGCTCTCATCTGGCCTGCCAGGGTTCAAGTAATTAGCACAACCTGAGCTTGCTCATTAGCAGGCTTTGCAGTGAGAGTCACAGGTAGCAGGGGGGTTACACTGGCTTGATTACTCTCTTCTTAGCACCAGCGACTCTGAGAAAGGATTTGTGGGGGGGGAGGGAAACTGGTTTCTCTCCCAACAGAGCGGGATATGCCTTTGCTCTGTGGGAACAGGGCAGGTAGCTGGGCTGACCCCACGGGAAGGGACCAGGAGAGCAGAGCTTTGCTCACGGAGGAGGGCTTGGAGTCACCGCCTGCACCAGGGCTGAGAGCTGCCGCGATCACTAACAGAGCTGCCGTTCGGTTGCCAATGACTATTATGAAGAGAAACATTTTGCATTTCCAAAGGGCCCTCATTTTGCCGGGGCTCCAATTTAACCTGCAAACCGCGCCCTGACAACAGGCTCGAGGCTCTGACCGGGCGGCCCCTCAGGCAGAGGGGTGGCAGCCAGGACCAGCCTGGCACCCGGTGGACGCCAGGTGAGGAGGGGCAGCCCAGCACCGAGCCCCAGTGCTCCACAGCTGATGGCCACCATCGCTGCCCCGCTGCTCCCAGCACACACGGCTTCCCTGGGAAGCTGGATGCTAACTCCAGCTCCTCTGCCTGCCTTGGAGCCAGATTTCCCATCTGCTGGGGGGTTACCCTCAACACCAGGTCCTGCGGGGCACCCAAGGCCATGCTGAGACCCCAAACCCACTAGACCAACCGCTGGGCCCCAACAGCTGCACCCCAGGCCCCATGCCAGTCACCCACCCCCCGCTGCGGACCACCACAGGCATTAGCTGACCCCAGGAGGGACCACCTCTACGTGCAGCCACAAGCAGCACTGGGTGCACGGCAGTGCCGGGAGCCAGCCAGGCCCAGCTGCAGACCCGAATGGCATCCGGCAAAGCAGGGAGTGATTAAAGCCCCCCTCGCTGGTGACTGGGCTGGCCGAGCCAAGCAGGATGGATGCTGCTGCTGAGAGCCAGCAGGGAAGGCTCCCCTCAGCGTGAGATTTACAGCAAGGCTGTAGCTCAATTACCAGCAGCCTCCGACCTTGAAAGCAGCGGCACAGAGGGCTGCAGAGCATCCTTCTCCTTTGTAACAGCAGGAGGTGCCCGTATGGGGGGGGCAGGGGCTGCCGACAGGAGCCCCGCGGCCCCCAGAGGGGATGCACACACACAAGGAGGTTTGCTCACATGCACACACATGAGCTCTTTTCTCCCTCTTGCACCCCCTGGACCCCTGTTCTCCCCCTCCCTCGCACACCCCAACACACAGACAGGCCCCAAACCCCAGGCAGGGGCAGGATACCAGCTCTCAAGCCTGTTGCAAAGCGACTGACTGAAGGACGCGACACACAAGGGAAGGGGGGAGCAGGCAGAAAGAACCCAGCGTGTCTCTGCTTTCCCTGAACTTGCCGTAGACTTCAAGGAAATCTGATTTTTGGAAGAGGGTAGAGTTTCCTGAAGTCCAGGAGTATCTCCAGTGAAAAGAGGACAGTCGGATTTTGCAGAAGCCTCATCCTAGGGTGAAACAGTACCATTTACTCGAGAAATAAAGTAAGTGCTAGCCTCGGTGCCTGCAATGGGCAGGTCCTCCTTCCAGGAGCATGGCGAAAGCCTAGAGATGGGGCACCTTGTTGCATGGATGGTGGGAATGCCCTCCCTCATCCCAGCACATGGCCCAAAGGAGGGGACACTGGCATCCAGCTCCCTGCTTGGGTGCTCCCCCCTCTCAACCACCAGGGCCTCAGCTCAGAGGGCTTTTTTTTTTTTTTTATCATGGGCAAACAAAGTGGAAAATGAATTCCTTTAGATAGCAAATGAGTTTAATAGAAATGGTGATGGAGTGACACTGTGCTGGGAATGTTAATCTGGTACCCGATGTGGCTGGACTCTCAAACAGGGCAGTGTGGGAGGAAGGCTGCACTTAGGAGTGGAGACATCAATTCTGTGCCCAGAGGGTGTCCCTGGGCTGCTGGTCACACTTCGGCAGGCCCCAGGAGACACTGAGCAGGATCGGACCCAGCGCTCCTGCCACAACCCTGGCTTTCAGGGATGGGTGTAGAGCAACCAGGGTAAGGTGCTGGATGATAGGGACCTGTCGAGGGACCAGCACTTCACCGTCTTGGTGAGCTGGAGATGTAAGCAGCCCTGCAGACTGCCAAGCATGCACGGCATGCTTCCCTTTCTTCACCAAGACTCAGTATGCTAAGACAAGTGACGACAGTGCTGAGTTTGTTGGCTCTTGCCTGTAATCAGTGAATTTTGTACAGTGAAGTGCAGAAGAGAAGCGAGCCCCAGTGCAGCAGGAGGGACACAGGGCAGGCAGGGAACTGGCCCTGGCAGAGCCTTGGCTCCCAGGTCACCAGGGACAGGACTTGTGTGCAAAGTGGGAAAATTCACTGCGTGGAGTGTGGCAGCTCTGCCAGCACACAGACAGCTCTGGAGACTGTCCAGATCCACCCCAGAGCAGCTGAGATTTCGATCTAGGTCTTTGTAAACAGAGCTACACAAACCCAAGATGTCAACGTCCCCGCTTCTGCTGCTCACTGAGGCTTGCCCTCAGGTCACCCCTCCGAGCACGGCCCCAGGGCTGCAGCACTGCCCGCTGCATTACACTGCCCTTGGACTTCCCTTCTGGGGGAGCAGCTCTCTCCAGCAAGCAAGCCCAGGGCCGGATCCAGCCTGCGCTAGTCCTGGCCTCTCTAAGTGATTTTTCCCCCGTGACGCCAGCCCTGCTTGACCAGCAGTAAGGCTTGCTCCCACCTGCCGTCTGCTCCCTTCGTAACGTCTGCAGCCCTGAGCAGCAAACCCAGCCTTTACCCAGAGCTGCTGGCCTCCTCCGACAACGCGAGAGAGCAACTCAGGCCACAGAGCAGGGACTCAAGGGGCTGGGGGCAGGTAGGGCAGGTGGCTGGGTAACTGGACAAACAGGGAATGGGACACAGGAGCCACCGGGTAACTGGACAAACAGGGAATGGGACACAGGCGCCACTTGCTAAACCTGCAGCCGCCCTGCTCTCTCAGGCTGACATTGCTTCCATCGCAAACCTTCACCCGAGCACAGCTTCCAGGTTTTCAGTGCCTCACCGCCGTTCTGAGCCTGGCACTGACAGGTTACCTCAACCCTCTGCTTCTCCTGCCACAGCCCTGCCTTGCTTTGTCCCTGGTCCCAGCCCAGGAGCAGGGACGCGAAGGGGGACACCAGGGAGCGCTCCCCCTTCCCTGCAACTTTGCTGCTGCCAAGGTGACATGTGTCCGAGCTCGATAAAGCCTTTCAAAAGTGGGCTGGCATTTCTCTGTACACGTTTTTTTACTCATCCTTTTCATCTGGGTAATTTATTCCCTCTTCCCCCAACACAGCTTTAATTGAGTTCACAGCAGGATCCCAGCACCAGAGCAAAGAACCAAACACCATCAGCTTCCCCAGGCAGGGACCCCACAGGCAGCTGCCAGGCAAATGCTGTGCCTTGCAAAATCCTGGCTCCTTGCACCCCATCGTGCATCTCCTGGCCACCTTGGCAGCCTCTCAGGCAAGGTAGGAGCCACTTTGGCATAAGCTAGGACACGTGGCATAGACAGACCCTGGCGAACTCCAGTTCCCCACCAGCTCCTGCGACGCTGCTCGCGATCAGCCCAAGCACAATTACACTTGCATCGCCTCTCCCCCACAACCCACCCACAACACCCCATTTCCAAGCAGCCCTCTGTACACTGCCTGGTCCAGTAGGGTCTGCTTTCACCCCACGCTGCTCATCCACTGTTAGCTGCCTGCTTGGTGCCATGCTGCCGACCTCGCAAGCCACCCTCTGCTCCAGCGCTGCCCTCCCCGGGAAGCAGGATGCTGCAGCAGGACACTCCCATGCAGCAGGGCTCTGAGGAGCAGGAGCTGCTGCTGCTCCCACCACTGCTTTCCTCTCCACTCAGAGTCACCAGGAAAAGCCCACGCTTCTGCTGCCAGAGCATATTTGATTCTTCTGCTAACCTGACCTTATTTAGTTCATTATAAGCCCCCAGGACATTGCAACTGTAACTTAAAAGGAAAAAGAAGAAGAAGAAAAAAAAAAAGCCTAACAAAAACACAAACCTTTTCTCTGATCAATAGTGCAGGCAACTGGAAAAGGTATAATTCAATTTGTCAGCACACAGTTATTAGTTACTGTGATGGAGCCCTTCCTCGCAGCCCCACTTCCCTCGCCAGCCCCGATGCCACTGTCCCTGGGGCCGGGGAGCAGCCGTGATGTGACGAGGAGCCAGGGGAGGGCTGAGACCTGCGGCCACACACAAGCTAATGGAGCCATTTACTGCCTGCGAGCAGTGGCAGGGCTTCAGCGTGCCCGGGGAGGGGCGAAGGAGGGAGAGACAGAGGTTCCCGTGTTAAAAACTGCGGTGACGTCTGCTCCGTCCATCCACCACCTCTACGAAATCCCCTCCTGGGGCATACCCAGGGTTTGGGCGTTGCCACACTGGCGTCCTCTCCCTGAAATGCCAGTGCCACCGCTCTTCCCAAGTGTGCCAGTACTGCCTTGCTGTGCACGGTCCCCTCGCCGCACCCCTCCGGGATGCTAGTGAAGCTGCATCTGTCCCCAGCGAGGACCGCCAGGGGACTGTTGCTGGGCTCGTGTTGCTAAAGCTCCCCTCTTCCTTCCTCATAGGGAAGGCTGGGGCAGGACCCCAGTCAGAACAGGGGGCAGCACCACTGTCCCCACAGAGCTATGCTGTGAACCATCTCACAGCCAGGGAGAGAGCAGCAGAAAGGGACTCACCAGGGCATGCACGGCCTCAGAGAAAGTCAATTACCATAAAAAACAAGGGGATGAGAGACTTTAGGGAGCCTTATCATATGCCTTCCATTGCTCTCCATCGGCAGCCTAGCCTGAAATTACCTCCTGCTGCTCCTGAGGAGCAGCGAAAGCGGAGGGGAAAGATACACAGCAATAAGTAGCCGTGAATACCAAGCGGCTTCTGCATGTGCCCGTCCTCCTTGCGCATCCCTCAGCATGGTGTCTCCTGGACCACTTACTTGTCCGGCCCTGAGATCCCACTGGGGTGCAGAGAGCACCCCTCGGTCCACACTGTGCCACCCAAACCCCAGAAATAGAGGCATTTACAGCGATACGGCTGCTCCCCTCCCTCCCCACTCTCCTCCCCCAACTTCTTCACCGGGGAAACCTCCAGATATGCATCCAGAGATGTCTCTTTCCATTTGTTGATGTCGACAGGCATATCACACACATTCATTATTTAATCTACCTTTGAATTGGGCTAAATAGTTCTAACAATAATTACAGAGCATTTGTATTTATAGAAAACCATCATGCACAATCTGCATCCACACGGATAATGCCGCTGTGATCTATAAATACGGTAGGGGACGGTGTGGGAAGGCAGACGACACTCCTGGTCGCCATGAAACGCAAAACGCACGGATGGCCTAACCACGCAGGGAGCTATTACAGCGCTTCTCATTTCGATCATGCCGCAAACGGGGAGCTGACATGCAGCCGCGCAGCCACACGGCATGGCAAGGACAGGGACAGGGACAGGGCAGGAGCAGACCTGCCAGCAGGTCATGGCGAGGCCAGAGCAGGGAAGAGCGGTGGCAGAGCAGCCCCAGGGAAGCAGGGCAGGGGTGGGGATCAAGAGGAGCAGGAGCAGAGGGAAACGGGATACAGTCCGTGCTGCCTGGCACAAAGGCTCGGAGCCCTGGAGGAGGAGTGGAGCGAGAGCCAGGGAGTCGCAGGGATGGGGAGAAGGGAGGGAGGGAGAATCCGCTGCTCCTCTTCACACTGCAATAAAAGTTTTACAGCAGCATAGCCAGCTCATATGATTTTATTGCCAGTATTACAGAGGTAGAGCTTCTCAAAGCCCCAGCCCCTGGAGTCAAGTTAAGACGCGGAAAGCTTGGCTTTCATCAGAAACCAAGGGGAGAGGTAAGAGGCCAGACCTCCAGCCTGTGCAGAAACACCGGGAATGGGAAAACACCAGGCTCTGAATCCAGACGGCAAATAAAAGGAAGCTGATATTACAGTATTTACTTGTTTTTAAAGTAACCTTATCCCTCTGGAGTGGAGGTGTGCAGAGAGCAGGGCGTTGGGCAGTTCCATGATTTGGGAGGACTGAGAGGCAGCAGCATTAATGCTACCTTGGCGAGATTCTCAGTGAATATCCCTGTGGTCCCTGTCTGCCATGCCCAAAATCTTTTGGCACATCTCAGGCTTTTCCTCCCCACCTTCCGCCCCGGCACAGAGCTTCAGATCAGGCATGACACAGAGACACCCCAGGAGAGCCACGAAGCCGTTTCGCAGGTGGGCTTGTGCTCGAGAAGGGCAGGACCATATGGGATGCTGCTCAGGGCTGTGCAGCACGGGACTGTTACATTGCCTATCCCCACACGTGTGCACGCACGCACACAAATTATGAATACTTATATTACATTAGTGCCTGGAAATTTCGTTCCAGTCATATTCCATTCAGTGAGATACTGCACAGATACAGAACAAGCAGCACTTTTTTTTCCTAGAGAGAAAAGCTGTGTTTCTCTGCATATTGGTTCAAAGCAAACACAGCCAGCGGCTGCGCACGCTTGAGTAATGGCCCATGACTGTGCCAATGAACAGGGAAGAGATGGCAGCACAGTGCCCGCGTTCATTTGCTTTGAGATCTCCTTGTGCTGCTCTTGTAATGGATCTACCCAACCCTGCTCTGCAGAGACCATCCTCTGCAGGAAGAAGAATCCAATCCAGGCCCTGCGTTTCTTCAGTTTAGGGCTTTACATCACATATTTCCCATTGCTAATTTACGAGCAAACATTTAGCCATCTGGCAGCCCCGTCCACTGGGCAGCAAAGCGAACCGCTTGGCTTCGCTGCTGAAAGGGCAAAGCCGACATTAAACTTCTCTCCCTGAACACCGGGCACCCCCTTCCGACGCAGCATGGCATCCACCATTTGGCAAGCAGCTCCTCTGCCATCTGCGTGGAGAATTCTCCAAAGGGCATGGAGGATGCTAAATATAGCTGAGAAGCTTAGCAAACATTTGCAGCCAGGCTAAGATGACTTCTTGCAAAGTTACATGTTCCCCAGACTACCTCCCTTGCCTGTGACGTCTTGGGTATCCTTAAACATTCTGCATTTTTCAGTCCCATCTCCTCCTCGGAGTCTTTCCCTTCCCCTCTTTCCCCCATTCCCTTCTCACTACCACTCCTCACCTCTACTTTTACGCTTGATTTCTCCCAACACTTCCCTTCACGCTCGGAGGAGGGCTCTAGGTGATGCCAATGCTCCTTTCCCAGCCCACGGATCCTCAGATGCAGAGGGGGAGACCATACAGCCCAGGGGCTGGCTCTGCGCTTGCATCTCACCCCAGGACCGCCTTCTGCACACCACACCCCTTCTTCCACCAGCGCTTGTCCCCGGGGGGGCTTACTGACAGCCCCATCCCAGCCTGCACGGGGTGCGCACCGTCTCTGCACCAGCTCCCCTCTCTTCGGCTGCCCAGCTATCAGCCGGCGGCAGGTGAGAGGCCGATTTTCCCAGTTCTGTGTGGAAACCCACTGCCTTCCGTCTGACTGGGAGTACCCGCAGTGCCACAAGTCCTGACCTTCGCATCCATCTGCAGCTTAACAGTCCCTTAGTCCTCTCCTTCCCAGGAAGATGGCCTTTCCCATCCTTTCCCTTTACCTGATGGACCAGAGGCAGCACCACTCGTGGCACCACCGACCTGTTCGCTTTGCCCTGCACAATGCCAGAGCCACTACGAATGAGGACAACTGTTGCAGGGTTGGGCTGAACCACGCTTACAGACTTTTCAGCCAGCTTGGTCCCATCATCTCTCTGCTCCCTGCAGAAGAAACGGCCGTCTCCTTGCGTTCTATTATAGCAAACAAAGTGACAGAAGCAAAACGAGCACCCAGCAACCTGGGCACGGACAAAGCCCTTGCTGCTGTATGGGTCTGAACCACTAACAGTGCAGCTCCTGCAGTTTCCTTGTTGGAGAACAGAGAAAGGAAAAAATATAAGAAAACAAAACCCCCTTAACAATGAACTCTCATGTTCAGTCAGATGTAAAAGACAGGAGAAGGGGAAGAGAAGGAGAGAGAGGAAAGGAGGACAGACAATAGAACACAGAGTACTATTTCCTCTTCAAATATTTATTTTCAGGTCTGCCTTGGAGTGCTGCTTATTGAGATATAGAGCCTCACTGTGCTGCAGCTTGTAAGCTCCTGCTGCACGCGTTCGCAGCACTGCCTTATCTGGATGGCCGGGGCCACCGGGAGTTCCCATCAGCCCGGTCCCAGATCCCACCGGGCCCTTTGGGTCCCTTCCCAGGGCCTCACCTCCAGGCACCCTGCCATGCCAGCTCTCTGTCCTGAGCCCAGCACCGGGCATCTGAGGACTGTGTCTCCTCCAGGCACTGTGCTGGGCTCCAGCTGGGACCTCAAAACACACGGTTCAGCTCCAACCCTTGGCTCTCTGGCCAAGGCACAGAACAGCGCTGGAGCTGGGGCCCTGGACTGGCGCTCCTCAACATTTTGAGCTCCCTCAATATTTGTCACGACGTCCTCAGGGCGGCATAGGTGGCCTGCACAGAGATGGGAGATTCTCCAGCCGGACAAGCAGGTGAGCCGAAAGTAGTGACCAAGCAAGGTGGTAGAGAGCCCTGGGCTGCTGGAAGTGACATATCTTGGAGGAGAGCCAGTGCTGACATCCTGATCACAGACAGCAATTAAGAAATTAAGCTATCAGAGAGGCTTTTTGGGAGGGGTGAGTGTCTGTGGTTTGGTCAGATGCCAGAGCAGGTCAATAACATTTGTCCTTCCCCTCTCGGCTGCAGATGGAGATCCTCCTCGGCTCCTGATCCCAACGCGCTGCACAGCTCCCTCCTCCCACCGCCACCCGCCATGGAGGATGCGCAGCAGCAGAGGGAGAACGTCAGGGCTCTGCAAAGGCGGTGACGGTGGGGAGAGGGGCTGCGCAGAAACCACCTGGAGAACTTAGACCTGGCAAAATCAGCTTCGTCTTCCCTTGAACTACACGGTTCCCAGCTAAAGCTCGAGCCCCTTTTTTGCAGGGAAAGATGGAAATCTTCAGTGATGTTCCCAGAGCAGATACCAGGCACCAATCCCTACCCGATCACCTTCTCTGGGCAAGAGGCAACCTGTGGGCAAGGAGACCCGTGCCCGGGGAGCACTGCTGTGGGCTGCTCAATGCAGTGTGTGGTGCACCCGGAGCAGCTTGCGGGGTGGGGGTCCTGCCACTGCGCACAAACGCCTCCATATGACAGGTCAACACGCAACAGCGAGAGCCCCCCATCCGTTATCTGAAATGCTGCCGTTCTCCAAATGGTGGGGCCTGTGGGTTGTGGGGGAAAGTCCTCCAAGCTCACCTAGAAACCTTGATTAGCCCTGACGAGCCCTGATGATTCCCACCGCCTGCGCAGCTCAGCTCCACGTACCAGAAACCAGGACCGCCGCAGCGCACCTGCTCTGGCACAGGCTGGCAGCCCCCTCGGCCGCTAAATTGCCTGCCACAAACCCAAGAGAGCAGTGTTTCCTTACCTGAAAGGCCGCGCTGGGAATCACATAGAGACAAACCCCACCGTGTCCCCAGACACACACACGAGTGCGACGGACCCGGGACCCAGACCCACACCTCTCCCAGAGCAGCCCGCACAGCACCCCGGCATCACTGCCACCGCCGCCGCCCCCTCCCCACCCCGGGCTCCTCTCTGCTGCACCCATGCATGCTACTCGCACTCTCCTGCCCCAGCCCTGCACGTATGTGCGTGAACATCTGCACTTGCACGCCTGCAGCCACACGCAGACAGCTTCCTCTCCGTGCTGGGCCTGAAAAATATTGATTTCTTTTCCCCCTGCAATATTTCGCTTGGCTGAGCAGATTTAGAATTGAAGAGTCAGACTCTGCCTAGAGACCAGAACCATATTTAATTCCACGGTTTAAGAAGCCCTGGAGCAGGTTATTCTTATTTTAAACTACCAGTGCATTTAAAAGCAAGTGACATTTGGGGGGGGATGGGATGGGAGGTGGCTGGTGCCCTCTGCCTCGAGTGCAGCCAGCGCTGGGAAGAGTTTTGCACCCCTGCTGCTGCTGCGCTGCATCCCCACAGCCCCATCAGCTGCTCTGCCTGCACCAATGAGAGGCGAGGGGTGGCGGCGAGCTCACCATCAAAGCTCTGGAGATGTGTTTCCACATCTTTCTAACCGAGGAGAAATGAGAGAAAGAGAGGAGAAAGGAAAGGTGTGAAAACCACTGACAAAAATTGCTCCGTGCATTGAGGTTTCACGATTCATAGTCTACTCCTGTACCCAGGTCCTGCTCATGAAGCAGAGTCCTCGATAACGAGCAGTTTGCAGATACTGAACAAAGACACGGTGCCTCATCCAAAGGCCAGTCCCTGACGGTGGATGATAACGAAACAGTGCTGAGCCGTTCCCGTCCGCCTCCCCAGCAAACACACCTCCAGCCTGCTGTAAGTCAGGGCGGCCACCTACCCCCACAGCTCCCAGCCACGCAGCCTCAGCCCCGGTTTTCCAAAGGAGACGCAACACCAGCTTGTAAGGGTGTGGACACAACAGTTAAGGCTGGCCCAAAGCACCTGCGAGCCTACGCCAGGTCCAAGAGCTGTGCACAGGCCGGGCTTGGCACCACACTGCCCCTCCATGCACACAGAGCGTGTCTGCCACCCAGCACAGCGGCGGAGGAAAGCCAAATGTCCCCTAAATGTCTCCAGGTGAGATCAGCCCTGCCAAGGAAGGGGTGAAGGTGCGCTGGAGAAGAGGAGAGGAAACACAGGTCCCTGCAGCCTCACCTCCCCACATCCCATCTCTAAGGACTTGCAGCACAGGTCCGGCTGCCCAGCCAGCTCCCTGCCTTGGCTAAGGCAGTCTGGTGGGCTGAGCACACAAACCTCCCCTTGCACCCCCTCTGCCTCAGGCACCATCTCCAGGTCCCTGCCACCTCCAGCGGCTCTGCAACATATCCACAGAGCAAGCAAAAGGCAAACATAGATGCTCTTTCCAGCCTCAAAATAAAAAGATGAAGACACCAGGTGCCAGACGCCTCCAGGACACGCGTGTCCATGTGTACACAGGTCTACTGAACAAAAAGATCAGCAACACGACCAGCTGCTGCCCCCAGGGCCCTCAGGGGACCAGAACCGCCTGCTGCTGCGGTGGGCTCAGCTGGGCTGCGGCGGGTGCGCACCCCTGCTCAGGCTGGGAAGGCAGAGGCACCGGGGAGCCGCTCCTCCAGCTGGGAGACAAGCCTAGCAGGGCTGTGGTTTGCAACCTGGGAGCTGCAGAGCCCGCAAGGAGCTACAATTCAGTGGGAGACATGATTCACGGCAGGGAGAGCTGCGGGCTCCCAGGGGCCGGGGGTGAAGGCAGCCCCAGGGGCTGCGGTGGGGGCTCAGGACAGCTGCGGTGCAGGGAGATGTAGCGCCTACCGCAGCAGCCCATGCATTAGCTCGCTGTGGTCTGCTATGACACAAAACGTTGTTAGCTGCGGCATTGTATTTTGACTGAAGCAGACAAGCAGGAGAATGAAAATGGATCCTTTTACATAAGCTCCTGCACATGCCATAACAGCTCTTGACATCTCCCCCCCAGCTCCGCTCCTTGCTGGTGCTCATGTGTGCTGGGCGAGGCAGGATCGCACCGGGCAGGGGGAAGGGAGGCTGCAAACTGCGCCTGGCCTCAAAAGCATGGGTCTGGGCAGTGGGGTGGCACCCCACAGGGAGACGGGCAGAGCCTGCCTTGCTCAGGAGCATAATGAAAAACCCGATGACGTGGTTTGGACCTGATGCTAGGCAGGTCAGGGCCCAGGGCTGCGGGGCATGGATGCCATAGGGCACACCCCAGTGCGAAGGGGCAAGGCTAGAGGCAGGTACAGCTTAAACTCAAGCTCAGCTACCTGGATAATCCCAGGCAGGAGCAGCTCCAGCAAGACTGTGACTTCAGTACGTAACGGGGCTGGGCTGCATGGGTTTGGGCCCAGGGAAGTCACGTATGGGGGGATGCCCAGGGACCCACTGCGCCTGAAAAGAGGTCTGAGCAATGAGGAGACAGCTGAGACAGAGCAGGGGGAATGAGAGAGCACAATTAGCTGTGGTAAAAGCCAAGGCTGTGAAAGCACATTACCATTAGTGTAATTATTATTGCAATTATTATTTTTTCCATATTTTTGACAATTCAAGGAGAATTAGCTTAACAGAAGAAAATATATTCTGTTAAATGCTGGTGAATCTAAAATGCAGAGAGGCACAATAACATTTCACTTTACATCTGGACATTTCTAAGGATTTACCCAGTTCTTTAAAATAAAAGTCAAGGAACTTGCCAACCAGTTTTCTTCCTAAAGGAAAATGGCAATTACTTCATAGAGAAAACAGCGCAATGAAACCCTATGATTTTTTTTTTTGCTGTTTTTCTGCCCCAAACAAACAATTCAGCAAAACAGAGATGTATCTGCAAACTCTTCCAGTGTTGCTGAAGGTGCACTTTTCTCAACAGTCATCCCCAGAATAAGAACAAGCAGCAGCTTTCTGCAATATTGTGGCCAGCAGGACCAGGGCAGTGACTGTCCCCCTGTACTGGGCACTGGTGGGGCTGCGCCTTGAATCCTGGGTTCAACTTTGGGCCCCTCGCTACAAGACAGACACTGAGGTGCTGGAGCGTGTCCAGAGATGGGCAACGGAGCTGGGGAAGGGGCTGGAGCACCAGTCTGATGGGGAGTGGATGAGGGAACCAGGGGTGTTCAACCTAGAGAAAAGGAGGCCCAGGGGGGACCTTATTGCTCTCTACAGCTGCCTGACAGGGGCTGTAGCAAGGTACTTCATCCAAGTAACAAGTGATAGGACAAGAGGAAATGGCCTCAAGTTGTGCTGGAGAGGTTTAGATTGGATAGGAGAAAAAATTTCTTCCCAAAAGGGCTGTCGAGCATTGAAACTGCTGCCCAGGGAAGCAGTTGAGTCACCAACCCTGGAGGTGTTTAAAAGACATGTAGATGTTGTGCTTAGGGACATAATTTAGTGGTGAACTTGGCAGTGCTGGGTTAACATTGGACTCAGCCTTAAAGGTCTTTTCCAAACTAAATGATTCTATGATTCCATAATACCTTGTGTTCATCTGCTGAGACTTGTCTGGTGTCAGAGCTGCCGAAAGCCTCAGCAGATGGGTGCAGCTAGGGCACCCCTCCTGCCCTGTTCTCCCAGAGAATGAGCACAGGCGATGAATACCCCTAATGAAACGGCTTTAAAGAACAAAGTGCAAGGACAAAGTCAAAATTAATCAAAAAGTATATAAAAATAACCCCAAAAAAGCATTGCGATTAGCTAAACTGTTAAAGGAATAAAAAGGTATTAAATAAAGTTTCTTGAATGTCAAGTTGACACAGTTGGGGTTTTTTATGTTCAGGAAAGGAAATGAGTCCCTTGAGCAAATCTCCCTGCTCCAGGGCCAGGCATTAAAGGCTTTCTGGTGGATGTCGCTGGCTGAGGTCCCTTTGATCTGGGCTGCTGGATGCAGCAGGCATTTCCCAGCCAGGCTGCCCTCCTCCTGCATCCTCCTAGCCCTGGGGATGGCACAAACAGCTGCTGGCGCGGGCAGGGCTGTCCAAAGCAGGGGCTCTGCTCTTTCAGATGCAGGGGGAGGGGAGAGCTGAGCAACGGCCTTTCCAACACCATCCAAATGCTACCAGTGAGCCTTTTTATCAGGGTGCCTTTGCATCCCCAGCTTGCCATCTCTCCTCCAAGTAGGACATAAGAGCGGGGCTGCTACCCAGCACATCACCTTCACCTCTTCTGCAGGCACCGTGAATTTTCCCTCTCTGGAGAAAGCATCTTTCTTTAGCAGCATGTTACCTGTCAGCAAAGGCTCTTCCCTCAGCACCTCCTGAAGCAAGTGAAACCTTTTTTTTTTTTTTTTTTTTTTTTGGGGGGGGGGAGGGGAGATGCTCCCTCCTGGGGCAAGCACTGCCAGCCCCGCTCCCTGGCTTGAGAGCCAGCACCTTGGTGGCTTCACAGCAGGAGCCCCAAGAGGTGGGCTGGCTCCCCCACCCCCAGACCCACAGAGCAAGCACCCAGCTGCTCAGAGGCACCCCGCAGGCTGACGACATTACTTCATGCCTGCAAGGTCATTTATGGGAGATAACTACAGATACAGAGACATGTATATATGCATATATATGTGTATTTCTGGCTTTCTCCTGTGCTTTGTGTATATATACATGACCCAGAAACTTTAACTAGTGAGATACTGACAAACCCATCAAATGAAGCAATTTGTCTCAGACAATTGCCTGAGCTGCCTCTGATGTCGCTGTCTTGCCACTGACAATAAGAGGCTCTTAAGTGTCCTGAAATTGTACTGTGAGCTCCCCAATGCTCTCACCCCCGCCTTCGCTCCTCTCCCTCGAGCTCCTTTCCTGTGTTTCTCCGGCAAAACACTCTCTTACGCAGATAAACATGCAGGGAGGCACAAAAGGCATTTTGTCTAGGATTTCAATACAACCACGTATTCCTCATTCAAATATTCAGCTGTATCCTTCAGAGATCAAAAGCATAGCACCGAAATGAGGCAAGGCACGAACATCCCAAGCCAATAGCTCAAACTTCCCTTTAATTTCTGTTCTGGCTGAGGGAGCGGACATGGAACCTGTCATCCTCACGACGGTGGCTCCCAGGTGTCACAGACCCAGGGTGCTTGGGTGCACATGTACAGCTCTGTCACATCACAGATTTCTCCTCCACCTCTGCACAACGCCCCACACAGCCATAGATTACAATAATGGTCATTAAAGCCTTTGTAAGAGATGTGTATGCAACAGGCGGGAGATCTGGGTGCTCCAGAGAGGTGAAAGCCAGGGCTAGCACATCCTGGGCTGACTGGAGAAGGCTTCCTGCTACCAGAAAACTGGAGGGGGGCCTGACCCAAGGAAGGGTCCCCATGTTCTGCACCAGCACCCAGGGAAGCCACAGCTGGCTGCACAGGGAGGAAGATGATGCAGCCGTGCTGCTTCCCCAGTGCACAGCCTCTCTCAGCATGGCCAGCACCAGAGCATCACTAGCACCCGCTGCCACCTACCCCTGTGGAACTACAGAGAGGAAGGCATGTGTGGACGAAGCATACCCTGGCCTGAAACACATCCACAAGCCCCCCCTGCACCCCACCTTCCAGCCAGAGACCACCTGCCAGCCTGAACTGCACCACGGGCTCAGGTTTGTCAACAGGGACTGGCTCCCCTGCCCTTGCTGGGCCTTTTACCCCTCCTTCCACCCCACACAGTCCTTTCCTCCATGGGGACCCTACATGATGGGCAACAGGCAGCTGCCCTGCTCCTTTCCCCACCTTAGCGAGGAAGGTGCCAAACCCCATGATTCCTGCTGAGCATGTTTGCTGTGTAATGTATGAACTGGTACCAGTTTTGTAAGCCCCTCCTGGCTCAAATCACATTGTAATTCTGAACAGCCTTAAACTCATTTAAATCCTAATAAAAACACTGCCCTGCATTTGCATTCGCCGCTCCCTGCGGCTGCTGTGACAGCCGTTCCCGAGGAATTGAGAATGCTCTGGACACTGCACACCGGAAACCATCCCTCACTGGCAGGCTGGGACGCGCACTTAATAGGATGTTTAAAAAAAAGATGCAGGAAATGGACCTCCAGCCTGATTCGGGATGATGCACAGAACAGTCGCGTGCCAAAGCTTTCACAGCAACGTAGGACAGCAGCAGCACCGGCGCTAAAACCTCAGTGTCCCACCTCCTCCCGGGTCCCAGAGGGTTCAAGGGAGAACAAGGCACCTGCAGACAGCACTGTGAGGGGTTGCTCGTTGTTTTTTCAAGAGACAGGGAATGACTAATGAAGTGCCAGCAAATAACAAGCACTGTGGATGTGCAGGAAGTTTGTGCACGAGTGGCACAGGTGCCCTGGGGGCAGCAGGGACAGATGCAAGAACTTGCCCTGGTTTCCCATATTGCCTCACGTGCTGGTGACAAGGGGGGGGGGGGGGCTGCTGTTACAGCTTGGAGCACATCACACTGAGGAAGGCACTGTGACTACATCTCACAGCGCACCCCCCACCCCTGAGCCACCATGATGAAGCACCAGTCCTGCCCTTCCCCTCCTGAAAACACAGACAAGTGGGATTTGCTCCTGCTGCGCTGGAGGCAGCAGTGAGGGGAAGGTAACGGGGACCCTGGGAGCCCCAGCTGCAACCAGCAAGCCCACACAGCTCTCCCACCTCACCCCACGCACAGCGGGAGCCTCAGGTCACTGCTGACCTACACCCTGGCCATGCCCAAGATCACCCTCCCCAGCTCCACTGCTGCCTGCAGCATCCATGCACCCCTCTGCATCCTCTTGCCTCTTTCATCCATGCCCAGCTGTGCTCCGTTCCCAGCCCTCCACCCCACTCACCCTCTGCAGCACTTGCCCAGTGCTTTGAACCCGGCTGTCCTTAGTGATGACATTAATAGGCTCCCTCAAAACAGTGATATTATGAGCTATACCCCTCCAGCAATAGAAATACTAATTATTACTGAGATAAATGGGAATATCAATGATGAAAGTCAATATTATTGCCTCCTTTGTTCC
This sequence comes from Falco punctatus, assembly GCF_963210335.1. NCBI lineage: Eukaryota > Metazoa > Chordata > Aves > Falconiformes > Falconidae > Falco > Falco punctatus. The sequence goes on from NC_137587.1 coordinate 70,687,866, forward strand.
TGTTTGTTTTATTTGTAGATGAAAAGACCACTCAGTCCGTCTCCCCAGGATGTGGCCAGGAGCTAGAACAGCTCCTCTTGGCCGGCTCATCCAGAGCCATACTCTGATAAGAAATCGTACTGCACACATGCTTGCAAAGGGCGCTCTAAATCAGCAGCTCTCAAAAGCAGGCATTGTCTTTCACTGATTCATAAAACTGGAGCTGCCTCCATTCCCCACTCCAGTACCAGGCGAGGGAGGATTTAGGGGAGGGGGAAGGTGTAACGTGGGTGGAAGTGATTAATTGTGGAACACTGCACAGCACTGAGAACGCTCCACGGTTTGGCTGGTTTGATGCTTGCACCTTCATCCTCCTCACCCAGCGCTTTAGGCACCAAGATGAGAACTGAGGACCCCTCCCAGGCTCTGACACCAATCCTCAGGCAAGTCCCACAGCACTGCTGCAGCCAGGCGAGCACTTACAACAGCAACACTGCCTTATTCAGCAAGTTTGCTCCCTCTGCGTATTCTGAGTCAGAGCTGCTGATTTCAGTGACAAGAGACCTTTTTTTAAGCCCTATTAGCCTTGCAGAGCTAACACAGCTAAGAACTAGTGAATGGGATGCTAATTTTGGATCGCACCTAACAGCGTCAGGAGAGCGCTTCCTGGAACAGCCCCTCTCCACAGGGAAGCAGATGCCCTCCCCATGGCCATACCCACCGCTGCCCCCCTGACCCCCCCCCATCTGTGAGAGCCAGGACACAGCAAGGAGGGAGCAGCGGGATGCACCCCAGTGCACCTAGAGCACAAGGCACATTTTTCTTGTCCCTAGTACACACCAGTATGTTGCTAAATTGCCTTCATTCCCTTCCAGGTCCCCAGTCCATCACCCACAGACACTCATGGGAACAAACCAACCCCCTGACCCCCACTTCACCCGTCGCCAAGTATCAGAACAGCGATCCCCTCCCTCTGACCCCCTCCATGCTACCAAGGGCAAACACTGCTGCCATCTCTCTCCAAATGCAATGAAACCAGGAGAACTGGAAGCCTTACAGCAGTAATTATGCTAGTTTTAAAAAAGAAACCAGCCTGTCCTGAATATTTCATGGAAATAGTTTTTTTTAAAAGCTTTCTTTAACACACACCCCTCCTTTGTGCATGTCGGGGTGCAATTAAGCAGAAAGTATCAGCGCATAAACCCAAAGAAACAAACTGCCATGCACACCCAGCTCCTGCTCTCGCTCGCTCCAGCTTCTTCCCCACATTTAACATTAATGTGACATCCCAAGCTGCATGTGCACAATATGATCTCCCACCCCAAGACAGGGAAGAGCTGCTCAGCAGCTAGAAAGCCTTAAGTGCTTCCCAGCCTCACTAACACAGCGCCCAGACTCCTGCCACAAACAGGCCCCAACCATCCCTGCCCAAACCCTATGCATCAGGCACCTTGCATGAAATCCTACCCCTGCAAAGCTCTCCAGAGCCCCTGGAACTCCGTGGTGGCATCCAGGTTTGCACCAAGGGCCAGCAGCCGCATGCACAGTGCCACCCTTGGGCTGCGCAGCCTGGCTCCCTCCCTAGCTTATTAGCATTTTGCACAATTCATACTTATTTTTTGTAAAATTACTACCAAAAGGAAAACCACCCAAAGAATCTTTGTTAATAGCTTTGTTGACCCTTGGAGCAAGATGCCAGGGAAGAAAACTGGTTTGATCTAGAGAGCAAGGTGGGAACCAGGTAGGGGGTGGGAAAGATCCAGGGCTTGTCTTGGCCCTGCTCGAAGGAGCAGACCTTCTGCAACAGCACTGCCCAAACGGGCTACAGACCTCTCCCTCCGTCCATCCCTTCCCTCCAGCCTTGTTCCCTCTCTCAGCTCTTCCCAGCCACCCTGTTAACCACAGCTTTTGGGCCAGCTAAAGACAAGTGTCCCCTAGGGTCCACCCTGGGGACAGCTCGGGGTGGCAGGGCATCCCGGGCAGGGTCTCCTGATGCATGGGCAGCCTGGCTCTGGTGCATTGATTTTTTTTTCCTTGCTCCGAGCTAGAAGATTGTTCAGCAAAATTAAGTTATCAGGGGAGGTAGTGTTTTCCACCTGACAGCTTGTATTGCTCCTTCTCAAACAAGTGCTGACCTGCACAGCGCGGCATGTTCCGGGGATAGACACCTGGTAAATGAGCTGCTGGCCCTTTCCTCCCCTCCCCAGCTCCTGCCAGGCCAGATGCTGCCACCCAGCCCCTTCCCCCTCCCATCTTCCCTGCACCCCCAGATCACCCACATCCTCCTCCCTGCTCCTGCCCACCCTCACAACGGTTTCTGGCCCATTGCAGCGTGACATGTAGAGCCTGTGGTTCCCTGTTCACATTTGTAGGCTTTTGACTGATGCTCAAAACTTGCTTTTAAATACTGAAAACTCCAGACACTCCTGTAACATGGAGGCTTAGTGAAAAGCACGACCTATTGCAAGTTTATGACTGCATGCCCAGAGCTAACACCACCAGAGAGGAGAGGAAGGATTTTTTGGGAGCATTTATGGCACATGCTTTCAGAGAGGAAGAGAAACATCCCTCAGAAACCACGTAGGTTCAAAGATCTGCTTAGTTTAAACACTAAAAATTCATGCAATAAAAATCCACTCAGGTTCAGCCCTGCCTCAGAACTAAATAAAACCTCTGACCACATCATCCAGCCCCAAGGTTCACGGTCTCCTTGAAGAGAGGGCTGACGTGCCTGGTGGATGCTCAGGCTGAGATGCCCCCTCCCAGCACCAGGTCCTGCTTTGCTCCAGGCCTTTGGGCAGGGCAAGGGGCTGTGTGCTGACCCTGGGGTGCTTAGGACCCGAGACATGACTGCCCAGTGCCTGGCTGTCCTGGTCTTGCACTGGTTAGCGGAGAGGCCAGGCTGAGAAACAGACCACATCCCCCTCCATCATCCCAAGTTTCCCAGGAAATATGTTTTTCCTTGTGCATTTTCCTTTGAGAAAAGAAAAAAAGTTAACCACCTTGTTTTCTAAATACTGTTCTTCAGAAAAATCTTCAACTTTTGCAAATGGCACTCTGGAAGAAAACACCCAAATCTAAACCAAAACCAGATGGCTCTCAGCACTCGATTTTTCAGGGAGGACTTGAAGCAGCACGATCGTTTCCCAGCAGAATTTTGATTTTATAGAAGATGGCTAAGAATAAATGCATTTCAGGGCTCGCTGCTGAGGTGTTTTGACAGGAAACTGCTATTTCCATGGTCCCCCTACTTGCTTTGTCAGCCCTGACACAGTGGGAACTCCTCTGACCAGGCACCCTTTGCAAACAGCTTTGCCTAGGGCCCAGCTTGCGAGAAGCGCACACAGGAGTGGCGAGGGATGGGTGCCTGGGTTCATTCCTCTTACCATAAAATGAGAAATACAGCAAGAAGCTAGAAATCCTTCTCTGCAAAGTAGGAAATCCCTCTCTCTCGTGCAGGAACAAGGTGAGGACGGGTCCCTTTGTGCATGCATCAGGGTGAGCCCATGCAGCCTGCTCTTTGCTTTGAGCAAAGGACATGATGTAAAGGGGAAATTACGTGTCTGTGTCCGTATGTCTGCGCGAAAGCCATTTCTGCCTCACTGTTTTGAGCCCCTTCTCTCTGAACCAGGCGTGGGACACTGCCTCCAGGGCAGCCCCAGTGAGCCCCGTGCCCTCCCCAAGCCAAGGCACCCCTCCCAGTGGCACCACTCCTGCAGAGCAGCAATCACAGCACACCCCACCATCGACAACATCCAGTTGGAACAATTCCTGCTCTGGCATATAAAAGAGGCTTGAATCATCCTTTTTATTTTTTTTTTTTTTTTCATTAGGAAACCAAATTCTGCTATTCAGAGAGATCCCTTTCTCTTTTGAGGACTGACACCCTGGGACATTGCCTCAGCCCAGTCAGCTGTGATGTTGTGTCTCACGCGTTGCCTGCATCAAGCTGACAGTTCACAGATTTCAGCTGAGGGTTTGCACGTACAGCACAAGATGAAACCTGCTCCCATCTCTCTTAACCGTCCCGGCGAGAGCGCTGGAAGAAGCCTGACCGTGCAGAGTGCGCAGGCGCCACGCAACATCAGTAATAGAGACATCTCTGCGAACACGCACCTTTTGAGGACCCTCTTGCCTGCCCTCTCCTGGAAGATGAAACTATTTCTGCCCAGCATCCCCCAGGCTGCAGCGCTCAGCTCGCACACTGCCTCACCCCACGCAGGCAGCATCTGCCCCCCACCGAGGTGAGACAAGTCAGAGGAAACCCACCTGCCTGGGAAGGGCTGTACATCCCCGTGACAAAGCTCTCCTTTCTCAGTGCCACCATCCAAATATTCATTTTGGCTGCCTCCCCCCCTTGCCCCCAAGGAACTCTCCCCCCGTGCAGACGTGATGGATTGAACATTTCCCACCTGTTCCAGCCACGCAGGCAGCGCCTGCCCCAGATCCCCGTTGAGAGCTGCATTGCCCTACGCCCCAGGGGGGCTGGGTAGCAGCCCTGGGCTACGTCGGGGGGGCAAGGGGGGAGGCATTGCTACCAGGCTTACAGCAGCAGAAACCAGTCCAGTCCTGAACTCAGCATGCCAGAGGCACGTGAGTGTCACATGCTCCGCAATGCGACGGCGCCCAAGCTGGCGTGCCACCTACCCGGGTCAGATGAAGGCAGGATGCGGGGGGATCGGATGCCAGGGGCGCGCTGGGCTCTGGCCTCTCCTCTGCTTTCCACTCATGCACTGTGGGCGAAACGATACTGCAATTAGGGCTTGAAACCTGGCATTTGAGAAGCAAGCAGGAGAGAAATTTAAAAGCTGTGAATGCTTTCCCACCCCGCTCCCAAAACCAAAGCTCAGCTGAGCTTAATCTTCATCTGAGCTGATATTTAAAAGCTGTAAATCAGGCTACAACGGACAGAAAAACACAACTACCAAAATTTAGTGGACCCACTGCTGAAAGGCCCAAAATGAACTGCTTGATAGAAGCCATTTTCCCATGGAAATAGAGCAGGCCTGTACTTAGCAGGAGCATTGATCTGCTGACAGCTACCGGGACAGATTTGGGCCAGAGCACTTGGGAATCATTTGCAGTGATCTCTCAAGAAACACATGCATGCAAAAGCCCTCTGAAAAACACTGCTGTCAAGCAGTGCTGTAGCTGTGAGGCTGGATAGCACTCGCCGGCCAGCACAGGCTGGGCTGCCCTCGGTAAGCCCCCCCAGGCAGGCGGCTCAGCCCCAAGCCTGGCTCCTGGCTGCACCCCTGTACCCCAGCCTTGGTGGCCCCAGGTTGTGCAGAGCAACGAAGTGTTTCACACAGGACAAGCAAAACACCGCGAAAACCCGGAGCTGCAGAAGGGTCTCGCAGCTCAGGACCCCAGCAGTGGGGCACAAGGCTCTGGCTGGGGGACACTGCATCCCACGGACCCGGGGTGTCTGGGGGTTCTCCCATAGATGTACTGGGATTTGGAAACACTGCGTTACAGCCAGGGTCAGCCCAAACCACCACCCAGAGCAAAGCACCATCACACTTCCCTGGGGACAACATGTTGGGCACTGCCAGGAGCTCTGGTCCAGCCAAAAAGTGCACAGGGACAGTGGCCCTGTCCCACACTACCACCCTGGTGGGTAGGGGATGCTCCCTAAACCTGGCTGGACAAGTGACCTCTCTGCTTCCCACAGCCACCCCACACACGGCAGGCAGCACAGAGCACCCAAATGGACCACGTCCACCCCGGGCTAACCTCCCTGCTGCTGCCACAGCCAGGGCACACGCCGGAGAGGGGACAGCATGGGTTTCACTGCTATGATCTCCTGCCTTGTGCAGGAAAAGGAATGTCCCACATTCACCTTTTCTCCTGCCAGAAACCATTTTCCATCACAATTTTCACTGTTTCAGGGGATGATGTCAAAGCAGGGGGACATACTCCTCCCTTTTCTGGAATAAAAAAATTTCTCTGGATCCTGTATAGCTCCACTAGCAGTGGGGGTGTGGGGGCACAGCAGAGCCTCAGGAGATATGAGGACTGCTAGAGGGGCTCCAGTCCCACCGTGGGACGCCACCTGCCCTTCCCAGCACATGGACACAGCACTGGGCTGGCCAGGAGCCTCTCACCTGCCCGCCAGCTCTTCTGAAGCAGTTATCTCAGACAACCCAAGGAAAGCAAAACTATCTCATTTCCAGAGGTGTTGAGTGCCCTTGGCACTTACAGCATCAGACCCCGGTGGTCAGTGCCCCCAGCCCTTGGCTAATTCTCACCATCACACAGTCTCCACGACAGCAGCAGAGAAACAAATGACTTGGAAGACACGTGGGGCAGCGAGGGCACAGGCGAGGGGGGCACAGCGCTCCCCCCTGCCCAGCCCCCTTACGCACCACACACCAGATCTGTAACACCAATTAATGGTTCATTGTTTGTTGGGGGTGGGTGGGTTAATGCAATTAGTGACTCCACCTCCTTATGAACATGTATCTTTAGCAGATCTTACAATGACCCTAAAAGCTACCAAAATAAACATTTCATGTGAAAACCAGGAGCAAACCGATGTCTCTGCTTTAGGGGAACACAACCTGCTTCAAAGGACATCTGAGGTCCTAACGCTCCTCAAGAGCCTGCAGAAAGCACTGAAAAATGGGAAACAACTTATTTGGTTTATTTGTTTTTGCTTTCACACATCACTTATTTTAAAAGGCTAAAAAAGTGTTTATGAATTTAACATATTTAAAAGGATCAAAATCTGTTTAGCTAGGAAGGAAAACAACTCTCCCACCCCAAGCTTCCTGTGCACTGGGACCTGCTTTTCAGTTTTCTACCCACAGCAAATATTTCAAATCCCTTTTTAAGCTGAAAAGCTGCTTCAGGGGACAGAACCGGGAAAGGACCCGTGTGTGGGGCTGTCCCACCACTCTCCTCCATCATTGCCCCAAGCACCCCTTACCCAGAGAGGGTCAGCACTGGGAGACAGGGGACAACAAAAGCATCCGCATATGGGCAGAGCCATCCAGAGAAGACTGAAAACGAGAAGCCTGCCTTCCTCCTCCTGCATCAGCCCATCAGGAGCTTTCCACAAGGAGGATCAATGCAGCCCACTGTAACTGCACCGTTGTTCCATTTTTAATTAATGAAAGAAAAAAACTAATCATTGAATTAAACTTCTCATTACTTCAGCTGAATACCCACTAAGTAAATTTAATTACTGTACGAATTGGGTTTCTCCCTGCCTGTTTCGTTAGCTACTGATAAAGACGAAGGGGGGGAAACAGGGAGAGATGGAAACAGAAAGAATGGAAGATGGGAATACTAAATACAAACCCAGGGAAATTATTCAGCAGGTTTCAGAGGCTTCCAGTAAGGACCTGGGGAAAGATCCTCCCACCTCTTCCAAACCAGGTTGGAGGCATTCCCCGTGGGATAAATCCCCTTCCTCCTGCCCACCTCCTGGCCCAGGGACACCCACCATCTCCCAGGCACCCATCACACAGGAACACGCAGCCCACCAGCTCTGCCTGCATGCCAAGCACCAGCAGCCGAGCCGTGCTGGAGCACAGGCACGATGGAAGGACCCTCGACCACAGGTATGAGGTCCTACCACCCTCCCCAGTGCCACCACTTGCCAAAGGTGGCCTGCGGTCACGGCCACCTGCAAAACAGCGGACAGAGGCTTGGGCACAACTGGCTCCCCTCCAAATGAGGCAGACAGATTTCAGATCTGCAGCAACCCTAGATCCCTTCTGATCTCGCATCGCTCTGAACAGCCAATTTTTGCCTCTGCAACAAAGCCAGCAGCCCTGTAACACTTCAGCAGGGAGCTAGCACTGACAAAAGCATGGGGAGAGCATGAGAACAGATATCAAACACCTGCTGTCCCACCACACACCGAGACACCTGCTTGGTACTCTTTGTATTTTAAGCCTTTCTGCTGGAGTGGGAGTCCTGCACACCCCGGCTGCTGGGGGCCAGGGACATGCCAGCAGCACGCTCCTCCTAGGAAATCAGCAGAGGACGCATTCCTGCAGCCCCCCACGCTGCTGCACAGATTTTGTTTATGGCACGATTTTGGGTCTCTTACACTCCCATTCCTCCTTCCTGACGAAGGGCATGAGCCATCACGGGGGCAGGCACAGCCCCACACCGGCAGCCCCCACCCAGCACAGCTACCTCCCTTCCAGCAGTTCTGCTATGGTCACATTTGGGATAAGCTGGGGGTGGAGAGGGTGAGAAGTACAGCCTCTCCTTCTCCAGTTCAGTAGTTTCAGCTGAGAGCACGGTGGAAGGGCCACCCAGGTGGTCACAGCGACGCGATTTGGCAGGTATGGTCAGACCATCTCCTCCTCATCATCAAAGGGCCAAGAGGAGCCCACGCAGGTGGCTTCTGCCAGCCCATGGGTAGGGGCTTGTTCACCCCAGGCACTGACTGTCCCTCTGCCTCACGCTGGCAGCTGCTGGTCCTCAGTGCCCCATCACTGCTCTTCTGCAAGCTGTGGTGCTGCTGGGAGATGGGGTTCTCCCTTATTTCTATGACTTTGCTCCAACTTCTGACCTCAAGCCAAGCTGACGTGTTTGAACCCATCCCTCTGTGCTTCACCCACGCAAACTGGCCGCCCTCCTCCCTTCCCTCCCCACTGCTTCCCACCCTTTCCTGCTCTCCTCCCTCCTCAGCCCAGCAGGCTCCTTCCTCAAAGGGGTTTCTCCTGTGCAGGACAAGCCCAGCTGCAAAAACCTTCCAGGCAGACCAGAAAATCACTTCAACATCACATGTATCCCTACCTCCACCCCCAGGGTGGACTTTGAGACACCAGAAGGGGAAAGCACAGAGAGCAGGCAGTGATGCTCCCGACAGGGCAGCAAACGGGGCTGGGTGACACCTGCCAAGCACCCGTGGCACCCCGCAGCAGCCAGCACAGGTCTGGGCACCAGTGGCCACCATCACATCCCTGGGAAGGCGCCAGCTCCCAGGTGGGCTCAGCACAGCACGCTCTCCCCTCAGGCACAAGCTTTCTGCTGTAGCTAAAATTAGCTCCCACAGAGCCTCTCCTGCCATCCCTGAAGTCATTGGTACAACATGTTCTGCCACCACAGGCTCTTCCCAAGCTCTCACTCAAAAAAGCCAACGATGCGTAGTGCGTGCCTCTGCTCCAGCTCCCTCGCAGGCACACAGCAGAGCCCTGCCAGTGCGGCAGCCCCCCACCCCATGGGGGGGGGCAGGGCTCCCCCCTGCTGCCTGCCCTGGGGGTCCCTCGTGCTGCCCACCAGCCCAGCAACAAACCTGAAGATTTGGACTGGAGAAAACAGGGGTGTGTGCTTGGTTCTTGTTTTGGTGGCCAAATTGAGAAAAGAAAGTTGTTCAGGTTAACTGAATTTTATTGGGTTGTGGGTTTTTTTTTTTTCCCTTTGCCAAATTTTAAACCCCCAGTAATAATCTGGGGCTGAACCAAATATTGTTTAGTCTGAAGTGAAGCTTTCATTTTGTTTGCAGGTGGCTTCCCCCCGCTACTGAAAAAAAAAACCTAGAAAAAATTCAAAATGAAATGTCATCTCGAAACAGATGGCTGAAAGGTTTCATTTTGAAAATGTCAAAATGAAACTTTTCAGTGTTTTACTTTTTCCCAGCCAAAACCACTTGCTAAATACAACCTGAATTCGTGAGCTGTTTCTGTTGACTGAAACCTGAATTATTCGGTGCATAAGCTGTTCGCTCAACGCCGCTTTTGCAGCCCTGCGTGCGCGCCCCACATCGCTGCGGCGGGGAGATGCACGTGAAGCAAGCAAGGCAGCAAACCCCGCGGCGTGCCCTCCTCCAGGGAAGGGGTGCAGGAACACCAAAGCCCAGGGACTTACCGTGGCAGCAGACCTCCACAGCTTCTTCGTTTTGGGTGCTGGAGGGGCTTCCCGTGCAGCGGGGGGAGAGGGGGGTGCTGCGGCCCCAGGCGGGAAGGACAGGGTGGTCCTGCCTGTCTCATGGGACCCAGCGCGGAACAGCGGGGCACCTCGCTCGCTCAGCCCTGGACACGCAGCCCTGCAAGACAGGAGGATGGGGAGAGCATGAGAAGGTGCTAAAGGGAGGCACATCCAATTTGGGCAGGAAAGGAGGGAGGCGCTGGGGGCTGACACCAAGCAGAGTTAAGGGATTAGGACAAGGTGGTGGCAGCGAGCAGCCCCAGAGCACTGGCTGGTGTCAGGTCTGTTCCCCTACTCCCCCGTGCAACGGTTTCCATCTCCTCTTGTCCTGCTCGAGGTGCACCCACCCATCTGCTTGCTAGCACAGGGCTTTCCATGCCAGCAGCCACACAAGAGGTAAGTGGGGAGGCTCCTGAAGCATCAGAGCAGCAGCAGCAAGGCCAAGTCAAGGGACCTGCCCCACTGGAGGCCACCTCTAGACGGGGTTGCTCCCTCCCTCCCACAGCCACCCATCACTGCAGCTAGCCCACACCACGCGGCATTGGCAGACAGCCACCAAGGCTTTGGGTGACCTCTCTTGCTCAAGGAGGGATGATGTTCATCCCAGAACCGGTCAAAATCGGATCCCAGAGATGAGGTCTAACCACCACCCGAGAACCAGCTTGGGGCTGATCAGATTTTGCTAACAGCGAACCCCATGGCCCCTCTCTCACACCCTGAGGCCACGGGTGGGTGGCCCTGGGTGCTAGTCCCTGCCACCGCCTCATGCCAGATGGAAGCCAGGTGACCCCATCCCTACACTGAGGCACGGCCCCCAGGCAGGTGCCTGGGTGATACTGGGATGCTGGAGGGCAATGAGCCCCTTGAACCACAGACAAGGTTCCTGCTTTCAGCAAGTGGGAATCACGTTTTGATTGCAAAGCTCACAGTCCAAGAGTTTTCAAGCACAGAGTCCAGCAGCCCCACATTCTGCCTTGAATTCAGGGCCTCGCCACACAGAAAGGGAATGGAAATATTTAAAACTTGCTTTAAGTTTGCCATTGCTCCCCGAAGAGCTGCAGAATCCTCTGGGTGCACTGGCAGCATGCAGTAGAAAGCAGCAGAGCAGGCCAGATTCAGGAGGGCATTCTCAAAAGACTCCAAAACTTTAACCCAATCCAAAGTCATGGTTATAAAAACGTGGTTCGTGTTTCCACAAGAAGCCAGGTAAGGGAATTGCATGCCACAGTTCTGTGAAATCAGGAGCTGCCACCTAAACCCGAAATCCACAAGCCAGGTACAGAGTTCAGGTTAGAAACTTGGGCTCGTTTTTTCTCTTTTGCCTCTGGCTCAGTTCAGGGGCAGCAGCGCTGAGGCACTTCGGGAGTATTCCCCTTCCAGCACCAGCACGCACCACAAAACGCTGAGGCTGGTGTCAGAAGACCTGTTTCTGCGAGATCACTAGCCCGATTGCTAGATGAAAGAGGATTAGATGAAGCTTAGACTAAGCATCTCAACAGCATCAACCCATAAGATGATGCTCAGCCATTGCTACTAAGGTAACAATGAGACAGATTTATCTGCTAAGAGAGAAAAATCTTACTCCAGAGAGCTCTCCTCGGCACAGAGAGGGGTGTTTGCTGGGTCCTCCGTAGGAGGCTCCACGTCCACAGGGGCAGGGCAGACCTGGCTGCCCACAGGCAGGAATCTGCTGCAGGGAGTCACATAGAACAAGAGGCAGACTTGCTCCAAACTCAAACCTCCTCCCAAGTTCAGGGGGCAGCAATCAGAAACAGCCCATCTGTTCCTATAACACTGCACTAGCAGGGAAGTGAGGAGCCTGAAAATCTGAGCTCTAAAGAAATCAAAAGCACCAGAGTGAGAGAGAGAGCCAGCGAGCCTCCTGTCAGGGAAGGGACGCTACGTCTCAGGCTCACTGCTGCAATGAGTTTGGAGATCTCAGTCCAAACCTCAATTAAATCTCTCGAGCAAGAGAGCTGCAGCAGCACACGGGAGCCCTGCATCAACCCACCCCACTAAGGATGGGGTGAGACAGCTGGAGCTCCCCAAACCTCAGGGACGGGCTGCAGACAGGGGAAGGGAAACCGAGGCAGGCACCGGTGGTGCAAGGGGCTGGCACGCAGGTGGTGCCATGCCGGCTCTGGAGGTAGCACAGCCAAACTCACCAGTGAGCTACACGGCCACAGCAATCCCAGCCCTGGCAAATGTGCCTTGTCGCACAGAACGGTGTTTCAAAAGAGAGTATTAAGTGATCAGTCAGCATTAAAAACAGCCAGTTGTGATGTCTCCCTTTTTTCCTCCCTCTGAGCCCACTTTTCATTTTAAGTATCTCCTCTTTTTTTTTTTTTCTACCACCTATCCAAACAAACTCTGCTGTCAAGCCCAAACACTCACTTTGCATTTCTGTCACATTTGTTCAAATAAATCATTCAGAACCAAACTGAAACTTCAATCTTTCCCCTCCTCCCTTGAAGGAATGATGCTAAACCACCCAGCCAGCCTGGAAATCCAATATTTGCCTGGTTCCTGCTAAAAGCTGGGAAGCAGGGTGTTGGCTGGGAGCAGAGGCATGGGAAGTAGTGGCCAGGTGGGATTTGGAAGGGCTGCCTACAAAGCATCTCTGTGTCAGGACATTCCAAAAAAACTGGTTTTATATAGCCTTTATCCCCATGAGACAGAAATAATGAGGGAACAGAATGGGATAGGTGTGGGGAGACAGGGAGATTTAGGAGCAGGTCCTGAGCACCACTCGGGTTCCCATGGGTTAGGCCAGCAAAGGGGGAGAGGTGGCTACAAGGAGGCACATCCAGCATCAGGAATGGGGCAGGAATACCTGGTCCCTCACCTTCACAAGGAGGAGAAACTCAGATTTAGCAAAGAGTATTTATGAGTATTGAGGAAAAAAAGCCATGCCACAGGGAATAATGGGGCTTTCTTGTGGCTGGCAGCTGAATGGAATAAATCTATCCACTAGGCATAAATTGTTTAAGCAAAAAATCCCTCTCAACTTGAATATTTTGCAAGAAAAATAGCAACAAAAAAGGAGGAAAACTCTGAACCGTCATCATTTCTCTCCTCAAGGTCAGAGCTATTATTCTTTTCTGCGAAGGAGAAAAACCACCTTTCACTACTAAGTTCAGTCAAAGAAATGAAACCTTTAGGAAGTGTGTGCATTCCTGCCTGGACTGAGCACCTGGCTGTATTAGGCTAAATAACAGGGCGTTATCTTTCAAAAGTGAGCGTGGGAAGGCGCAGTGGTGAGGCAGGGCAGCAGTCTGGGGCAAGGAGCAGCATGGTGCTTCACTGCAGGGATGGGGCAGGACCCCGGAGCCATGCAGGGAGCTGTGCTGCATGGTCTGACCCCAGGGGCAGGATCCCCCCCCTGCCATTCCCGGTCCACTCCTGCCCTCACCCCAAATGCAGAGGTACCAGCTCCTCCTGTCATCGCCAGGAGCAGACCTGGCTGCAGCACACAGCTGGGATGGGGCAGAGGCACCCAGGGTAAGGGAGACATCACTCACTGGGGCTACAGCAGTCAAGGAGATCAGGTTTGTGTCCGAGCAAAGGATCTAGAGCATCTTCAGTTATTATGCAGAGGCTGTGCTAAGGTTGCTGCTTTAGTGCACTGCAGGCACTAAATTAAGGGGACATTTACAACCCACAATGCAGAGAAGCAGCTGCTAAAGGTGGCCACGCTGAGTGACTTCACCTCTGGGTGAAATGCTCCATGAAACCTCAGCCACAAGGGATCAAGACAGAAAAACAAGTCCGTCCTTCCACCCACAGCCCTGCTGGGCAATGCCAGGACACCTCTGGGCACCTGGGCTAACTGGGTACCAGTAACAACCTGCTCTGCTCAGTGCCAGCCTGGGTCTCCGAGACCTGCCCTGTTCGGAGGGGAGGCAAAGCCCGCGGGATACTGATGTTTGGTCCCCTTTGCAGAGTCCTGGTGTGCCAAACTGTACCGCTGGGACAGCACTCGGGTGGAGCAAACCCAAGGGATCTGCTCCTCAGAAATGAGGCTCCCCCAGACCAAGCCTCGCCCCAGCACCGCACAGTGCAGACCAGCAAGGCAGCTGTCTCGAGCATCAACCAGCTCCTAGCGGCTGAACAAGCCCTGGTGGCCACTCACCCTTTTACCCTGCCCTTGATAGCCAGGCTGGCTGCAGCTGCCAAAAAGGGGGTCATATGGGGTGACAGCTCCTGCGGCCCGTCCTGGGGGCACCGGCACTGCCCCCTTCCTCCTCCCGTAGCCATGCCAAGCCCAGCTCACCAGGGCTTTCCACCCAGCACTGCTCCTTCCTCCTCCTCCAGCAAGAACAGCCAACCCAGCCCCGGCCAAAACCCAGCGTGCCTGCACGGGTGAGCCAGCCGTGCCCCGCACTCCCCCTTCCCCAGTGCTGTGGCAGTGCCCGGCTCATTCGCTGAGGGGTGGCACCAGGACCTTTCCCTTGCAGGTCCAGGGATGTACCGCGCTGTGTTCAGCCGTGCAGAGAAGGGGCTGGCTCTTGGTGGGAGCTGGCACCGACCTACCCCAGCCCAAGGCACCAAGCCCGAAGGGGAAGCGGAGGAAGGCAAGGTGAGAGCAGGAATGAGCCGACATGCACACGAGATGAGGAGAAAGGATTAAGTCTGCTCCAGCCAGCACAAAGGCAGGAGGGTACACTGAGAGGGGATCTCAAGGTCGCGGTGCGCCGTGCCAAGCAGCATGCACGCCGGTTTCCGTCAATAATTCAGCGTGCTGGGTTATGAGCACAACCGTGCAAGGGCTGCGACTGGAGGCGGCATTTCTACCCAAGCAGAGGGAATGGCAGCGATGGGTGGGAGGGTGCCCCTGAACAGGGCTGCCGCACCGCCAGGTGCTGGGCACCAGGGAGGCTGGCCCGCTTACACACTGGGAAGCACAAATGGCACCACGGTCACAGCCCTGCAGCCTGTAGATCCTTTTGAGAAAGTTAACTCTGAACTACCACCCAACCCCCAGGCGTTCCCTGCCTGTAGGATTTCACAGCCGCTGTAATCCCCTCCTGCAGGATGAGCCGTTTGCCTGGAGGTGCCATGTTTTAGAGAGATTTGAACCCTCCGTCACTGGGACCAGCCCAGGACAGCATCCATGGTCCCTCATGCAGACAGACTGCTGCACCCTGTGCAGCCCCCGGCAGAGCAGGGTGCCAGCAGCACCAGCCAGCCCAGGCACTCCGGGAGCACCCTTACTCAAAGGATTGCTCCAAATGCCCCAGCTAGGAACAGATGGCTGCTCCTCTGCAGGTTCACAGAGACCTCTCCTGCCGGCCAGCAGAGCCAAGATCCTGCAGCTCCCATGTCTTTGGGAACCTCATGCTTGAGTGCACTCAGAGGCACTGCACTTGACAAAGGCATACACGGGGGACAATTTCTGGCTTCCGCTGTGGAGCATGTCAGACCAGTGGGTCGCAAATTGTCTCCTTTGTATGTGCAACAGGTGGAATGCAGAGGTCTTGAACTCCTCCAAAAGATCAGCCCTGAGCCTGGAGGGCTGCCCAGAGCAAGGGATCCTGCCATTGCAACCCAAAGCCTGCACAACAGGCCCCCAGGCGAGCATGTCACAGGGAGAGCATCAGATGAGCCATGGGGAAGCCGAAGTCACAGCCAAGGCCAGTTACAGGAATAGAATTGGCTCAGGCTGAGCAAATGTAACTTTCCAACCATCCATCCATCCTGCAGACCAGCTGGCTGCCATGTCTGTGCACCTCCCATCCATTTCAAGTGTCCTGATAACACCGATGCTTCACAAGACTAGCTCAAGAAGGCTTGGGAGAGTTATTATCCAAAGCCAGGTGGCTGGACTTGACCCAAATCTTAGGCAAGTGATTAAAATGATTGGCATTTTTTTGGAAAGAAAAAAACTGCTGTGTTGTACTTGCCATCCATCTTCAGAAAACTATTAACTGCAGTCACAGAACTGGACACACCTGTAAGGTGACACAAGCACTTGCAGACTGATGAAGCTCATCCTCACCTGCAGCTCTGGGACCAGCCACCCCCTGCAGGCTCCAGAAGTGAGGAGCTCTGGCCAAGATGCACTTGAGCATTGTGTTACCACACCTGGGCAGCTCTTGCTGCAGGATCCGGGGTGCAATACTCATTCATGGGGATGAGCGCTGAACTGCTGGTCTGCACGCCCCATGGCTTGGGGGAATGTCATGCCATGGGTTATGAGATGCATCTATTCTGGCTGGGAACATTGTCACAAAACTGCCTTTGCTTAGGACCTGCATTCAAAACCTACCCAGGCCCTCTGCTCCTACAGGACACAGTAACACTGCCAGCCAAGAACACGACATCATTCTTCCCCTTTGACTGCGTATGCTAAAAATAAAGTTTCTTTTCTTTCAGAGCAAAGGAAACTAAAGGCAGCAGCATTTCCGGGTGATCAGACCGTAAGAGCAGCTTCTGAATGACGCCAAGCAGATCCCAACCTCTCCCCTGGGCAGCTCCCAGCCCCACCACCTCCCATACCCTCCTTACCACTGCCCCACGGTGCTAGTGCTGTCCCCCACATTCCCAGAACGGCCAGGAGCTGGGGTGCTGCTCCCAGGCACACTGGGGATTCAGGCCAGCTTTCCTACATGCCAGGGTAGAAAGACACCCCGCTCGCTCTCTTCTGGGTTCAACACCAGCACCCAAAACTCAGCTGTCAGCCCATTACAGATTGAGGGAGTGACCTGAAGGACAAGCCCTGCCTGTCTGATGAGCCAGCACAGCCCCAACAGCCCACATCTACTTGATTCTGTTTGACCACACTGCCCCAAGGACTGGCAACCCAGGATTTACAGACCGGGGACACTGTGTGGCCTCAGGGTTATTTTGCACACCCTTGTCCTTGCCCCTGCAGAGTACAGTATCCAGGAATCTCTGGGGAACAGAGGGAGGTCATTCAGTTTGATGTCCTGTACGTAACCAACCCCTGCCAAATGCTCAGCTGGGGCACCAACTTTGAAGCTGCCAAAATTGCTGTGCTGAGAAGTTGAACCGTGCTTAGATGGGGATCCCAAACAGGGTAAAATCTGCATTTAATACCTATTATCCTAACATCTCCCCATCTGTCCACTTCCCTCACATGCCTGTAACTGCAGTGTGCCAGGGCTGCCTGATATCAATGGCACTTTAATTTCATAATTCCCAACTTATTTAGAGCAATTAGGAGGCAATGAGCACACGCCGGGGGCCAGGATGCACTTGAATAGCATCCAAGGGTTACCGCAGTATCACCGGAGACCTTAAGATGGAATTATCAGTCCACAAAAAAAACTTGAATAAAAAGGAAGGAGATCCCCAAAGGGAGGATAAGGTTCTTCTTGGTCCTATAGGCCCCTTTCTAATTTGAAATCAGCTGACAGAAATATAAAGAGATGATATTCCTCATTTAATTAGTGAAAAGAGAGCATCTCAGGTTGGAAGACAGAGATAGATGCTTTGCCTGGGCATCTGGCTGGAGAAACGATCAGGGGAGCAAGGCAGGGGTTCCTGCAAGGTCAATTACCCAACCTCACTTCAGGCAAGCAAGTTTTGCCATTGACTTTTCTGGGAGCAGATGCAAAAAAAAGAACTGAGCCATTTTGGAAATCCTAGCCAGAAAGGCAAAGCAAAGAGTAAGCCGCTTCTCCCCAGCAATTTCAGCTGGATGGCAGGAGCACTGCACTGAGCCAGTGCCACCAAGAAAGCCATCAAAAAAAGGCAGCCAGTCCGCAGCCTGGCTTCCCAACATCCCATTTCATGCAAGGCAGGTGAGGTGCCAAAGGAGGGGACAGCTCCTCACTTCTGATTTAGCCACATGCCCACACTCCTCCCGCACAGGCTCTTTAAATGCCTGGCTGCGTGAGAAAAGCAATGGCCTATTTTTTCTGAGCAGCTCAGTACAGCCTCCACCTCAGAGCACAGCGCGCCCAGGTCTTATTTAGGATGCTTCAGACACATCCAGAGGGACTTTGGGAACAGTCTGTGGAAAGAGAAGACTGAGTGGGCAACCTGAGTCACTTCATTGCTTACAGAAGTGTACACAAGCATCTTCCATTTGAGCAAAACCCAGCACAGCTCCTGGTGACTCTGGGGACCAGAGGAAAGTGCATCTTCTCTAACACGCTCTGCAAATACAGAATAACTGCACACCACCTTTCTCATCCAGGCTTACCAAAAGAGGGATCATCCCCCCAGCAGCTATGATCCAAACCTCTGATCCTGGCAATTCCTCCACAACGCAGGAGGAACCAAGAGCTGCTCTAATCTGCTCTGATGGGTGAGGGCTGAGGAGGAGATTAACTTCCCTCTAAGGTGGAGAAAACAGAGCAAGACATGTGAGGGGAGAAGTGTGTGCACACGCGTGTGCGTGCCCTGAAGAGAGATGATTACGGCTGGCTGAAAAACTCTGCTCTGAACTCGTTGCCAAAGAGTCTGACTCATGCAGACAAATCAGCTCAGCACCACCCGCTGCACATGGGAAAAGGAGGCGGCGAGCACAGGAGACCCCAGCCCAGAGCCACGACAGGCTCAGCCTCTGCCTTGAGCCCTGTCCTTGGGAAGTCAATTCAAGCCGTCAAAAAAGGGCCAAGATCCCCATACGCTGGGGCTGAGAAGGATCCCCACAAGGCAAGGACACGCATTACCTTTCCTCAGGAATGCCCGTAAGAGGTGCTGGTTTGTGCCATGAGGCCACAAAGCCTCTGCTCGCCCACCCAGCAGCACAGCCCGGGTCACACAGGCTGGCCCTGGGCTGTCCTTCCAACGCACCTGTCCTCCCCTCAGACAGGGCAGGGCCACAGGCTGCCCTCGCTCTCCCAGTCTCCCCTTTCCGCTAAGGCTGGCCACACCAGCACCACACAACGCCAAGGTGCCTGCTGGGGGGTTCAGGTGCCCTGACCCAGCTCAGAACAAAGCCCTGCTCATTACAGCTGCAAGATGCTAATGGCTCCTGGACGCTGCACTGCAGCGACCGAGAGTGCTTCCAGCTCTCCATCAGGGTATTTATTTTCCACAAGATAAAAGCCACAAAGTGGCACCCAGCACAGGCGATGCTATTTCACAGAACTTCTGATGCCATCAGCAACCACACGCACAGCAGCTCCCCAGGACAGCAGGGAGGGAGGCGCATGGGAATATATGAAAAGTGCCAAAATATGAACTGCTAATAAGATGTATTTTCAAATGTCACCAAATTATGATCTATTGATCTTGCACCAGAAGTTTGACTTTTTCTGCGTAATATTAATTTATGTCACTTACACGTTCCGGGAACTGCAGACTGAACGAGTGCCATTATACTAAAATTAGGTATTACAATTATTAACTGCTAGGGGCCGAAACCAGCAAGGTGCTGAAGAGCCAGTCCAGAATAACACAGTTTAACAACCTGCTGGGAGCACCCGTAAGCTTGAGTACATCAATGCAGCAGTGTGGGACGGGGCACAAGGCTCACCACAAAGCAGGCTCTGCTCTCAGGACGGCTCCCCTGCCCCAGGAAGGGCCTGGAAGAAGCAGATTTGGGCGCAATTAGGAACACGAGCCAAGTCCTACCCTGAATCAGGGGAACCCCAGGGAGGAGAGTGTTTCCAACCTTATCTGACACACAGCTACGGCCTGACAGCCCCCCCAAGCTGCTAGGGGGCTGTGACACATGGCCGGGGCAGGATGCTGGGGACATCTTCTAGACTGGCTAAAGCCCTTACCAGCACCTGCAATTCCTCATGGAGGTCACACCAAACCTGAGAATGTGATTCTGGTAGGAACACTAGAAACAAGTCGTCTAGCAGAAGGCTTTTGCAAAAGCTGAAAATGCTCCAATGGGACTTTGGCCAAATATTTTAGATTCCTTATAAAAACAAGACCAATCCATAGTCACTTTAATGATCCCATTGACTGATCTTCACTAAGTGATAACAAAGACTAGTTGTCTCCTTTAGGCCACTACATCATGGCTGAGAGCATCAAGAGGCGAAGGTGATGGGCTTGGAGAGGAAGAGCATCCTTCCTTCACTCCACTTCAGCTGCTAATAGGCATGCCAGAGCTCTCTGAATAGCATTACATTAGTGCTGCATAAAAGCAATACAGCCCTAAAACAACACATTACATATTTACTGAACTGCATGTCACACAAAAGACTGTCCCCAGGACACCACATGAAGACCTGAAATAGCAAAGCCCAGGGCTGTAAAAAGCACCAGACTGGGCAGACATCCACCGTGCCCACAGCCGCGGCGAGGGTGCACGTGAGGGCTGGGCATGCAGGAGCTTGGCTCTGGGGAGCCAAAGGGATAATCCAGCCATTGCATTTACCCAAAGCAGCATAAAACAGTCCTCTCTGCCAGAAACTTGGGCAAACCCCAACCATCAGGCACAGAGTCTGCAGAGAAATCAGCATCCAGATGAGGGATGCAGCATCCAGGGCGAGACCTGCTGCTGTGCCAGTGCACGGCCCTGGCGGCTGCCTGCCTGGCACTGACCTGCAGTTTCACCCCGCCCCTTTGTTTTTACTTCCAGCACTTAACTTTCACTCCTAAACTCAATGAATTGTCATTTCCAAATGTCTTTTGCCCACAGGAAAGGGAACTGCACAAAGTGCTGTTTGATATTTTCCGATAACCATCGCCATGGCACAGGGCTGATGTGGAGCCTTCAGAAGTAAAATTGTCACGACGATTTTGGTGGCATGAAATAAGTGGGTTTTAGAAGACCTTTTTCTCCCTCTGCTCCCAGCACTTGGCAGGCCTACAGCATGTTTCCATAGCCAGGCATATGGCAAGATTACTGGACCTGCCACCACAAAGGACCATTAAATGCACCTTAGCTGGAAAGGTGAGATCCCAGCAGCCTGGGGCAGAGGAGAAGCAGACAGATGTGCTGGGACAGAGGTGGAGAACTAGAAGAGTTCAGAGGCAGAAGTGGAGGGCTCCCCCCTGCACCAGTGCTGGAGAAGTGGAAAGAGTTTGAGAACTTTTGGATGCACATTTCCCCCCTGCCCTCAGGAAGGACAGATTTGCTAAATCAGCACAGCTTTGCACGAGAGCTTTGCCCTTATTGGCAAGCAGGAGAGGAGCACAGAGCAGCCCGGTGCACATCTGACCCTGCACCCTCACCTGCTGGCCATCAGGATGAGTCAGAGCCCCTTGCAGCCGGCGGGGCTAGCACTCTCCAGGAGGTCTGTGGTCCCTGCCACCACTGCTGTGTCACCCAGGGCACAGATCCAGAGCACAACACTTTGACAACCTCACCCAGGTAGCTGTCTGCCCAGCTCCCTGCCGCTGGCATCGCAGTGGGAGCCTGCTGCAAGTTAGCAGCTCCCCAGCCACAGGGGCATCAACCCCTCCGCATCAATGGAAGCAAAGCCCACTTTCTGAAGACTCCTTCTGGAGGAGGATTTCTCCAGGACAGCTTGCAGAGGTGCAACCAACACATGACATCAGAGGTACTGGCACACCAGCAGAGCTCCCCAGTGCCCCAGGGCACAGCTGCATGTCCTTACCCCACACCACACAAGCCAGCCACAGCCCCTGCACCTGGCCAACAACCAGGGGTGGCAGGGAGTAATGCCGTGCCCAACAACTTTTGAGAGTTACTGTGTCACGCCAAACGGCCCTGACCTTTTCAATATTCTGTATTTTTATTGGCTGCCCGTTTCCCCTTGATCCCCACAGGCTCGTTAGGCAGCGTGGAGCCACAGGCAGCCCCAGCAGCCAGCGCCGCTGCACAACACTGAAAAGGTCAGACACACGAGGCCGAGTGAAGCAGCTCTCGGGAGGGCAGTTACAGCGGGACGGGAATGCTCCCTGCACACCAGGACCTGTTTCCCAGGGACTCCCCCAAGGTACAGCCCCCGCCCTGGGGTCCCTGGGGTGGCAGGGACCTGCAGCCCACGCACACCCGCTCCCAGCCAGAGCGACTGTAGCTGCAAGAGGACCTGCCCGTGGCTGGGGCTTGGTACACGTATTTGCAATAAATAAGTACGTACTTGCAAGGGCGCACAAGGCGGGGCTGTGCTCCTGCCCCACAGAGCCAGCAGAGGGGCAGGCTGCAGAAGCGGTCACAACTGGCACAACTGAGCCCCACGGCTCCTTCTCAGGTGCTGCCAGCAGGGAGAGGACCAAGAACATTTCCCAGAGTCTCTGGCACACTGGGATAGGGAGTGCAGCTACCCAAGCTGATTACCACGCATCTTTAGTAGATGCCAGAGGAGACTGTCCGGAGCCCAGGCCTCCCCCGAGGCATTCAGGGGAGCAAAGGGATAAGTCACCCCCGCTAGCAGGCTGCAAGGTGGGCAGGGGCAGCACACAAACAGCACAGCTGCTTCGCTCACAGCCTTTTGATCAGCCACAGTCCAGCCCAGCCACCTTCACATGAAGGAAAAGCATGCCACCCCCTTCCTAAGGGCCTGGCACCCCCTCCGCATGCCCCAGAGGCGAGGCTGAGCCCCAGGAGTCAGCCTTCACCCCACATACGGGCCCCAGCCCCAGGAGGGCACCGTGAGCCCTGCCTTCAGCAAGGCCACAGATCCTGAGCAGGGCCACTGGTGGATAACACACACCAGCCCAGCTGGGCTCGCCACGCTGGTCCTCAGCATGCCCAGTCACAAGCACAACACATTGAGAAAGCCCAACTTCAAAGACACGTGCTGGAGCCTACCCAGGAGGTGGCAGGACAGCCAGTGCCTTCCCAGAGCTGTCAGCCCTCTACCACGGGGTCAAAACTCACCGGGCGGCTTCAGAAGCACGTCTCCTGCCAGCAAGGGCTGGCTGCTCTTTCGGGGAAGGCAAGCCAGGAGCAGAAGGTGCTCTCTACGATGAGGCACGAGCCCATGGCTCCAAACACAGCAGGCGCAGGTGGGTGCTGCAGCCAGCTCCATCAACAGCAACAAACCAGGTCCAGGGGTCCCACAGGCAGCCCAGGCTGGAGCAGAAGGAGATGCCTCCACCCCCACTGAAGCTCAGGGAAGGTGTGAGGGGGCCAGCCCAGAGCTTAAATACCCCGGCTCCCTTGGAGACAATCAGGTGCAGGCTCCAGGTGCGGGTGCTTAGCACAATTAAGGCCCTTAAGCAATTAGCTTGACTCACGTCAGCTGGGCTCCCAACGGCCACCCTCCCCTTCCTATGGTAGGTGACAACCACGTTTGGGCAGCATGGCCAAGCAAAGCGATAGAGCAGCCTGCCTGCTGAGGGGGTCCCTGTGCCCCTGGGCAAAGCCACTCAGGCCAGGGGCTGTTGGATGGGCTGTGCTGCCTCTGGGCAGCCCTGAGGCATGGGGGGGGGGCAGCTGCCCCAGTCCCCATAACGGTTTTCGTGCCATTTCCCAGTACCACCAAGGCTGCACAGGGAGAAGTGGGGGTGGCTGCTGCAAGGAGAAGGGCTCTGCCTGTGCTTGCTTGTATGCCGTGGTGGGGGACTCGGCTGCCCCGCGGATCCAGCCCCTAGCCTTTCATCGGCTCATAAATGTTCAAAACCAGGGAGATGCGCAGTAAATGCTCTTTATCAATACATACTGCCAGAGCGAGCGTGGCCAGGGCTACCGGGGCGGGCGTGTTGGAAACGGCTAAATGGCACTCAATAAGCTTGTCATTTGCCAATATAAAAACACACCCGAAAAAGACCCCAGCCTGGTGGTGGGAATAATAAAGGACAGAAATAAAGAGGCAACAGCCAGAAACACCACAGGGGAGAGCAGGGAGGAAGCGAGGGCTGCAGAGCCCCTCGGGATGAACATGAAGGGTTAAAAACTGCAACAGCTCCTTTCCGAGAAATGGAATATATCACAGCCCTGGCAACGTGTGTTGAGATTTTTCTAAAATAATGTTAGATTTTTTGGTGTTTTTTTTTTAAAAAAAACTGGATCTGGGCAAAGGAGTGCATTGACATTAGTGACAGATGGGATGGAAAATTTTTTGTTTGGAAAAAAATATCTTCTTTTGAGTCACATGCACAAAGAAAGGAAAACAACTTAACCCCTCCGGTCCCCCTCCGAGGATGAGCTGTAACACGGCAGCAAAGAGCCAAATCCCGACGGGCTGCTGGGGCAGACCCCTGCCCTCCAGGTCAACAGAAGCCAAAGCTGGAAGGAGCAGAGACAGCAGTTTTGCCCTACAAAAAGCCATTTTTCTACTTTCCTGGAGAAGGCAAACTGGCATTCAGCCCTCCCCGTTCAGCCCAGGCGGCCTTGCTTAGGAGAGGTGTCATCCCTGCAGCCCCAGCACCGCAAGGCCGTGGTAATGGCAAGTCCCAGGAGCCACATTGTCACCTCCTTCTTGGCTCTGCTTGGCCAAGCCCAACGCTCAGCCCAGGGACCCAGCGGCCCCGGGACAGCATCAGCCACGTGTGATGCCAGAGCAGGGACGGGCTTAGCAAGACCTTTGCTCACACCAGGAGCGTTAAGAGACGAGATCTGGGGAAGATGGGCTTTATCTGGAAAGCAGAGCCAAGCAAGGCATCGCGTTTGCCTGGCAAAAGTGTGGAGAAGGGAGGAGTGAGGGGCAGGAGGAGGGCTGGGATGAAGAGCGGGGCACGGGGGGGAATTACAAGGTGTTTGCCCTTGTGGTGAAACTGGCTGGAGATGAACTCCCACTGCTGCTGTTTTGACAGCCCAAACACACTCGCTCACACAATATCTCTGTCTTGTTAAAGGTAATTACAGTTCTTCCTGTGTAATGAGATGGTTTTTAAAGGCCATTCAAAAGAAATTTTCTATAATGAGGTTAAGGGTTTTATGGTGTTATACATCAAGGGAGCTGGTAATTGGTCGGATCCAGGCAGCATCCTGAAGCAGGGAGATAGGAGGTTCTGTGAATAATAGGCTAGCACAGAGTGCAGAGTCTCCAAAATGTTTTGGTTCTGCAGAGGAGGGACAGTAAAAGTGAAGGAAGGAGGGAAGAAAAGAGAGAAAACAAAAGGCAGAGAGTTGGACGCTGCCAGCTCCTGCAGGACTGCAGTGGCTTCTTCCATGTTGCTTTGGGTGGGTTTTGAGGAGCTGCTTGAGAGAAGAAGGACTAGCATGTGTGCAGTGGGTCCCACAGGACACCGCTCCTGGTCCGGGTGGGAAACGCCGCTCTGCCAGTGGGCGCGGGGTGGCAGCCGGCTCGGTGCCGGGCAGGCAGCAGGGAGAGGGCAGGCAGGGACTGCCTGCACAGCACGGCACGGCTGCGAGATCTGCCTGATCCAGACTTGCATGCCACCCCCGCCTGCTCCATCTGGAGAGAGGAAGAGCAGAAGGCTTTGCCCGCACAGGGATCTCCCCGCTGCGCACAACGGCACGGCTGCGGTGGGTTGAATGCTGTGCGGGTGAGTGTAAGCTGCTCCTGCCTCTTCCCTCCAATGAGTCCCAGGTCCCTCCCTCAGGAAAAGCCCCGGCAGACCTGTCACCCAGCCCTCGGATCAAGCTTTCCCCACCAGATCACTCCTTGTTTATTATTGCTGCTGCTGCTGCTGCTGCTTCCACTCCCTCCCGACATCTCTGCTCTTCCAGGGCTGCCCAGCAGCGGGATCATTATTCCTGTGCGTTTAGCAGCAGCTCCCCGGTGCTGCTGCCGAGGGCCTGCAGCATTTCTCTGTATTTAGAAGAAGCTGACAGTGGCTGAGACACTGCTGTGGCTGAACAACCGGGAGCCAAGCTCAAAGAGTGGATATTTTAGTGCCACCCCCAACCCACGAGCCCCAGGCACTAGCAACTTCATAGCAAAACTTGTTCTCTTGGGATCTCCAGCCCACTTCTTCATGCTGAAGAGGCAGGAGTGGCAGCAGAGAGACAAGTACCTGAACTCTGGGAGGCTTAAGTGCTCATCTGATTGAAAAATCAGCCTTTAGATGCGTAGAGGTTCACCCACCACTTTTGCTGGCAGTGCTGAAGGAGTCGGACGAGGCTGCTGGTGATGGCAGGGGAGGATGCTCTTTGCATTACTCCCACCTCCTCTGCGAAGATTGCTGGCTTGGGTGGTTAGCAGGGAATGCCTGAACCCCAGCTTCCCTAATAAACCTAATTTTTCCCTCAGCACATCAGTTGAACTTCCTGTGAACCTCAGAAGATGTTTGAGTCGGGGCTTTTTTGTTCGTTTGTTTTAGTTTTCCCAAGGGTAATCTGCCCATACATCTGCTTTATAGCCCATAACTTGCCCTTAGCAAAAGCCAGGCCTAAGCTCTGGGTCGTGATCTCGTGACCCAGTGGGGCAGTGGAATCATCTTTCCAAGGGATGGACTCACACCAGGATGTGTGGGGCTGGAGCTGAAGTCCTTGGAGAACCTGGCACAGCTGGAGGTGGGAATTTGCAGGCAAATCCTGAGCAGATGCGATTGCTGCACGGGGCTGTGGGGCGGGGGGGGAAGGGAAGGGGGTCCCCCTGGCACTGCTGCTTCCTGCGCCTGTCAGCTTGCAGAAGAAACAGAAACATTTCCCAAGCCCTTGGTTTCAAACCACACGAAATGGATGACGCCACCAGTCGCTGGGTAACATACATTCCTTGCCTTATTCCGCCTGAGGAGTGGCATTCAATATCCTGCCTATTTATGCTTTTTAAAGACCAATTAAATATTAAAGGCATTTATCAAGGTTTAACGCTGCAGCGAGTGCATCAGCTTGGATGCCATGATGCCAGCGCGTGTGGTTTCAGCGGGAGGTGCCAGGGGAGCCACAGGTTTCTCAGCTGCTCTGCCCTGCACAGAGCCAGCTACGCAGAGCACAGGGGGGGACACGGGTGGCCCAGGGGACTCCAGAGGGGACACTACTGCCCTTTTCAGCTCCAGGTCTCTGCCTTGGACCTGCGCTAGGTGGGCGCAGAGGGCTGCAGCTGCCCGAGATGCACCCGCTCTCAGGACGTGTCCCCACCCGGGGTGCGAAAGCCCCTAATCACACCCCAAAACTTTTCTCCGCTCTGCTCTGGAAACCCGAAATCACAGCCACTGCCTGAATAGAGCTGCTTTGGGAATTTGTCAACCAAATGTGTTTTCATCAGTAAATACCAGTTTGTTGAAATTCAAAGCCTCCCAAAAAAGGATCAATTGTGACAAATTACCCATTTCACAAAAATTCTGGAAAAAGGCTCAGAAGGTCAAAATGTCCCATTTTTGACACATTTGAAATGAAAGAAAATCATTTTTTAGGTTAATAAATCTAAGGTAATTTATAGTTTTGCAAAAAGAACTAGAAATGAAAAGCAACTATCAAAATGTTTTGAAATTATTTTTAAAAAAAACCTATTCAGTGCAATCAAAAGGGCTGGGGGGGGGGGGGGTGAGATTTTTTTTTTTTTTTTTACTGCTTGCTGGAATTTTACATCTCTGTTCCTGTTGCTGGTGGGAGCTGGTTTCTTTTCTATCTGAAGAACTGCAGGGGCGGGGAGATGCCTTCTCCGCCAGTTCTGGTCTCGCTAACACGACCTCAGCTGGGTTATCGACATTACAACAGATGCCAGCAGCCTCCGCTAAGCTCCACTGCCCGGGAGGCTCCGGGTGAGCACGGCCGCAGCCACCCACCGCACTCCCCGTCCCGGTGCCAGCCTGCCACCCGGGGTGAGCCAGGAAGACCCATCAGCTCAGCCGCCACCGTAGGGAGCTGGTGGCACACAGGGCAGGAGGCAGGTTACAGCGCAAGCTGCCAAGGGGACGGGATCCCTCTGCCTGGCTGTTCACGGGCTCCGTGCAATGAACAAACCCCAAGGAGGTGAGCAGGCAGCAAGCCTTTGGGCACAGAGCAGGTGACAGCGCTAGGCAGGGAGTGGATGAGGGGAATGCTTCCTCTGCCCTCCTCGTGCCCCTCAGCCCCGCGGGCTGCGCTTGGGTCCCCCCAGATCTGCAGCATCACACACTGGCACCCGACATGGGAAAGCAAGACTTCTCCATCGAGCAGCATAAACCCTGCAGGCCTGGAAAAAGGGCATCCTGATCAATAGGACACCCCTCTGCCACCACCTGGCATTGACAGCTTCTCCGCGGCTGTGCCACCCAGGGCCCCGCGTTGTCACTCGTGTCCCCAGCACCTGGTACCTGCGCTTTGGGGTGGCTGTGCCAGGGCAGTCTGGGGCTCCGCGGCTGGTGTGCAGGTGGGCACGCACTTTGCGATAGACATCTGGGCGAAGATAAAGGCAGCAGAAAGGGAAAAGATGCTGATAGGAATAAATGAGGCTGAGATAATGAAGCAACATCCAACATTTCCAGCGATGAGTAATAGGCAGGCAGATCAAACGGGCACCCCGTTAGGGGTAGCAGTGAGAGGGGGAGCCAGCTGGTCCTCTCCTTCCCCCAGCACGCTCCTTCCCCCTCTCTCTTCCCTCCTTCCTTGCCCTCCTCCCCCTGCATAAATCTTTCATCCAGAATAACGTCTCTCTTCATAAGGAGAGAAAGAATTAAATATTTCACGAGACTGCAGTCAATCTTGCAGGGCCCTTCTGTTGACATTTCAAACATGTATTTGACATTGCTTTCTCATTCCCTCCTGGTAGAGCAGAGAGCTCTGCAGAAAGCTGTTACCATTTACAAGGAGGGGAAACTGTGGGCTCTTCAAACCACCTTAATGGGAAATGAGATGGAGGGAACAGCCCTCTGCCACCCGGCATCCCTCTCTGTTTATCTCCCCTCCCTTCTCTTCTCCCTCCCTCTCTGTCTCTGCCTGCCCAGCGCCCCCAGAGCATGGGCAGCCCCTGCCCTGTGCTTTGTCCCTCCCTTCCAGCAGAAGTTGAGTTGCGTCCTTGCTGTGTCCAAGGCAGGACCTAAAAGCCACGGGCTCAGTTGGCTCTGAGGGTCTGACAAAGCATCGTTGAGCCACACACTGGGGGGACCTTAGCCCCTCTGCCCGGTGGCACCCGTGACAGTTCCCCCCCACACACCCCAGGCAGAAAGCACAGCTCACCGGGAAAAGGATATAGGTTGGGGTTTCATTCTGCTGCCAACCTCCCCATGTCAGCTGGCCATTAACACCTGGAAGGAGGGTAATGAGAGCCTTTCTCCCCCAAATCCACATTCTTCTCCCCAGGGAATTTGTTAGTCTTGGATGCTCCCGTGCAGCTCTGCCACCAGACAGAACAAGCCTTGGGCAGCACGAAGACAGTGTTACACAGCAGCAGTGACTGCAAGGTCTGCTTGCTCCATGAGACAAGCATCACCGCTGGCTCTGTTCCCCACCACACACCCTGAGGTCCCCACGGCACAGCAGGGCAGGGTCGCCTTGCCAGCCCACTGGAAAACATTGTCACAAGGCTGGGAAACTGCTAGGAGAGCACTGGAGCTGTGCCCAAGGGGTGACATTCCCAAGGCTCCTTGCACAGGGAGTCTCACTCGCAGCTGGAGCACCAAAGGGTGAGGAACCCTCACCCCCACACAAGAAATGACGGAGAAGAAAGGTGGAGGGACCTTCCCTTCTCAGCACAGATGTATCCAAGTGGCTCTCAAACACATAAGCCATCTTCAATAGGCTCCCGGGTGCCAAAACCCCCCAGCTGCTCTCTGGGGTGCTGCCAAAATCTCCAGCGTCCCTCTCACATCCCAGGAGGCAAAACTGTGCAGCGTGCTGAGCGGTGGGGCCGGCCAGGCCTGGGTGACATCTCCCCGTGAGCAGCCCACAGAGCGTGCCCCCACCACAGCACGCCATGGCAGGGCGTCAGGATGGCGAGTCCAAGCTGTCACCCCCTGTTAGTGCTTCTCTGGCAGCCACCGCCACCCCCTGCAGCCCCTCTGGGTCCTCCCCAGCCTGCTCTCCAGGGAAGGGAAAACGGCAACAGCGTCACAGTTTCTCTTTGGCGTCTCAAACCAAGGAGATGAGGACAAGAAGACATTTTGCAACAGAGACACGAGGTAACAATTCCAGAGCAGAAAGATGACCACATCTCACCCCCAACATCCCACCCCAAACCCCAGGCATCCACTGCCCTTTCCACTCCTTCCACTAACACCAGCCTCACGGCCCGCCTAGCGCCTGGAGAAACCGGGAAAATCAGAAGCGATGGCAAGGAGGGACCCCAACCCTGACTGCGTTCACCACCCCACATCACGCTCCCAGGGTCCCAAGATGCAGCTGGGTGGCTTGCGGTGCCTGTAGGCAGGTTACGGCGGCAAGCGGCTGCAGACCGGCGGAGGAGGAAGGTTCAAAGTTCTTCGGGAAAGCTGGACGGGTTCACAGAGCCTTCTCCTATTTAACGAGGCTTTACAAATTGTTTCTAAGGTCCTACAATTCCTCCGGTGTGTCAGTTGAACAAATCCCTTCCTTCTTTTTAAGTTCTGTGTTTAAAGATATATTTAAGCCCCCTGTTAAAATATTTCCCGATGCCTAATAAAATTACAGAACTAAGATTTTCATCTGGTTCTACCTCTCTGACTCAAACTCTTACTGTAACCTTTGAGTCATCTTTAGATCAGCAGAGACTGATGTTTGGAGATCAAAAGGAAAGATTTATGATCACCGGTATTTCCCCTGGAAACACCCACGACCCACACAAGCTCCCTTAATGAGATCCAGTGGCTCCCAGTCAGAGCCAGGCGACGCGGGCTGGGGAAGGCACCGCTGTGCAGGAGCAGAGGAAAGGGAGGCGCAGAGCTGCCCCCGAGAGCACGTCCCTCTGCCCTGCTGCACCTTCCAGCACGAAGCAGCGTTGCTAAAAGCCAAGCTGCTGCCCTGCGGGTGCCAGTGGGGACCCCGGGTGGAGCGGTGGCACCGGGACCCCCCGCCCAAACCAGCGTGGACCCTGTGTCCAAACCAGCCACCGCAGAGCCAGCCTGGGGACCTCAGAAAGCCCCCAAATCCCTTTGGGGATCCCAAAGCCTCGGTGGAAGCCCTGTGGCGGGCACTGCACGGGGGGGTAGCTGGGATGATCACATCGATTCTGCTGGTGTTAAAGCTCCAGGAAGAGAAAAATATCTTACGTTGCAAGGAAGTATTTTGCAGTGAAGCATTTACGTGCCAGTTCTCTTCCCTGCTAATTTTTGCTTTGTCAAAGCTACTGGAAAGTATTTCTTTTGACTGACAAAGCGGTAGAATTTATGAATAGGCAAATTAAGAATAAAGAGGGAAGAAATAAGTCTGTTGATAAAAAAGCTGAATAATTCAGTTGAGGATCAGTTACTTGAGTCGATTCCCTCAGAATTTGAATGAAATAATTTTTACTTAAAGTAAGTTTGTCTTTTGGTTTGAAAACCTGTGAGCTGGAAAGCAACATATTTGCATTTTGCTTTCCAATACATAAACTGAGACTTCATTTTGTAGGCTTTCTTGTTGAATAATCTGCTCTAATTTAATTGGAATTTGAATCCTATAAAAAGCATTTTCTACTTAGTTTTCTACTGATCTCGGGTATTGAGATTTTGTGATCTGAAAAAGCAATACGTCTGTGTGTGCTTATTATCATACTCAGAGGAGTTTCATTGTTCTCGCGTTTTCTGCTGAATAATCTGTTGAATCTAAAATGCAGTTTTGACTTAGCTCCTTATTGATATTTTTATTTTAAAATGTTATGATATGAAGAGCGATTTGTTTGTATTTTCTGCTGGGAAGTGTTTTTTATTGAGTAACGGGGGGGGAGGGGGGCTGATTCTGTCAATGTTTACCGGAGTAACTAAATCAACAGAATTACTCATAGAATTAGCTTTACCTGGCCCCAATAGCCAGATATTGAAAGACATTTAAAATGCGGATGGGTGTGTAAGGGGCAGCGGGAGAGGGCAGAGACACCTCATCTTTCTCAGCTTCTCTCTCTATCTTTAGGTGCCTGAATACCTTTACAAGTCCAGCCCAAAGTTCATCATTCTGCGGAAGATCGGACAGGTTGGAAACAAGCCGCGATAGAACAGTTTGGATTTGGTTCTGGCCACCCAAGCGAAGCCACTCACCGCGCCCAGCTTGGACCCCGCAATCCCAGGGCACGGGGACAACCCTGCGGGTCTGCCAACGGCAACTGAGCCGAGCCAATTCCCATGGGGACCTGCCATGCGCTACTGGGATACAGCTCTGCTGGGAAACACGCCACGTTCGCACACCCAAAACCATTGCACCGCACTGAGCTCAGGGCCAGGACCCAGCCCCATGGAACTGCGATCAAACAAATGCACGTGCCGAGATCCCGCGTGGGGCAAACCAGCTGTGCCTCATCTGTCAGTCTCACTAAGCCAGGCCCTGTACGTCAACTCTGCCCACAGCTTGTAGCACCTAATCACTACCAGGATACATAAAACCTGGCACATAATTTAATCACAGCAGCAATCATAAGAAATTAAAA